>NC_142854.1:29315516-29940516 GCF_061612785.1 Hesperophylax consimilis
AGTTATGATGAATTCAAAGCAATTATTTTAAAAATCTAAATTATTCTTAATTAATCTAAAATATTCAGAATTCTGAACTAAAATGTTTAGAAATTGATTATTTCGGGTTGTGAAATAATGCTTACTAGATATCGCAAATAAAATAGCCAATTGTTCTAATCAAACTATAGTTACGATTATAACAGATTTTAGAAGCGTCAAGTAGTCTGATAAAAATAAATGTTTATTTTGAATACGAAAATTTTGCATTGTTTTATATTTATGTAATTTTAAGGTAACATCCCCTTTTTTATATTTTATATGTTTGGGGATCTGGTAAGGAGACAATAAATGATGCATATTGGAGTCAGTTGAATTGCGCAGTTGGTAGATGACGCTAGACCGATGAGAACGATGACACCAGGTGTGGTTGCAGCGCTAGCCAGGAACGATGGCCGGGGCCAGGGCGCTGAGGTGATCCCAAGGAGTCCTGTAGCGGTGTTGTGAAGAAAGAGCGGAACGCGACGAGGATGAAATGATGGTCGGTGTCGGCCGCTTCAGTACGCAGCAGGCAGTCGCAGCGTTCGTTAGTTGTTCACTCGTAAAACTGCGAATTAATGACTGGCTAATTACATCTGGGCGCGTGACATTATATAGCCGCCCGGATGCATCGAGAACTTTTCATAACTGTAGGTAGGAATGCAAACACTCGCATTACGACATGAGTGTTCCCGCTACAATGCATTTTGTGTGGGCGAGCATTCTAGAAAACTCTCGTAGAGTCTCCTACAAAGACTCTCCACATAGTATCCCGAGCGATGATAGACCCTCAGAGTAATTATTTTCATTAGGATTTCCTGTATGGAGTAAATAACTAACGTAAAAGAAAAAAATCGTTTTATATAGGTTGTTCGTCTTGGTAAATAACGCTCTCATACGAGTTCTCTCTTGTGAGGGTAGGATGGTTTTCCATCGTTTTAAACCATATTTTATTCAATTTCACAAACACACAAATGATTCCTACAAAAATCAGCAATGCCGCAAACAAATACAATATGATCCAGTGAATGTAAGGTGTTCCTTCCACAGGGTAAAAGTCCAGATTTGGGATCTTTTTAGCTTCCACTCGAGAAGTCAGGCATTGCTTGTTATTTATGATATTTTTCACGGTAGGTGTAAAGTCATCAAGCACTGTAAGAGCCAGATCATAGGCACTTAAGTTGGTTTTCGGATCATCATCCACGCAGTACATATCTGTTAGAGGGATGAGAATGATGATATCTGTATCTGTTCCAAAGAAAATATTTCCTTTGACGTCAAATCCAATCCACTGAACACAGCAATCAACGATTTCCACTCTTAGAGTATCGCTTAAATCTCTTTCCCTGATATGGATTCCAGTTTCTTTGTAAACTGTGTACAGATTATCAGTTCGCTGGTCTTTGACATAGGAAGTCCGACGAAAGGAACGCTGCAACAAAGGTTAATTTTGAAAATTTTCAGTAAAACAACAACAAAACGATTTCCAATGCCAACTTTAATAATTAATCAATCAAAAGAGAAAACTGAAGCATACAAAATAATTTATTATTGCACCGAGCACGGGTAGAAGGGACAGCACACGTTTCCGGCAAAAGGTCCAAAGAATGTATGGGTTGATTTGTGTCTGATTATGTATTTGAAATTCTTTTTTATAAATGCGTAAGTACGTAACCATTCGGTGAAAGAATCATTATTTTTTTTAATATCAAATAACGAGGTTAGTGAAGAAAGCGTGTACAAAAATATTCGGAGCGCGCCCAATATATTCTGGACTGACCTTCGGACGAATTTACCCTTGCGGGAGGTCTAGCACGGACGATCATTAAAGCCAATATGTCAATACGATATTTTGACTAAATTCGTTATCTATGCTAAGAAAGCGATGATTGCGATTGCGTTAGTTGCCATGTTGAAGCATATCGAACGACAATTTTAAAGTTTATTGACATTTAAAAGTTCATATGTCACCTTAGAGGTCTTTATAAAATAAAGCGGCTTTAATCAATGTCTTATATCATTGTTGACCGTCCTCGCCCCTACCATATAAAGCCGCCGGATAACCATAGATGGATTTAACTAATACCGTATTGATAAAGGCTGCGATATAGGTATATATGGATGTCAATATGGGGATATCGATCGACTGTTCCAGACTCCGGGGTGGTGGTCTACGGGCAGGAAATAGTAGAATAGCAGAAGAAGGAGCGGTGCAGCCCCGGGCATTTGGTAGAAGCGACTTACATTATTTAAATAAATCACGGCATTAACTCTGGAGATAGTTGAATTCAGGTCAAGTGTGTAATAGCTTCTCACGAAGTAAACCCGGCAGTGGTCTACGGCCAGGAAATATCCGGTGAGCAGCGCAGCCTCGGGCAGCTGGGAGAAATACGGCTTGTTGCCTGGGGAGTCATTCAGATACACTATCTGGTTGTCCTCAGTTACAATGCTGACGTTTCCCGGGCTGCCCACTATTATTTGTCGAACTTCCTCCTGCAATAACAATGGGACATGCTAAATGGGAATATTAGACCAATGCTCGTTGGTCTCGTTTATCTCGTTCGTCTCGTTCTTCTCGTTTGTTTCTTCTGTATCGTTTATCTCTAGTTCGTCTTGTTTTTCTAGTTTGTCTTGTTTATCTCGTTCATATCCTTTATTTCGTTTGTGTAGTTTTTCTCGTCCGTCTCGTTCGTCTCTTTTGCATCTGTCAATCTCTTCATCTCGTTCGTCTCGTTCTTCTCGTTCGTCTAGTTCGTCTCATTCGTCTCGTTCGTCTCGTTTGTCTTCTTTGTCTCGTTCGTCTTATTATTAGTCTCTTCCTTCTCTTTCGTTTCATTAGTTTCGTCCGTCTTGTCCGTCTTAACCGTATCGTCCGTCTTATTTATATTGTTTATCTCCTTCTTCTCGTTCATCTAGTTTGTTTCTGATTCGACAAGTTCGTCTCGTCCATCTCGTCTATCTAGTCCGTCTCGTTTGTATCGTACTTCTCATTAGTGAGTTGGTCTATTATATTTTTACTTTCTCGGTAAAATGATAATTGGTTTAAAATGGTTTATTAACCATTAAAAACAAAAAAGTTCTATTTTAACGTCTATAAACGTATACGCAACAGATAGCGTATATCAGTGTTAACATATGTCCAAGGGATATTTTATTTTTATGTATTTAACGCCCAGAGGGCTTTTACATGGTTGGTAGTATAATTTTAATTTGACAAATACTTTCAAACATAAAAAATAGGAATAAAATTACATTTGATAAAAGCTATGTAACAAGTCATACAAACACAAGAAACAAAAACAGAAAATTACAGCTATTTTTTGGTTTACATGATGTGTTTAGGAGTATTGTTGAAATAAATGTTTTAAATGATCCACAAAACTTGCCAAGTTGGTATTGAATATGTCAACATCACCCAAGTAATGATTTCCCATGGTGTGAAGTCGTTGTATCGAAGAGTGGGCAATGTAGTTACGCTTATGTGTGCTGCTGTAGAATATTGTATTTTGTCGTGTTGTTACTGTGGGTGTTTATAAGTTGCAGGAGTTCACAACAGTCGAATTTACAGTAGAGTATTTTGAATAAGAACGTTAAATTGTTTATTTTACGTCTATCTTCTAATGTATGTATTTTTATAGTATTTAATAAGAAATTGTATTTTAAGTCTTCGACAGGGATATTTAATTTAAAATTTATAAAACGTAGAATTTTTTTTTTGTATTCGCTCAATGTTGTTAATGTGAATTTTATAAGATGGAGACCAAACTACTGAGTTATATTCAATTAGACTTCCTACTAGAGATACGTATAATATTTTAATGGCTTGCAAAGAATTAAAGTTTTTAGTTGTTCTTAATACGAAGCCTAGTGTTTTCATACCTGTGTTCACAATTTGATGGATATGATTGGTGAAACTTAGTTTTTCGTCCAAAATAATTCCAAGATCTCTCATTTCCGTGACTCTTTCAAAAGCTATGTTATTGATGGAATATTCGAATAAAACAGGATTTTTGTTTCTGAAGAAAGTCGAGGTTTTGCACTTTACTACATTTAAAAATAAATTATTTTGAACGCACCAATCTCTTAACTTACTAATATTTGACTGTAGTATATGGCAATGATTTATATCAGTTATTTTCTTGTATAGTTTGACGTCATCTGCAAAGAGCAATACCTCGACACCGTTGAAGCAATTGGTTATATCATTGATGAAAATAAGGAAAAAAACCAGGCCAAGGTGACTACCTTGCGGTAGGCCACTGGTAGCCCGGAAAGCTTTCGACATCCAAGATTTTATTTTAACGAACAGTTTACGATTTGACAAATAGCTACTAAACCATTTTAGCATGTTATCCCTTATTCCTAGAGCAAATAGTTTTTGGATTAGTAGTTTATGGGATACTTTGTCGAATGCCTTCGAAAAGTCTGTATATATACAGTCGACTTGTTTATTTTCTGCAAATGATTGTATAATGAAATTTTGAAATACCGTTAAGTTAGTTGCGGTGGATCTTCCTTTGATAAAACCGTGCTGTTTTTGATTAATTTATTTTATTAATTTGGGATAGATTTCATCAAGGACCAATGATTCAAAAAGCTTTGGTAGTACTGACTGTATACAAATGGGCCGATAATTAGCTATGTCAGTATCGTCTCCTTTTTTGTAGATCGGTGTAATGAAGCTAGATTTCCAGCGGTCTGGAAAATGTCCAAGGGACAAGAGACGGTTAAATAGTAATGTAAGTGGTTTAGATAATGTATTAGAGCATGTTTTGAGGAATATTGGTGGAATGTTGTCTGGGCCAGCGGATTTGTCAGTGTCTAAGGAAAGTAATTTTTGTTCGCAACACTTTTGTGTGATTTGGCAGTTTGTTAAGTTTGTGGTCATATTAAATTTGTATTCGGGTATTTTATCATCTGGAGTGTCTTCATCATATACATTTTTGAAGAAGTCCGAAAAAAGGTTTACAATATCCTGTGTATTGTTTGCACTGATTCCATTCATATGCATTATTGGCGGGTAGTCTGTGTTTTCATTGGTCATTTTTTAAGAAATTTCCAAAGGTTTTTGGATTTAAAGACAGTGTCCTCGACAGAGTTTATGTACATTTTGCAACATTGTTTGGAAAGATCTGTGTTTGGGAAGATTTATGGATTTACTTTGTTTGAATTTTTTGTGTTGACTCTTTTTTTGCTGAAGAGAGGATGTAAGCTCTGATGAAAACCAAACCGGGTAGGTATAGCTTCTTGGTGTGTAAAAAGGTACATAGGATTCAATAGTATTAGAAAAATATAAATAAAGTTTATCTAACGATTCATCAACGCTTTCATCGGATAAAAAAGACCAGTCTGTATTTGAGAAATGGGAGTTAATTGAGTCGAAGTCGGCTCGTTTAAAGTTAAGGACGCTTTGTGAAGGTTTCCTTTCATTATCACAGGTCATATTTAATTTAATGTACAGGGGAGGATGATGATTATCTATAGGTAGAAGTGGATCATTTGAGAGTTCAACAGACATTTTAGGATAGTTTGATAAAGCTAGGTCTAATAAGCGATTGTTACTGTTGTATATAAAATTATGTTGATGAAAGTTTAGAAAGTTTACCATGTCCAAAATTTCACGTGCACGATCGTTTTCACTTTCGTTTATGATGAGACCACAGTTATTTGCTTTCCATATTAAGTTTGGTAAGTTATAATCCCCAAGAATAACAATTTTCGAGTGAGGATATTTTGATGAAATTGTTTCGATGTCTTGACAGTGGTTTCTATATGACTGAGGGTCAGAAAGTGGTGGTAGATAGGCCGTTCCAAATATAATTTTCTCGAGAGGAGTCGTTATTTGCACAAAAATATGTTCTATGTTATTGTGTTTCGTGGTTAATTTTTTTGCTGACAACTTCTGTTTTATTGCAATTAAAACTCCTCCACCTCTTGACTTGGAACTTGATCTGACGTTTCTGTCGCAACGAAATACTTTGTAGTTAGTAAGACCGAGTTCAGTCGATTTGATTTCCGAGTTTAGCCAGGTTTCCGTTAGTATAATGATGTCATGATGATGAGAAGGTAGAGCTGCTTGTAGGTCATCGAGTTTTGATCGCAGTCCGCGGATGTTTTGATAATAGATTTTTATGGTTCTGGTTCGGTTAGGTGGTATTTCTTGAATATTTTTGTAACTTCCTAGTTTTTTGGTCGATTCGGCACGATTCGGGGGTGGAGTTAATGTATTTTATGGTGACATCTTCACCATTTTCTTTCCTTTTTTCCAGCTGAACCCTCAGATCGCTCAGAAATTTTTGTTGCGCCGGTGTTGAGTCGGGGTAAATTCTGACATTGTTCTTGTGAAGACTTCGTTTGCTTAGAATATTTCTGGATTGTGTTGAATTTTGTAGTTCTATTTTTATTGGTCTAGGCTTGTCATTTAATAATTTTCCAACCCTATAAAATTTAGAAATATTTTCATTTGCTGAATTGTCGATTACACCGATTATACTGGTGACAGCTGCCTGGTCATCCGAGATCCTGCCAGCTTCTGTCGCTTTAATGCTTTCGGGCACATTGCAAATAATAATATTTTTAGATCGCACTTGTTGTTCATTCATTTCCGAAATTGCCTCGCAAATATTAAAGTTGTTTTGCTTGGATTTGCTCTAATATCCTTGTATGCGCAGTTCACCTTCTAAATTAGCAGTTTTGGATGCTACAGCTGAAGACATGGTACTTATGGCACTTCAAATTTCACATGCAATTGGGGAAATTTTAGAGATTTGATCCTTGTTAAATTTGTTGGCCGGATCAAAAAGTACTTTATTTAAGGCATTGACAGCTATTTCTGCTTTGGAGATGAAATTTTGCACATCCATTGTGAAACGTTTAAAAATTCACTATTCTCTGCTTATCACTGTTGGGAGTCGATGATTTATTTTTGCTTTTGTTGACACAGTACACAAGTACTTCCAATGCTAAATACTGCTATGTTAGTAAATAAGAGCAGCTTGTTAATATTCGATAATATTTATGTGTAATAATTCACTGTAATTAGTTTAAATGTTTAATTTTGACAGGAGTAGATCAAAATATGTTTATAAAAGATTTGATAAGATATATGTATATAAAAGATAAACATACATCAGTCTAGTTTGACGAAAAAACATTGTTGATTTTAAACTCTTATTGTTTTGTTTTTAAATTTACATTAGTTCCACACAGAAGACCTTGAAGAAAATAATATCTCTCAGAGCCTTATAGCATCTTTGGAGAGGTATAGAGTGTATTTTAACCCTTTCACATCCGTATTATTGTTTCCACATATATAAAATATGTAATGCTTGAAAATACCTCAGAAATATATTTAAAAATATTTTACATTTAATTTATTTATTTAGAAATTATTCTGCGTTAATTTGGATTAACATTGGACGTAAGAGGGTGTTTTTTTTTTAAGTAAGGTAAAATAGATTCATGTCAAAAATGCATATTTACAATGTCGTGATAATCTCTAAGGTTAGAAAAAAATAACATTTTAACTTAAATTCATTCAGAAATAAAGAAATAATATAGGATAATAATTTATAAAAGTTCGCCATAGTAGTCGAAAATGTGTTAGTCACTACCAGTGTTAATTTGAATGAACATTGAAATTCATTTACGATATTCTGGCAAATGACTGTGAACAGTAAATTGAACTGATGTTATTATTATAAAACACATCTTTATTCGTTAAAATATTTCGTTTTATTTAATTCGAGTAGAAAATATTGATATCTCACCTTAAATATAGTAATCAATGATGGTGGAAATTCGATGAAACTCACAATCAGCAGATGTCAAAATATTTACCGTTTTTGTGGAGGGAATAAAGATTTCAACAGAGCGGAAAAAATAGACTTCACAGAAAAGATAACAAGCTATAAGAAAACAAAAACACTACTTTTCTAAATCACTACTATTACGGTAAAAAAAATCACAAAGTTCGTGTTAATTTGAATTAACACTGGTGCTGAAATGGTTAAGAAAAGGAGTTAGAGGAAGTTCTTGGAAGGAAAAATACATAAGGGTGGGTAGGTATCTGATGGTCAGTGTATCCAGGAGTGACCTATGAATACATATCTCCAACTGCAGTGCAAGAAGATGCGATGGGCCGAGAAAGTCCAGCTAGAGAGACCACTCTTTCTCAATCGAACTCCCCTGATCCGGCCCGCCACGCAGTTGCTGCCGCCAATTCCTGAACAAACTTCACTCCGTGTTCCCGGGAACCCTGATAAGTCACCATACGTAACGAAACCCTTGGGGTCACCCTATGGCAGAGGTTATGGTTTTCCAATAAATGTTTTCTAATAGTCGTGTGATAATGCGCGTTTACCCTTTCAGACTTGAACTAAAACTGATGCTTGATAAAACCTTGTTGCTTGATAAAAATAGAGTTGCACTTCCTCCTTCTTGAGTCAACTTTTCGGGCAGCATAACAGTGTCCATCAACAGGGTAGTATAATTTAAAATGGTTTTCTAGGTTTAGGTGGTAGCCGTCAATACCAATAACTATAAAGTTGAGCCCCGTCGTCTTTCTTAATATTGTTCTGTGCGTTTTGGGTCTTCCTGGAACTTCAGGAACAAATCCAAATTAATGGCCGGTTTCAATTTAATGCTAGGATATTAGTTATTTTTCAGGATGGCCGAGTTTACATACTCGAAAGTGTTTTGATATTCTTTTGGAATTCGTCCATTCTTTTTGACCTTTATAAACATTGTAATATCCAGAACAGCTGAATTTATAAACTCTATCGAGAGGACACATTATGCCTGCAAAAACACGGCGTAGTACCCGAAAAAACAAGCTCACTTGAAAGAACATACGGTTTCATTAGGTGTATTTCATTTAACTAATTTAAATTATAATAAAACTTCAAGAATATTTTCTTATTTCGTTGTTTTTTTTTAATTTAATTATGATCAAATTAAATAATATAATTATTAAGTTTTGCATATGTTGACATTTTCATGAAAACGGCCTTTAAAGCTGAAACAGCTGTAACTAGAACAAAAACCAAAAAATAGTTGTAGAACTTAATAATTATATTATTTAATTTGATCATAATTAAATTTAAAAAAAACGAAATTAGAAAATATTCTTGAAGTTTTTTAATAATTTGAAGTTATTAAATTTGATTTTAATTTAAAAAAAATGGATTTCTACGAATTAAACACAAAAAACAATAAATAAAATATTTTGTTTTAACATGGAAGTAAAAAAACAATTCTGTGAATATAAACGGCTATTCTGGGAAAACTACCCTTGGTAGATAACATTCTATTCCCAAAAATATATATGAAAAATTTTACTGGTACGGTGGTAAAAAAGGTACAATTTACAAAAATACCTTTTTGCAGTTATTACGAAAATAGTCGTTTGAAAAATTTTGCATCAGCACACGCGGGAGATCGGCGAGGCAATTGTTTATACCTATTCACAAAATGTTATTACATAAAAACAATCAAACGGTCAAAACAAACCTTAAAAAATATATCTTTCGGAATATATATTATTACAATATATATTTTTTTTATTCTTAGCAAAGAAAGCGAGTTTTTCCTCTAGGGAGGAAAAATTGCTAATTTTCATATATAATAATTGTAAAAAGGCACTCACCGTTTCATTGGTCTTAATGGATATCAGGTCTATGGACTCTTCGTGGAGGTCGTATTTATAGATGCCGTAGTTGGTGGTCACGTAGAGAGTGCCGTTCACGTGAAATGCAGACTCCATGATGATATCATTTAACACATCTGAAATGACAAAAATAATTGCTTGCATTTCAAAAATTGAACGATAGAAAAGCCATCATGGAATTTGCTTTCCTTGTATTTTCCAGCAGAAAATGTAAAGTTCAAACGTATAAGAGGACGAAGTATACAAAAAGATTCATCACAATAGTTATCGCTGACCAGAAGAAGAGGTCAGCCCTAGGTACACAAAGTTCTTAAAAAGTAGGATTACATACATTTGATGCCGTGACCAGGAGAGACGGTTATCCAACTAAGTGACAAAGTCAGATTGACAGTCAGATAAGCGGAAACACAACAAGACTTCAAATAAACAATGTTGAACACCGATGGAAAAATTAATGCGATAACAGTATTATTTGGATCGGTGCTCATTGTATTGTATATTAAGTTTGCACTCGTTTCATTTCCTGATCTAATAAAACGTATTATTTTTTTTTTACATATTGCTTACCTTCGACAGTTTTATTCACAATAATGTCTTCATCATCTGCCCACAGGAAAACGTCTGTCAAGTGCTTTTTGAAGAATCTCCCTGGCTCGACATTCTTCGTTGTCATGTTTTGAATTTTAGCCAAGATTTTCTTCGAGTACGGACGGTTTGCAATAGTCAACGCATCTTCACAAGATTCTTTTCCAAGTCCTAGCGTGAGCAGGCAGAATATCAAGCCGAATATTAACTGACCTTTCATTTTCCTGCAATGTATACAGATTTGCAAAAAAAACTTTTAGTTGACAACAACTCATTGTGAGAAATATGATCTAAACATTGTTAGAAAGAGAAATTACCATTGTAGCGCTCGGTATTTTATCGCATCGTAAAACTAAGCAACAGCATTCTAGTGATCAGTGCTAAGTTAACAAACCAGTACCAAGAGAGAACCCACTGGGTCCTCTTTTGGAATTGAATAATTCTTAAAATCTTTGGAAAATTGCTTGCAGCTATAAAGTGATTTAAATTCTATCGTCGAATGGAGTCATACCAATAAATTAGGATTTAATTTTAAGAAATGCTACATTATGTGCTACACAAAGACAAACAAAACGATTTACTATAACTACAAAATGTCTTATTCATTTCTTCAGCACATTGTTATTTCGAGTGATTTGGGAATCGCATTTGATACGCACCTAACATTTCACGTCCACATTGAAAGGATATGCAACAAATCTTTAAGAATTCTAGGATTTGTGCTAAGCCACTCCAGACATGTTTGCAGCTCGGCCGCGATTCGTGTGCTATACTATAGTTTAGTACGTAGCATTTTGGAAAGTGGTTCTGTAATATGGGGACCAATGGATTTAACTTACTCTCAAATGATGAGAACGTACAAAAGAAGTTTCTGAGATATTTATATCTTAGAAACTTCAGATATTAGCCCTGGTTATATCCATCAGCCTTTTTGTCCGGCATGCTGGGTATTAATAGCCTCACCGATAGAAGGAAAACTGCTTTGCTGACAACAGCATATAAACTTCTAAACGGTAACATCTGTATTCCCGATATAATAGAAAAATTGAGTTTTATGTCCCCGACAATTACACAAGAGCGCGCAGGCACAGAACCTTTGTCGTTCCAAAATGCAGAACTAACTTACCAATCAATATAAATACGAAAATACTGTCAGATTATTCGTAACTCGGAAATGTTTGCCTTTCTAAAAACCTCCTGCACAAAAAACTCGAAGCCAATAACTTTCCCATTGAGTACCTAATGAATAATTTTGGTGGTTCAGCTTCAGAGCAGAAAGGGAAATGTCTTTCATTCAACATAATATTAGTATGTGTTTTACACTCTTTTCCTTTTTCATGTTAAGAGGAAGCTACAAGGCAAAAATGTGTATATTCTTGGTATACCTTATATTGTGGGTAATAGGCATTAAAATCGCTTGACAAATGGGTCTAGAAACGTTCGATGTTAAGCACAAAACTGGTTTTTATTTATTTTGTAAATAATTTTATAAGAAAGCAAAAAAGTTAATCAAATAAAACTGTCACAGATAATCTTTGCTATAATACTGTATTTTTTAAAAGTTCTTTTCCTTTCCGCGTTCATAAATTTCTATTGAAAAAATATTTTTTAAAGTTGTTTACATTTATATTTTTTATACAGTTATTTATTTTTTCATTTGTATTCTACTCAATCAAAACGATAGGAAAACCTTTAATTTATCTAAAGCATATTTTTTGGTATTCATAATGTACACTAATTCGTTATAAATATTAACTGAACTATTGAACTAACTGGTTTAACTGGTTCGATACGTTTGGTAATTTAGCAGGGGTGCCCGGGTCCATCATGTGAGGTGTGTTCAGGCCTGCCCACCAGCTGCGTGGCGGGCCAGATCGGGAGAGGCTGATTTGGGGAGACCCTTTGACCTATCCAACTGGTCCCTCGACCCATCGCCTTGCTCCGCAGTGGGAGAGATATATTCAGACATCCGTCATACTTGGACATACTGATCTCTAAATTCCTACCCAACACTCATGCTCTCCTTCCTTCTCTAAAAAATACCCTCCACACAGCAGCCTCAAAGATAAAATATTCTCTGAGAAAAAATATTTTCCTCACTTTTCACTTTTACATACATATTAGTGTATAGATTTTTCACACCAAGAAAACTTACTGTTATGAATTATTTTTAATTTATTAAAAATCTTGTCAAATAATTCGTTTTCATGTTAAAAATGGGACTGCGAGCCTATAAATTAAAATAGTTCGTAACAAAGTATCATTCTAAAGCAAATGTTTTATGCGGATGGCTGAACACGTGTTCGTAGAAAAACTGACATACTTATATTGTATGTATTGTGTCATGATATCTCGTGTTCTCGATAAATGCTGATTTACTCATATCATGCACTTTGTGAAAATTGATAATTTTCCATGACACGTCAAGCAGATAAAAATGTTGATTTGTGAAAATCTAAATAAGTCATTTTGTAGACACCCATACTATTACATAGATAATAAAAATAAATTAGTAAATTAACGCTACAGTTAGATTTTTTATTTAACCAATCTGACAATATTTTAAAATCTTCCTTAACCACCACTGTAAGCGGTGTAGTTCCTTGTGTAGTGACAGGGGACTTAGCCAGCAGAGGAATTGAACGTACTGTTGTAAAACGATACCCAATTGTTATCAATATCATATGTGCGCAGTAGCTACAAAAACTAAGATCATTATTTCTTTTGATTAATCATGTTGGTAGATTATATAATAACTTTGTTTGTGAAACCCTAATGAACCAACTATATCTGTATCTTAGTCCATGAATTATCATACCACTCCACATTCCTACCTCTTGCACCATGTGATATAAGATGAATTATTAAAACAGTACTAACCACATCTCTTTGCTTTAAGTGTTAGTTAGCTTTTAGACGGTACAGACGTAGGTACATACCCGTACACTTGTTTTTAGCGTATGTTAATAAATAAATCTATACGTTCTGTGTAATGTCATTTTGTTGACTTATTTATTTGACACTCCTTAACCTGAACACAATGGACGGTATTCTGCAAACAGAATACGGGGAAAATTCGCAAAGGGTCAAGCATTAAACAGTTGCTCCCTTGATTGGCGTAACTATTAGTGGCCATCGTAAGAAACGCAGGAACCTCCGGGATCATGCACCTGACAATCGGCATATTTGATCAAATCTTGGACCAGCTTGCAAATAGTCCCAGTGGCCTCCTAACAGTACAATGCCAGGGTGGGATGCCAACTCAGCCACTATATCATTTGCACAAAACATCAGACGCCTTCTGACAGAATGTGCCAAAAGCCTGAGGAAAATATTAAAAATAAGCACTGCGTTATCGTGTTATCAGTATACAACAGGCAACATTCATTCAGATTATATTTCTGTGTTTTAATTGATTGTTTTCATTTCGCGTGACGTTATTTTTAAAGCTGTTTCTCCTGCAATTTTTATACGGAGTTTTACGCCCCCGCATTGCAACATTGTTGATAAGAAAACCATTAAAATTGTGTACTTTGCTTTGTGGTATTCAATTATCAGGTATGGCATCCTAAGCAGTGGGCGGTGCAGCCTAAACCAGTGTCCCGTAAAGCGTGTGCCGCGGCACACTGGTAAGCGCACTTGAAGTGAAACAACACAAAACTGCGCTATATAAATGTTATGTTATTATTATATTATTTACCGTGATCATCAGTTGGTATTGTGAAGATAATAAGAAAGAAAATGGGAGCAGATGAGAGATAATATCAGTCACTTCTGTTTCATATAAAATGAGTCCCAGACGTTTTTAGAGGCCCAGGGTTCAGATTTTGCTTCTGTGTTTAAAAACGAAGAATGGGTAGTAAAACTTGCATATCTGGCGGACATATTTGCTCATTTAAATGAGCTCAACAGAAAAATGTAAGGCAGAAATTCTTATATTTTAACGTCATCGGACTAAATGGAAGGCTTTTGCGATAAGTTGGTATTATGAATCAGCCACGCTGTCAATGGTAGTAATGAAATGTTTCCAAATGTCATAGATGCCGATTCAGAAACAAAGTGCAGGCTTTGATAGTGAAACACTTGGAGCTATTAGCAGAAAAAATGAACTGTTATTTTCGTAAGCGTGACCTACAACCTATGGACTGGGTACGTAATCCGCTCTCGGATAACGTTTCCCTTGGACACTTACCAATAAACGAGCAGAAAGAATTCTTAGATTTAAAAACTGATCGGACATTAAAACTAATTTTTTTTTGGTTTTAATGTTAATTTTAAAGTAGAGCTAGAACATTTTTGGCTGCATATAAAAAATGAGTATCAACTGATTTCAAAGCATGCTGTTGAAAATATATTACCGTTTGCCACAACCTACTTATGCGAATTGGGATATTCAATCCTCACTTAAACAGGCTCACATTTCTCACTAAACATAATATATTTTCATATGAGGTATATTGATATAAGTAATAAATAAATATTAAATAAACATTGCTTTTTTCTTCCGTGTACCTCAATAATATCTTGATTTGAGAGGTGTACCTTGAACACAAAAAGTTTGCGGAACACTGGCCTAAACTAAACTAGATCCGTTAGCCAAGGCACGAAAAGCTGTAATAAGAGTGATGGATAGTAATCCTTATTTGTATCCATCGACACCCTTATTTAATGAAACAAAATTATTTGTCGTAAAACAGATTTATATGCATGCACTCTTAATATACTGTACGAACATTCCCAAGCTTCATAGTCTTGTAGATCACAGTTACTCAACAAGACTAAGATCGGAACAAAGGATGATAGTACCAAAAATGAACACATCGTTTGGACAACGTTTCCATGTATTCCTCGCTCGTAAGGTGTAAAATGGGTTCAAGCAACAAAAACAGGCCTTCTTCAAAAGAATATGGAAAGCTTCCTGAATGAAATTATTGTCTGACTGAAGAAAGAGCTAAGTGAAATTATTCCGACTTTATCTCTAATCGTATATATTTTTTTTAAAGAAAGACAAACATTCCCGGGTTACGAATAACCCAACAATGTTTGAAAATCTCCTACTACCACCACAGAAAGCCGAAAATGTTGCTTGTGTTGTGATGGAGGACTTAGCCAGCCGAGGAATCGAACACGCGACGCTCGGGTGAGACCCAAGCGCTATGCCCACTCAACCACTGACCAAATATATTTATTATTTTAGTTTTTGTGTTACCATTTGTATTACGATATATATACAACATGTATTATTGTTTTTACACTTTCTTATTTATGTTATCACCATAATACGGGCATTTGCCTATTTTAATTGTTAATAATGTAAATAAATAAAAATAAAATGGATACAAGTTTTTCGTTAACTCTTCAAGTTTTTAAGATCCAAAATAAACAAATTATTTTTGAAGATGATATCTATACATTTATTATGCCGAAACGTTAATTATATGAAATTCCATCCCTGAAAATTATTAAGAACATGTTCTGTTCTGTTATTTAATATGTTATAGGAATGAAAATTCACAAGTGTATCTTTAAATGCAACTAAGGCATTTATCTAGAGATTTTTTATCGAATTAAATATTTTCAAAATTTTCGCTTAATTATTATCGTTTTTTTTCAATACTAGCGTGCTCCCTCTAACATTCGTATTTACATATCTCCCTTCCAAACCATCTTTTAACGCTTACTACGGGGCCTTAAGGGACGTACTTGATTTACTATAACCAATGATTCTTGACAGTATTTGGAGTAAAAATGTTTACGAAATTTTGATTAATTACTGATATTGAATTATGCTAATTTATTAACAACCTTTTCAGGTAGACGCGAATGAGAATGGGAGCAGAAGTCGGGGACGCCCGAGGAAGACATGGCATGATCAAGTGAATCTGATACTTGATATAACAGAATAATAGAAGAGTATGTATGAGACGATGCATGAATGTGAATGAGGAAAGAAGAGTGTGCCAAGACCTTTTTGTTTGGCGGTCCGTCCTCTCTGCCTACCCCTGGAGGGAAACGGCGTGAGGGTTCTGTTAGTTAATCACGTTTCAGGTGTATCAGGTTTTTTTGTCAAACAAATTAACTTAAAATACGATTAGACAAATGTATTATAAAGATTTTGTTTGCATCAATGAAGAAAATAATACTAATATTAATAAATCTAGACACAGACAGTAAAAAGATAACGGGCACAACTAGGAGTTGAACCAAGGATCTCTTCTCGTACCGGACACAGCTCTTCAGAATGTCAGCTCGTCTGGAAGTTGGTTAGTTTCCACTTTTAAGATTTGCACAAGTGCATTCCCGACAACAAAATAAAGTGAAAATGAAATATATAGAGGTAGGTATTTAAAAATACATTTAAAACTATGTAACAATACTTTTGCTAATAAGGAGTATATTATGTGGATTGACTTTCATTTCTAATTTTCCTAAACGTCTAGAGCCAGTTAGTCTATGGTATCCCCAATTAGCCCATTGGCATCCGAATTGTTTGGCTAAAAAATTGTCCTTCACATCCGAATTAATTTTGTATCAAAAGTTTTAAGTGCAGTGGTGTACTAAATCTTACATAACTTTTAAACTAAACATACAAACGAAACAATCTTTTTTAATTTACTTGTGCATTGAATCAATGTATGTAAAAAATGTATGCATTGTTTAAAAAAAATAATAATATGATTAAAAGAGGATATGAAAAATTTTTTTTTTCAAAAACCAATTTTTTTTCTTTATTTTTTATAATTGGATTAAGAAAAAGTGTACATTAATCATACTTATTACCATCATATATATTTTTTGCCATTTGGGCTCTTGTTAGCCGCCCACCATGCGTTTTACGAACAAGCTTGTCAATTCCCGAACCACACGCCATTTTGAAAAAAATCAATGAAGCTTTTCAGCTATAACAAAATTTCAATCGTAAATACCAGGAAAAAATTGTATCAACGGAGTCCTGCCAATTACTACGAAATAAATGCTTAATTATCTACAGAGCGATTGGCATTTAAAATTTTAAATACAGATGTCAATAATGTATCCCTTTTTCGTTTTTAAGCCGACAGACATCAGACCCGCCGGGACGGCGTCGTTTGGTTTTAAGACACATCGCCGTACACACGCCGGGACGGCGTCGTTTGAGGCCAATGGGTTAGGGTACGTTGCGAGGCTAAAAGTAATGGAAAGGGGAAAGTGGGGTGGTAAGAGGAAGGTGGTGAAATACATGGTTGTTCAGATCTGGTCAGAAAACACGGCTAAAGCCATTTTAAGCAGCGCTTAGATTCAAAATTGTGGTCTTTCGCCGATACTGATAGGGTGAAAGACAACAATTTACTACAAAATGTGCCACAAATATTATACTTTTCTATACCAATATTTATTTTTTTAAATTTTATTCTAAGCCAATGGCATCTTTGGGGATGCTGGATTGTGGTTCCTTTTAAGGTAAGGAAGAAGAGGAAGTTCAGAAAATGAAAAGGGTAGGAGGGGTGGGTAGGAATTTAGCGATCCGTGTGTCCAGGAGTGACGGACGTATGGTCTATTCCTCCCGCTGAGGCGCAAAACAATGGGTCAGGAGAGACCAGTTGGAGAGGTCAAATGGTCTCCCCAAACCAGCCTCTCCCGATCTGCCACGCCACACAGCTGGTCCCAGGCGCATCCTGAACACACCTCACCCGATAAACCCGGGCACCCCGGCTAAATCAGAAAACGTAGCGAATCACTTGGGGTGAATATGACAGAGGTGTTGGTTATTTTATATTTTTTTTATATTAACTCCACACAGGAGGCCCTGAAGAAAATAATTTCCCTCAGGGCCTATGTCATCTTTGGGGATGCTGTGTGGAGGGTCTTTTTGTGGAGAGGAAGGAGTGAACATGGGTCTTGAAGAGTCCCATGTTGTAGAAGGGAGGAAACACAGAGGCCGGCAGTTCGGTCCACAGCCGAGCTGTTGAACTTAAGAACGAATCGTAGAAGCGACCCGTTCTCATGGAACGAATGTCAACTGTGTACAAATGTTAGGCGCGCGTTTGGCGTTTATCCCGACTACGCACTGGTGCCGAAGGGATCAATGACGCTAGTTCCTCAGAGCATCTTCCATTGTAATACCGATAGAACAAGGACAGCATACCTACCTGACGCCTGTGCTTTAAAGATTGCAGTCCGTTTGTTAAGATTGGGGAATCTATCAAACGGACCGCCCGTTTTTACACAGATTCAAGGGTTTTTTTCAGGTATTTAGGGGCTCCGGACCAAAGATGGCGGCCAAATTCGACAGTAGGGCGCACTTGCGATTTGTACAGGGTCAGCAGTTGTGAACTATTAAAGTATCTGCGGGCCCTGTACAGTACGCCCAGCTTCTGAGAGGCCAACTTTACTCTGGCTTCGATGGAGCCCCCGTACCTGAGCTGGTCACTTATAGTTATACCAAGCATATCAATGGAAGGCCTGTTCGGAAGATTGCTTCCGTTGAAGGAGACTAGATTATCATTTGGATCCCTTTTAGACGTAATCAGACAGGATTGGGTCTTTGAAACATTAAATTCGACGAGATTATTTTTACCTCAGGAGGAAATACTCTTAAGATAACCGTCCATTCTCTGCTTCAAAGCCCTCCGAGCCGTTGGAGTTTGTGTGCCCTTTGGGGGCTTGTCAAACAAAAAGCTATCATGAACTGTACTGTCATCCGCGTAACAATGAATCGGTGCACATGTCAAAAGGTCATTGATGTGCAACAAAAACAAAGTCGTAGACAGAACCGATCCCTGTGGGACGCCAGCATTTATGGAGAATGTTCCCGAGGTGGCGTTACACAAAACCCGTAACCCAAAGATTTGTATTCATTGACAAAAACAACAGCGAAATTCAAATACATGTAAGAATTTTTTAAAAAGTTTCAAATACACACCCATCGATCCAATGTTGGCTGTCTCAATTTAAAGATGAATCCATACCACTTGTCTTCGGTTACCAAAAGTTTCGTTTACTTTTTCTATCTTCGCAGATAATCCTTTTTGCAAGAGTTTTCTCCAAACTAACAACGGATAGTGATCTTTATATAGATTTAGCAGTGTTTTTTAGATACGTGAATATTCAGTTACTTCCCTTCCTTCCTCTACTCCGTTTCCCTCTCTATCCATTCCTTTGGTCTTAGCACACACTCCTGCCTCATTCACATTCATACTCTTCTGTTATACTGACTCTAGACATGGCCCAACTCAAGTATCTGATTCATTAGATCGTGCCACGTCTTCCTCGAGCGTCCCCGACTTTATCTAGCATTCACATTCGCATTATATAATATATTATTCTCCTTAAACTCCTTTCTTCGTTAATTCGCTCTATATGGTCAAAATTTGCAGATCACCACAATTCTTACACTATCATACATTGTTTTATCACACATACGCCCCAGGGATCTCATTTCTACAGCATTCATTATTTGTAAGTATTTGATTTACTTGATCATGCCACGTTTTCCTCAGGGGTCCCCGACTTTATCTAGCATTCAAATTCACGTCGTATATTATTATCCTTACAATCCTTTCACCGTTAATTCGCCCAAACCATCTGAATATCCCTTTCTTAATCTTGTTCACTACGCTTACATCAACCTTGCATTTTTTGAGGATCTCCACAATTCTTACACGATCATACATGTTTTTACCACACATGCGCCTCAGGCACCTCATTTTTGCAGAATCCAGTATTTTTTAATCTTTCCTCTACTTTCACCATTACAAAAACTCATATTAGATATGTCATAGTTCCACTGGCCCTGGGCAAAAGAAAGGTTTACCATATAAAGTGTCTCACAAACTTTAGAATATTTTAAATAATCGTGTAATTCCGTTTAGAAAACCATTAATTAAAATTCTATCCTAATACTTGAAGCAGGTGGATGAGTTTGTGTATTTAGGAAGTATGTTCTAAAGAGATGGGAAGGCTGACAGAGATATTGAAAGAAGTGTAAATGCAGGTAACTCTGTTGCTGGAGGACTGAACGCAGTTGCCGCTAACAAAAAAACTGTCCAAAGAAGCTAAGCTAGCAGTCCACAATGGAGTGCTGGTACCTACCCTGATGGATGGCAGAGAGTAACGAATCTGTCAGAGGAAAGATGAGTACAGTGAATAATGTATGATGTAGTAGAAGCAGTCGGAGACACCCTAGGAAGACAAGTGAACCAAACAATTGAGTCAGGCCATGTCAACAGTCGGAATAACAGAAGAGTATTTATGAATGTGGATGAAGCAAGAAGTGTGTGCCAAGACCGAATGTTTGGCAATCCGTCCTCTCTGCCTACCCATCCGGAGAAACGGGATGATTGTTTGTTAATTAGTTAGTTAGCATATAAAAAATATTCAAAATTCATACATTTTTATCCATTACACAATCCTACCAATATTCTAAAAAAACTCAATCGATCACTTTTTGAGAACTTTAAACTTCAAACTTTTAACAATATTATCACATTTTTTTTAATTCGTCACCACAGAACTTCACGACAAAGTTTAAAAAACACCAATGGTGAACTATTGTATCAAAGTGTATTTTATAAAAACTGTATTATCACAGATGTATGGCCAATTTGTACTAATTTAATCACACAGGAAATAAGATGATTAAGATATTTACATATGAGAATTTTAATAATTACACCGATCGGATGTACTGTAATTTATCAAAATAAAGTTGGTCCAGCGATCAGCTGTTTTTGAGATAGGCAACGCGTTTTATGATTTTAATGCGAGATTTCATTATGAAATATCAACTGGCGAGCTTTATATCACGGGTGTATTTCAGATTACAAATTTATATTTGACGTGTACCCGGCGCACAGTGGGCTGAAAATCGCCTTTCATAGACATTTGAATTTTCAAGGGTATTTTTTTTGGCTAGAAATGGATTTTGCTAATCATTACTATGCTATAAAATTTCGTATGCAGCAATTGCGTGTCCAAATGAAGGAGTTATCATTTTTTAAGAAAAAATTGTATGGCACTGACATTAAAAATGAGGCTATCTCTGGAATCATAAGGTTTATTTCAGTTTTTTTTTATTTATTGTTTTTGAACTTTATTTTTGAAATATTTAATTAAAATTAAATTTAATAATAATATGTTATTTTCAAGTTCTGCAAGTAAAAGTTAGTAAACTAACTCTTTTGATTTCTTAAACTGTTTTGGCTTTCACCGTAAATAAAATATTGTAAACTAGACAAAGCATACTCATATGTAAAGTATTTAAGTATTAAAATGAATCATCAACATAAAAAAGTTTTTTTTTCAACATGAGGAATTAAAAAAAAATCGCAATATGCGCCAAAATACGAAGTTTGTCAAAAAAATACAAATAAATAGTAGTATATCTGTGTGTAAGGATATATTGGCCATCCTTATGCTTCCAGAAATAGCCTCATTTTTAATGTTAGTGCCATACAAATTTTTTTCAAAAAAATGATAACTCTTTTATTTGTTCACGATATTGTTTCATACGAAATTTTATAGCATAGTAATGATCAGCAGAATCCATTTCTAGCCAAAAAAATACCCTTGAAAATTCAAGTCTCTATGTCTATGAAAGGCGATTTTCAGCCCACTGTGCGGCGTGGCTCGGGAACTTAAATGGTTTGCAGTTATGTTTTGAGATTGTGAATTCTAGAGTACTTACCTGACAACTGGATGCATTTTTTAGTTAGGTTAGGTTAGGTTGATCGTGCCACATCTTCATAGGGCGTCTTCGATCTCTTCAACCATTCGCTTCCAAGTCCTACATTCCCCTTACACCTCTTTTTTCGTTCACCACTTAGGTCTCATTTTACTAAAAATTTGTCACATGTCTTTCTCGGGCATACCCGATTTTTTCTACCATCAAGTAATATCATGCAATTCACATTGTTACATTTAAAAAACTACTTTATCTCGACTTTAATTCGAAACCTCATTCCACAGTGTATAGATAACGAGTTAAGTCTTTCTCGAACACTTCTGGCACTAATAAGAACAAACTTTGTAACTTTCTGAGAAATCGGATGAATGGTATAGGAAAGCGTACAGAACAAACAAAGAAGTATTTATTTTATATGTATCGATTAATTTATCTTTCTTTATTTTTTTTACATTAACCCTTCATCGTTTGGGATGCTGTGTCGAGTGCCTATTTTAAGGAAAGGAAGAAGAGGAAGTTCTGGGAAGGTAATGGGTATGAGGGTTCGGTAGGAATCTAGGGATCTCACGAATATATCCCTCCAACTGTGGCACAAGGCTAAACGCACTTCACCCAATGAAAATTCACAAAATTTCACTTCTGTTTCAGTAATGAGAATGAATGCAAATCTTGGAAGCGAAAATTAACCCACTTCCCGACATTCGATCGAGCTGAAACTCGGCAGATACACTTGTTGTCGATAACAAAGTATTCTTTCATCATTTAGTGGCAATAACAAACACATTTATCTGAAATTAGACAAAGTTACATCAGTCAAAATAAGTAACCCGATTGACTCAACCGCTGTGGAACGATGTGAAGTCCTGTGTTTCCTCGATTCTACAACCCTCCACACAGCATTCCCAAAGATGACTTCTAAGAGATCGCCTTCACTGGCTTTGATGCCCTGAAAGAATAGAGTTTAAGATCTGCTTAATGACCTTCAAAGCATTGCAAGGAATTGCGCCAGCCTATATATCGGAACTATGTGTCCGACAAAACTTAAGCAATAGAAAGCTTACTCTAAGGTCAGCAGACCTAGATGTTAGTAATCGTTTAATAGTACTTTCTAGGTCAAATCGAGCCGTATACTATGATCGCTCTTTTAGTGTAACATGCCCGTTCATCTCGAATAGACTTCCCTCAGCTCTTACTAATCTCCTGAATTTGGCTGAATTTAAACGGGCTTTAAAAACAAAATTATTTAAAAAATCTTACCATTCATAAATCTAAACTTCTTTTCAATATTTTATAGTAAGCCATATCCTAAAAATTTCATTAATTGTTTGGTTTCGGTTGCCTCCTTATTGAACCTTTTTAAAATGTCTGCTCAGAAGATTCTCATTTCTGCGCACAAACTGTTTCGTGTTTTATAATATTATGTTTTAGTTTTAATATTCTTGTTTTGTCCTGTCCTGATGTTATTGTTATTCTCTGTTTTGGTATCGCTTTGTATAAACAGTATATTTAGTGTTATATTATTAGATCTGTATTGGGTAAGGCACACTGTAGGAATAATTTTAAGAACATGAAGACTAATACAGAAAGAAGCAATTAACCGTGTTCTTCATATTTCCCATAATATTTTTCTAAACTCTTACTTCCACGTGTTTCCGAATTCACTGCCAATATTTAAAAGGAGCATCACGTCAATGATATAAGCTGTTCAATGCGTGTACATATACGCACACACACTCACAAATACACATAACCCAATATGCATACGAGTCGGTGTGTTTTTTTTATTTGTTTTTTCTAAAGAGATAATCTATTTATATAAAGAAGAGTTTGTGTGGTGGGCGGGCGGCGTGGAATTGTTATACAAATCTACAGTTTTAATCCGAAATTGATGAAATTTTGCACACATGACATTCGAAAAAAGAAAAAGGTAACTTTATAAATTAGATTATGAAAAACTCCGTATTTAGTCTATATAAATAATATCGAATGAAATTTTGCACACTTGACCTTCAAAACAAGAGGAAGGTCACTGTCTACATTGAATTTCGAAAATCTCCGTGTTTAGCCCGGGCAACGCCGGGGACTTCAGTGAGCATATTTATATTAAGAAGAGTGTCTGTGGCAGGCGAGCGGTGCGGATTTGATTTTATACAAATCTACAGATTCAATCAGAGATTGAATAGATGAAATTTTGCACACTTCTCTTTCAAGTCAAGAGGAAGGTCACTGTTTGTATGAGAAAAATCACCCCACTCCTTCATCCACCTTTTCAAATTTTGCAAACTTGACGTTTAAAATAAGAGGAAAAACTTTTTAACCTCGGCTAACGCCGGGGATTCAACGAGTATATTTATATGAAGAAGAGAGTCTGTGGCGGGCGGGCGAACAACGGTCAGTCGGCGTCAATTAGTTTTATTCCGAGATGGTTGAAATTTTGCACACTTAACTTTAAAATCGGCAACAATAACATTTGGCTGTTATCAGTGGTTTTTTTTTAGGACTTTTCTACTCCTGATCTTCCATGAGTCACTTTTCGCCGCTGATTTTCAGATTATAAACTTTTCTTTCTTCTGTATAGTAAGTAATTTTAGTAATTTTGTAAATAATGGATTAGGATTTTGTTTTAAAAAATCCCTCCTGGGCCCTCTGCAAAGGCCCTAGTTCCCCCCTGACCCTACCGATGGTTAATTGCAAAGATTTCTGACATTGAATCTATCGTTTTAACTTCAACTAAAAAAAAATAATATTAGCTTCTTTCACCCAGTAAAACTTTACTCGATTTCGACTGCACAGTCCCCTCCAGCACTTAAACTGAGAAAGGCAAAACCATCCACCATCTCGAATTTGGTAGATTCCTTCCAAATAGCAAGAACCTTTTTATTAAGCCTGGAGGTGTAAAAGCTGAATTTCCGTAGAATTCCTAATGGGGTCAGCTGATTTATTCAACTTTATTGAAAACATATTCATTTCATACTATTCAAAATGAATGCTTACATTGACACTTTTAGGGGAAGTTGTTTCGTAAAAAATCACGTGTGCGAAATTCATCACATCGTCAATCGACTCAATTTTCTACAAATTGGGTTGTTTCATCGTCGGTCAAGAGAAAATTCAACGAAAAATTCATGAAAATGAAAATGTGACCCGAAATCGGCCAGTTGCAACGATTATCCAATTTTTTTAAGAATGACGTATGGGCAAACGTCATATTTGTGATCTGACAGATGTATGTTCTACAAAGTAGCGATTACTGGTGATAACGACTCGACTATTTTGGCAAATAACGCAATGAAAACTCAACGATTAAAATTTTTGAAGTTAACAGTTAACAGTTTTATGGGAAGAAGTTTAAATACCTTTTCCACATTGAATATTGTCGTAATTGATGTTTATATCGTTGGTTTCAAAACTGGTAAAAAGATTGAAAAAGTACAAGTTTGTTTCTCTTGTCGATCAAACTATCATATCGCCAACTGTAAAATGTGTATTTTTCGATAATCAAACTTTCTTCCTGTGATTGACATTTTCGATCAAGTGAGTCAGATACTGGAGTCGGGCCATGAACAGAAGAGTATGTATGAGATGATGCATGAATGCGCATGAGGCAACGAGTGTTTGTCAAGACCGACTTGTTTGGCGGTCCGTATTCTGTGTCTCTGGGATGGTTTTATACTATAAAAACAATCCATAAAATGTCTTCCAACGATATTCTGCTAAACCTGTAGTCTTCGAAACACTACCTAGTGTATTAAAGTTTGTGGGCTTGTCTGCCTAATAAACATTAGAATACACCCTTGTTTGTCCAATCCCGATTTCGAGGACTTCAACTGGCTACCCGAATTCGAGGTCCTGTTATATTATATAAAGTAGACATGTATTCTACACTTATACGTATACTCAAGTTAATCGTGATCGTTGCTGTCTATTCGGTTTCATCATACACCCGATAAGCACCTAGAAAACGGTCCTCAAAAAACCGGAATACACAGCCGGTAACTGAGGACTTCCCATATCCGAGGCCTGTCCACGTATTCAGGATTACACATACGTAAAATACACGGATCTCGGAAAGTCCTCGATTTAGTGGTCTATAGTTTTTGGAGGTCTTGGGTCCTCGAAATAGTGTGGAACGAATTTCTTACACGTATCTTGGAAGCGTCGCGGCTCGTCCTAACGTTCGCTCGTTTGGTGAACAGGCAACAAAAGTATACGCCTCATCGTATTGTTAATATAAATTTGCACAAAACTTAAAAAAAGGTTCAAAATAAAATTGAATTGCCTATCTAAATATATGAATTTGGTAAGAAATCATTACGGCTGACACCCGACAGGCAATGCACCCCTCCACTCGCGCGCCCGGTGGCGTATTTCCTTTTCCGTGTTCAATAGGAGGCAGTACTGCCTCGAAACCCGCACGGGTTTGTAACGCCATTCTCCTTCCAAACCCGTGTTCAATACGAGGCACGCGTCCTCCTACTGAATACGGGTTTGTAACGCCATTTCTTTTTCCAAATCCGTGTTCAATACGAGGCATGCGTTGTCCAATCGTTTATAATTACCATGCGCATTAATTGAGCACTACGGATCCATGTTTGTTTCGAGACATTTTTTGTATGTGTAAATTGTTATGTATTAAGGATGGGCAATAAAACGCATAATCTAGGAACCTTTTTTATTAGGTATTTATTATTTATTAACGCCCTAGTGGGCTTTTGTAATTTTAAGAAAACAAGACAAATGAACGCAATAAATTTTGTGTAAATTATTAAAATATTAATACGATGATTTGATATATAATACTGCTATTAGCCTGAAATATTCAAGCCCAGTGGCAAAGCATTACTAATATCTTGGAAAGGAATTCAAATGCTCAACATACAAAAATTCTCACCAAGTTTGGATGTGATTTGTCAAAGCTTAATTTGAGTATACTATCATTTATGCCGGCGTGGTCTAGTGGTATACCCTTTTTACTACAGATCAGAAGGTCGCGGGTTCGAACCCGGCGCGCGGCGTGCGCAAATAAATTTTATTTGATTAATTTGTGTTATTTCACAATTAATTAATTTAAATAATATATAGTATATTTGCGGCACGTTCCAGAGTGGAAGATACTACCAGTATCGCCCTGGTGTAAGACCACCATTCAGAATTGAAACGTTGCTTGAAATGGCTTTAGCCGTGTTTGGTGACTAGATCTGAATAGCCAGGTACTTCCCCACCTTCCTCTTCCCCATCTCCCTCCCCTCCCCAATACCCTCAGCCTCACAACATACTCCAATTGGGGATACCATAGTCTCACTGGCTCCAGACGGGAGCAGTTGGGACTCTTGTGCGGTATTACTATAAAAAAAAAATATATATATATATATATATATATTGTGGAAAAAAATAGCCGGCAAAGATCTCGAAAAATTAATGTACAACCTATATCGATCGCTTGCCGCAAAGAAAGGGTCTATCATGCGGCTACAGGAAGGATTCAATCAGGACGACCAGCCAAGTCTTAATTGATCAAGAGAAAACGTATTCACAAAATTGCATTAAATATTGATGATAATGAACCTCCTGCCAAAAAATATTGATTTAAAAAAAAAATATTATTATGTTTTTATTTGTAGGTACCTAGTTATGTAGATTACCTCACATAACGTATACATCTTTGAATGTAGTTTTATTTCTATCCTTGGTTTTTAATAGGTACAACTCGTCATATATTTTTTTTAAATCTCTATTACAATGTTATATACCTGACGAGTAAATAAAATTATTATTTATTCTGTTTTATTGGTTTATAACGCAGAAATTGTGAGCACACACTTACTTTTTTATGTTTTAATTTATTCAAAATTATGATTTTCCAAAATTATGATTTTTAATCCAAAATTATTATTACAACTGATAGCCTTGATTTAACAATACCTGATTAAACATTTCAAACAAATATAATTTTAAAGTTCATAATAATCTCAATACTCAATTATAAACATGCGAATGTATGAATAGATATAGGTACTTGATGTTAATAATTTTGATCTATTCTACTTAAAAACAAGTCACCTTTTTTACACATTTTTAATCTCATGTCTCATAGAAATCGTTGTATCTCCCTTACTTTCATGGTTCATGGTTAGGATATGATCTTAACGGTGTTAAAAAGAGAAAAAATCACGCTTTTTAAAAAAATCTAAAAATTTACCGCAAAATAATTAAGAAGTCCAACATAAACGAATCCTAAGTTTCCAAACGCTATTTGAAAAAATAATTATGTACTTTGAGCATTTTATATTGATTATTTTTTATATGGCACGACAAAAACTGAGATGACATATCGTTTATAATACATTAGTCTATCACAATATGAATGCGTTTTTTTTCATTATCAGTAATTTTAGTTACAAAAATCGTAAGATGAGTCATTTTTAAAACTTCCTTATGCTGGCATGCAAAATACTTATATTTTTTAAATTAAATATATATTTTGAATTATAAAATTTGAAAGGACATTTTATAATGTTCTTTACCTCACGAGTAAGTTACACTCTAATTTATATTGGTTTATCGATTTGTTAAACACACAATTAATACTGGGTTTAAACACACCCACTTACTTACTTTTTATGTTGAACTTTCTTTTACTTACTATTTCATGCTTGGGTATATTTTATATTGAATCCATCTTATTAGTGTTTTGCTAATTTGCACAAAATTTTATTATATGTGTTGCTTTCTTACAATTAACTCCATTTATCTTCTTATGTTCAATTATTGTAATCAATGTAAATGTATATTTTCATGTAAAAGCCCATTAGGGCGTAAATAAAATAATAAATAAATAAATAAATAAATAACCTTTCCAAAACGGTTATTAGTTTTCGGATATATTTAGAAATATTCTATTATTGGGAATTTATTACAAAACGGCAATATTTTAAACCTCTCACAAAATACTGTGGAGGCCCAAGGAATTACATAAAATGTTCTATATTATTATAACATTGTTTACCTTATGAGTACTTCATATTTTTCTTTTTTTATGTAACCCACATTAAATAATTGTATCCTGAATCTAAATACTAGATTTTCCATACATACATACTTTGTTTTATATTATGTCTTATATTAATCAATCAAAATAACAAAAGTACATAGTTCTTTTTTATTTTCTTTCAACATTATCTCAGTGTACTTCTAATAACAACTGTATCATTTCAGCGATAATATTTCTAAGTACTCACATTCTTATTTTGTCCTTAATACTTAAAATAATTTTTCCCTTCTGTGTACCACTGTATACTTATAATACAATGTATCACTTTAATGTTAAAGCCTATTATGGCGTTTATGTTAATAAATAAATAGTTTCTTTTATTTATCATTTCAGGCTAAGAGCAGTATTATATATTGAATCATCGTATTGATATTTTACTGATTTGCACTAAATTTAATTATATCCATTTGTCTTGTTTTCTTACAATTACTAAAATTCCATGTAAAAGTCCACTAGGGCGTTAAAAAATAAAAATCTTTCGAAACCAACACGGATCCGTAGTGCTCAATTAATGCGCATGGTAATTATAAACGATTGGACGACGCATGCCTCGTACTGAACACGGATTTGTAAAGAGAAATGGCGTTACAAACCCGTGTTCAGTTGGAGGACGCGTGCCTCATATTGAACACGGGTTTGGAAGGAGAATGGCGTTACAAACCCGTGCGGGTTTCGAGGCAATGATGCCTCCTATTGAACACGTAAAAGGAAATACGCCACCGGGCGCGCGGGTGGAGGGTTTAAAATGATGTATAAGAATATTCTTGGCATATTTCGGTTTTAAATCATTATTATATTGGTTTAATAATTTTAATTATAAACGACTTTGTTGTCTTAATTTTTTTGTCAGACTACCTAAAAAACCATAATTTTTTTTTAACGATTTTGTATGTTTTATTTGATGATAATGTTATTCTGCGTTTGGTAATTTTTTCCGACTCTTCAAGATCCGCATTAATAAAACCCTTCCTACAGCTCCTCCTTAACCCGCTTGATAACAACACCCATCCAGGTGGCGATATTCTTCCCTTGTCCTTAATTCAAACAGAGGCGTTTTTGTGAGGTGTAGGTAATAGGGTCATAGAGCGGATTAACGAAGAATGGAGTGAAAGAAGAATATACCTATGACGCGGATTAATCAAATACTTGATCAGGTGTCCTAATTACTTATTAAATATTACAATACCGTACATGGAATTAAACAGTATTACAGAACATAGTTCACAATACGAACTAAACGCAATATTGAATTTTGTTTCAACAGTCAAAAACTGAATTCCTTGTCGGCACAATCTTAATAGTGCAATACTTATTATATACACATGCACGTAGGAATTTCGAACGACGGGTCCTCGGTTTAGGGCGTAGGTGAGATTTCTTGACACTCGAGCTTGCAGCGCCTCCTGGTGTTCACATTCCGGCAATCGGCACCTTTTAACACGAAACCGAGGACTTTGAGAGAGTCCTCGGTTTAGGATCTGTGTTTGATTTCCAGCATTAGCGGCGCCGCCCTGGTGGTCACACATCCGTACTAATGAAACACTAGCCAAATTAAACACGATATTTTTCGCCACGAAAATGAGGACTCTCTCCGATCGGCCCAAATTTTCGACAGTTGACTAATCAGAACGCATAGATTATAGGTACATATTCAGTTTTCCTCATGTTGAATCCGAGGACGTCCTCGGATTCGTGTGAGTCCTCGGATTCTGGGTCTAAAGGCCTGTGAAGGTCCTCGAATAAAGGTGCATACAAACTCATATTATATAGTGTCCAAGGGATCTTCAGGATATACCGTACCTTGACGATTCACAGAAGTCACAGAAGGAGTCACAGAAAGAGATCAGTTTATAAATACAGAATAAAGGTCTGAACGGACTGGCACCTTCATACTAAGCTGATATCTGCGCGAGGGACAATCGTACTGCTAAGGTCGGCCAAGTCTGGCCTTTGGACACACTAGTTAAACCCCACATTAGCACAAACCTGTAATTGGCATTCAAATTTTTAGAAGCCATTCAAAAACAAATTTCTTTAATAGCAGGTATAAAATGGCGTGTTGCGAAGCAATCTCAAAAGCTTTATTACCTACTAGTTATGGCTGTAGAAAATGTACAAATGCATAATATTAATAATGGAATGAGGGCCTCAGCACGGGTTGAGCACCCACTGAGGCTCACATAACCAAATCATACTTTATTAAAAATTATTTTAATTTTTTTTTTTTTTTTTTTTTTTATATTTACTCCACACAGGAGGCCCTGAAGAAAACAATTTCCCTCAGGGCCTATGTCATCTTTGGGGATGCTGTGTGGAGGGTCTTTTTGTGGAGAGGAAGGAGTGAACATGGGTCTTGAAGAGTCCCATGTTGTAGGAGGGAGGAAACACAGAGGCCGGCAGTTCGTTCCACAGCCGAGCTGTTGAACTTAAGAACGAATCATAGAAGCGACCCGTTCTCATGTGACAAGTGTCAACTGTGTACAAATGTTGGGCGCGCGTTTGGCGTGTATCCCGACTACGCACCGGTGCCGAAGGGATCAATGACGCTAGTTCCTCAGAGCATCTTCCATTGTTATACCGATAGAACAAGGACAGCATACCTACCTGACGCCTGTGCTCTAAAGATTGCAGTCCGTTTGTTAAGATTGGGGAATCTATCAAACGGACCGCCCGTTTCTGCACAGAGTCAAGGGTTTTTTTCAGGTATTTTGGGGCTCCAGACCAGAGATGGCTGCCAAATTCGACAGTAGGGCGCACTTGCGATTTGTACAGGGTGAGCAGTTGTGTACTATTAAAGTATCTGCGGGCCCTGTACAGTACGCCCAGCTTCTGAGAGGCCAACTTTACTCTAGCTTCGATGGAGCCCCCGTACCTGAGCTGGTCACTTATAGTTACACCAAGCATATCAATGGAAGGCCTGTTCGGAAGATTGCTTCCGTTGAAGGAGACTAGATTATCATTTGGATCCCTTTTAGACGTAATCAGACAGGATTGGGTCTTTGAAACATTAAATTCGACGAGATTATTTTTACCCCAGGAGGAAATACTCTCGAGATAACCGTCCATTCTCTGCTTCAAAGCCCTCCGAGCCGTTGGAGTTTGTGTGCCCTTTGGGGGCTTGTCAAACAAAAAGCTATCATGAACTGTACTGTCATCCGCGTAACAATGAATCGGTGCACATGTCAAAAGGTCATTGATGTGCAACAAAAACAAAGTCGGAGACAGAACCGATCCCTGTGGGACGCCAGCATTTATGGAGTGCGAGGAAGAGGTGAAACCGTCAGCAACCGCCTGAATCGACCTATCCCTTAAAAAGTCAGCAATCCACGTACACAGGGATGCGGGAAGTCCGTAAGAATGCAATTTGTTGACAAGTCCTCGGTGCCAGACCCGGTCAAAGGCCTTGGATATGTCTAGTGCGACCGTTTGGGTCTCACCGTGACGTTCCAGGCACCGCCCCCAAACATGCGTCACATACGCGAGAAGATCACCGCACGAGCGGTTCCGCCGGAATCCGTATTGACGGTCGTTGATAATTTTGTTCTTCTCGAGGTATGTGAGCAGTTTGTCGTTGATCACACGTTCCATCACTTTGGACAGAACTGATGTGATCGCTATGGGGCGGTAGTTGGCCGGGTTGGAGCGGTCACCTTTCTTGGGAATAGGGTGAATTACCGCTTTTTTCCAACCAGAGGGCACAGTGCCACACTTCAGGGACATTTTGAAGAGCTTTGTCAAAACTGGAACTATTTCCGCAGCACACCTCTGCAATACCAGGGCAGGTATTCCATCAGGTCCACTAGCTTTGTTAACATCGAGCCCCCGTATGACGTGGAGTACATCCCGATGCCGGATCCTCAGCTTTTTCATATAGAAGCCGCAGTGAGGAACCGACGGCGGAACAGCACCCCCGTCGTCGAGGGTCGAGTTTTCCGCAAACATTTTCCCTAAAAGGTTTGCCTTTTCGGTGGCGGTGTTTGCTAGTGAGCCGTCAGGTCTGGTAAGAGGTGGCAAACTGGGTTTGCAAAAATTTCGACCTATTGAGCCCGCAAGCGACCAGAATGCTCTGCTGCCATGCGGGCAGGCAGCCAGCTTTTTGCTGATCTGCAGGTCGTGTTCGAATTTTGACCTATTGATGATTCTCTTGCATTCCTTTGCCGATTTGTTGTATGCTGATCTGCTTTCGGGCGTTCGAGATGTGTTGTAGGCTCGGTAAGCCGCGTTTTTTCGTCGAACTGCTTCGGAGCATTGTCGACTGAACCACGGCTTTGAGCCTACACCAGTTTCTTTAGTAGTCGATTGTATGAAGCCATCCATCGCCGAATTGATGACTTCATCAATCTCCTGGGCACATCTTGAAGGGTCCGAAGTCCGAAAACAAACAGCTGTCCACGGAAAAGCATTGAAATGGGCCCGCATACCGAACCAATCTGCTGACCTATAGTGCCACACTTTTCTCCTCAGTCTCTCATTGGTTGGTCTGAGGCTAATGTACAAATAAAAAAAATAATAATATTTTAAAATAAAAAGTCTTTGGTTCTCAATGTTACAACTTCATTTAAATAAGAAACAAAACGAAACCATGTTATATAATTTCAAATGCTTATTGATTAGGGCTTCCTCGTTGTAAGTTTTATTTATAAATAAAAAAATATTACGCACAACGCACGAGTAAATAATTAATCAATTTACAGTATTATAGTATTATTTACAGTGTTACAGAGAATCAATAATGTTAACTAAAATAATTCATACAATTATTTTTCACTGCTTTTGATTTTTTTTATTTCCTCCTTAAGAAGTCATTTACATCAGAAGGTAAAACATTAGCTGCTTAAGCATATCGATGAAAAAAACATTGTGTTCATGATATTCCCTATTTTAAAACTGTTTATCATTAAAGTTGAATACAAAGTGTGAAATAGTCACTGTTATAATATGGTTTGTAATCTGTACCACCATTATAGTTCTGGGAGCATTCCTAGAATGATTATCCGAGATTGAATACCAAGTACATATATTGATAGTCGCTAGCTGGGATGTGAGAGGGAGATAAACTAATACATGGGCTTTTATTCTACAATAATTTATTTATTTCACATATACGGCACAACATGTGCAATTCACATACTAATTTAACAGAGAATAGTACAGCAACATAAGGAATGCAACAATATAAATGTAAGTATAATGGTATAATCAGTAAATAGTAAGTACCTAAGGTTAAAAGTATGAAAGAACAAAGAGATATTAATATAATATAAGTAGCAATCTGTAGTATAGTATTAAGTCAAAGTAAGAAATTATATGTAATAATATACAATAAAGTAGTATAAGGAAGAATGAGGTGCTTATAATACGTTTAAATGGCATTAAGAGTTTGTAAAAAATAAAATAAAAGGTAGGTAACTACTATTTAAAATGAAAAGAAACAATATATATTATTATAATATGAAAAGGAAACAAAAGTAATAAATGACGTAAATCTACCGGGAGAATCTCGTGTATAATAATAATGTGCGACACTGCTTGACAGTCCGATAAAGTTTTACATAGTAGGTACCTTTTTTTATTTTTTTTTATAGTGAATTCCTCACAAGAGTCCCAACTGCTCCCGTCTGGAGCCAGTGAGACTATGGCATCCCCAATTGGGGGATGTTGTGAGGCTGAAGGTAAGTGGGGAAGGGAAAGAGGAAGGTGGGGAAGTACCTGGCTATTCAGATCTAGTCACTCAACACGGCTAAAGCCATTTGGAGCAACGTTTCAATTCTGAATGGTGGTCTTACACCAGGGCGATACTGGTAGTATCTTCCACTCTGGAACGTGCCGCAAATATACTATATATTATTTTAATTAATTAATTGTGAAATAACACAAATAAATCAAATAAAATTTATTTGCGCACGCCGGGTTCGAACCCGCGACCTTCGGAATGGCAGTCCAATGCGTTACCACTGGACTATGCCGGCCGTCAAATGAAGACTATGATATATAATGCACTGATATCAGCTTTTACCTATCTAGTACTAGTAGTTTTTAATCTGAAGTACATAATCATTATGATGGTATGGTATTAATCGACAATTTTTGTTTTATGCATCTTTTATATGATAATAGACAATCAGCGTGATCGATGTTGGAATATTCATTGCCTAATTTGTGCAAGCGATGGATTATTGAATTTTGTTCTGCGTTAGTTCCAGTATTGTTACAATAATAAGGTGACTTGAGTCTAGTTGGTCTACAGGGAACATGGTAGTTTATCAACGAAGTTAATTTAGGGGAGTCAAACCGGTGATTGATTATTTTAAATAAAAAAATTAGATCATTAAGTATTCTTCTATGTTTTAACGATAAGAGATGCATTAATTGTAATAATGAATCGTAATCAATGTCGTCAGAGGGAATTCCTAATTTGAAGTTAATTGTTCTGAGAAATTTGTGTTGGATTCTTTCAATGGAGTTTGCATGATTTTTGTAGGAAGGGTTCCATATAGACGAATTATATTCTAATTGACTTCTGACTAGAGTGGTATAAAGTAATTTTAATGTGTGGATATTTTTGAAATCTTTAGATATTCTAGTAATGAAGCCCAACATTTTCATTGCTTTACTAGTAATGACATTAATGTGATTAGTAAATGATAATTTACTATCAAAGATTATACCGAGGTCCCTAATTTTAGGTACAGATAATAAAATGTGGTTGTTCAGTTTATAACTATATTTGATGGGGTTTTTTATTCTGAAAAAACTCATAATTTGACATTTTTTAATATTAAGAGTAAGTTTGTTAATGGAACACCACTCTGCAAATTTTTTGAAATTGGATTGTAGGGACAAACAGTCATATATATATTTTTAATGATTTTAAATATTTTCATATCATCAGCAAATAATAATATGTGAACATCAGAGAAAATAGAAGTGACATCGTTTATAAACAGTATAAATAATATTGGACCTAAGTGTGAACCCTGAGGCACACCGCTAGTGGCTTCAAATTCGTAAGACAAGTGTTCTTTGATACATACAGTCAGTATACGTTTTGATAAGTAGTCATGATTTTTCTTATTTGCTCTAATGATAAAAAGGAGACAGAATTGTTAAAGGGAACTTTGAGTAGTCAATTCAAAATCAAAGATTTAGTGCAAATTAAACAATGTCTTGGTATAAAAGTGAATACTGATAAAGAGAATTAAGTCGTTATTCAAGTCAAGATAACTATATTGATCAGTTGTTGTATAAATTTAATATAACTGGGTGAAAGACAGTTAATACACCCATGGAGGAAAAATTAAGCAATGTCATGTTATAAAAGTAAATACTGATTAAGAGAATAAAGTCGTTACTTTGAGTCAAGATAACTATATTGATTAGTTGTTGTATAAACTCAATATGACTGAGTGTAATACTGTTGATACACCCATGCCATAGGGCAAATTAAACAATGTCTTGGTATAAAAGTGAATACTGATTAAGTCGTTATTTGAGTCAAGATAACTATTTTGGTCAGTTGTTGAATAAATTTAATATGACTGAGTGTAAGACTGTTAAAACACCCATCAAGCAATGCCATGTTATAAAAGTAAATACTGATTAAGAGAATAAAGTCGTTATTTGAGTCAAGATAACTATATTGATTAGTTGTTGTATAAATTCAATATGACTGAGTGTAATACTGTTGATACACCCATGCCATAGGGCAAATTAAACAATGTCTTGGTATAAAAGTGAATACTGATTAAGTCGTTATTTGAGTCAAGATAACTATATTGATTAGTCGTTGTATAAATTTAATATGACTGAGTGAAAGACTGTTAATACACCCATAAAGCAATGCCATGTTATAAAAATGAAAACTGATAATGAGAATAAAGTCGTTATTTGAGTCAAGATAACTATATTGATTAGTTGTTGTAAAAATTTAATATGACTGAGTGAACGACAGTTGATACACCCATGAAAGCTAAACCAAATATTAAAGTCAAGATGTAAAAGGTAAGAATCCATATCTTATAGGGAGCCTAATGTATTTAGCTGTACTGACATCAGATATATCCTATGCTAGGATACCTAAGTCAATTTAATAACTTTCATAATAATGAACTGGTTATATGCCAAAAGAATTAATATAATAATGTGTAAAATTTCTGTATTTTGAAAGTAGGGGTGTTATCAAATGCTCAAAATACCATGTCTTTAGTTACTTGTATCTAACGGTGTCTATTCAAGCACGTTGTTTCATTCAGAACCTTATTAATGTCATATTATTAATATAATTTACTATCAAAAACAATAAAAATGCAGAAACGAAATATATTATTTTTCGCCAGCATGCAGAGCCACAAATTAGACATTTAAAAGGTTTTTCTACAGCGTGTGTGAGAAAATGCAGAACTACCCTAGGATCATGAGGATGGTATATTTCCACCGTGCGTGAGTAAATGCTTGGCCAAATGACTTTTAGTAAGATATGCAGAACCGCAAATAATACACGAAAAAGGTCTCTCTCCAGTATGTTTGAGAAGATGCGTTTTTAAACTACTTTTCTGAGAAAATACACAACTGCACTGTGCGCACGAAAATGGTTTTTCCCTGGTGTGCGTGAGAATATGCCTCTCCATATGACTTTTATGCTTAAACGTAGAACTGCACTGATCACAAGGAAATCGTGTTACTCCGCCGTGTGTGAGAATATGTCTATTTAATGAGCTCTTCATGATAAATGTAGAATTGCACTCATCACATTCAAAGGGTTTTTCTCGAGTGTGCGTGAGAAAATGCCTATTTAAATGACTCCCACGATTAAAGGCAGCACTGCACAGGCTACACACGAATTTTCTTCCGTTGTTGTGTTTGGGGATTGAACGCTTGTCGAAATCTTTTTTATTTGTGATATCCTTGCGTTTATTTTTTTCTAACGCGCCAGACGTTTTAAAGCGATTCGTTATGTCTTCTTCAGCCTCTTCCATCATAGGGTGAGAATCTGTAAAATGAATAAATCATACTTATTAATGCAGCCAACTTTGTGGTTATCCATTAAAAACAAATTAAACAATGTTAGATATGTGTTTTGACATTTTCAAGGCCAAAAGAATTATGTATAATGATTTATTTTCAGGTATTATGATAACTTAACATAAAAAACAATGGGTCAACATAGTATATTACTTAGTGTTAAAGTGGGGGTGGGGGTGTGACAAGGGATTAGTGAAGAATGGGGGGGCTTCTAAGTTATTTAATACATTAATGTATCCTATGTCTGATTACATCTTTGTAATTGTATGTACCTATTTGTGTATATTTAAGGGTTTTTCGGGAATTTTGGGGCCCCAGACCAGAGGTGGCTGCCAAATTAAACAGTGGGGGGCGCACTTGCGATTTGTTCTTTGGTGTTCTGTCTTTTTTATGTAATACAGATGATAAACTTTACTTTCAGAACTACGGTTATGCATTGGAACTGCAGAATATTGTTAGAACTATTGGCATCAGAGCTTCCTTTAGCATAGTCATACGGCATCTCAATTGAAAACTTTTGGGAAGACGTTGACAAAATATTCATAACCCTAAAATTAATAAATAATGACGTACGTCTTCAATACTTCAAGATTATTACACTTAAAATTAAAAGGCAGCTGACTGATCTAATATATGTTTACGTTGACTATATAATAAGATAGGGTGTGCTGAAGTAGACATTTTCATAGACAATTTTTACGGATTCAGAAAAAAAATTTTGCTATTGCTAAAAAATATGTTGCGTTGATTTTATTTTGTATTACTTGAGTCTCTATTTGTGTCTCATATTTTTTGTAAAATTTGTCAATTGAGTGAGCTTTCACAAAATATTGTATTTTTATTTAGATTTTAGAATTTTTTTATAATTGTTGTACCTGTTTGTGTTTTATAAATGGAAATTTTTATGTGTGTAAAAACCGAGTAAAAATAAATAAATAAGTTTTTACATAAACCTGCGCGTTGACCAATAGCATTTGAGTACTCCAAGTTTACAGTTTTTACGACAGGATAAGAAATTTCTTCTTCCGTGTACAGTTCACCGCATTCTGCATCAACGCTAGTTTCTTCAAGTTCTGGCGGTTCGCACTTAGCGGGAGAATCGACCATTGTATACGAACAATGATACTATACCCTAGAACGTAAACGAAACAGAATATTTATAACATATAACAAATAAAATATATTGACAATTAGGCATTTTCTGAGTTGGCGGTTGTTCTAACCTAAATCTGAGTGAAAACCTTTTAAACAAGCAGTTCTCGTAGAAAAGATAGTAAATACGATCCCAATTCTAGTATTTCATATAATATTATCATGATAGGTTTTATTTTAGACTTAAAGACTACGGTAAGAACAATGACTTCAATAATTCTACTGGCTTCACAAATGAAAATACCAACCGAAGCCGGGATATTTTCAAGATAGTCTCAAATAATCCAGCGCTGATGCACTAAGAACTTCATAAATTTAAAAATAAATAACTCCACAAATTTTCCGTCTAATTATTACTTAAATTATCTGCTTATATCCAGGGACATATTGAAGGAACTTCACTTTTCAGCAGCTTTTGTATCAATGGTAAATACCATGGCTCCACCTGAAAATAAAGTATAGACTACTTCCAGACTTGCATGGTTAAAAATAATACACAACTTTTATTATAAATATTGTCTATTACGAATTATAATCATTTATGACAAATGTTTTTAACGGGGAAGGAAAGCGAAACAAAATGTTGATAGATGCATTTCCAGTAAGCGTTAGTTTGCGTTCTAAGTTAAATGTTTCGACAAACTTGTAGAATTCCACTGCATGCTCAATACAAAAAATAAATAAATATTACATGGTTTTAACTTAATTACTACAAGAAATAACCATTTATGTGGTGGGAGATAGTAAAAGATGCATTATAGTTAAATTTTTTCTCAATGATAGTTAAGTTTGAAGGTTTGCAAACTAACACCCTTAAAACCTATTTTGTGCTTGTGCGACTTAATAAACCCCCGACTTAAATAGTTGTCTCCATTAGATTGAGAAGTTGAAATTAAGTGTTGTTTTTTTAAAGAGTCTTCGCATGCAGGGAATTCGACAAGTTTGCCAACGTTCTTTGCATTTTGTTAATAATATTATACTTTTCCTTTAAATTCACGATTCAATACCGAGAAAATTAAAAAGATATTATATTAAATGACTTTGTCCCTAAAATTAGATTATAATTGTCGTCACCCAACTCAAACGTTTGATTAATCTACTATTTCTTATTCAAATCTTCTATTGGAAACATATCTCCATCCTTATTATTACCCATTGGAACACAACAACAAGTTGACGGCATTATTAGTAACATTGATAAAAACTTTAAATTGTGTCAAATGGCGTAGAAAACGAATGATATTTGACAGTTCTTACAAGTTAATGGGGCTGTCTTTCAAATGCGACACCTAGCGACAAAAATCGTGCGAAAAAATCCCATTGCTCATGCGTCGATAAATGTAACAGACATTACATTACCTACTTATTAATCAATCAATCAATATTACTGCAATCTTAGAAAATTAAATCGACCAACCTTGTTGAACGCAACGAAATTATGTCCATAGATGTACAACTCATGTGAGGTCATAAACAAGACACCGTGAGGTCCAACGATCATAGTCGTAGAAAAATATTTATGTAGACGAGAGAGGTAATCGTCAAAATAACCAAAGGTTTTTCTTAATTCTTGATTATCTATGGTTAGTAAAAAATCCAGTTGATTTGTGCATGCTTTGCGACATTGTCGCGGCTAAAGTTAATCTGTATTTAATGACTGAAAACTCTTTAATGTGATAAAGGTGAGTTCGATTAAACACTAATACAGTAATCATTACTTTCGTAAGGTTTGAAAAAGTGTGTTTTTTGCTTTCATGTTTGACAGGTCTGCGTCTTGCGTTTATCGTAGTTTATATTCAAAGGTATGAAAATTCGGGTAAGCTTCGGTTTATGGGTGAAATTCCTAAAAATTAAAACTAGTTATTTTTATACTAACTTTGGGCCGGGGAATCCGAATCTGGAAGAATTAGGTGGCGGCAAGCAATATTAACTGAATTACACGACTTTAAAATTTCGACGCACAAACAATTTAACTGGCCATTTTGAACGCTTTCTGACAATAAAACTAGTTATCTTTATACTAACTTTGGGCCGGGAAATCCGAATCCGAAAGAATTAGGTTGAGGCAAGCAATATAAACTGAAATACATGACTTAAAATTTTTAGATGCAAACAATATACAACGCAATGGTCGATGCGTTTTTTTGACAATAAATCCATAGAAAAATAACCAAAGATATATAAAATTAAGTGTTGCTAGTAAGCAATAATATCAATAACGTAAAATAACATGTTTATAATTTCAGTAATATTTCATATTCAAACAGTTAGATTTAGGTTTATTATCACGAAAGGTAAGTTTTTATGTCGGGGGAGACGAAAAAATATGCATTTTATATTTTAATTTTGCTAACATTATTTCATTTACGTAAAGTATTCAGATACATTTTATTCACTTTTGTATCACAAACCATGTTACACAAACCTAGCGTAGCCGCTAAACTACTTGAAAACTGGGATGTTTTCTTGCCTTGACGCGAGTAGGCGCTACGAAGGGGGCACTTTCTTTTCTATCACAAACCATGTTACACAAACCTAGCGTAGCCGCTAAACTACTTGAAAACTGGGATGTTTTCCTGCCTTGACGCGAGTAGGCGCAACGAAGGGGGCACTTTCTTTTCTATCACAAACCATGTTACACAAACCTAGCGTAGCCGCTAAACTACTTGAAAACTGGGATGTTTTCCTGCCTTGACGCGAGTAGGCGCTACGAAGGGGGCACTTTCTTTTCTATCACAAACCATGTTACACAAACCTAGCGTAGCCGCTAAACTACTTGAAAACTGGGATGTTTTCTTGCCTTGACGCGAGTAGGCGCTACGAAGGGGGCACTTTCTTTTCTATCACAAACCATGTTACACAAACCTAGCGTAGCCGCTAAACTACTTGAAAACTGAAATACTTACGTAATTGAAATAATGTTAGCAAAATTAAAATATAAAATGCATATTTTTTCGTCTCCCCCGACATAAAAACTCACCTTTCGTGATAATAAACCTAAATCTAACTGTTTGAATAAGAAATATTACTGAAATTATAAACATGTTATTTTACGTTATTGATATTATTGCTTACTAGCAACACTTAATTTTATAAATCTTTGGTTATTTTTCTATGGATTTATTGTCAAAAAAACGCATCGACATGGCATTGTATATTGTTTGCATCTAAAATTTTTAAGTCATGTATTTCAGTTTATATTGCTTGCCCCAACCTAATTCTTTCGGATTCGGATTCCCCGGCCCAAAGTTAGTATAAAGATGTATAAAGATAACTAGTTTTATTGTCAGAAAGCGTTCAAAATGGCCAGTTAAATTGTTTGTGCGTCGAAATTTTAAAGTCGTGTAATTCAGTTAATATTGCTTGCCGCCACCTAATTCTTCCAGATTCGGATTCCCCGGCCCAAAGTTAGTATAAAAATAACTAGTTTTAATTTTTAGGAATTTCACCCATAAACCGAATATATTCCGAAAATTCCTAGTAGGTAATCTTACTTGACTTCTCAACTGTTTCGCTTACTCGGCAATTGTGTAAGAATGACAAATTGAAGTTGAAAGATCGTGTAATCATATGTATTTTCGTATAATAATAATATACCAATGTCTAGGAAGAATTATTTCCAACTTCCGCGATGTTAATCCCTCGTACTTGAAACAAAAAGAGCAAATCAATTAAGAATACCAACCATTTTTAATGTGAATACTGCAAATGAGTCACAACTGCTCCAAACCGTCTGGAGCCAGTGATAGTATTGCATCCTCAATTGGGATACGTTGGGAGGCGAAGGAGATGGGAAAAAGGCAGGTGGGAATGTACCTGGTTATTCATATCTTGTCACCGAATACAGCTAAAGCTTTTTCAAGCAATGTTACAATTCTGAATGTTCTTACACCAGGGCGATACTGAGAGTATCATCCACTCTAGAGCGTTCCGCAAATATACTCTATAATAGTTTTAATCAATAAATTGTAAAATAACACAAATAATCAAATGAAATTTACTTGAGCACGCCTGGAATTAAGCTCGCCACCTGCAGATTGCTATTCGAGTCGAGACCCCTCGACCACAGAACTTAAATTTAAATTATTATTGCAATAACTCGTAAATTTTCATTTTTATATTCTTTAAATACTTTTCGATGTCCAATGTTTTTAATAATTTAACATTTGTTTTCCAGGAAGTTTGTCATTAATTAAAATGAATTTTTAAGGATAACAGCTAAAAGCTATCACAATTGTTCCATGGACCTACCCAGCCCAGATGATGTCACCATCAAGATTGAGTCAGAGAATCAAGATGGAGACAGTTTAATAACCTCTACACAATATATAGAAATAGAAGTACCAAATATTAAAACGGAATGCCTGGAGTGTTTGGAAGAAAACCACCAGACAGATTGTAAGAACCAAAAAATCAACCCGTAAATCAAATTTGTAATTTTAAAAACTAAAAAAAAATATCCTTATGATCTACACATAACTCACCCATCTTTTGGGAAAAGGCTATTGTAATTCTTTCGACACGTCAATTTTATTGCTATTTTGATATTCCAGGTAATATTAATAGAGAGACTATTGCCATAAAGGCAGAACCAGGATCCCGAGACGAAGAAGTCCAAACGACTTGTACTGATATCGACATTCACCTCACGGACGTTAAAAGGGAATGCTTAGAGTACTCTGAAAGAATCACCCACGCAGCAGGTAAAGCCAATTTGATTTAACAAACCGCACAATATAAAACATTTGTTTTTACGATTTCATCTTATATTCTTATTCATTCGCTTATTTTGCAGGTACAATAACAGACCTGGAAACGCATCCTGGGGAAAAACCATTCTCATGTCCACATTGTAACTATTGCTGCTCACGCAACTCGGTATTAGCAGCAGATCTGCGCACCCATACTGGAGAAAAACCTTTCTCATGCTCCGTTTGCAACTATTCATGTTCACTAAAGGGAAATTATTTACGGCATATGCTGACTCACAGTGGAGACAAACCATTCTCGTGTTCGCTTTGTAACTACTCCTGCTCGCGCAAATCATCTTTGCCAGTGCACATGCGCACCCATACTGGAGAAAAACCACATTTATGTTCGTACTGCAACTTTTCATGTTCACAAAGTAGTACTCTAAAAGGTCATATGCTGGTTCATAGTGGAGGGAAACCCTTTTCATGTTCTCACTGCAACTTTTCATGTTCACGAAAACAAAACTTAAAAAGTCACATGATTGCTCACAGTGGAGAAAAAATATTCTCTTGCTCATACTGCAATTATTCAGGTTCGCAAAAAAAAAATTTACAAAGTCACATGCTCGCACACTTGACAAAACGACCTTTCAAATGATGTGATTTTCGACTTAATTCCAAAGCATTTAACGAACGTCCCATTTAAGGCCCCAATGAATACTACCAGTGGCGGCTCGAGCACAATGCACCAAGACATACACCTAAACAGCTGTCTAAATACGAAATATATTTTTATTTTTCGGAATAACTTTATTGAGTAAAACCTCAAAATGTAATATTTAATTATTGAAGACAATATTATCGATTTCTAAACGAAAATCTGATACACAAAAATCAGAAAAGGATACGGTCACATCTAGGAATCGAACCCAGGACCCTTGCCGTACCGGGGCACTAGATGTGACCGTATCCTTTTCTGATTTTTCTGTTTCAGATTTTCGTTTAGAAATCGCTAATATTGACTTCAATAGTGAAATATATTTTTTTAAATCGCTCTAGATATATCAATGTATACTTTCTAAATAGTAAACCATAAAGTCACAGACGGAACTATGTAACTGAGTTTGATATGGTTTTCACTATCGTTTTGAGAATTTCATTCTTATGGTTTATATATAAAATACATGGATATTATATTTATTAAAAGTAGAGATAAGTCGATCAACACCAGGTAAACTTCAGCTAGTAGTTTCATAGATAATTTTTTTTATAAAAAATAATCATTGTCCCCTTAAAGTTCTTATTAATACGCGATATACTTAAAATTATAAATTTTAACGGCCATCTTCGATTTTTGAGTGGAATTATATGTTATATTATTTCCTAAATGCATGCCATGATAAAAAAAATCCACTTATCTCTCTAAATAGTATAAAACAAAGTCACTTTCCGCGTCTATTTGCAACAGAGTTTGATAGGGTTTTCACTATCACTTATAATACATTGATATTATATTCATTGAAAGAAGAGAAAAGTCGAGCAACCTCGGGTACACGCCAGCTATTATATAATAATAAAAATGGTGCCGTTTCTTGCAAAATTATCGTCGAAGTTAATTTGAACGTGCGCGATTCCCGTTTGAAACTAGCAAACCGTCGAATTCTTACAAGGGGATTTTAAAGTCTATCACCAAACTCTTTGTGGTTCACTCGGTAGGGCGGAATGCCTAGCGAACGAATCCAAAAGCTCTAAATACGAATTTCAAGGGAGAAAGCTCGATGACGTCCCCCGACTGCGTTATGCGCACTGCGTTATGCGCACTGCGCATGGTGAATGCTCATCGGCCGCAGCGCCTTGCTTAAGTATGGTGTATTGTGTTTTATTGTGTATGTATTCATTTATGTTTTAGTAAATCACAAGTCAGGTCGCGGAGCGGACGTCAGTTCGTCTGTAGGAGCTATTCTAATCTTGAGATTGAAAAAATCCGAAACACTTTTGTTGTATGTATTGTATTTACTTTTGTGTTTAAAGTTTCAATTATTTAAGTAGGTTTCAGGGATATCTGCTGGCGATTGATCCCATTGCCCCCATATGAAGAAAAGTCACTGAGTACTACTTAACTTAAAAAAATACATTTTCGTTTTCCCATTGTAGCTTATCTCAGGTTTGGGATCGAAAAATAAATTATTTGTAGAAAAAAAATGTCGATTTAAGATTCATATTCCCAGTTTTATTTCTCTTAATAAATACAATTATTTGTTATTTCTGTTTATTTATTCGTAACGTGATCCATTTATTTTTGCCCTCAAATCGGTTTTCTTGGAGGAGGAGGCAGTGTGGATTTTCGGAGGGGTATTTAAAAAAAAAATCATTTTCAATAAACCCGTATAAAACAAAGTTTTTTTTAAATGTCTTTGTAAACTTGAAAGCAAATGTATGTCTAACGATTGAACCTTCCTAACCAGCAACTGAAGTCGATAATTTACAAACTTCGTCAAATAGCAAACGAGTAAGACCGAAATTTATTTTAGTTCCATGCTAACTCAACACAGTGACTATTCAACACACTTTTAAAAAGTGATAATATTATGTTTACATATTTACATTGAAATTGAACATGTACATCCTGTTGAATAATCGCTTTGTTGTATTATAATTGGATATTACTTTAAAGAACGAAAAATAACAAAAATTGACCAAAAATGAATGCAGAATTGATAGCAATAAAAAAATAGCGATTGAGTATTTAAGCACGTTAATAAGTTGGGTATTCAAGCGATAGATGGCACTAGTCAGAAAGCTTACTCCAGAGTCCGAAAGATGTCGCTAGAGTGTAGCAATTGCCTGTGGGGTATCCTTGTCAGACTTCAAGCTTCTAGAAACAAAGAATTACCAACCCTCGGATAATGAACAGTGAAGCTAAATCCAGACTTAGTTATTGTAACGTAAATAAAACGCAATTATTTTAAAGAACCTTTTACTTTATCAAGAGTTCTCAACAAACAGAAATCTGCAAAGTAAAAGATATAACACTTATAGTGGTTTTTAAAGAAGAGAGAAGAATTGCATGAAGGAAAATAAATGGCTTATTTGTAAATCAAATGATTACGGCAGAAAGATAATCTCACAAAATACTTTGTTTGTAATGGCTTTTATGTAGGAACACTTGAAAATAGGGGTGAATCTGTTGGCAAAAATTAGCCAAAAAATGGACGCCAGATGCTGAAGATTACTGCAAAAAAATATTTGCCATAATGATATCAATTCATTGAGCTATGTAGATAGAGTCAGCTTCATTGTCATAAATACATCTAATTCATTTAAAGTCAGCTCTGGCCTTCTAAGTATTGGCCACGCATTTCGGATCATTGGCCGATGTGAGATATCACGGGCATCAAACGGTTACAAACGTTCGCTGGGTACAGGTCTCCGGCGATAATTTCAAAATTCCTACATTGAGAAATTGTACAAGTGGTGACTACCGTTTCGACCACTCCGCCGCCGTTATCGCCGCGTAAAACCTGGCATCATCATCACCGGTCCAGAGTCATCCCACAACTGCGCTGCTGACTTACCCAAATAAACACTGTGACACAACAACCACATCTTTCATTTATCTCGCTACCAGATCCCCAAAGTGGTGACCCCGACGTGATTTGTTACCCCTACCCACCAGTAACCTTATCTAAAAGATGGGTGATTGGTAAAGACACTACGGAGCAGCACGCGCCTTACCATCCCCGCACCAGCGAGGGTAAAAGTGAACACTATGGTTCACGCACCTTAGCGCCTCCGCATCGGCACAGAGAGAGGTGCCCACCATGGTTACTTAGGAACATACTGGGCTGGCTGAGCAACGCGTTCGCGCCTCCAGTATGTTTTGTGAACAGTGTTTTTTTTCTAATTTTTTTTGATTTGTCTACAAATATTGCCAAACAAACCTCTAGGCAACGGTCGAATTTTCCATTATATTGTATAACTGACTAGGTGCCTTAGCGCTTGGTACTGCGTACTACGTAGTACTTGAAACTGTCCGACTCGAGTAGTGGCGTACCACTACAAACCTTTCGTGAAGATGAATAGTTGCATTCAGCACATAAAAAAATATTGTCTCAGCCGTGAGTTAGTAAGTGATTTGTAAATTTTCTCTTTTGAGAGAGGAAGATTTGTACACGGAACATGAAAAAGGATTTTCTCCAGTATGACTCACCATATAACGCTTTAAATATAACTATAGCAAACATGAATAATTGCAGACGAAACATGAAAAGGGTTTTTCTCCACTATGAATCAGCACGTGGATGCTATGTGATTTTAGTGAACATGAATATTTACAGTCGGGACATGAAAAAGGTTTTTTTTCACTGTTGCCAAGCATGTGAATTTGTAGTTGTGGCTTTGAAGCGCATATATATTTGAATTTGGGAGAGGAAAAATGTTTATCTCCGCTGTGAGTAAGTAAGTGTCGTATTAGAATTGCTTACTGAGCAGCCATTCTGTTCCACGCCTCGCGCCCGCTCCGTGCACCCCATTATTACTTCACCGCACTGCCATGAGCCACCAACCTACTACGCCCGGCCTTAAAAGAAAGGTTTCAACTAATTCTCAGGTTCACGGCATGACAGCGGCGCCTTGGCCATGTGACATCTTCCCTGGCTACCACATACTTCACACTAGAGCACCAAAAACGCTCAACGTCTTCACCAGTGATGAACACTACCATGATGACACTGTCACCAAGTCCGGTATCCACCGACGCGGTATCGAGACACCGACTTCATCGCCGTGATCATGGACCACGCATTCATTTCCCACCGTGATGTGTCCTATATGCATCTCATCATGATGCACTTCAACTACTGACGACATCGTTGTTCGTCGTTAGCAACAACTGTGACTACTCTTGCTACTCTATTTGGATCGTGAAATTCGACTACCTCAATAAAGCCGCTGCTAGGATACCACACACATATTTCTTTCATTCGCCTCCTTGCCATTATCAAACACATATTTAAGTCGAGTTCAGTTTTCATTTGAAAATTGGTAATTGTCTTTTTCTTTTATTATTTGAATTATTGAGTTTTGAATTTATAGATCTCTAAATAAAGATACGATCTGGTCGGTAGTTTTGGTTTTTTGAATACTATTTTAATTGTCATTCTCCGTACCTACGACTTTTATTGGGAGAAGGACTTTTATAGTGAAGGACGCCGTAAAACGATTTGAAATTCAGTAATTGTTACGAGTGATGTCGGCCGTTTTGGTCAATGATTAATTTAAACGTTATCAGCGTTTTAAATTTGTTGAATTTGGCAACAACATTTAATCTGGAGCCCCGAAATTTTAATGAAACTCTTGACTCGATGCATAAACAGTTTTTGATATCTTAACAAAAGGGATTACAATTTTTAAGGCAAAGGTGTCAGACGGGAATATTTTTTTTGTTTTACTGATATTTTTATGAAATAGGCTTCGAGGAATTAGCGTTATCGATCCCTTCAGCACACAAAAACACGCCAAACATGCGCTCAACATTTGTACATGACATTTGTTTTTGCTCAACTGTGGAACGATTTGCCGGCCTCTGTAATTCCTCCCTCCTACAACACGGGTCTCTTCCAGACCTACATGCATTCCTCTCAAAAATACCTTCCACCCAGCACACACAATGATAGCACAGGCCCCGAGGGAAAAATCTTAACCCCTCCGTAAATCGCCATGTAAGCACTTTAACTGTCTTTAACGAAATGACATTTTACGAAAACTTTTTGTTATTACCGCTTCACAATTAAAGCTCTATAAATGAAACATTTCTGAACGTAGCCGAATAGTAAAAACTGTTTTAGAAAAGTTACAAAATAAGCTTTCAAATTATTATATTACAAATAAATATTAGCATTTTTAAATATTAAAATTTAGAACGCAAACATTAAAAATAGGTTAAAAATGACTCACGTCATGTTTTTAGGTGAAAATGGTACTAAAATCACAGATTATGTAAACAAAAATATTTATTCTATTGTATATATGTGTAATAAACACTTTTATCACCTCATTTTTTTATCATTTCATATAAAAATATTTTATAAAAATTTAATACGTGAAGCGCGCGGCGCTACCGGCAGACATTTTGCGCGGGTAAAAATGTTGTGTCAATTATGCGACTGTCAGCAGATTCCTGTTTTGTATTTCCATAGACAACTTGGTAGTGATGTGTAGCTTGATCTATAATCGACCTTTTAGTTTTTGTTTGAGGGATGTAACTAAAATAATAACGGAGTAAGAACGATTTCTATGGAGAGACACGCGTTGACGTGTAAACACGCTTATTGTACTTGACTGCTATCGTTATTTTATCGTGTATATCTGCTTACGTTGCTGACCGGTTAAGAACAAATAACAATCGTATTAGGTACCTAAAATTAACCCACTTGCCGAAATAAAATAGCAACACTAAGATTTAATAATAAGCTTACAACTTATTTTCTATTTCGTAGTTTCTATGGAAAATGCCCATTGTCATTTTTTTGTTGATTATGTTCAATGTTAATGTCCGTTTCGTCAATTTGTAAACCCTTTCCTTTTGTCAAGAAATCCTTCAAACTCGTAAAGTAAAAGTAAAACAGAACCAACAAAGTCTTAAGTACAAGCATGGATTTCACCGCTATCAAGGTGGAACCTGGCACAAGTACGGATGAGAGTGTTTCTGTCATATGCACGGAAGTCGCTATAGATTATCCTTTTATCAAAACAGAACCTCCGGAATCCACTTTCGTAAACAATTCAGGTATTTCGTTGTCTTTTTGGTACTTAACTGGGTAAAATAGTCGAATTCCGCTGCATGCAAAGTGCACTTTTAAAAAAATAACACTTGATTTTAAATTAAATATGTAATGGAGACGAGTATTTAAGTTACACTTGCACAAAATAGGTTTTTAGGGTTTAGTTTGTTTTTTTTTTAGTAATTTGTCCTTAGTTCTAACCTTCAAACTTAACTTTGATTGAGTAAAAATTGAACTTTAATGCAAGTTTTACCTTCTCCCCTAACACATATATAGTTATTTCTTGTAGTTATTAAGTTGAAACCGAGTGATTTTTATATGTTTTTTGCGTACTAAGGGTGCAGCTGAATTCGACATGTTTATCCATACCTAACTGTTATATTGACACAACATACGATCGAAAATAAAACTGCAGGTTGTTGCTCGGACATGCTCATACATCGAACCATTATGTCATGTATATTTATTTTTATGAGATAACTGACACCTCACAACAGCGACTCTTCCTGTGCCATGTGCGCCCAAGGGAACTGTTTAATCCCTATGTTGGGCAACGTTGTGATAGGGGTTTGGGAAGAGTATGTCGGCAGGAACTTCTGTAATTCTTTAGAGGTCTTCATTAAATGATGCTAGAAAAGTATGCCGGTAAATCATTCACAAAAACAAGTCAGCGAAACGACCCGTTCTACCAAAGTCGATATTAACTACTTAAAGAGTAGAGAACTAGTAAGAGTAGTACAAAAACACTTATGTGTTATTTTTTATGTTATTTGGCGACAGCAAAAATAATAGAAAATAATTAACTTGTATTGTTTTTCTTTGGACGACAGTATCATCGCGTTTATTGGTTTCATCTTATTAGTTAGTGTTTTCACTTACAGGTGAAATAAGTTCAACAGAGCCTTCAAATCTAGAGGGAGTCACCACGAGAGCATATGAAATATTTGGTACTAAAATAGAAATTGAGGTCCCAGTTATAAAAAAAGAATGCTTTGAGCCCTCTGTAAGGTTTCATCAAATGGCGGGTAAGTAAAATTATCTTCATATATATTAAACTCGCATAGCCAGAACTTTTCAAATGAAGCAGGCCTAAATAAAAGGATAATACGTTGAAATTGTCCCGTATAAATGAACTTTAACGCACTGGATTTATATTCTTAGCCAGGCCTAAGAGTATTAGCAACTTTAGTTGCGGGCAATGATTGCGTTGCTGTCTTCTAATTGAGCGCGCACATGGTGAGCATATATCCCTTGTCGCCCTTCATTCAGGGAATTAAGACTTACAATTTAAAAAAATGCTACTTATCTTATCATCTGGACAATCTATATCATTATTCAGTCATACATTTTGATTCTCCCAATCAATTTATAATTACGCATGGAATTTGATGATTTTAAAATTATTTAAATAATAGACTAGTGTGAACCACTGTTAATTAAAGGTTATCAAAATGTTTCAAAACCAAAGGTTTGTAAAAATTCAATTTTATTATACTTTTGACCCAATGAGACCCCTCCCAGGTTGATACCACCACCACACGCGTTGTAACGGCCCTTCACAATTGCACTGTCTGTTTTCCGCACCCTTTACTTGTTTTATGGCCTGATTTATAACACAATAACATTTTGATCATTTTTCTTAAACAATGATTTAACCACAAATTATTATTTTCTTTTAGTTAAAATAATGACACACAGTGATTTTTCAATTATTAAAGAAGTGGTTTTATATGTTAACTTTTAAATCTATCTGACACGTTACTAAAGAATACTGTTGTAGAATTCTGGATGTATTTTTTTTGCGGTGCTATCAGCAGAGTGCATCAGAAGTTCTCATAACCAATGGATGTATTTTTGTTTTATTTTTCCAGGTAGTATTCATGTGGAAACTGTTCCCATCAAGACAGAACCAGGACCTCGAGAAAAGGGCGGAGAGAAAAATCCTCATTCGGAAATCGACATAGACTTTCCAGATGTTAAAAAGGAATCCTTAGAGCGCTCTGCAAGAATTACCCAGACAGCAGGTAAAACATTTTTTGTTGTTTAAAAATAACGATTAGTGTTTTTTATTATTAGTGCGTTTATATTAATTTACTGTACTTATACTGATTAAGCGTTATCCGTAATCTTTTGTAGATTCATTGACAAGCCTGAAGACACATCAGGGGGAAAAACGACATTGCTGCCCCCATTGTAACTACTCCTGCTCTTATAAGTCAACGTTAGAACAACACTTGCGCACCCATACTAGGGAAAAACCTTTTTCTTGTACTGATTGTAACTATTCATGTTCTACAATGGGACATCTTAAAAGTCACATGTTTACTCATAGTGGAGAAAAACCTTTTACATGTTCCGATTGCAAATTTTCATGTTCTACAAAGGGGCATCTAAAAATTCATATGTTTGCCCACAGTGGAAAAAAACCTTATTCATGTCCCGAATGCAACTATTCGTTTACTCAAAAGGGACATCTAAAAAGTCACATGTTTACACACAGTGGAGAAAAACCTTTTTCGTGTTCCGTCTGCAACTTTTCATGTTCTACAAATGGACATCTTAAAATTCACATGTTTTCCCACAGTGGAAAAAAACCGTTTTCATGTCCCGACTGCAATTATTCGTGTTCTCAAAAGAGTAAGTTGAAGGTACACAAGCTGACGCATGGTGGAGATAAGCCTTTTTCATGTTCCAGCTGCAACTATTCGTGTTCTACAAGGGGACATCTAAGAACTCACATGCTGACTCACGGTGGAGTAAAACCCTTTTCATGTCCTGACTGTGATTTTTCATGTTCCACAAAAGGACATCTAAAAATTCACATGTTTACCCACAGTGGAGAAAAACCTTTTTCATGTCCCGAATGCAATTATTCATCTTCACAAAAGTCATCTTTAAAGCGTCACATGCTGACTCACAGTGGACTAAAACCCTTTTCATGTTCCGTATGTAGCTATTCATCTTCAGTAAAGTTCGCCTTGCTAAGACACATGCAGACTCATTCACAGAATAGCTCGTAAATAGTTGATTCTCGGTCTGATGATTAAAGTAATTGGTAAAAATGACAGAAACTTTTGATTCCCTAAAATTTATTCTGAATCGCATGGTAAAACTTTTTTTTCCTTTTGAAAGTTAAGTAACCAATTATTAACAAAAGCTAATATTTAGTTTCAACATGAATGTAGAAATTTATTGTAATATCTTTTGAAGGATGTATCGGAGAAGAAGATAACATCTCTAAATCAAAATGAAACAGAAAACGGTAATGGTCGCAAATGGGGTTCGAACCCAGTACCCCTGTCTTCCTGGGAACAACATAGGACATTTGCCACTGAGCTACCGAGACCTGATTAGTTTTCATAGTTTCTATTGATATCATAAACAATCTGCGCAAAAAGTAATTTTATGTGAATGAGCCATATTTTTTGCAAATTACGTCATTGTGCGTTTACATTAGTTTTGTAGACATATAGAGATTTAGGTGACAATATGCAATGGATCGATTAACACCCAAAGAACGCGGAATTATTGTTACTGCTTATTTGACCAATCTCCGGTCCGTTTAAACGCAGCGTGAACTTCGTCGTCGTTTTTCTCGTAGTCCTGTGTCATAATGTGAATTGGCTGCAATTTGGTTAGAAAGGAAAAAGGGGCATTTTACAACAAATATCAAAACACAATGAGATTTGCATCATTTTTTTTAAATATGGCAAATTCACATTATGACGTTACTTTTGCCCCACCTTGTATTTTCAATTTTGATTCATCAATATTTTCCTCAATCGTTTCCAGGTTTTTTGCTGCTTTTTGGATATTTTGCAAACTTCTACCCGAATATATTGTATTGACCTACATAGTGTATCGGATGCGATTTGCATTAATTTGTATTTGACCTATCTGCAAGTGTGAAATGAATATGCAGCTGCGACCAGTTATCTTTTTTTATTTTTTTTTACTTCTCATATTTCAATTAGCTGTATTAATTTTATTTTCTTTCAAAAAAATAAACGAGCGCTTATTTCTGTACAGTGTAAAGGTAGGGAATCTATGTCGCCACCCGGTTGGGCAGCGTCGTGAGGCTGGTTAAGGTAGGGGCTCTAGAAAGGGATTTATTAATGCGGGTCTTATATGAAGTTGGAAAAACATGTTCCGGTAAATTGTTCCACATACGAACCGACGTACACAAAAACGAATCGAAGAAACGTCCCGTTCACATGAAGCTAGCATTAGTGAACGGGTGTTCCGCTAGTGCGTCCTTTGGGTTGAAAGCACGTCCACTGGTGCACCGAGGATCAATGTTGCAAGCTTCTTAGAGTAGTCTCCATTAAAATACCTGTAGAACAGACTCAGCATGCTCACATTGCGCCTGTGCATTAGAAATAGTCTTTTTATGTTATCTTTATATTTATGCATATAACACTGTAAATTAATATTTTTTCAATTAAACAATTGTTCGTGCGATATGTTTTTTTCTCCTTAGAAGATTGCCAGGAGGCCCTGCAACATCGGTACCCTAAAACGACCAGTTATACCCAACTACTCTGATACAGCACGGCCAGCCTGGCCACGTACCTATACACCTGGGGTGGGAAACCTTTTCACCCTCGGAGGCCACTTGGATGTTTATAGTATCATCTGATTTTGATGTCAGGAACACGATTTTCCGTTCTGATTTTAGTTTTGAAAACTTGCACAGGGTGTAACTCACGAGTTAAAACCAGTATTGTGTTCGGAATGTATCTATAAAATTCCAGATGTGGATTCACCTGCTGACGCATTTTCCCTTAGAAGACTAGCAGATTTTGCATGAATTGCCCGCCTGAAACGGCTAGGTTTTCGTAAATTACATTTTATACTCACTCCAGGTTTGAAATATTATTTAGCTGTACCTAAAGATTTTACAATGTTTTTATTTATTTTACGGTATTCATTAATATTGTAAAATTAGTTTGGTTCACTTAATATTATATTTTTACTGGGTTATTTTGTGTTAGATGGAATGTAAATAAAAAATATTACCTTCAAATGACAAAATCCCGGAATGGAACACTCACAGATTGTTTATTTATTGTCAAGTCGTAAAAATTCCTTTTTTCACACAAAAAATGAACCTTTGGCAATCAAGTTATTAAATTTTACGATGAGTTTTATATACACAGTAATTATAATAAATGTTTTCGTACAATGCAGAAAAATATTTGGCCAACACACATACACTTGCGCAAGGCCACTTGTCGGCATTAGAAAGGGTGACCACAAGATTGTACAGCGCGACGGGCTCTTTTAATTATTAAAACTTTTCTACAGTGTGATATATACGAAAACATGTAGTGGGGCACAAGGCAACTTGACAACAGTAACACCAATAACGTGTCTGAACTCGACGTTTAGGATTTAGCGACGAATTTTTGCATACGTGACACTCCCGATAAACTGATTTTCTCTTAGAATTTGAAGATGGTGGAGCGTCCGAAGGAAAATGTCTGGCAGTTAGCCTCAGCGGATAATCGCCTACTCGATTTACCTTTTTTACTGACCCAGGAGCATGGTGTTTAGTAATAAGTTGCCTAATTACTTCCAAATGAAAATCAGTTAAGCTTACTTCTTTTTTTATCTGTAACTTGTACATTGCGTGAGCATTTATTAAAATTACGTCAATTGCCCGAAAAGCAATTTTTTTGTACCACTTGATAGTTTTTCGAACACTTTGCACAAAAGTAATTAACATGTCCGACCTGTCAACACCTCCCATATTCTTATTATAATTTATGATACAATTGGGTTTCATTATCGGAACATTGGTTTTCCAGCTGTTTTTGCCTGTTTCTTTCATTGACGCATTGTGCGATGTAGTCAGCATATGCACTTCCCTCTTGTCGTGCCATTTGATTGCAAGTAAGCACCCAGTTGTTTTGCATTCTACGTCTCCTTTTTTTACATTTCCAAATGTCGGCATATTTTTTCGGGTCTTTTTAACAGTACCACAGGCATTAGTTTTTTTGCTGTGCAAATAGCTGAATAGATAGGGGCTTGAATACCAGTTGTCTGTGTAAACTGTATGACCTTTCTGTAAGTAATCCGCTAGTAAAGAAACAACCACTTTCCCAGAAGTCAGTAGTTGCCGGGATATTTGTTCGTCTATATTCGGTATTTCAATGTAAGTTTTAGCACCACAATAAATAACAAATTGTAAAACAAACCCAGTTTTACAATCACAAATAACAAAAAGTTTTATGCCGAATTTGTGCCTTTTCGCCGGAAGGTACTGCTTAATGCACAATCTGCCTTTGAATAAAACCAAGGACTCATCAATGCACAAATTCTCATACGGATAAAAATATTTTTTGAATTGAATGCAAATCAAATCCACAAAATCTCTAACTTTATGGGTAGTATCACCTTTCTGTTGCTTTTTATTGTCTGAAAAATGGAGCATGCTTAGGATAGATAAATATCCATCTCTTGGCATTGTTTCTCCAAATATCGGTGATGAAATTAACCTGTCTACCGACCAATATTGATGGATGATTTTGCCTTTTTTACTTCTCGCCATAAGCATGGTCAAGGCAATGAAAACGTACATTTCATCAACATCAACATTTTTCCATCTGTGCAACTTAGAATTTGGAGCAAATGTTTTTTGAGATTTCACAGTATCAAAATATCGGTTTGTTTCGATTACAACACTGCTCACGACATCTGAATTAAAAAATAGCTCAAAATAATCAGCCTCACAACTCTCTTGGTTAAGTTTACAATCTCTTAATCCTGATTGTTGATTAAAACTATGCACATCTGGCTGAAAGTTAATGCCACATCCCCACGTTGGAGAGAAATTTGTAAAATTTATATTATTGGAGGGATCTTCATCTAAGCGTTCAAAATCTCCAACTTCACTATCTCCATTTTGTTCTGAAGCTTCCTCTAAGCTCTCCAAATGTTCAGGAATATAATCTTCATCATCACTCATCGAAAAATCAGAATCGCAATCTATCACAAAATTTTCAATGACGTCTTCATTCATTTTAAGGATTAGAAATCAAATTTAAATAGTTACAACAGACACTCAAATAAACAAAACAATAAAATGATCTTAAATTCACAAATAATACGCACAATATAATAATAAATACGAACGAAACACTTCATAAAAGTAAATATTAACACAGAAACACTCCAAGAGTAATAAAAAAACAGTCACCCTAATATAACAATAAACAGTGTCCAGCAGAACGGCCAGAAACGCGACACTAACTCGGCGAAAGGACAACTAAGACTGTATGCGTGCGCTGAAGATAAGAATCAAGTGAAGAGGAATACAACGTACTTAAAAGTTCTGTTAAAAAAAAACTATACGTAAAAAGGAGAATCTGTTAAAAGGATGTAGTAGAAAATAAACAACTCAATGCAAAACATTTTTTACATCAAAGTTTTACTGTTAAATTTACTAAATATTTAGCGATGAACATGACAAATGCTCAAAACTACACTTGTAGTGAGCCGTTCTCTAGGAGAACTTTTCTTCCATTACGATTGTAGTTGGCCGTCTCCTTGAGGTTAAACGAATCGTGGTCGAATTGCAGTCTAAAAATCTAAGATGGAGACTGTGTTCTGGAAAAATCGCAGGAAACAATTTTCATGTACTGGATTTTATTTTAATCACAGCTGTGGATTCGTACAAAGATTCAATCTTAAGTTAAAAGCAGTTTTGTTTGATGATGAAGAATGATGTCCTAAAATTTCAGTTGCGGAATCATCTTCTCGAAAATTGGAGGAAACAATTTTCATGTACTGGATGTAGTTTTAATCACAGCTGTGGACGCCCACAAAGATTCAATCCTAAGTTAAAAGCAGTTTTGTCTGATGATGACGAATGATGTACCCACTAAAATTTCAGTTGCGGAATGATCTTCTTGCTCATTTCGAAAGAAACCGTTCGCATACTCTGAGTGAAGTGACTATGAAGTTTAAACCAGTCGTGTGTTTTGAACGCAACATAATATTCGATTTGCCGAATCGTCTGCAAACGCAACTCAATGGAAACTATTCTCACTTTCCGAGTGCAGCAAAAAAATTCTAGATGTAGACTCATTTGTGAAATTGACATTTTGTCACGCATTTTCTATTTTCTTATTCGAAGATTTTTTGTCAGGTGTGATACAAAAATAAAACAAAATCGTTGTCGGTGAAATAAGGTTATAATAAAATATCAAGGATACGGACAACCCCCGCCCCCTGCACCGCCAGAACCACTGTACAATAAAGTACTCCTCATCGGCCCAGCAAAGGTCAGAAAGCCCTTACAGGGTAAAAAATGCGATTTACCAAATATATATATTAATTTGTAGTTGTCTTGGTGCACTAAAATAAAAGTCTCGATTTATTCAGTTGGAGCGTTTATTTAAGAATGCACAAATAGCAATTACTGCATACAACAATGCGTTTATTTTACGGGATAAATACGAGTAGGCACTATATTATTTAGCGTGGAATGCAGGCGATATCTAGGTCAAAGTTACGAGCGCGCGAGGTAGTTGACTGAATACTAGTGGTGAGTCCAAAAACGACAAACACGTTTGCACAACATGTTTGGAGTTAAAAAATGCCCAAACTGTTATTTATAATTCGCACAAACAGTTTGTCCGTTTTGTCGACTCTTCTAACTTATATCAAGAAAGCACGAGTATGAATGAAAAAGAACTATTCCAAACGAATAACATTATCTTACTCTCTCGCACTAACCTCGTAATAATATGTAGGAGTGAGATAGGTCTGTTGCAGGCGAAAAACAGTACCTGTTATTCCGGGAAAAAACACTATCTTAACGTTTCACACTTAAGGCCAATTACGGGTAAAGAGCGAGAAGGCAATCCATAACAGGTAATGGCTGTTTTCTGTAAGGCACCCTGTTTAGCTGTTTTTTCCGGGAAAAAACACTATCTTAACGTCTCACACTTAAGGCCCATTACGGGTAAAGAGCGAGAAGGCAATCCTTAACAGGTAAGGGCTGTTTTCTGTAAGGCACCCTGTTTAGCTGTTTTTTCCAGGAAAAAACACTATCTTAACGTTTCACACTTAACACCCATTACGGGCAAAAAGTGAGAAGGCAATCCTGTTATTTTTAAAACGGGCTGAAATTGAAATCACATAAATAAGGGGCTGTTTTCCATTCAGTTGTTTATTATTACAAAACGAGAACGAGAGTAACGAGAAAAACGAACAGACCTCACCAAACGGCTCGTATACTGATAGTGTAAAGTTGTTTATTTTCTGAACCACGAATTCTTGGTTTTGTGAATATAACTTAATTTTAATGATACCTAGCTATATCGCCCCTATAGATAGCAGGGTTTTATTACTTTTATTGTTATGGACTGTAACTTACGGTTACGCTACTAACCCATTACTAATTCATACAAATTACCTCAAAAACGGCTCGTTTTTTTTCAACAGTTTGGGCAAACAGTTGACGTTTTACAAATAACAGTTCGTTTTCGTTTTTTAAAAAGAACAAAAACGCCCACCACTACTGAATACTGAAAACTCGCTGTGTCTGGCCTATTTATATAGCCCGGCCGCTGGCATCAGTAGCTGCGCGAGATCGCGGGTAAAATGGAGACAACTCGCTCAGTCTGGGTGCTACTGGAATTTTCGTTGGTGCTGAAATTATGCATAGGCAACAAGCTAGAACCTTCTAGCAAATGCGCGTAATGTGCTAGTTCAACTCGCAACGTATTGTCGCAGGTAGTTCTAGACGTCGGTAGCCCGTAGACAGGTAGGTACGTAGGAACGCTTCGTATTGTCTGGAGTATTCATGTTACGATGCTTTTTGTATAGGCGAGACGTTCTAGAATTCTATACGCATCTCGTCGATCGCTGTAAATTTATTCAGGCCTTATTTGGGCTTTGACACTTTAATACAAAAAGGCAAAATAAAAAACAGAGTGCAGTTACAAAATTTTACAAAGACTGTTGAGAATCACATATATTTTTAAAAACTTTATGCTGACAAGTTAATTTATTAATGTTATACGCCCATACAGGCTTTTACAAACATGAGACATAGTGCTTTATTGGAACAGTAATCATGAAGTAAAATTTGTTATTTAAATTATATAGAACTCATGTTGAAGAACAGTATTATGCTGACAATTATTAAAATGGCATTACGGTACTATAGCCTTCTTGTCATTATATTCCGTGCAATTGAAAATATTTACTTTTTCTAAGAAAATATTGCCAACTGCATGCAATCCAGGTACAAGCGAGTATCTTAATTGCTCCCTCCTAATATTGTTGCTGCAACAAAAAAAAATTTTGGTCGAGAGGTTCTTCTTGGAATGCTGAAGACGATTTGACTCTAGATAAATCAAAGCGGGTCATTATTCCATAAGCAATTTAAAAAATAAAAGTCAAGTCGGAAACAATTTTTCTTGCATTCATCAGTAAGTTTTTATAATTTTTATCCTTTCAGCAACATGTGTATGTACAATATTCCCGGATATAATGCATATAACTACTGCAGGAATGATAAGTCAGGAGGAGGTTTTATATTGTATGTAAGAAACAAATTTAAATTTAGACTAAAAACCTTACAATCAATACATTTTGAAAATATAATAGGAAAGCTCATACTGGACAAAACTAAAATCAATATAATAGTTATCTATAAATTTCAGTAACTACTCATTTCTGACGGAATTATCATCATATCTTGAGACAATTAATAAATAGTAAGGAAAATATTATCTTACTTGGAGATATAAATCTAAATTTGCTAAATGAACAAGATAATATTATAACTTCATATGAAAACTTGCTTACTAACCATTATTTAACTAAATGCAGCAATGTAGTAACCAGAGAAGCTTTATTAAATGAACAAATTACTCGCACGTGTATTGAGCATATAATTGCCAAATTTAGAGACAAGAAAATAACTGCTTGCGTGTGTGAAAATAATATTGCCGATCATTTTATCACTGATATTAATATAAATTCTCATAAACGTCGAGTAGACTTTGCAAATAAGTATATTCAAATCATCTCACAAAAAGATATTTATAGATATATCAGAGATTATAACTGGAGTAACCTTATAGAAGAGAAAGAATGTAGATATCTCATTATATGAAAAAATAAAATCTTTATTTAATAAATTTTACAAGAGTAGTTCTATAACGAAATTGCAAAAACCGAAAACACGACCTTATGCAATAAATGAATGGGTAAGTAGTGAATTATTATGCCATAAAAATAAAAGGGATAAACTCATAGACTAAATTAGACTAGACACGTTATATCAATTGAAAAATATCCCCAACACAATTTTGGTTTGGTTCACGTGCACATTTATGAAAAGGCAAACGCATTAAAATATTAACAACATCAATATGGCTTCAAAAGAAAAAAAAAACTGAAAAACTACTGCAAGATTTTTCCAATTACATAAATAATCAATTAAATAATAAATTACATGATATTGTGTTATTTATCGATAACTCTAAAGCTTTTTACATTATTAAGTGAAAAAAAACTGCAAGAAACTCTAGAAAAAATTGGAATAAGAAGAAATGTGTTAAATTTATTTAAAGATTATCTCAGAGATAGAAAAATATGTACCATGATAAATAATACTTTTATTAAAACTAAAAATGTATCTGCACGAGTTCCACAAGGTTCCATATTGGGACCTACACTGTAAATAAGTTATGTAACTATAATGAAAACACTTTTGAAAAAAAAAAATTTGTGAAAAATTGGCTATCGGAAAAAAATATGTACTTTAATTTGTATGAAAAATTGCATAAAAAATGTTGAATCTGTGGATATAAGATGGAAATTATAGCTTCTAAAATGTATAGGTAACTAAACTTTAATCACCTGTTGACAAGCCAATTCAATTGGCTTAGCAGGACTTGTTTTTTGATATGTATTAACTTTTCATTCAATGAAAAAAAAAAAAAAAAAAAAAAAAAGTGTCTGTAATGGTTTCCATAGGAAGAACGAGCAAAGTTAATGCATCTTAGAAAAATATGAGAATTTTTGTTTAATCCTTTATTTGTTAGTGTAATGATGTGAGAAAGAAAATTAAATTCGGAGTCGACAATAATGCCGAGAGTATTTATTTTATTGATAGCAGTGATGGAAATATCGTTAATTTTATATTGACAGTTGAAAGGCTGATTTATTCCGAAATTTTTTTTTTTGCAAAACAACTGCTTCTAACTATCTCGATCTAGTGAGACTATGGCATCCTCAATCGGGGTATTTTGTGAGACTGAAAGTAGTGGGGATTGGAATGAGATTATTTTTTTATTTTTTTTTATTTATTACATTTATTATATAAGCACATTTTTGTTTGTTTGTTACAATATAAGATAAAATATTTCAGGACCCATAAAATATACCATTACATACCCTTGCTAAATAAGGAAGAGTAAGGTGGGGAAGTATCTGGCTGTTCAGATCTGACCACGGCCAAAACCATTTAAGGCAATGTTTAGCAACATTGGGAACGTTAATCAGGTTTTTCTCCAGTATGGGTTAGTAGGTGCCTTATTAGACTTGATCTGTGTGAATAGGAGTAGTTACAATAGGAAAGTGAATAAGGTTTCTCTCCAGTATGGATGCATAAGTGCCTCGTTAAACTTGATTTATGTGAACAGGAGTAGTTGCAATGGGAACATGAGTGACGATTTTTCTACAGTATGGTTGTGTAAGTGCTAATTTAATTTTGATTTTTCTGAACAGGAGTAGTTGCAATGGGGGCATAAGTGAGGTTTTTCCCCAGTATGGGTGTGTATGTGCCTTTTCAAATTTGATTTCACTGAACAGGAGTAGTTACAATGGGAACATGAATAAGGTTTTTCTCCAGTATGGGTAAGTAAGTGCGTTGTTAAACTAGATTTTTCTGAACAGGAGAAGTTACAAAGAGCACATGACCAAGGTTTTTCTCCAATATGGGTGAGTATGTGCCTTGCCAAACTTGATTTGTCTGAACAGGAGAAGTTACAATAAGAACACGGATAAAGTTGTTCTACAGTATGGGTGAGTAAATGCCTCGTTAAACTTGATTTGAGTGAATTGGAGAAGTTACAATAGGAGCATAAACGAGATTTTTCTCCAGTATGGGTGTGTAAGTGCCTTGCTAAATTTGATGTATGCGAACAAGAGTAGTTGCAATGGGAACATGAATAAGGTTTTTCTACAGTATGGTTGCGTAAGTGCCTTGTTAAACTTGATTTGTCTGAACAGGAGAATTTACAAAGAGCACATGACCAAGGTTTTTCTCCAGTATGGGTGAGTACGTGCCTTGCCAAACTTGATTTGTCTGAACAGGAGTTGTTACAATAAGAACATGAATAAGGTTGTTCTCCAGTATGTGCGAGTAAATGCCTCGTTAAACTTGATTTGAGTGAACAGGAGAAGTTACAATAAGAACATAAATGAGGTTTTTCTCCAGTATGGGTGTGTAAGTGCCTCGCTAAACTTGATTTATATGAAAAAGAGTAGTTGCAATGGGAACATGAGTGAGGTTTTTCTCTTTTATGGGTGTGTAGGTGCAACGTTAAGTTCGATTCTTCTGAACATGAGAAGTTACAATGAGAACATGAATAAGGTTTTTCTACAGCATGGGTGCGTAAGTGCCTTATTAAACTTGATTTGAATAAACAGGAGAAGTTACAATGGGTACATGAATGAGGTTTTTCTCCAGAATGCGTCTTCAGATCCGTTATCAAGTCTGAAAAAGATGGCGGTTAAACTCAATAAGTAGGTATCTATAATGAAACGAGAAAATTATTAAAACAATTTAACACAAACATAAATCGATTTTACCTGCTGCTCTTTCAGGGTGCTTTAAACATTCCCTTTTAACATCTGCCAGGTCTATTTCTATTTCCATATGTGGGATTCCCCCTCCATCTTGTTCTTGGGGTCTTGGTTTTGCCTTAATGGGTACAGTCTCCATATTAATGCTACCTGGAATAAAAAAACAATACATTGATAATATGTGTAAAGATATGCTATTACCATATTAAAAATTCGTCGTGGGTCGGTGCTATTTAAATTTGTGTTTATTGTTGGATTGAATTATATTATTTGACAAAGTTCCTGATAAGCTACTTGCAGTAGGTAAGCGGATGCTAACTCCCATTAAATGAAAACTAAAATATCATATGAGTACATAATGTCGAAATATATCCGAAATACATTATTTTTATCTATTTATCGAATCTTTACATGGGGTATCTATGTTTACATTTTAATTATTGACTAGCCTGTGTCGAGGTTAATAAGTTTACAAAATAATAAAAATAACTAAGGTAATATGTATATTACAGAAATAACAATGTTGTCGCATTAATAATGGGTACCTACTAAGCTGAAGAAACCTATTTCAATAAAGTAGTAAACATGTAGGGTGAATATGCAAATAACCATATTTTGCGATGATTTAAAAAAACCAAGACGAAACCAAGAAAAATAAAAAATGCTAAATATCACGATTACGATTAATTTAGGACATGGATGAGAAAAAATACAATTTATTTTAACATAACTACCACGAACAACTTTCCATCCGCATTTTTTTAAATTTATAATTTTGGTAATTATTTACCTACAACAACCGTTTTTAATACGCATTTAAAAAAAACAATCATTTGATCAACAACTTTTTGCATTTATGATTTAGAAAAATATTGATATTTAACATTATTAAGGGTGGTACACACGCAAAGCTCACATCAACATATAATATAAAGCACAATAGCGCTCGCCATACAATCCCATACAGACCCGACACACGTAAAAAGATAACGCGCTATAAGTGTGGTTCTGAACTTCGCTAACCGAATTTATTTTACGTAACCGCTCCCGACGCGATATTTCAAAAGTTATGCGTCCCCCTCTCCGCCGTAAAAAGGAGAGGGGGTCATTTTAATTACGGAGCTACCAACTAAGTTCCGTGTTCTCTTTGACAGCCATGACATAAGCAGCCTAATAATGCATTTCTTATTTATTATGTTAGCTCATATCGTCATGTGTGCTAGTAAATTTAGAAACATAAAAGACGTGCTCAAGCTGTCAGTAAGTAAAGTTGTCACTTTGACAGATGAAATTATGTTCCTCGGCCGCTCTCGAATTCAACTGACCCCCTCTCCTACCATAGGAAGAAATATTTGATAGCGTCGTGTGTCGGTAGAAGAGATTATGCGCTGTACATTAACTTTTGATGTGAGCTTTGCGTGTGTATGTACAGCGCTTAATTCTCGTTTGTTTATAAGCAGTGTAGAAAACATGAAAGACATAATCGGCATAATAGACAATTATTCGAGATCGCTGGCCACGCAGCTGTTAATTATAAGTCGACCAAATTTTGTCCCAAACATCATATATATTTAGTTTCCTAATATTTATAGGTTTACTACGATATTTTTTTAATAAAACGTTTTGATTTTAGGTTACGTTGGGTTTATATAGGCCTAACCTATATTTAATATTATTAAGGGATAGATTACGTTAGGATAGGTTGCGTTATTATAGGTTATTACAGGTTAGGTTAGGTTGAGTTATTATATGTTAGATTAGGATAGGTTAGGTGGGGTTAGGTTGGATTATTATAGATTAGATTAGGATAGGTTAGGTTAGGTTGGATTATTATAGGTTAGATTATAATAGGTTAGATTAGGTTAGGTTGGATTATAATAGGTTAGATTATGATAGGTTAGGCTGGGTTGATATAGGTTAGATTAGGATAGGTTAGGTTAGGTTGGGTTGTTATAGGTTAGGTTTGGTTAGGTTAAAGTTGGGTTACTATAGGTTAGACTAGGATAGGTTAGGTTGGGTTATTATAGGTAAAGTTAGGATAGGTTAGGTCAGGTTAGGTTGGATTATTATGGGTTAGGTTAGGTTGGGTTATTATAGGTTAAGAAAAATGTTAAGGATAGGTAAGGTAGAATTATTATTAATGCTATGAAGGTATAAAAATTATTATTTTTTTACCTTCATAGCATATCGTATTTTTTGGAACTCTGTGCATATAAGCCAGACTTGAAGAAGAATCCCATTGCCGGGTATCGTAGCGTAATTATAACTTTTGGGGCAGATGCGCGCATAACTGTGTCATGCTTTCGATTTTTTTCATATTTTAGACAACAGTACATCAAATCGTTATACCGAAATCTTCTAACGCCATCTCTCAATATAGTGTTAGAAGCATCCAAATCCTTTCTCCTTATAATCCATTATCTGGACCACATAAAGCGTTTTTCGCGCTTTTTCATATTCATAAAATGACTTCACTTGACGCCATCTTGATTAATAATATCGGTTCGAGTTAAATTGAAACGTCAGAATGATATCTTGTTCAGTTTTTGTCGTTCAATAAAAGTCGTTCAACTGAAATCGCTCTGTCTGAACGGGGTATAAGCAAGAGTAGTTACAATGGGAACATGAATTATGTTTTTCTCCTGTATGGGTAAGTAAGTGCCTAGAGTAAGACATACTAGTGAGCAAGAATAGGTACATGCACTGGGAAGCAATGGGAACATGATTGAGTTTTTTCTACAATGGAAATTTGAGAACATGAATAGTAGGAATAATAGTAAGGTTTAAGTTCAGAATGAGTGTACTGTTAAACCTGATTTCTCTGAGAATAAATTACAATGGGAACACGAAAGAGATTTTTCTCCAGTATGGGTTAGCGAAAGAGATTTTTTATATTTCCCCTTTAGGAACGTGAAAAGCTGCAGTAAGAACATGCAGAAGGTTTTTCTCCGGTATGGGTGCGTAGGTGCCTTGCTAAAAGTGATATTTCTGAGCAGGAGTGATTTCAATGAGAACATATATATGGTACTGATGTGACAAAGAACATTTTATTTGGAATCTACAATAATGCCAAGATCATTAATTTTATTGACAGAGGTGAGAGCAACAAATACGGCCAACACAATTTCAGGCAACGTTTTAATTCGGAATGGTGGTCTTAAATCAGGACGATATTGAAAGTGCCGCAAGTATACATTATTTTAATTGAAGAAAATTGTGAAATAACACAAAATTCATAAAAAATAATATTTACACGCAATCGCTAGGATGTGAACCCGCAACCTTCGGATAATCTGTATATAAAGTGTGAATCAATCATTTTTTTAAATTTATTCGAATGTCAATACGATCATTCATACTTTTTTTATGAGAATAAAGAGCTATTGCAATGGGGACATTAACTAGGCTTTTCCCCAGTATGGGTTAGAAAGTGCCGTATTAAAACTGTTTTGTGTGAATAGCAGTAGTTACAGTGAGTATATGAATAAGGTTTTTCTCCATTATGAATGTAAAATTATCTAGTTAATATTGATTTTTCTGAACAGGAGTTGTTGTAATGCGAGTAAAGTTTTTCCCAGTATGGGTGTGTAAGTGGCTTGTAAAATCAGATTTGACTGAACAGGAGTAATTACAATGGGAATATGAATAATGATTTCCTCCAGTATCAGTAAAACTGTGACTTTTTAAAAGTCCCCTTCGAGAACATGAATAGTTACAGTAGGTACATTATTAATGTTTTAAATCAGTATGGGCGCGTAAGTGCCTTGTTAAACTTGATATTTGTGAGCACGTGTAGTTACAATGGGAACATGAATAAGGTTTTTCTCTAGTATGGGTGCGTAAGTGCCTTGTTAAACTTGATTTGTCTGAACAGCAGTAATTACAATGGGGACATGAATGAGGTTTTTGTCCAGTATGAGTAAAAGTGTGAATTTTTAAATGTTCCCTTCGAGAACATGAATAGTTACAGTAGGTACATGAATAAGGTTTCAGACCAGTATGGACGCGTAAGTGCGCTGTTAAACATGACTTTTGTGAGCACGTGTAGTTACAATGAGAACATGAATAAGGTTTTTCTCCAGTATGGGTGCGAAAGTGCCTCATTAAAGTTGAATTGTCTGCGCAGCAGTAGTTACAATGGGAACATGAATAAGGTTTTTCTCCAGTGTGGGTGCGTAAGTGCACCGTTAAACGTGATTTGAATGAACAGGAGAAGTTACATTGGGAACATTTATGAAGTTTTTCTCCAGAATGCGTCTTCAGATCCGTTATTAGGTCTGAAAAAGAAGGCGGTGAAGCTGAATAAATAAGTGTATATTGAATAAATATATGTATTAAAAGGAATTCAGAAAAACATAAATCAATTTTACCTGCGGCTCTTTTAGAGGGTTCTGAACATTCTTTTTTGACGTCCGGCAGGTTTATTTCTATCACCGTATAAGGAATTCCCTCTGCATCTTCTTCTCGGTGTCCTGGTTCTTCCTTGATGGGTACAGTCTCCAGATTAATGCTACCTGGAATAACAAAACAATAAATAATGTGTGTAAATATTGAATTCGGCGTTGATGGGATATAGTAAGTGATAATTTATTATTTTTTTTATTATTATTTCGGATTGAAAAATACTATTCAACAAAGCTCCTGATAAGTTACTCGCAGTAGGTAAGTAAATAATGTCGATATATATCAGAAAAACATTTTTAAATTTTATATTAAATAATTCATCAATGTACTTTAAGATAATCCATATGTAAATTAATGTAAATTGCAATGCAAATTAAGATAATCCATAAAACTACTTTTCAAAGTTTTTGTTTTTTTTTTATTTTTTTTTTTTATAGAAGCTGGCGCTTGTTTTTAAAACAGTGTTGGGCATCAGGATGAAGAAAATTTAATGTTTATAATTATGAATCAAGGAAATTTTAAATAATATAAATTTTAAATAATATTTTAGTAATATATAATATATAAATGGACAAAAATTAAAATTCATAATTAATTAAGAAGATAGTTTTATCATTGTGGTATTTTTACACTAAACTTCTCTTAAATTGCTATTAGTATGTTTTCAATTGATCTGATGTTTTCAGGTAGGCTGTTGAAGTATTTTTTCCCTAGATAGATGTAATGATGTTGAGCAAAAGTGGTGTAACATTTTTGTGTTGGAAATATAGGTTTTGGACGAGTACGATTTTAGGTTAAAAAGCTGTGAATTTGTTTTTCTTTTATTATTTGAATTGTTATGTTTTTTCGGACATGGTCATTAAATTTTAATACTTTATATTCTTCAAAAATTAGGTGTGTTGGATAATCTCTTCATTTTTTTAATATTATTTTTATAATCAGACGTTGTACAATTTCAACAGGGAGTAGATTTGTTTGGTATGCTGCTCCCCAGATGAATAAAGCGTATGGGAGATTATTTGAAAAAATTTTTAGTAGCTGGACTAACATATTTTGATGACAGGACTGATTTCCATAATTCCTTCCTTAATACCTTGATTGTCATCTGCAACGGTTTTTATTTTTTCATTATCATTGGCTATTTTATTTAATATGAAGCTCTTAAATCGCGGCAACATTGCACCATGATCTGTTATATTAGTAGTAAAGATAGTTCCATGTGGTTCAAGTTTAGATTTTCATAATATAATACAGCTAGAAATGGTAGTAGAAACCATGAAATGCCAAAAGTGAGATGTATTTTCTTATTACTTCAATCCAAAGTATTAATATTTATGTCCCCACATAAAATGATTTCCTTATTTTGTATAGATGTACAGTCAAGCGGTGCACTCAGTGAAGGAAATTAACTGTGTGAGTCTGGGAAATTTAATACACTTTTTTTTATTTTATTTAAGCTTCCATGTAAAGAAAACTTTGCAAGTTTCAATTTTTAATGCTATTAATATTTGTGATGCCTTTAACTATTCGACCTCTATAATGTTCTATTGAGGTCATCTTCGCGTTTTATTTCCTTTATTGTCTTCATCTTTTTTCATGAGAATGGATCCGTTTTTAAACAACCTACATTTATATTTTAATTCTTTTCCATTTATTTTGGCTTTCCAAACTAATTTACTTAAGATAAAGAGTGAATGATTCTCGTAAGAATGTCATTTTCTCACGGTTTGAAATAACCTTCGTGTTGGCTAATAATTTTACTCTTGTTTTTAGAGGATTTTTTTTCGGATGACTTCTGGTCTTCTGTCATATTGCCGAGTAATATGCTGCGAACTTATTTTGAGATTAGCATTTTCTAGTAGTTTTAAAGCTTTTACTTTGGGATGTTCATCAGTATTTTTCTCAATTCCTATTATTTCAATACAGTCATCAAGGTTCGACTGTTCTAAGTTTCCAGATGTTTAATAATTTTACCTTTATTTGCCAAATCATTTTTTAAGCTCTCAATTTCTCCTTAACCTCATTCATGGAGTCTAAGCGAGTAATTATCACCATATTTTTGACAAAAAAATTCGGTTGTCTTTTGAAATTCTAAGATTTTTTTGATCAATATTTTCAAGTATTTAAGTATTTATTTTCTCTAGTTTTGTATCTACGTAAGACGCAAATTTTGAAAAAAAATCTTCTGATAGAATAGAAATAGTTGTTAAAAATACAGTTTAAGTAAGTATAAAAGTAACTATCTAGAATTGGTTTTGCTGCATGTGAATTTTATTACAACAGTTCTCCTGTCATTAACGCTGAGATATTTCCAGTACAAAGGAAATTGTTTTCAAAATTAGTTCCAAACTTAGATTTTTTTTAATTTACAAACGATTATGTAATCTACATACAATACAGTTCTTCGTTCATGTGCTTCCCTTGGTCAAATCATCTAAGCGTCCCGTTCTCAAGGTTTAGATTTATAATTTGTTTGATGTTGTTTGTTGCACAGCGATTTAACATTTGTTTCTTGTTAGTAATCAAAAATGTGTGATTTACCATCGGTTGTACATAAGAGATTTGAATCTCTTTTAGTGGAGCGAAATGTTGGGTTTGGATTGAGAATGTTACATATATTATCTTACCAATGAAAATAAGTTTTGGAGATGATTTACTTTACTAACAAAAAGCAACAGCTTAAGAAAATAAGAAAAGCTTGAGGGCATAACAAGATAAAAAATGTCAGTTTGTCAGTTCCATGTAAAAGCAATATTTCAAAGATAAAATCAAAAGTACCGATGGACAATGAGAATGGAAGTAGAAAACCAGTAGTTGTCCTAACTACTTCCATCTGAAACACCTTTGTGATATATGCAATGCAACTTACTAGTTGGCTGAACACTTTTGGCAAACGGCAAACATTCCTTCTTCACATCTTGAAGGGCGATTTGTATATCCGCATACTCCATTTCACCTGAGCCTTCTTCTTGCGACCATGGTTCACTCTTTATGGATACACTCTCTGGGTTGGGAAGATCCATGGCACTGTTGTGTTAGTCTAGTTGTGTGATGGTAATTATTCTGAGCTAAGAATAAGAAAGGTATATAACAAAACTTCTCCATATGAACAGTTCATATCAGTAAAAAGTGGTGTAAATTTAACACAATTATTGTGTATTTCATTCAATATCACTTTAAGGCGGAGCAAAAATTACTGACGAGAAGGAAGTGAAGGAAACGCTGAATATTTTCATAATCTGACATATCCATTTATAGGGATGGTCGATATTCCTGTCACGGTCTCATGGAACCGACTCCTTCGCTGTCATTGAAACTGTTGATATGATTATTTCTATTTAGCTGGTTAATTTTCGCAATATTTACAAAATATAAATGATACAGTGACAAAACGCTCTCGGAATAATTATTCATAAAGTCTATAACAACCGGCCCACGGCTTTTTTCCTTTTAAAGAACCGGTTCTAAAGTAGCTGGTTCCAGATAAGTATCCGAATAACTGGAACCGCATTGACAACCAATGCCATCTATTAACCATCAATAACATCCATAGAAAACGGATAAATAATAAAGGACGTAAAAAAATCCTTTTCGCCTTACAGCAGAGTGTAAGATACTACCAGTATCGCCCTGGTGTAAGACCACCATTCAGAATTGAAACGTTGCTCCAAATGGCTTTAGCCGTGTTTAGTGACTAGATCTGAATAGCCAGGTACTTCCCCACCTTCCTCTTTCCCTTCCCCACTTACCTTCAGCCTCACAACATCCCCCAATTGGGGATGCCATAGTCTCACTGGCTCCAGACGGGAGCAGTTGGGACTCTTGTGAGGTATTCACTATAAAAATTTTAAAAAAAAAGCAAATTTCGAAATCCTGCGGATTATCGGTGATGGACACATTGACAAGGTAATTTAATTAGTTGAGTTAATTTCTTCACCGGGAAGTTTTCTTGTATTTTTACGTTCGTGATAATAATTTCATCAGCAGGAAGTTATCAGTGTGAAATGAAATTCCTTTTCTACATCGGGAGCTTTATTTACATCAAGTTGGCCAATATCACCTTGTGTAGGTAACGTCTTTGGCATAAGTAATTTGTTTTCCTTATTATGATCCCATATTTGTAAAAAAAAATATTGAAGGGTCAATAATTTTGTCAGAGTTTTTGGCATATAAAGTGGGAACCATTTTTATATTTTAATAGTCAATTTCGAATGTATTACTGATGGATTTGGAGTTAGTAACTTCATTTATAATTTGCTACAATTTGCAAATTTTTTACAAATTTTATTGATTGTAATTGTGCGACTGCGTATTAGAATGTTTTCTACAAAAATTTATAGTAAGTAAAAAAAAATATTTATAGCACATCATTACTTACAAGTTAACGGATGATGATGACTTCAAAGAGTAATAGTCCAGTCAGTGGGGAGTTTTACCTTGCAAAAGGTTAGGTAGTAGCGATTTTGATATATGTTGTTAAGATTGGGACTCTAAGGAAAAAAAAAAGTTTTCGACCTTGGGAGGGTCGAGCTCGACCCGCCATCTTGGATTGAAGGTGCCAAAATTTGTTTTTTTCAAAATAATTGTGAAGTGGTCGTTTTTACAACCAAATTGTTAAAGGCAAACTTAAAGACAACTAAATTACCTACATTTTTTGTAGACGGTATTTTTTTGTAAGTCTAATAGGTAACGAGTTACAGTGGCGGAAATGTGAATATTTTTCTAAAAAATGATGAAATTCCTAACTTTGTAATTTTTTCGGGTTATTCATTACATAATTATAATAATTTTGTAAACTCATTTCCACACTACCATGAGGTATAGAACATGGCGCATTTTTTTATTGTGGTATCACCAGTAGGTCTACTCCACAGATATACCAGCTATGGTAGATTTCGAAATTATGTTACATTACTATGAATTATGTTACTATAAATTATGTTACTTAATAACAGTCTTCGTCATCAATGTCATCATCTAACTCATTGCCTGTGATACTGAGATTCTGGGCTTTTATTGACAACATCTCTTCTTCTTCGTCCTCGACATTGATGTGAACCTCTAGCGAATTTCAGCACATTTGACCATTACAGCACCCACATACAATAGAACACTTCAATCCAGCTTTCGTGCAGCTACATGCAACGCCGCTTCCTTTTTTACAATTGCATGAAATAAATTTTAATAAAGTCTCGGGTGCTGGTTTCTTTGTCATTCTTACTGGAACAAGCCCGTTGGTGTCACGTTTCCAGCCCCAGTTTCTGGATTTTTTTGGATTCCATACCATTTTTGGACTTGATGGTACGTTCTAAATGCATGGTACCGTGCAGCGTCGTTCGTTGGTGGCAAAGAGGCAAGATTGAATTTGCTTTTTGTTGTCGACTTTGCGAAACGTTTGTAGCGGACTTCTTCCAAGGTTTCCTTATCCATGTCACCCCCGTACAAAGCAACAAGAAAGCGTGTTCTTGCAACTGCTATGTCTTCTGGTGTTGCATCATGTTGTTTGAAGATTCCTATCATGGCATTGAGTCTTGTGTCGTTTTGCACAAGCGAACAAAATTTTGTTTTTCCTTGGTTGAAGAAGGACGATGTTGTATCGCAGCCGCTAAATGCCATGAAGAAACAGAATATTCTCAGCCGCCTCTTTGTATTTCACACTATTCGCGGAACACAGTCTTTCAAAAGTTTAGCCTCTCCCGGGTTTGCGAAGATATATACTACTTTTGGGTGGTGCTAATGCTGTCAGCAGAACTAGGAGATCAACGTCTTCGCCAATAATGAAAACAGCGTCATATGATGAACACAAGGAAATCGCAGTATTGACAATCAACTCATCAGCATCTTCTTCAGCCTGCTTAACTGTAAAATCATCCTGTATAAATTGCTTTGTAGGCATCGAAATCAGACGGACTTTGTTATTTTCAGTGGCTAAAAATCGTTCTTGTGAAACTTGAACTGGCATTGTTTCATCGAAAAGAACATCTGCAGACATGAGCATCCAGGCAACGTCCTGTAACCAGGACTCAATCAGTGTTGCCAAGTCAGCTGTAGACTAGGATCCCACTATAACAAATCAACGTCATCGAGTACACGGATGATGCTATATAAGTATATTGTAACGTAGAAATACGTTAAAATGATATTGTGTAATATGTTCGTACAAAATTTATCAAGAAAACTGGACTTTTACAATTTTTTGTCAAAATTTTGTTCTTTCAACCGCTGTAACTCGTTACCTATTAGACTTACAAAAAAAAACTCTCCACAAAAAATGTAGGTAATTTAGTTGTCTTTAAGTTTGCGTTCAACAATTTGGTTGTAAAATCAACCACTTCATAATTATTTTGAAAAAACCAAATTTTGGCACCTTCAATCCAATATGGCGGATCGAGCTCGACCCTCCCAAGGTCGAAAACTTTTTTTTTTCTTTAGAGTCCCAATCTTAACAACATATGTGAAAATCGCTACTACCTAACCTTTTGCAAGGTGGAGCCCTTTTTTATCCCCCACTGACTGGACTATAAAGGTAAGCGCTGAGTCAGGGGCATTTAACTAAGCTTTGGCCTTGAAACTCATTTGAAACCGCCACGCCCACCTCAAAATTCTTATAGAAAACGAATAATATGGCTAAAAGCTCAGATCTCATTGGTGAGAACAGAAGGATTGGTTTGATCTCTCGCTCTCTACCATAATGACTCGTGTAACAGAAAGAGATGACGGAATTTTGCCGTTTGACAGTTTCAAATCATTCAAACAAAATGAGAGTGGTTTATATAAACACGCGGGTTGTCATTTTCTGCCGAAATACTATCATTTCCGTCGAAAATATTGCGTGTTAAAGTTGTTCGTGATAAAAATACGATATAAGCCAGTATAGTGTTAGCGAGTTACAAACATATTATATTCAACCTACCTACTTAAGTTCAAGTTTAAAGTGAATTAACAGTTTTAGGTTATTCGTTCGGTTTTTTGAACAATGCTTGATACTTGACATTTATGTCTTCCTCCACAACGTATAAATGTTATTTATTATATCGATAAACTTATTCATGTTATTGATTAGTGTTATCCTGTATTATCTTATTGTTTTGGTGAAATTAAAGATTTTTAAACATATGTAACCATGAGTTCATGAGGCTGAAAAATGTCGGAATTTTTCGTCGTACTATCGGACAATCATGTTTTGGAAATTTTCTTCAGTGTTTTTGAAAATTTCTTGTCATTTTGGGTGTCTTCTTCTCAGATTAACAAGTTTCATCTTAAGGAAATGCACTGTAAAAGTTTATTTTCTTAGTCAGATGAACCTTGCCCTTGGAAAACATTTCGAAATTTTTCTGCTTCAAGAACATTTTTATTTTTATAATAGTTATCTTGGGCTAGTGAATGAATAGAGTAGGCTGAGAGAAATTATGTTGTCTATGGTCGCATCTTTTTTTAAATGGCCTTGAGTTTCCTCTACCTTGTCTACTGCTCTGCTCCGCACGGTAGGTACTGCTTGTATATCTGTGGTTAAGTACTGTATAATTCTGTTGGATACAAAAAGCCGGAAGATATCGATCTAGAGAGTGGTATATTTATGCGCTGAGCATAACATGCAATATGGTTAGTAGAAGATTTGGGCTATGAGGTACACAGTTGAAAAAATGCTATTCTTTGTTTTGTTATTCTTAGTTTTTATGAGCTCTGGAACAATTTAAAAAAAAAAAAAGACTTTAGCTAGTTAGGTTGTAAAATCGAGACAAGAGATTTGAAAAGGAAAGGAATTTTGAACTACTGCCTTCAGCAGTTCTGTTAATAATTGTTGACTCACGTGTCTTTGTAATGTGAGGTACTTTTTTTCATTTAAATTTCTAGTACACAATAAAAAAATCTTTTTTAAAAATATATTTGTGTTTTCTTAGAATGCATTTGAATGATTTCTATTCTGTTCAGGGCCCCTTAAGTAGCCAAAAATACTTCGAATATATATGTGCTGTATATTACTCACCATTTTTCTAGCGTGTTTACTGTTGACTTACTGCGCTATCTCAGCCGAAAAGAAGGAAACGAGAGTGGAAAAGGCAGAAAGATACGAAATAAGTAGATTCGTTAAATGGTTTGATTTAATAGTTGTTTTAATCTTACAAAATGAAAGATATTTTTTAATATATTTAATGAAAAAACACACTTTGTAATACACAACTTTATTTATTAATAATGACTGCCAACCGGGTTTCGCTTATCCCAAGCTTCGTCATGGCTTATTATTCTAAGATAATTATTTCTTCAAATTTTACAAATTCACTTTGTGGCACCATTTTATTAGTGAAATAATTAAAGACACTTTGTTTTTACCACGATAATCTATATATTTTTTAATCAACATGTTTCGTGAACGATGTTCTCTTCATCAGGACATAAATTGTACTAAAACTAATTATCAAGAATAGAAAAAAAGGCGTGGGTAGAAGTGAAAGTAAGGGGGGGAGGGGAAGAGAGGTGGAAAGAGGAGGAGCTTATAAGATCAAAGACAAAAAATTACAATGGAAATATGTTTAGGATAGGGTTGTTCACAAAATTAATTTGATTATTAATAATCTTTAAATTTCGATTGACATTTTTCCTAATTTCTAATATTTCTAAAAGATGTAAGTGAAAACCACTAACGTTAGTCTGTAAATTTTTTAAACATGGATTTATATCAAATGAATGGTTAAATTCAATTACATGGTTAGCAAATTCCAAAAAAAAAACAAACAAAAAAATTCAAAAAAATGAAGTGAACATTGTTCTCGAAACAATGATGATTTTTAAAAAATAAAGATTATAGTGGAAGAAACAAAGTGTTTTTAATTATTTCCTTAAAGATAATTATATTTCTTCGTATTCATACAAATGTAAATAGGAAGATATTTTTTACTTAACGTAACGGTTTTAACTAAATTTTCGTGAACACGAATATTTGCAGTCAAAACATGAAAAAGGTTTTACCCCGCTGTGTAAATAATTTGGTTTTAATCTTGTAAAATGAAAGCTATTTTTTTACTTAACATAAAGTTTTAAATTAAATTTTCGTGAACATGAATATTTGCAGTCATCAGTGGAATAATAATTTTTTGTTTTATTACAGCAGGAAGATAAGCAGTTTTTCAAGAAAGTGTCGTTTATAATATCAATTTTGTAGAAACGAATAACTTTATTAGGTATAGGAGTAAGGGTTTTCTCCAGTATGCGCAAGAATGTGTTTTTTAGAGATCTTATTCGAGAACATTTTTAGGTACAAAAAACTAATGTATTAACTTATATTACCCACGCACAGGCTGCGCCTTAGTGGGTTCCCATTCCTATTATTATAAGACTTGTAATGTGAAATATATAAATTGGGAAAAAAAAGGAAATTAAAAAAAAAAAATAAAAAAACATTAATAGCGGCAGTGAGAACAAGAACAAGGTTTTAGTTCAGGATGGGTGCGTAAGAACGTTAAAATGTTAAACATTAACGTTAAACCTGATTTGTATGAGGACCAGTATTTACAATGGGAACATAAATACGGTTTTTCTGGAATATGCTCAAGAATGTGTATTTTATGTGTGTAACAGGAAATGTTTAAAGATCATTTTTCGAAGATTGAAGCTATATTATTTTTTCATAAAAACTGCTCTATATAATCATCCAAATTTTATTTAAGTTTGAAAACAACGTACAAGTACAAAGGTACCTACCGCTAATATACTACTATCGGTTGTCGGAGCATGTGTTATGTGAAATATTTTTATATCTACGTATTACTGCCTCCGAGGTCTAGGAGTGCTCTTGACTAGAGATCCGGAGGTCGTGGGTTCAAACCCCGGCGTGCGTAAGTAAATTTTATTTGATTCATTTATGTTATTTCACATATTATTAATTTAAAATAACATTTAGTTAATTTGCGGCATGTTTAAGAGTTGAAGATATGGTATAAAGACCACCATCAGAATTGAAATGGCTTTAGCCGTGTTTGGTGACCAGATCTGAATATTTACTCACATACCTTCTCTCTTCTCCTTTCTCCTCCTTCCTCTCTTTCTCCTCTCCATCTCCTTCCCCTCCACACTACCTTCAGCCTCACAATATACTAATATACCCCAATTGGGTATGCCATGGTCTCACTGGCTCCAGATGGTTGGGAGCAGTTGAGACTATGTACGGTATTCCATTAAAAAAAATCCTGAGTGATGCGTAAAATTATTCAAGTTGAATTTTCAGTTGAAAGTTGGAACTGATTAGTATTAGATCGAATAAATTAACTAACAATTTTTTATTTGAAATGTATGTTGGTTTGTTTTTTTTTTTGTTTCGTTACCTACATATTTTGACAAATGTTATTTTTAAAGTTTACTTACATTAGAAAAATAAAATCTTTCGAAAGGTCTTATTTGCCTTGAGCTTATTATTTATGTTGATTATCGTGCGTAAAATATATTTTTTTTAAATACTTTCAGCTCTTAACTCTTTGAGGTACGAACTTTTTTTTCTTATTTTTTACCTTTTTTTTTTTTTAATCAATTGATGTAACATTAGGTTCAAATCAAAAGTTTATTAGAAATAAAAAAAAGGCCATTTTATATGACTAATTGTGGAAATTTTCAAAACAGTTTTTATCTTTTTTTACATAAAGGGGTACTTTGCATACACAACATATCCAGTTGGAACGTATGGGCCTGTCTTTTGTACTACAATTCGCACAACGACGTGAAGTAGTATGTTCTGGCCGGTGGGCGCTATTTTTCAGACGTATTTCAGGGTCCACGTAAGGCTTATGTCTCTTAATTTCCACCACCTCCGATGTGGACCCACGCTTTTTGGTGCATTTCAGCTCCTCTTCAGCCAAAAGTCCTCTGTAAACTTGCCTCCTGAAATCTTTGAGCCTCAATGGATTGTCTTTGTCAGCCTCACCCAACTTGCAGAGCTCTGTGTAAACAATGTAAGAATTTACAATTGTTGCATCTAAAAAGTGGAAAAATAAACGATGCCACCATTTTTTAGACTTTTTGTTTATCGAGTAAACCGCCTTCTTTTGATCAAACTTGTCCACATAATTCATGCAGTTGTTATAATTATTTAGAGCCAACGGAAATGGCACTTGTGATCTCACCAGTTTTCTCTTTACGGTTGACATGCATGGCATCCTTTGGGTTGTGAAAGTTTGAAAGGAGGTGTACAGCTCTTCTATCTCTCCATTTTATCATGGAAATTCCTGTATCACTCACGTACCAGTCATATTCACCTCTTTTTAGGTTTTTATCATCCTTCATCTTAGGCAAATATTTTCTGGTTGATTGGACAGTTCCACATGAGCGAATATTCATATCTTTCAGCTGTTTTTGTAGGGGGTAGCAATTAAAATAATTATCAAAGAAAACTGTGTAGTTACGACCTTGAATAGATTGACAAAAATTTAAGGCAACTCTTGGCCCTAAGTTAGACTCAGCGTAGTCACCATTTTTTCCTGTGTATATTTCAAATTTTAAGTTGTATCCATTTTCTGCACACATCATCCAGATCTTATAGCCTCTTTTAATGGGTTTTTTGGGCATGTATTGCTTCAATGTGCTGCGGCCTTTGAATTTGACCATGCTCTCGTCAATTGCCAAAGTAGGTGATGGCTTGTAATTTCGATCAAAGGTGTCTGACAAGCAGTTCAACAAAGGCCTTATTTTATATAATTTATCGAAATTAAGTTGACCTCTAGCAGGCATCAATGAATTGTCGTTGAGATGAAGGTTTGACAACAGCCAGCCAAACCTATGGACTGTCATAAATCTTGAAATATAGGGGTCGTGTAAATCAGGGGACGATGACCAATAGTCTCTATAACTGGGGGATTTTTTAATTCCCATTACTAAATTTAGTGCAATGAATTTTTTAATTTCCTGAACGGTTGTGGGTTGGTGATTTTTCCCGACTTGTTGTGCGTATAGATTGGTCTGGAAGCAGATATTTTCAATCAAACTAGGAGTCCAAAATTTCAGAAAAATTTCCAAAGGTGTGGGATTTTCCATCGTAAGAAAGTCATTATGTAGTCCTGTTTCTTCACGGAATTCACCAGGGAGGGCGGTATTGAACGTACGGCTCCATTTAGGCACGATTATAATCGCAGGTATGACAGGTGTAGATGCAGTTGTGCCTGGAACAGCAACGGTGGATGACAAAACGGACATTGAGATATTAGGACTATACTGGGCAGATGGAGAAGACGATACTGGTCGGTTACGCGTACGCGAAAGATGAACATCAAAAGTAGATGGTGATTGTGAACCAGAAGGGCTGGATGTGCCTGCTATAGGGTGATCGAGTGTGGTAGATGAAGAAGACGCCGGGATTTGATTCCTCACACAAGATAGAGGCAGTTCATCATCATCATCGTCCGAAGAGGCGCTAACTGTGACATTTGCTAGATGCTCCTCCTGTAGATCCTCTTCCTCATTGTCTGAGCACCCATAACAACTGTCATCATCAGAAGGTATCTCTTCTAAAAGTATTCTGCGATTTCTTCTTGGCGAAGACCTTTCTTCGGCATGGTGTATCTGTAAAATTATAAAATCAGAATAACCATGTTGTAAGACTAAAAAAATTACCTCAAGTACGGTGGTCGAAAAGCAAAACCACCAAAAAATTTCGATTTTACAAAAAAATACTATATTTATAGACATTTCTTATTGATAATTCAACAAATGAAATACAAGGGCACTAGAATTCATAAGAAATGGACAAAAATTCGAAATACATACCGTTATATTTCACTTTAAAGTCGGAGATCACAAAAAACCACAATTCGCTTGCAATTGTCAAACACATAACCAAACCGTGCAAAGCCACCTATCGCTATTGGAAACTAAATAGTAGAGAATCTATATCTCACATGGCATTTAAAAAACTTGTCAATAGATGGCCGTTTTAGCATAATTATTTATTTTCAAGGTGGCCGAATTTTGAAACCACAGTACTTCAAAGAGTTAAAATACTAAAATTATAATATCCCGCGATTTGGGTTATGGGTCAGCGCTAGTATAACAATACATTTATTATTGTTTGTCGTGTGCCTAGTTGGTTTTATTGTAGTTCCTACATAAGAATTTATTTAGTTTTTTATGTGACTAAAAAACAAAAAATCGGTAACTTTTAATTGAATGAATTCAAAATTGAAAGATTTGGACTTAATTTTCATCAGCGATCTCAGCAGTGATAACGGACTAAATATGTGTCGTAGATGTCTTTCAATCAGACTATGAGGGCAGTCGACTTCTTGCACATTTCCATGTCCTGGCTCTTTTGTTGTATTTATTGAATAAAAGTAAGTTTTAATGCACTAATATAATTTATATTTAAGACTAATTTTAGGTAAAAGCCCTAAGGGTGTAAATAAATAATTGAATAAATAAATAATAAATGAAGCACCTGTATATTTGCGTAGCAAATTCAAAAAGTACATGTAAAATATGGTGAAAAAGCCTATAAATGACATAATTTTAAGAGTTACCTTTATATTTGAGCTACTGGTCTAAGGTTTATTGATTCTGGAGTCGGTGAAGTCATTTTTTAGTTCAATAACAGTATATATTCGCAATTTAACGTATTTTTGGTGGAACAACTTAGTTGTTAGAAATAACTAAATATCAACATGGCCGCTCATTTCTAGCTGACTCCTGATTGGTTAAAAGTGGAGCTTGAACATTCAAGACCTCAACGTTCGGCGGGATGTTGAACAAATATATATGAACTTTAAAAAATATATTATATTCATAACTTTGAGTGTTTGAATGTTCAATATCCGTGAATTTGAACAAATAAGAACAAAACCTGGTTCAATTTGGGGTACAAACATTTTGACGCGAGTGATTTCTTGCGAATAACGCAGCTTGTCTTCTGTACTTCATTGTAAAAACATAAAATATATAACAATAACTTTAGTTGTATCTCGAAAACTTGTGGTAACAATATGTAATAGGATTAGGTATTCGAGTATAATAAGATTATAGAATAAAGAGAGGCAAATTGCAATAATAGTATCATAAATCGCGACACCAGAGAGCGAAATCGAGACAGCAGTTATGTGACTCGTTATTAATAATATGTAGTAATCGTAATCTAGATAAATTTCTAGTATAATATGTACACTTTGTTAAAAACAAAATCATTTTACTATTGCCTCTTCTAAGAATGCATCCTAGCTATGTTTTTTAAAGACTTCTGGCTTGTTCAGGTTTTCTTGTGTTGCCAAATATAATATCTTATGTGTCGTAAATGAATCGCTGTTTTGATAATGTAATAAAAGCACGGAATAAATCAAACCAAATAAATATAGCGATGTGGTTTTAAGGACCAATATACGGTCTGCGAGCTGCCTACCACCTGCGCGCTCTAAGCCATAATAAGGGAAGGGACTGTGACACGCGGCTTGCGTTGGACAAACGAGAGTGGCATCAATAGTATCTCCAGAATATTAATTTATTGTTTGAATCATCACGCGACATTTTTAAACAACCATTTTGTAAATGTGAATAGAGGAATGACGGGAAGATGAAATGATTTCTATGAATAATGAATCCTCATGCGGTTTAAAAATTAGCTTATTATATTAAACGGCAGGAACAGAATAATTGATTATTCTAAAATGTAAAAGATGCGAAATTTAAAATTTTCAATCAAAAATAAACATATATAACTGCATTAGCTACATGAATAAAGTTATTCTAGAGTAAAGGTGCGTACTTTCCTTGTTAAATATGATTTGTCCGAACAGAAGAAGTAAAAATGGGAACATAAATAAGATATTTCTCCAGTATGTGTAAGATTGTCAATTTTTAAATCCCGCTTTTGAGAACATGAATAAAGATATCAGTCAGTATGCGTGCGTAAGTGCGCTGTTAAACCTGACTTTCGTGAGCAAGTTTAGTTTCAACGGGGACATGAATGCGATTTTTATCCAGTATGGGTGAGTAAGTGCTTCGTAAAACTAGATTTGTATGAACAGGAGAAATAACAATGCGAACATGAGTGAGGTTTTTCTCCAGTATGAGTGCGTAAGTGCATCGTTAAACGTGATTTTTCTGGGCAGGAGAAGTGACAATGAGAACGTGAATAAGGTTTTTCTCCAGTATGGATACAAACGTGACTTTTTAAATGTTCCTTTTGAGAACATGAATAGCCGCAGTAGGAACATGAATAAGGTTTAAGACCAGTATGTGTGCGTAAGTGCAGTGTTAAATTTAATTTGATTGAGTAGGAATATTTACAACGGGAACAAAAATAAGGTTTTTATCCTGTGTGGTAACGAATATGATTATTTAAATTTCCCTTTTGAGAACATGAAAAGTTGCAGTAGGAACATGAATAAGGTTTCTCTCCAGTATGGGTGCGTAAGTGCCTTGTTAAACATGAATTTTTTGAGCAGGAGTAGTTACAATGCAAACATTTATAAGGTTTTTCTCCAGTATGGGTGCGTAAGTGCATCTTTAAACGTGATTTTTCTGTGAAGGAGTAGTTACAATGAGAACATGAATAAGGTTTTTCTCCAGTATGGATACGAATGTGACTTTTTAAATGTTCCTTTCGAGAACATGAATAGCCGCAGTAGGAACATGAAAAAGGTTTAAGACCAGTATGTGTGCGTAAGTGCAATGTTAAATATGATTTGTTTGAGGAGGAGAAGTTACAATGCAAACATTTATAAGGTTTTTCTCCAGTATGGGTGCGTAAGTGCATCTTTAAACGTGATTTTTCTGTGCAAGAGTAGTTACAATGAGAACATGAAAAAGATTTTTCTCCAGTATGGTTAAGAATGTGTCTTTTTAAATTTTCCTTTTGAAAACATGAATAGCTGCAGTAGGAACATGTATAAGGTTTTTCTTCAGCATGGGTGCGTAAGTGCCTTCTTAAACTTGATTTAAATGAACTGGAGAAGTTACAATGGGAACATGAATAAGGTTTTTCTCCAGAATGCGTCTTCAGATCCATCATCAAGTCTGAAAAAAGATTTCTCAAAGTAGGTATAAAACAAGAAAATTATGAAAACATATTCAGACAATCAAAATTCGATTTTACCTGCAGCTCTTTCAGAGTACGCTAAGCATTCCTTTTTAACATCTGACAGGTCTATTTCTATTTCCGTATAAGGGATTTCCCCTACATCTTCTACTTGGGGTCTTGGTTCAGCCTTGATGGATACAGTCTCCACATTAATATGACCTAGAATAATGAACCAACATCACATTAATAATCTTTTGTTTTTGGCTTTTTGATAATAATAAAATCCTCAAATTAATTAAATTCTACCAAGATCATTTTCTTTCTCCATTAAATATTAACCTACTTAACGATAGGTGTAAAATCAACAGCTGAACGAAGTTTTTACAAATGCTAAATTAAGTCATTTTATTGAGCGAAGAAAACAATCATTTTAGATTAAAAGAAAAATTATCTTTGTTTATCTACTGTGCAGTTTACGAAGGTGTCGCCATAAATTATAAACTTTCTTTTGGTAAACACATAAATAACGTCGTTTATAAATTTATAAAGCTGCTTGGCTTCATCAAAAGAATTATCTCTAACGTCAATAATACAAATATCCTAAGAACTCTTTACTGTTCGTTGGTTCACCCTTACAAACATAATTACAAATTTCATGGTTCATGTAAAGCAATATTTAAAAGGTAAAATCAAAAGTATCGACGGACGACAAGACAGCAAGTAGAAAACAAGCAGCTGTCCCGACTGCGTCCATCTGAAACACTTTTGTGATATAAACAATGCAACTTACTAGTTGGATGAACACTCTCGGCAAACTGCAAACATTCCTTCTTCACATCTTGAAGGTCGATTTGTATATCGGTAAACGCCATTTCACCTGACCTTTCTTCTTGCGACCATGGTTCGCTCTTGATGGAAACACTCTTTGTGTTGGGAAGATCCATGGCGCTGCTGTGATGGCGTCCTGTTTCGAGATGGTAATTGTTATCAGCTGAAAATAAACAAGAACTGTAATAAAAACCTTTTAACACAAAATTTGAGATAACATTCAGATGAAAATGAAACCAAAATAGTATCAAAATATAATACGGATTATCTAATTTAAATAAAATTAGTATATTAAAAACAAACCTTTAACCAGGTCTCATTTCCTAGCAATTGTTTATGATATTATAGACAGCCCCGGTTTATTGACACTGAGTGTAAATGGAAGACAAAAGATTTTGTAATTATGAATTTTACTAAATGGAAAAGGGTAAACACTTTCACTCGGGTTCAAGATCAGATATACTGCATTACTAATCGCTAGGTTTTACTGTGTGACACGTGCCATACAATGAACAAAATCATATACTCTCGTCTGTCTCGTCCTTGGTGTTGGGTAGCTCAATATGTTAGAACACGAATACTGTAAAATCTCATGAATAAAGTGTTAAGCGATATATTCTTACAATAAACAAGCACTAATTTTGGAGTTGAGGTGTAAATTAGTAAATATAACTAGAACCTACTTACTTAAAGGTGAAGTGCGGCGGTCACTTACAAAGCGTTGAAGAAAAGTCACGAGAAAAGTAGAAGTTCTTCAATTATAAAAAAAAATGCTTTAATTGGTTATAGAAATAATCTCAAGTGACATAAATTTAACACTATTTTTGTCTAGTTCATACGAAGTTACTTCAGAAAGACGGTGTAATAATAATTACTGACGACAAGAAAGCACGAGAGACGGAAACGCACATAAATAATGCACTCAGACGCCGAATATTGACTGACTGACATTAATTTGTACTAGAGATGGTGATGAACCGGTTCCTTCGCTGTCACCATTTTCTCGCACTCGCATTTCTCTTAGGAACACGCTGTGTTTAGAACTGATTTGGTTTTGGAATATTTAATTTTTCAAAAATATTAGCAATATTCTTAAAAAGCATCAAATATTTGATTTCTTGAGGAACCAGATTCTTTTCACAGAATTCTCTAGACGAGTTTTACTTGTCACTTACCACTCGAATGAATAATTGCGTGGTAATTAACGGCCATTGACGTTGAATAGCGGCTGATTTGTCAAAATGACAGATCTGTTCGGCGGAGTACTTTTTTTATTGAATGTAAGCTGTCAACTTCCGAAGTTTCGATACCTTTTCTAATAAATGAGACTGTTGATAAATGTTTTTATAGCGTTAAATACTGATTGAAGTTAACAAAATCAATTTGGAATATGTTAATTCGGGTAGAAATCGCAAAATAGCAGGCAAAACGTAACTCAATAAGAACTTTAGATATTCGTAGTTTTAGTCCTAGAGTGGTTTATTTATGGTCCTAAACCATCACGCGTGGCGTAAGGTTATGTGCCATCTCTGAGTAAATTGCCCTTAAAAAGTGCCAAAATACCATCGTGCGTGATGAGAAAGTGTTTTAATTACTCAGCGAACACTGATAATAGCCAAAGAATTTATTTGCTTTTTATACAAGCAAAACACCTAATTTTTTTCCATTATTTTAAATACAGTTGTTTCCCGTCTGAAGAATTGACGCGTCATAGAAAAAATGCAAAGCCGAGAAGAGATCTTGACGCGTGACGGCCAAATTACGAAATCAGTGTTGAACTTCACTGTTCCTCCCGTTTTGAAGGTCAAGTGTGCAAAATTTCACCAGTCTTGAAGTAAAACTGTATGTATGGATTTGATTTTTTTACAAATCGTTTCAAAATGCTGTTGAAATGAGATTCCTGAGGCGTATGTGTGTTAATACCATGTTTGATCGTGTAAGGAATGTGGAGATCCGCAAAAGTGCAAGGCTGGTGTAAGCGTAATGAGTAAGGTTAAGAAAGGGACGCTTAGATGGTTTGGGCATGTAGAGCGAATGAGCGAAGACAGGAGTGTAACACTTGGTCGTGCTATGTCTTCCTTAGGCATCCCCGACTTCTACTACCATTCACATTTGCATCATATATTCTCCTTATACTCCTTTCTTCGCTCATTCACTCTACATGCCGAAACTATTTAAGCGTCCATTTATGATCTTACTTATAACGCTTACACAAGCCTCGCTCTGTTTGCGGATTTCTACGTTTCTCACACGATCACACATGGTTTTACATACATACGCCTCAGGGATCTCATTTCTACAGCATTCAGTCTACCTACATCCTTTCTCTGTCAGTTCCATGCCTCACTTCCATACATCAGGGTAGGTACCAGCACTCCATTGTGGATTCAAGATAACCCTCCAAAAGTATTTTGTAACAAAAAAATGATAATTTCGACATGTCGGTTTTATGGGATGAAGACAACGTGCAGCGTAGATCAAGTTCACGATATCAAACCACAATAAATAATACCAATCACCCAGCACTTTTTCACTGGTGGTAAACTTTAGCGATGGGCACAATCGATGATTTCGGACAAATCGATTCTATCAAAAATCATCACACAGTCCGAGACAATGGTTTTGAAATGTCATCGAACAAGGAATCGATTCTGTCAAAAATCATTCGAAACCACATCCGTCACGTCATTGATCAGAATTCATCGATATTAAAGCAGTCACGTCATTGGTCAGAATTCATCGATTACCAAATCCGAGATAGGTGAAGAATGTCTCGGATTGTTTCGCAAACGAAATATTCCGAAGGGTACATTGTGTTACGTACTACTAATATAATTTTACTTTTTATTATGACTTTTTTCATACTTTTTGCTTGCCACTGAAAAAAAAGGTATCCAAACTTCTTCCTAAAAGCGTTTTACTTCGGAAATTTAAATCCTTGAGTTTTATTTGTTATATTTAATAATAAAATCCATCCGTAATAATTACTCGGCAGAACAGATCCGTCAATTTGCCACCCCAGTATTTAATCGAGTGGTTAGTGGAAAATAAAACTGGACTGCAGTTAGAGAAATTTTAAGAAAAAGGTACCACTTACACAAAAATTCTAACATTTCTTGCTTTTTAATAGTTAATTCATTATTTTTAATAAAATAAATATTCCAAAAGAAACTAGTTCCAAAATAGCCTGTTCCTAAGAAGAATCATGTGGGCGGTTCCAGTGACAACAAAGGAACCGGTTCCATTTAACCTTGTAAGAAATATCGACCGTCTCTAGTGGATACGTCAGATCGCGTCAGATTAACGTTAGTCTGCGTCTCCGTATCTAGTGCTTTCTTGTCGTCAATAATAATTATTGCTCCGTCTTTCTAAAGTAATTTCATATAAAAATTACAATAATGGTGTTAAATTTGTGTCACTTGAGATTATTTCAATAACCAACACATTTAAAGCAAAGTTTTTTATAATTGAGGAGCTTCTACTTTGCTTCAACGCTTTAGAAGTGACCGCCGCACTTCGCCTTTAAGTAAGTAGGTTCTAGTTATATTGACTAAGTAACTTCTCAACTCCTTGTTATTGTTGTGAGAATATATTGCTTAACACTTGATTGATCAGATTCTACAGAATTCGTGTTATAACATATTGCGGTACCTAACAACAACCAGGTTAACACGTGTCGTGACGGACGAGAATACACAAGTTTGTTAATAGTTGACTTACAGCCGCTGTCACATAATAAAACCTAGCTATTATTAATGCAGTTCATCTTATCTTGAACCCGAGTGAAAGAGCTTACCGGATTCCATTTAGTAAAAATCATTATCAAAACATTGTTTGTCTAGCATTTACACACAATATCAATAATAGGCGTCAACAAGTATGTTTTATATTTCACCGTCATGTTCATAAACCAATATTGTTTTCTTTATCTTTAGGGATTCATTTGCAATGCAACTAGTCTAAGAAAAGTGGGGCAGTCTATAATATCACAAACAAATGTTTTCAATATGAAATTCAATTCGGAAATGAATCTTCTATCTCTTTCGACCCCGTAGTAATCGCTCGAAGATGGTTAGAAAAGGGAAATATGTAAATACGACTGATAGAGGGAGCGCGCTAATATTAAAAAACGATAATAAATAAGCGAAAAAAATGGTTAAAACACGACTCTTTTGAAATAGAGCAAACTTCTCTCGACAAATGCTTTAGTTGCATTTAAAGATTCACTGTGGATTTATTCATGCCTATTACATTTATAATAACTGAAAAAATGTGTTTTTAATCATTTTCGGACCTTTCTTTTCGATTTTTTCTATCGAGGAAATTTCATATTATTAACGTTTCGGCAAAACAAATGTGTATACATTATCTTCAAATATATTTATAATTGGAACCTAAAAACTCAAACAGTTATCGAAAAACTTGTTATAAATCGGTAGAAATTGGGTATGGGCTTAATTAATTTAATTCTTCTATCTCTTAGTTTATCGTATCAATATACCTACTTAAGAGTGCAAGGCTGATGTCAGTGTAATGAGTAAGATTAAGAAAGGGACGGTCAGATGGTTTGGGAATGTAGAGCGAGTGTAAGGAGGATACATGATGCAAATGCGAATGGTAGCAGAAGTCGGGGACGCCCGAGGAAGACATGGCGCGATCAAGTGAATCAGATAATCGAGTCGGGTCATGTCAACAGTCAGAATAATAGAAGAGCATGTATGAGACGATGTATGAATATGAATGAGGCAAGAAGTGTGTGCCAAGACCGAGTTGTTTTGCGGTCCGTCCTCTTTGCCTACCCCTGCGGGGAAACGGCGTGACGATTAGTTAGTTAGTTGATACATATAAGTTTTTTTCACCGTAAGATTCTTTTTCAAATCCATATCATGTTTTGAGTCGACTTGAGTTTTATTTCCACCTAAACATTATATAAAATATTTGTGTAGAGAGGTTTCGTAACAGGTCTTGTTTATTTTCAGCTGAAAACATTTACCATCACAAAACAGTACCTACCCTATCACAGCAGTGCCATGGATCTTCCCAACCGAGATAGTGTTTCCATCAAGACTGAACCACGGTCGCAGGAAGAAGGCTCAGGTGAAATGGCGTATACAGATATACAAAACGACCTCCAAGATGTGAAGAAGGAATGTTTACAGTATGCTGACGGTGTTCATCCAACTAGTAAGTTGCATTACGTATATCATGGATGTGTTTCAGATGGACGCACTTAGAACACCCACCTGTTTTCTTCTACCATTCTTGTCGTCCATCGGTGCTTTTGATTTTACCTTTGAAATATTTCTTTACTGGAAACTGCCAAACTAAGAAATTTTTAAACTGATTATGCCATTACAGTTTGACTTATTATTACAGTTCCTAATTCCTCAAGTAGTTGCCTCCATCGATGTGTAATAAAAGTTGTTTCGCCATATTTTATTATTACAGTAAATCATCTCCAAAACTTCTTTCAATTATAAGATAAACATTTTCATTCCTTACCAAAATAACCTTATTCTACAATAAGTTCAAAAATGTTTTATTTTCTATTTAATACTATATAATTCCACCACGTATAACAGTATAATAAATAAACTCATAAATACAATATCAGTACTTATGACCTATAGGTACAGGCGTAATGAATCGTGTAACTATTACTCTCTCTTGTGTCAAAATAATTTATTTATCAATTCAATTAAGGCCAAAGTCACGGTGTTTGAAAGAGAGTGTTGGAATCAAGTGTTTGAAAGAGAGTGTTGAAAAGTTTGCAATATAGTTTTATTTATTTCAAACGGTGTTTGAAAAACAGTGTTGAAAAGTGTGCAAAATAGCTTTATTTCTTTCAAATGGTGTTTGAAAGAGAGTGTTGAAAAGTTTGCAATATAGTTTTATTTATTCCAAACGGTGTTTGAAAGACAGTGTTGAAAAGTGTGCAGTATAGTTTAATTTCATTCAAATGGTGTTGAAAAGTGTGCAATTTAGTTTTATTTCTATCAAACGGTGTTTGAAAGCGAGCATTGAAAAATGTGAAATATAGTTTTATTTCTTTCAAACGGTGTTTGAAAGAGATTGTTGGAAAGTGTGCAATATTTTTTTTATTTTTTTTTTTTATTTGGTAATTTCAAGTTATGATGAAGTTCAAATATAACATTAAATTTACAATTACATGTTATTACATTACATTGAGTTTGTTTTCTTTTTAGTACATCTTGATACACCTTTTTTTAGATCAAATGCTGGTGTTGAAAAGGCGAAGAAAACGCGTGTAAATAATAATTTAACGTATATATAACATAATTATATCAAATAGAAAAGAGAAAAGGATGTAAAAGAAGGAAAGAGATAAGAATAAGAAATAAGAGAAAAGGATTTCAATATAATTATAAAATGAGAGATTATATTGTGTTTTTAAGTATAAACGATTTTGATATGCCATTGATATAGTGTTTTTATTGAGTTTTTGAATTTTTTATAATTCGTTTCCAATCTTAAGTTAAGAGGTAATTGGTTAAACCATTTGACACCAAAATATTTACAAAATTGTTGGGCTGTGGTGGTGTCACAGCGTGGGATAGTTATACAGCCAATAATACTATGTCTATTGCTGCTAGTTTCGAGATAAGATTAGAGTGCGATATACTATCAAATGCTTTTCTTAAGTCGACAAATGTTCCAATGCATTTTTTTTTATTATCTAAAGATTTTTATATTTCAGATGTTAAGTCAACGATAGCATCTTGATAATAATAATAATAACACAGTATTTATATAGCGCAGTTTTGTGTTGTTTCACTTCAAGTGCGCTTAACTATAATAAACTTAAAAATAAAATTTACTATTGTGTTCCTTTAAAAAAAAATAATAAAATAATATGAAATAAAGAATAAACGGCTTACACAAAAGCAGAGAATAAAATTTAACAATAACAGTGCTATTTTAGTAGAGGACAACAATAAAAGACAATAACATTGCACGAAAAATAAGAACTTTCAAATTAAAATATTATATAAAACAGGAAGGCATTAAAAAATAATATAATAGGTGAAGTGCTCATATTTTCTCTAAAACCATACTGATGTGCATTTAAAATATTATTTTCTTTTACAAATTTAAATATTTGTTTTTTACAATTTTTTCAAATATTTTGGCAATGTTTGAGGTGAGAGAAATTGGCCTATAGTTACTACTTAGATTGGGGTCCCCAGACTTAAAATTGAGGAAATAATAGTTTTTTTGTAGGTAAAGGGAAAGTTGCCATTTTCAAAACTTGTATTTATGATGTGAGCCAAAGGTTTACAGAGTGAGTCAGAATTTTTTTAAAGTATTTCTACAGAAATGTTGTCAAAGCCAGGGGAAGAATTACCTTAATAACCTGATTAATTAATTATCTACCTAATAATTAATTACTCTAATTAATCAATTACCTTTTAATTCATTAACAATTTGTTTAATTTCATCAACATTAGTTCGTTGAAATTGACTCAAGGTGTTACAATTATTGGATGGTGATGGTAGATCTTTATTGTCAGTGTTATTATTTTTAAGTGCAAATTTTTCATTATTATCAGTGTTTTTTTTTTTTATTTTCAGTGCTAATTTTTCGCCAACTGAACCAAAATAACCGTTAAAAATATTTGCACATTTCGTTGGATCCGTGTTTACATCGTTAAGTTGTTATCAATATCTGTGATTTTGTTTGTGTTAAATTTTTTTGGTTTTTTATTGATTATTTCATTTATAGTTTGCCATATCTTTTTATTATTGTTGCCATCATTATTGATTTTTTCTTTAAAGAAATCTTCTTTGGTTTTCCGAATAATGTGGCATAGTTTATTTCTGATTTTTTTTAAATATTCGTATAGTTTATAGTTTTCTGGAAACTTTTTATGTTCTTTTTTTGTTATTTTTTCTTTATGTCTAATTGAAATTATGATTCCTTGAGTGATCCACGGTTTAAATTTTTTAAATTTAGTTGAAGAGTATTTTATAATGGAAGAGGAAGATTTGATGTGCCTATTCAATATTGCTTCAAAATTTAGTGAACATAAGTCGGTGTTATTAGAGGATAGGACAGTTTCCCAATTTTCAATATTTAGGTTTTGTTGTAATTTTTCGTAATAAATTATAGTTTTTGGAAAATTATTGCGGGAGTAATTATACACATCTATTTTGTCAGTTTTAAAAGCTACAATGCATGTATGATGATCAGTAATGTTATTTTTCCTAATAATTGTTTTTATTTTTTCAGTTTCATTAGTATTACACCAGATATAGTCTATGCATGATGACCTTTGTCCATGAAATTCTCTCGTTTATTTTTTTACACATGGTTTAAAATTTAGCTCCGTTAATGTGTTGATATATTAATTTTTTTCTTTATTTCTATTGTTTTCAAATTCATTAGATATATCAATATTAACATCGCCTACAATAAATGCATTTTGAGAACAATTAGTATTTATAATAAATTTCAGATTCTCGGTGAAATTACTAATGCTCGAGTTATGTGTTCTATATAGTGCTATTATATCATAAAACGTGTGTTTTATAATAATTTGAATACGAAGACAATTTACAAGATCGATACGAATATCATTGACGGAAATATTCACATGAATAGATTTTACAAAAACAATGATTCGGCTGTTTTGATTTATTTTGTAAGTTGTGACAAAGTATTTGTATCCAGGTAAATTATAGGTACCTGAGTAGCTGCTAATTCTGGCTTCAGACAACACAATACAATCCGGTTTATGAGTGAGTTCATAGTTGTGAATTATAAATACTTTGAGCAAGTGGATCAGTTTGTGTATTGGGAAGTATGTTTATGAGAGATTTAAAGGCTGGCGTATATTGACAGATAGGTAAATGCAGGAAACTTCATTTGTGGAGGACTGATTGCGGTCAGCACTTATTAAAACAATCTTCAAATTAGTGCACAATGGAGTGATATGACTGTGAGGCATGGAACTAGTGGAGAAAGGATGAAGAAGACAGAATGTTGTAGACATACGATCTCTGAGGCGCATGTGTGGTAAAACTTTTTATGACGGTGTTAAAAATGTGGTGATTCGGAACTAATGGAAGGATGACGTCACCCGTATTATACTAACAGTGACGTAATAGTTTAGATAAAGAAACGGGACGCTTAGATGATTTGTGCATGATAAACTAATGAACAAATTATTCGTGTTGTGAAAATATAAGACGTGGAAGTATTTGGTAGAATTCAAGGACGTCAATCAAATACTTGAGTTGGTTCATGTCAAGAGTCAGACATGTAGTACGGAAGTGAATGTGCGCCGAGAACATGTTTTATAACAGTCCATCCTCTCTGGCTATTCCTGGAGGAAAGTAAGTTAACTTAAGTCCAATTCCCCCTTCTCGTTATTTTTCAGGGTTGTCCTTAAACGGTTCTTTATAGTTTTTTTTTTTAATTCAAATTATATGGTTTGTAATTGTTTCGAAGTTTGGAACCATTGATAACAGGACAACTGTTGGTCATTAGAAAACAATCATTATTAAATTCTTATGCAGCATCAGCAATTTTAGAGGTTTAATTTTTATCCTTATTTAAACTGTATTTTTATCCACTCGTGCGTTTGGTTGTAAATATATACATTATTCTCATTATTTAAATAAGGTCATTCCTCAAAATATTAATATCGAAACATGTGAACTGCTTACCGCGGCTTAAAGCAAATGAATCCACCTTTCGCCATTTATTCCATGTTTTTAGTTTCCCTAAATTTGACATATTATGAGTGATAATAGTGATAATCAAAACATTTTTGCAAAATGGCTATAATCTGCCGAAAATCGCTAAAAAAAATAATCATCCCTTCAATAATGTATCCCGCTTATATATCCACACAATTTACTTATCCGATATTTTGGTTTTCATGAAATGGGAATTTGTACCCGCTAACATACTGAAAGTAGCTTATCAGGAGGATCTGTGTTAAATTATATAATTCAATTCTACAATAAATCACTTTTATTGCACCGACCCACGACGAATTGAAAAATGAAATACATCATATAATCAATGTTTTGTTATTATATTATTCCAGGTATTATTAAAGTTGAGACTGTACCCATCGAGGCAGAACCTGGACCCCGAGAAGAAAATGGAGAGCGAATCCCTTATTTGGAAATAGACATAGATCTGCCCGATGTTAAAAAAGAATGCTTAAAGCACCCTGAAAGAGCAAAAGGTAAAATGGTTTTTGGTTTGTCTAAACAAGTTTTAATAATTTTCTCGTTTCATTTTAGATACCTACTTATTGTGCTTGTTCCGCCATCTTTTTCAGACTTGATAACGGATCTGAAGACGTATTCATGTTTCCATTGTAACTACTCCTGCTCAGAAAAATCATCTTTAAGAAGGCACTTACGCACCCATACTGGAATAAAACCTCATATTTGTTTCCATTGTAATTACTCCTGCTCTCGCAAGTCAATTTTATCAAAGCACCTGCGCATCCATACCGGAGAAAAACCTTATTCGTGTTACTATTGCAGCTATTCATGTTCTCAAAAGAGATCTTTAAAAAGTCACATTCTTACGCATACTGGAGAAATAACTCATATATGTTCCTATTGTAAATACTCATGTTCAGACAAATCTCGTTTAACAGTACACTTACGTACCCATACTGGAGAAAAACCTTATTCATGTTCCTACTGCAGCTATTTATGTTCTCAAAAGGGACATTTAGAAATTCATCTTCTTACCCATACTGGAGAAAAACCTCATTCATGTTCCCATTGTAACTACTCCTGTTCAGACAAATCAGGTTTAATAAGGCACCTACGCACCCATACTGGAGAAAAACCTTATTCATGTTCCTATTGTAAGTTCTCCTGTTCAGCCAAATCACGTTTGACAAAGCACTTACTCATCCATACTGGAAACAAACCTCACTTATGTTCCTATTGTGACTACTCCTGTTTAGTCAAATCAAGTTTAAGAAGGCACTTACGCACCCATACTGGAGAAAAACCTCACTCATGTTCGCATTGTAACTTCTCCTGTTCAGACAAATCAAGTTTGACGAGGCACTTACTCACCCATACTGGAGAAAAACCGCATTCATGTTCCCATTGTAACTACACTTGCTCACGAATGTCACGTTTAACAGCGCACTTACGCACCCATACTGGCTGAAAACCGTATTCGTGTTCCTACAGCATTTATTCATGTTCCCTGAAGAAATACCTCATTTATGAAATTACCATTGTAACTTTTCCTGTTCAGAAAAATCATCTTTAACACGTTGACAGTTACGCACCTTTACCTTAAAATAACCTTATCAAATATATAACCGTACCATAACCGTACCATAATAACCGTACCAAATGTAGTTATTCATGTTTACTTTAGAATGAACATTTGAAATATAGCATTCTTACATTGTAGAGAAAATATTATTCTGTTCCTGCTATAAAATATAATAAACAAATTTCAAAAACCGCACAAGGATTCATAGAACGCAGAAATTCTTTTTATCTTCCTGACATTACCAATTCACATACACGAAATGATTGTTTTAAAATGTCACGTGCTGATTCAAACAATAAATAATATTCAGGAGATACTATTGATGCCACGTTTGTTCAATGCCAGCCCGCGTATCGCAGTACTTTCCCATATTCTGGGTTAAATCGCGCGGGGGGTAGGCAGCTCGCCCACATATATTAAAATCATATTTATGAGACCGTATATCGGTCCTTAAAACCACAGCGCTATATTTATAAATTTTGATTTATTCCGTGCTTTTATTACATTTTCAAAATAGCCAGAAGTCATTGAAAAATAGATCTATGATGCATTCTGAGGAAAGGCAATATTGAAAGAACCTTTTTTTTAGCAAAGTGTACATATTAGACTAGAAATATAAATGGAATACGATTACTACATATTATGAATATCGTGTCATAGAACTGCGGTCGATTTCGCTCTGTGGCGCCGCGATTTACGATAATATTATTGCAATTTTCTTCTCTTTATTCTATAATCTTAATATACTCGAATACCAAATCCTATTATACGTTGTCATGACGAGTTTTCGAGATACCACTTAAGTTAACGGTATGTATTTTTTTGTTTTACATTGAATTACTGAGGATCAGCTGCGTTATTCGCAAGAAATCACTCGCGTCAAAATATTTGTAGCCCAAATTGAACCAGGTTTTGTTCTTGTAATGTACCTCTAAATTTAGTATGATTAACTGTTGTGTTCATTTTTGTAGGTTTATATTTTCAATATTACATAAAGTTCACATATATTTAAAAAATATATATTTACTGTACTTAATTGTATAGCTGCACATCTTGACACAAAAATTCCCCAGTGAGATGAGCGGCTTAGATCTCATTGTTATAACATTACTACGTTTAAAATAAATAAATAAATACAAGGTGATGAATTGTCTGTGCAGTTCAAGAGATTGGCACATCAAAGACACCTTGGATATTGAAAATCTACCAACCATAATGTTTAATTGTCTGCTGTTATTTAAAAGTCATACAATATTTTGTTACTGAACTCTGTATTTATCTTGTCTCTTTGTTATAAATTGTGAAAGCCGAAATAGGGCGTGAATAAATAAATATCTTCAGTAAATTGTAATTGTTTTTTTCTTAAGAGATTTCTTGGAAGTCTCGACGTTATTTATGTAAGACAGGTATTTTATGTCTCTATGTAGGTGCACTAATCTGGTAACAGTATTGTTTGGAAAATTTGGTACCTGCGAGATCCAATAATTTATTTTCTTCACCACCATATAACAAATTGATTGATGTGCCACTTGATAAGAGAATTCTCCAAGTTATACTCATTTATTTTAAGTTGAGTATTCTTTAAAATTATTGGAGACAATATTATCGTATTCTAATGGAAAATTTGAAACAGAAAATTCTGAAAAAGATACGGTCATATGTAGGACTCGAAACCAGTACCCTTGCTTTGCAACCGTTCTACCAACTGAGCTAATGCGACCCTATCTCCTTTGGTCATATTTAACGGTATCGTAATTTGAATACGATTTTCAAAGATTGTCTTCATTTTCTCACCGCCCATTTATTTGTGAACGCACATTTAAATAATTAATGAGTTTTTTTTTCATGAATCCATTGTCCCACAATCCTTTGAAAGATATAATCCTGCTTTACACCTAAAACCCTATCATACTTGAAATTTTGACACCTAACGTGTTATTATACGTTCCATTTGACACCCAACGTGACATTTGTTACATTTATGTTACACCAACTTATGTTACAATTTATGTTACAACCTGTTATTTTTTCCACTTCTCCCTAAACGGAGTGTTTGAATTTCACACATCGGCCAAGACATGGCTTGGATGTTGGATAAATTAATATGAAATTTATCTAAACGGCCGGTAAAAGAGTGGTGTTTTTGGCCAACGTGTGGATATTGGATAAGCACGCTTGGAATCGTGTTTAATTTTTGAGGACTTCTGACAAACTGTGTTTTGAAACGTCTCAAATATCTTTTTCGCATATTTCGTATAAATAATGGCCTTCTGAGAACAACTGCACACTTATCTCAATTTCGTTAAAATTAGTCTGTTTGACAGAAACGAACAAGATTGTTGAACAAAGACTGTCATTTTGACATTTCAACTCTTTCAACTTCAAATAAACCAGTCGCTTTTCAAAGCAAATGGCCGTTTAACACCACCCCAGTATTTAGTTCAATTGTTAATAGCAAGTAACATTGGACTATATCTAGAGAATTCTGTAAAAAAGAAACTGGTTCCTCAAAAATTCAAACATTTAGTGCGTTTTTAACAATTTTGCTAATATTTTTTCATTTTTAATAAAATACATGTTCCAGAAGCAACCAGTTCCTAAACAAACCGTTACAAGAGAAAATAGTACCCGCAACGAAACCGGCTCCTTGTAACTGCGATATGAATATCGACCATCTCTAGTGCAAATGTCAGTCAATATTTGGCGTCTCCGTCTTCCGTGGTGTTTCTCGCCAGTAATTATTATTGCCCGTCTTTTTAAAGAACTTTCGTATGAACCAGACAATATAGTGTTAATTTTATGTCACTTGAGATTATTTCAATTACAAACACATTTAAAGCAAAGTTTTTATAATTGAGAAGCTTCTACTTTTCTAGTGAAGTTTCTTCAACGCTTTATAAGTGACCGCCGCACTTCGCCTTTACGTTAGTAGGTTCTAGTTATATTTACTGTTATAACATACTGAGCTACCCAACACCAGCAGGTAAACTCGTGTCGAGACGAGAGTACACGAGTTTGTTCTTTGTTGACTTACGGCCGCTGTCACACTATAAAACCAAGCGAAAGACTTTACCGGATTCCATTTAGTAAAAATATTCATTACAATTCCTCACAAATGTGTAAAATTTACACTAAATGTCGATAATAGAGGTTAACAAGATATTCGTTATCTTTAGGGATAGATTTGCAACGTAAGTACATGCAATGCAACTAGTTTTAGTAAACGGGTTTTGTCTTTTAGCTGAAATACACGGTTGGTATTTCAAATAAAAGAAAACGAATAGGAAATATCAAGAATTTGTGTTATTATCACAGGGAATATAAGGAGAGGAAGTAAAAGAAACCTTTACCTGTTAATGATGTTTGTTTATTTTGAAATCCTGCTGGTTTCTTGAACATTCCGTGGATCACTTATAGTTTAGGTGGACAACTTTATACAGTCATCATTAATCACGAAACGAACTCTGTTTTTATTCACCACACGACAATAATGAGCGTGGCGAACATTTTCAGTATTTGGTGGTTTTCACATGAGATTATTGTTACGAGAAGCAAATAAAAAATTTCGTAGATAGTGAAAATTCGAATATTAAACTATTGACGCTGTCTTTTATGTGTGCTTTTTTTCAATTCTTATTTTTTCTTAGAAAAAAAAATGATAATTTTAATTAGGAACTGGGATGTGGAATAATAATAATAAAAATAAGTGTTTTATTATCTTTTTTTTTTTTGCGTAACATATTTTTTTTTATTTTTTTTTTATTGTTGATACATTATTTTACAATATTTCATATTCTTATTCAGTAATTTTGGCCTCACTGGGTTGTTTACCCGTGCTGAGGCCCCCATTTTATAATAAAATATTTATACATTTAAAAAAAAAAAAACATTAAAATAAAGATAAATTTAAACCAAAAATAAAGATTAAAAATTAAAATATAATTATCACACCAAAAGAAAAATATTAAAAGAGAATGGAAATCGGAATTTATAATGATTTATGTGTTTGTGCGTGTTGCGTGTTTTATATATTTTTGTGTGTTGCGTGTATATGTTTTATTCTTTTATGTTATAGAATTTTGGTAATATTGTCTTTTTTGTTCTTTAATCCATTTTTTTATTTTGTATTTGAATTTATTTTTATTTTCCTCAATTTTTGTTTCAAGTGGAAGACTGTTGAATGCTTTAATAGCGTGGTATTTATGGTGTCTTTGTCCAAAGGTAGTGTTTACCGTCGGAGTTTTTATGTTTTCTTTGTACGCTTGTCTGACCGGTGTATTAGTGATATTTTGTGTTTGTTGGGGTTTGTTTTTTTGGTCGAAAATGTAGTTTAGTAGTGTTTTAACATATGATTGGCGTATATCAAGTACGTCACAGCTTTTAAATATTTGTCTTTGTCGGTTAGTTTATGTTTAAATAGATAAAATGATATATATTTAAATAGATAAAATGATATCCTCCCGGGATCTCCCGTGCTGAGGATTTCATTTGCATATTATGTATAATTTAATTATAAGAAAATTAATATAAATAATCATAAACTGTTTCAATACTAAACACCGGGGCTGTCTATAATATTATCAACAATTTACTTTTTATAATATGAAAGTCAAGTCGGAAATAAGTCTTCTATCTGTTAATTAATTCTTTCATCTCTCAATGTATCGTTTAAATAGATCTAGTTTGTAGTAGATATATTTTTATTTCACATTATATTAAAAAAGGTTTTATAAAAAAAATGTTGTACGAAATCTTTACTATATTTCAAAATTATACATAATGTTTGTGTTTTGAGGTTTTGTTACAGGTCTTGTTTATTTTCAGCTGATAACAATTACTGTCACTGCATTGCCATGGCTCTTCCCAACTCAGAGAGTGTTTACATCGAGACTAAATCAGTATTCAAGGAAGAAGGCGCAGAGGAAATGGCGTATACCGATATTAAACTCCACCTCCCGGATGTGAAGAAGGAATGTTTGCAGTATACCGAGAGTGTTCAGCCAACTAGTAAGTTGCATTGCGTATAACATAAAGGTGTCGTATATAGCGAAGTTAAAACAAGGAGAAATATTACAATACTGGATAAAAAAGTTAATCCTATGACAAAACTAGAGTACCTACGAAAAAATAAAGATATTGTCAAATAGGAACTCGGTTTTGATTGTGTTCACCACTTCTGCCAGATCAATATAATATATTACTTGCGTAAAATTTTTGATAAAGATATTGAAAGGGATGAGTTGCAACAACGTATGTGAGTCAATCACACTGAATAATTTTTAAAAAAGGAGGTAATATCATATTCCTTCCTAAGTTTTTTTATCGTCTGAGTAATCGCCTCTTTCTAGCCCCAACCTTCAAGCGATTCTCCTTAAGGCGATACACTACGTCGTGTAATCAATAACGTTATCAATAATAACCCTTGCGTAGATGGCGATATGGTTTAAATTCCTGCTTAACACCATCCGCCTATTTTGAATTATGCAATAAAAAAACATGGCCAAAAAGTGCCTTTTATTTTATTTTGTGGATATTCAGGCATAAATATTAAAGTTTTTTTCGATCATTTTATAAATAACTTAATTTGCCACATTATACAATAGAATTATAACCGAAAATGGGTTCGTAAGTAGGAGATTTTGAACTTTAAAGCAGTTTTCATAGGCCATATAAATTATTTTTTTCTGGGCTTATAAAAAGACTTATCTAAAAAATTTCTCGATTATTTCAAAGGCCAAGATGTATTCTACTCGCAATATTTAATTAAAGCATCTGAAACATTTCTAGGCGACCAAATTTTCAAATCAAAAACACATGATTTTGCATTACTACGTATGGCATCGCCTTAATAAGCGATGCTGTACGGATTTGATATGATTAATGTGAACATCATAGTATAGAGACCAATAACGCAGGCATATTCTAGATTAGGGCGAACCGAATAACAGTAAAGAGTTTTTAGGATAATTATATTATTAAAGTAAGAGGTAATTTTATTGACGAAGCGAAGCAGCTTTAGATATTAATTACCGATGTTTTGTGTTTACCAAATAATTGCTTATAATCTAAAGTAAAACCATGGTCATGGTCAATAATTGGTTTCTTCGCTCGATAAAATGACTTAAATTTGCATTGGTAAATATGTCGTTTAAAGCAGTTCATTTTAATATCTTATTGAAAAAGAAAACAATCTTGTTAGGATTTAATTAGTTTGAGGATCTTAAGATAACGTCTGCAAAAAGCCAAAAACAAAAGATTATTAATGTGATGTTGGTTTGTTATTCTAGGTAATATTAATGTAGAGACTGTATCCATCAAGGCTGAACCAAGACCCCAAGAAGAAGATGGAGGGGGAATCCCTTATACGGAAATAGATATAGACCTGTCAGATGTTAAAAAGGAATGCTTAGAGTACTCTGAAAGAGCTGCAGGTAAACTCGATTTTTGATTGTCTGAATATGTTGTCATAATCGTCTCGCTTTATTATAGATACCTACTTTTAGCAATCTTTTTTTCAGACCTGATGATGGATCTGAAGACGCATTCTGGAGAAAAACCTTATTCATGTTCCCATTGTAACTTCTCCTGTTCATTTAAATCAGGTTTAACAAGACACTTAGGCACCCATTCTGGAGAAAAACCTTATACATGTTCCATCTGCAGCTATTCATGTTCTCAAAAGGAACATTTAAAAAGACACATTCTTAACCTTACTCGAGAAAAACCTTTTTCATGTTCCCATTGTAACTTCTCCTGTTCATTTAAATCAAATTTAACAAGGCACTTACTCACTCATACTGAAGAAAAACCTTATTCCTGTTCTCATTGTAACTTCTCCTGTTCAAACAAATCAAGTTTAAGAAGGCACTTACGCACCCATACTGGAGAAAAACCTCACTCATGTTCGCATTGTAACTTCTCCTGTTCAGATAAATCATGTTTAACGAGGCACTTACGCACCCATACTGAAGAAAAACCTTATTCATGTTCTCGATGTAACTACTCCTGCTCAGACAATCCAAGTTTAACCAGGCACTTACGCATACACGGTGGTCTTAAACCTTTTTCATGTTCCCATTGTAACTTCTCCTGTGCATATAAATCAAGTTTAACAAGGCACTTGCGCACCCATACTGAAGAAAAACCTTATTCATGTTCTCATTGTAACTACTCCTGCTCAGACAATCCAAGTTTAACAATGCACTTACGCACACACACTGGTCTTAAACCCTTTTCATGTTTCCATTGTAACTTCTCCTGTGCATATAAATCAAGTTTAATAAAGCACTTACGCACCCATAATGAAGAAAAACCTTATTCATGTTCTCATTGTAACTACTCCTGCTCAGACAATCTTAGATTAACAAGGCACTTACGCACACACCCTGGTCTTAAATTTTATACATGTTCCTACTGCAGCTATTCATGTTCTCAAAAGGAACATTTAAAAATACACATTCTTAACCATACTCGAGAAAAACCTTTTTCATGTTTCCATTGTGACTTCTCCTGTTCGTTTAAATCACGTTTAACAAGTTACTTACGCACCCATACGAAAGAAAAACCTTATTCATGTTCCTATTGTAACTTCTCCTGTTCATTTAAATCAAGTTTAATGAGGCACTTACGCACCCATACTAAAGAAAAACCTTATTCATGTTTTCATTGTAACTTCTCCTGTTCAGACAAATCAAGTTTGACGAGGCACTTACGCAACCATACTGGAGAAAAACCTCACCCATGTTCGCATTGTAACTTCTCTTGTTCAGACAAATCAAGTTTAACAAGGCACTTACTCACCCATACTGGAGATTAATATTATTAATGTTCCTATTTGAACTGCACGTGCTCACGATTGTCAAATTTAATATCTTACTTAGGCACCCATACAGGCAGATCACCTTATTCATTTTCCCTCGTCAGCCATTCATATTCTCAGAGTGGAAATTAAATAGTCACTTACCTGAGATAATCTCTTTTATGTTCCCATTGTAGTTTCTCCAGATAAATCATGTTTAGTAAGACACATACTGCTACATGCTAAGTTAGCGTTAAAAGTTCATTTACGCCCGTATACTGTCAATAAAACATTTACAGCCTTTCTTATAAAAACATTAGATGTCAATCATTTTTTTTTGTTGCACGTGGTATAAAGAATGAGGAAATTGTTCCCAAACGTTGATTAAAGAAAGGGGAAGTGCAACACTGCGTAATACCCCAAAATAAATCACTGTAGTAAGTAATTATTATTAATTGTAATTATATAATTATATACCTACTTTTGGCCGTGAAAATCTCAAATCATATTGTCGTAAATCGTGTTTTGTTAATACAACGGCCAATTTACTATTATTTTGGTGTAATTACTTGTAACTTATTTTATTTTTATTTATCGTCAGTTTTAGACAAGTAATTATATAAGAATAGCATTTGTAAAATCTACTTTCATGTTATATCATAAAGCACGGTTGATTGGTTATGCCAGTATTCAAATTAACTATTATTGTCTATATTTTACAAGAACTTCATTAAAGTGGTGTTTTTTTATAACATAAATGCCTAATGCATATGATGGTAATCATGTATCGAAGAAAGAAACGTTTTCAAACGAAGTAATTTAAATACCCATTCTTTTTATGTGATTGAAACCAAACCTTTTAGAGTTTCAACTTATTGCAACTGTCCCCTTCTGCCACTCGTTTGTCCAAACGCCGGTCCCTCGTGTCACAATTCCCTTCCCGCTTTCCGGCTGAGATCGTGCAAGGATAGGCAGCTCGCTCACATAAGTGCACATTTGTTTTATGACAACGTATATATGTCCTTTAACGTAACATTTATTTATTGTGTTTTCTTCAGTCATTTAATGATATTTCCAGTCATATAAGACACATAGGATAGTATATTGGGCAACTAAAAGACACCTGAACAAGCCAGAAGTCATTAAAACAGATTTCAAGACAGAGTTATTTGATGCTTCTCCAAGAAGGCAATATGAAAAGAATTTTAGCTTTATACACGTAACTGTAGTTTTTATCATTATGTGCGTCACGGTGAATTTTATTTAAATTCTCCAGTCTTTATTCCATAATCTTATGTATACTCGAATACCTAATTCTATTGCCCAATGTCATCACAACTAAAGTAATCATGATAAATATTTTGTTATTATATTGAATGGTATCCAGTATGAATATTTGATACAAACTGGAAAGAATTATTATTTTTTTATCTAACGTTAAAATAATTACGTATTTCCGCATGATAGAAAAAGAGATAATACTTTTGTAAAATATGGACGCACGGTTTTTGTTATTACATTGAAGCACAGTGGACCCGCTGCGTTATTCACAGGAAATCACTAGCGTCAGAATATTTGTGCCGCTAATTGAACCGGGTTTTACTCTCACAATATTACTGTAATTTTTGTTTCTTAACTGTAGTCATGTTTGTAGGTTTTATATTTTAAATAAAACATTGTGTTCACATGTATTAAAAAAATATATATACTTAATTGTGTTGCTGCATATCTTGACACAGGAATTCCCTAGTGATATGATCGATTTATAATATTATTGTAATATCAGTAATTTAATAAATAACACTATTTGAAGGTGATGAATTGACTGCATAATTCCAGAAATTGGCACTTTATAGACTCCATGGATGTCGAAGATCAAAATAATGTTTTTTTTTCAAATGTATGCCATTCCTGGCAGTCGTACAATATTTTGTTACTGCGCTCTGTATTTATCTTGTCTCTTAGTGTGAAAGCCCAATAGGGCTGAATTAATAAATATCTTCAGTTAATCTCAATTGCTGTTGTTTTTTCAAGACACTGACTTCATTAAGATGTCAAATTAATTTGTATAAGACAGGTATTTGTTGTAGGTCACTCTCACATTTAGAACACAGGAATTTCATACGACGGTTTTTCAGCTCTGGTCTGGGCTTAGTCATTCGGCTTCATTTGCTGATAAGCCTTAACATGTGGTACATATAAATGTACCTCAATTGCAACCATCACATCGTCGCTCTAGTTCGTTTTTATCCAACAGACAAAACAAACAACTTTTTTAAAACAAAGTTTTTTTTACGAAAAACGCATATAAAATGAAATTAGCTACCTTGTAAACTTACTAAAATGATTTAAAGTGATAGAAATTATTATTTTTAACTAAAATTCGTTCCAAATGTTTAAAATTACCCAGAAAACAAGTTTTTAATTTGGATGTAGGACAAAATGACGAAATCTTGTGTGTTAAAGATGGATATTGGATAAAGGAGACTGGATGTTGGACAAAAGCGCGCACTCTTGCGTGACTTCTTCTTCGGAAAGTATTTCAAAATAATATTTTTATTAAATACACTCAATATAGGTCGGTCATTGAACGATTATACTTACATGATTTGCGTTCAATAATATTAACTTATTAGTTATATTTTGGAGGTGAGACCGAAAAAATTCAGATGTGATTCTTAAATATTTTTTTGTGACATTTTTTTAAATGATTAATTTCTTGATTAGGAATCAAATTTTAAGATCGAGCTTTATCCAATAATGACATCGTAAAATCATAATAGAAAACTTACCTTTTCAGAGAATTTCGTCCAAAAATAATATATCAGGCGGCATTGCATTTATCGTGCGATTCATTGTAGTTGTTATTGTTGATTGACGAGCAGCAGCCAGTGAATGCAATAAGTGTATCAAGTATCCCATTTAGGACTTCTACTCTTTATTATATTCATAAATGATCAAACGGCAAAACTTTTTTGTAAATGTTTATTATATGCGGATGGGTTAAAAATTTTTCATTCACAAGAAGACTGCGAAACTTTGCAAAAAGACCTATACACATTGTCTCAACGGTGTAAAGATAATGCAATGGAATTAAATATTAGCAAATGTCATATCTCGTTCACGAGAAATGTACAAAAAATTGATTTCCCTTACACGATCTGTGATGAAATCCTAAAACGAGTAGATTCAATTAGAGATCTGGGAATCGTACTTGACTCGAAGCTAAACATCAAAAACCATTACTAAAACATTGTCAATCAGGTTAATAGAATGCTCGGTTTCATCACTAGAGTCACTAAATCATTTAACCTTTCCTTATCTGTGGTGTGTATTTACTACACATTGCTTCTAATAACTTTAATAACTCTATAAATATAATAAATTCTGGGTTCAGATTTTAGTTATTCCTCCGTTATTCATTTATGAACTGAATTAAAAAAATAATGTTTTAAATAGTTTTCAAATTCAATTTAAAAAAATGGTTTTGTTAAAAAACGGAAACAAATACACCAATACAATCAACCGTGTGACACTGCTACGCGAAGAGTGTGCGAGGAAATGACACGTTATTGATGTCCCGCTTTAGTTCGCTACGCGGGAACACGAGAAATCCACACGTCCGCGGTTGTATTTAGAGCATCGATACCTACGACCGCATAGCAGTGTGTGTGCGTCCAGCGCCCATCCAGCACCTGCAGCCAGTCGGTCGCGGGCCGTCGTTAGATAAGGACTCCTCGCACGTATATATATTGTATTTAGTTATAAAACTTTACATTTAATATCTAATGTAGGTATATTTATTCCAAAACTCTAATAATAATATTCTATTAAGTATGTTCTAATCTTTGGACACACGAGAAGCTGCAAGACTTTTATCTTCCTTAACATTTAAAGGGAGCTCATTCAAGATTTTTAAACAATTTTAATCTATGAAGTTTTCAATTAAGCAAGCAAATTTTTCGTCCTACAAAAAGTTTTAAAATTCGTTATCTACATTGTGATTTTCATACAAAAACTAATTGTATCACATTCAAAAAGTGGATCGTTTTCCGATTATTAAATAATCAAAGTGTGAACACATCTACTATAACAGTGATTCTAAAAACAAAATCTTATTTGCGTGACAAGTGACATTTAAAGCCATAGACATAAACCTAATGAAATATTGTTCTGGCTGTCACTGAAACCAGAGACAATATTTTGAATTTGAATTGAAGTGGGGGCATTTTTGAACCCAACTTTCTTGTAAACTGTGAACAAAATGTCTAATACCCAAACACGTAGCAATAAATCAAACCTTGATAAAGAGGACAAACAAACTATGGATAAAATTTTTGATTATATCGACAAAAAGTTTGGTTCTTTAAAAAAGGATATAATTCAAAAAATTGAATGTCAGAATACGGAATCTATAAAAAGTATTGAGTACATAAGTGCTCAATATGACGAAATTATTAAAAAATTGGATACAAATAATAACCAAAATAAATCAATCCAAAACGAACTTGAAAATATAAAAAAAGAGCAAATGGGAAAAAACGCTACAATAAAAAAAATGGAACTAAGACTAGATGAAATTGAATATACATCAAATCTGCACTACCTAGAAATTGCAGGAATTCCACAAAAAAATGGTGAACAACTGGAGGAAATTATAAAAAAAGTCGCATCTGCAGCTGGAGTTCAAATCAAACACGCTGATATAAACAATGTGACCAGAACTACAGACCGAAGACTTAATGCTCCGCCAAAAATCCTAGTAAAATTTACAGAAATTAAACTAAAAGAAATCCTTCTATCTAAAAAAAGAGAAATGGACCTTAATTTACTAAAGGATTTGACAAACGAAAAAGTGTACATAGGTGAAGTAATAAGTCCCTACAAAAAAGAGTTGCTTTGGAAAGCAAAGCAACTAGCCAAAGAAAAAAATTATGAATTTGTTTGGATCAAAAATGGGAAAATAATGGTTCGTAAAGGTCATGATCAAAAAATTTTGTACGTAAATCATCTGGACGACCTCGATAAATTAATATAACAAATCACTTACTTGAACACACCAAACTGAAATACCTACTGAGAACATGGATAAGGAAACAATAACTACAAACAAACCAGATGAACTGCTAACTCTTAAAAACAATTTTAATATATTAAATAAAAATATACGAAGTATCAACAAAAACTTCGATGAACTTCAAATACTAATTAAGAATCTAAAAATTAATCTTGATATAATTATCCTCACTGAGTGCTGGATAAAGGATAAATATTCACCCTTACATATTAATAATTACACCTCATATGCAACCAATTTGAATTACACAAAAAATGATGGTGTGATAGTGTACATTAAAGATGACACTAAAATTGAAGTCAATGAAATAAAATTCCCAAATGCAAACTGTTTGAAAATCAAAGTGGGTGATGAAACCACTATATTAGCTCTGTATCGATCACCAGCTACAACTAATATTAATCAGTTTCTTGAAACGCTTTCTAATGAACTCAATCTTCTAAAAAACAAAAAAAATGTCTTCCTCATCGGAGATATAAATATTGACATACTAGAAAACGGTCATCCAAATAGAACTGATTATCTGCAAACACTGGCCGCCCACGGACTTGAAAGTTTGATAAATAAACCTACGCGTGTTACAAATGACAGCAAATCTTGCATCGACCACATATTCAGTAAGACTGTTAAACCAACCAACTCTATCATATTCACCTCTACTATAACCGACCACTATACAACAATTTTATCTATTACAAAAAAGAAAATACAAAGATCGCAGCCCTACCCAATTATCGTGCAGAAGACAGAAACCATATGGAATGAAGTAAAACAACAATTACTAAATACAAACTGGATAAACCTACTGGAGAACCTTGATACAAATAGTGCCTGGAGTAAATTCATTGAATATATAACTCATACCATAATGTCAAATACCAAATCAATAGAAAAAAAGATTTCACATAAAAATCAACATCTTAAACCATGGATAACCCAAAGCGTTATAAATTGCATTAGAAAAAGAGACGAACTACACAGGAAAGTTAGTTTAAATCCTTGTGATATTTTTATACAACGATATTATAAAAGATACAGAAATATTTGCAAAAATGTTGTACGCAATGTCAAAGAAAATTATTATAAGAAAAAAATAGACGAATGTAACAATGACCCACGAAAATTATGGAAGATCATTAATGAAATTACAAGTGCAAAATCATCCCATAACAAAAGCATAGATGAACTAACAATTGAAAATACCCAAATCTCTTTCGAAAAGCATCCGGACAAAATTCTCGAATACGTAAACGAATTTTTTACAAATATAGGGTCAAAATTGGCAAAGCAAATCAGACATCCAAAAACTAGCATTTTACCAGAAGAAAAAGAAAGTATGAACCAGATAGATAAATTAAAGTTAACTAATGTAACCAATACTGAAATCAGAAACGCAATTGTATCCCTCAATGTTAATAAATCATCGGGAAATGATATAATCTCAAATAAAACAATAAAACAACTCCAAAATGAACTGACCTTCCCTTTGACATACTTGGTCAATCTGTCTATATCTACAAATGTATTCCCCTCATGCCTTAAAAAAGCAACAGTTATACCTATACATAAAAGTGGTAACAAAAAGGATATATATAACTACCGACCCATAAGTCTCTTAAGCTCCTTTTCTAAAATCTTGGAAACTGTAATGAAGAAGCAAATTGTTCATTTTCTTGAACAAAACAAATTATTATCACCATCCCAATATGGCTTTAGGGAAAATCTAAGCACCAATGATGCCATAGAAAATCTAACAAGCATAGCCATAAAAAACATAGATGAAGGGAAAAAGTGTTTGGCTTTATTCATAGATCTTCAAAAAGCTTTTGACACAATAGACCATAAAATATTACTAACTAAGCTAAAAAAAATAGGAATGGCCGAAACAACAATGAACTTATTAAAGTCATATATAACAGGGAGAGAACAACAAGTACAAATTGGCAAACAAAAGAGCAAACTACTATCTTTAAACTATGGCGTCCCTCAAGGAAGTGTACTGGGACCGATCCTATTCATTATCTATATCAACGATTTAACTAACCTTACCATTAAAGGAAACATAATCAGTTTTGCTGATGATACTGTTTTATTATTTCAAGAAGAAAATTGGACGGATACATTTAATGAGGCTGAAAAGGGGCTTAGTGCACTTCAAAATTGGCTTAAAATCAACTCGCTTACCCTTAATATAAACAAAACAAAATATATAACATTTTCAATAAACGCAAGGAGCCAACCAATAAAATCACTAGAACTAAAACTACACGAATGCCATGGAAATAATATACAATGTTACTGCCCCGTCATCGAAAAAACACAAAACATAAAATATCTCGGAGTAATAATCGACGAAAATCTTAGATGGGACCTACACATCAAAGGTATTACGGAAAAACTCACAAGCCTTATATATTTCTTTAAAAATCTAAGAAACGTATTAAATAAAAAGGATATGAAAAAGGTCTACTACGCATTATGTCATTCTCGAATTGAATATGGAATCATAGGATGGGGATCTGCTACACATACGTACCTACACAACCTGAATACGATTCAAAAAGGAATCATAAAGACCATATTGAAAGTACCAATTAGAACGCCTTCAATTGAAATATTCAATTCCTTTGACGGACCAAATGTACAGCAAATATATGCCAAAAATATATTATTGAAGCTCTTCAAAAATAACAAATCCTCTACTAGACTGTGTATGCATAACACTAGATCGAACAAAAATGATATAAAAAATATTCCAATTTATAAAACCACATTCGGACAAAGAAACTATACATACTTTGCAACAAAACTCCATAACATCCTTCCCCAAGACATAAAACTAATAAAAAATCCTAATGAATACAAATCATTAATAAAAATATGGCTGAAAGAGGTCAATGAAAAAACCCTAATGAAAACACTAAAAACGATATAGAAGAAACTAAAAACGACATAGAAGACACTAAAAACGACATAGAAGACAAATAAACCATATTTAAATAACTTTAGTCCGCCTCGGCACAGGACCCCCTAGTGAGGAGGACTAAGAAATACAATATTTTATACTTAATTTCACCATTATATTTTGTATGTAACAATTATTTTATATAGTCGCTAAAATAAAAAAAATAAAAAATAAAAAAAATTATAATATATTGTTTTGTGTTGCCAATAAATTTGTCTTAGGACGCCTAAAATCGTTGCAGCTTCTCGTAGAATAGCCGCGGACTATTGAAATTAATAAAATTCACATTTTAACATGTAATCTTTGAGTCGACATGTGACGTTATAAACAACCATTTCGAGAATGTGAATAGTTGCAATCGGAACATGAAAAAGATTTTTCAGTTCAATGAATTCTTGAGTTTTTTTTATTTTTAATTTTGTTTAACTATTTAAAAGAGGGAATAATATAAAAGTAAATAAGAATAACTACAGTAGGTACAAGCATAAGGTTATCCTCCTGTATGGGTGGGCAGATACCTAGATAAAAGTTCTTTGTCTGGACAGGAGTAGTTACAATGGAATTTTTCGTATAATTTTCTCTTGGCCGACAGTGAAACAACCAAATTTATGGAAAATTGAGTCAATTGACTATGTGATGACTTTCTCACAAGTGATTTTTTTCGAAAAAACTGGCCCTAAGCCATTTGTTATGAATTCAGGAAAGTACCCACCAGATTAGTGCACATCAAAAATACAAAAAGACATATTTATTTTTTACATTAGATACATTTAAAGCAGACATAACAGTAATAATATTTTTTTATTTTTATATTTACTCCACACAGGAGGCCCTGAAGAAAATAATTTCCCTCAGGGCCTATGTCATCTTTGGGGATGCTGTGTGGAGGGTTTTTTTGTGGAGAGGAAGGAGTGAACATGGGTCTTGAAGAGTCCCATGTTGTAGGAGGGAGGAAACACAGAGGCCGGCAGTTCGTTCCACAGCCGAGCTGTTGAACTTAAGAACGAATCGTAGAAGCGACCCGTTCTCATGTGACAAGTGTCAACTGTGTACAAATGTTGGGCGCGCGTTTGGCGTGTATCCCGACTACGCACCGGTGCCGAAGGGATCAATGACGTTAGTCATTTCTTTCCTCAGAGCATCTTCCATTGTAATACCGATAGAACAAGGACAGCATACCTACCTGACGCCTGTGCTCTAAAGATTGCAGTCCGTCTGTTAAGATTGGGGAATCTATCAAACGGACCGCCCGTTTCTGCACAGAGTCAAGGGTTTTTTCAGGTATTTTGGGGCTCCAGACCAGAGATGGCTGCCAAATTCGACAGTAGGGCGCACTTGCGATTTGTACAGGGTCAGCAGTTGTGTACTATTAAAGTATCTGCGGGCCCTGTACAGTACGCCCAGCTTCTGAGAGGCCAACTTTACTCTGGCTTCGATGGAGCCCCCGTACCTGAGCTGGTCACTTATAGTTACACCAAGCATATCAATGGAAGGCCTGTTCGGAAGATTGCTTCCGTTGAAGGAGACTAGATTATCATTTGGATCCCTTTTAGACGTAATCAGACAGGATTGGGTCTTTGAAACATTAAATTCGACCAAATTATTTTTACCCCAGGAGGAAATACTCTCGAGATAACCGTCCATTCTCTGCTTCAAAGCCCTCCGAGCCGTTGGAGTTTGTGTGCCCTTTGGGGGCTTGTCAAACAAAAAGCTATCATGAACTGTACTGTCATCCGCGTAACAATGAATCGGTGCACATGTCAAAAGGTCATTGATGTGCAACAAAAACAAAGTCGGAGACAGAACCGATCCCTGTGGGACGCCAGCATTTATGGAGTGCGAGGAAGAGGTGAAACCGTCAGCAACCGCCTGAATCGACCTATCCCTTAAAAAGTCAGCAATCCACGTACACAGGGATGCGGGAAGTCCGTAAGTATGCAATTTGTTGACAAGTCCTCGGTGCCAGACCCGGTCAAAGGCCTTGGATATGTCTAGTGCGACCGTTTGGGTCTCACCGTGACGTTCCAGGCACCGCCCCCAAACATGCGTCACATACGCGAGAAGTTCACCGCACGAGCGGTTCCGCCGGAATCCGTATTGACGGTCGTTGATAATTTTGTTCTTCTCGAGGTATGTGAGCAGTTTGTCGTTGATCACACGTTCCATCACTTTGGACAGAACTGATGTGATCGCTATGGGGCGGTAGTTGGCCGGGTTGGAGCTGTCACCTTTCTTGGGAATAGGGTGAATGACCGCTTTTTTCCAACCAGAGGGCACAGTGCCACACTTCAGGGACATTTTGAAGAGCTTTGTCAAAACTGGAACTATTTCCGCAGCACACCTCTGCAATACCAGGGCAGGTATTCCATCAGGTCCACTAGCTTTGTTTACATCGAGCCCCCGTATGACGTGGAGTACATCCCGATGCCGGATCCTCAGCTTTTTCATATAGAAGCCGCAGTGAGGAACCGACGGCGGAACAGCACCCCCGTCGTCGAGGGTCGAGTTTTCCGCAAACTTTTTCCCTAAAAGGTTTGCCTTTTCGGTGGCGGTGTTTGCTAGTGAGCCGTCAGGTCTGGTAAGAGGTGGCAAACTGGGTTTGCAAAAATTTCGACCTATTGAGCCCGCAAGCGACCAGAATGCTCTGCTGCCATGCGGGCAGGCAGCCAGCTTTTTGCTGATCTGCAGGTCGTGTTCGAATTTTGATCTATTGATGATTCTCTTGCATTCCTTTGCCGATTTGTTGTATGCTGATCTGCTTTCGGGCGTTCGAGATGTGTTGTAGGCTCGGTAAGCCGCGTTTTTTCGTCGAACTGCTTCGGAGCATTGTCGACTGAACCACGGTTTTGAGCCCACACCAGTTTCTTTAGTAGTCGATTGTATGAAGCCATCCATCGCCGATTTGATGACTTCACCAATCTCCTGGGCACATCTTGAAGGGTCCGAAGTCCGAAAACAAACAGCTGACCACGGAAAAGCATTGAAATGGGCCCGCATACCGAACCAATCTGCTGACCTATAGTGCCACACTTTTCTCCTCAGCCTCTCATTGGTTGGTCTGAGGCTAACGGGGATTGATGTCGTCACTAGGCAGTGGTCAGATGATCCCAGAGGCGCTGTGACGTCAATCTTATAACTGTGTGGCACAGTAGTTAAGAATAGGTCTAACAGATTGGAGCGGTGAGTCTGGACATCAGGAACCCTTGTAGGCTCCTGAACCAATTGCTCTAATCCGTAGCAAATGGCAAAGGATTCCGCCTGTCGGCCAGCCGAGTCCGTTGGGCCTGAGAACCTCAACCATGGTTCGTTATGAACGTTGAAGTCCCCCAGAACAACAAACTCGGCCGAAGGGTAGCGGGGCAAGAGATCATCAATAGTATCGCTCAAATGTTTGAAGAGCTCGGAAGTGTCTGATTCGCTATGGTTCGATGAGCGGTATAGACATGCGTAGAATCTTGCCGTACTGGCAAGATTGACGCGCACCCACATTACGTCGAATCTGGAGTTTTCCAGACTCAATAGTCGCACACAGTTGACGTCAGCTCGACTATAGAGGCAGACTCCTCCTTTCAGTCGGAATTTGCTTGCGAGGGTAAAGCCCGGGCAGTCCAGATAGGAGGAGTCTGGCGGCTCGGCTATCTGAGTTTCGGATAGGAAAAGAAGGTTGGGACGTTGGGACAAAAGATGGTGATGGACGGAATTTAAATTTGTAGAATTTAAATTTAATAGCATAATGAGAGCATATATTTAAAATGAGTAGGTACAAGTGTTATTACGTTTTGTTAGGTCGAATTTAGTTCCTAACTAGGCAGATTGCCTGTTTTAACCACTGGAACGATTTCGGTCGAAAAATCGACCACTTTTATTTTTCTGCGATTGATATCGGTCCAAAAATGGACCGATTTTTCTACCATTCGTAAAATATTTATTGTAATTATTTAAAACGTTTATATGGCCAGCTACTTGTTTTATCGAATAGCTGATAATATATTCTCTTTGTCTATGAACTTATTCGTTGTCTTTGAAGTGTTATTTAACGAGTTTTCGCGGTTTTTTTATGGCGTCCTGTCAAAAACATAATTATAAATTTTCAACATTCACGAAATTTTGGACTCTTCCTAAAATGCCGTAAGTAATTAATTTATTGGGTTTTTAACGCATAATTATATATCTGTGTAATCATGATTGACTTATCTATCTTTGAAATGCGTTTTTAATTCGTTTGTTTGTATTATATTGTTTTGGTTGAAGTTTTTGTGTAAGATTACGTCAACTGAAGACGTCATCTGTTTTTGATTTACAATAATGTCTTAAATACTGCACTCGCGCATTTGAAATATAGATATTCCATCACAGTGATTCAAAACAAAGAGATATATATAAGTTTTATTTGAATTGGTTCATTATTAATACAGATATTTGCTAACCAATTATTTTAAGTCATATGTCAAAAAGTTGACTCTTTTTCACATGTAAAATGGTGTAAAGCCTTCGTCACACAATAAAAATTTAGTAATTTAGTTGTATAATTAATTAATTTGTTTACTTTTACCAAATTTGTGCAGAAACAGCTGTCGTCCAGGGAAAGGGATCACTCCACGACCCAATAATTATTTTCAAATTTTATATTAGTGCAATATTTAACAAAATTTAAACATTTTACATTTTACATTACTTACATTAAGTGTTTTCAATTTAAAATATATAGAGTGGTGCTGACTGCAAGAGGTGGCAGAGGAAGAAGGAGAGGTGGAGTACGAGCTGGTGCCGGACTACCTGCACGTGGACGTCAACGCAGAGCTGCAATTGCAGCCTCGTCTGGAGTGTTAGTATTTTTTAATGTTTTTTTATGAAAGTACTTTGCTGTGGCCGTTGAACTCATCATATATTTGTATTTATTTAAACAGCGACCCTGCTTTGCTACTGGTGCGAGAGGATCGCGTCAAGGCCCTAAAGGCTGTTAGGGCCCTGCCTGCTTCCTTCCGGCTAGAGCTGGAAAGCCGAAAATTCAAGAAGCAGGCGGCGCGCATTTTGCTCCCTACCGCACCTCCAAGAAAAACTAAACAAAAGTAAGCAATCGTATTTAGATGCTTGATACAATATTATTGTTTTTTCCTGACAGCGTTCCACTCTTACAGTGAGAGTTGGTAAGATCAGCGCTCTGTGCATTTGGCACATTCAGTGCATATTTTACAGAGTTCTAATTTTACTGTTTATTTACATACTGTACTTACTGTTTCACACGTGAATGAGAACAATTTATATGATTTATGTAAATGTTTTCAGAATTCCATCTCCGGAGAGAACAACGTGTCCCTTTTCACAAGGGACGCCTTCACCGTTGCCACGACCCGTACCACCACCGTGGATGTCCACTCCCGCACAGACCCAATCAACGGCTCCCAATGCACCAATTGTGCCTATCCGTGCAGCATCTCCCGAGCCGTTACCTGGGACATCGCGGAGTGGGGAACTCTTCTCTCCGGAGGTCGGCTATCTCAGCGAGCTGTGGGTGGACGTGCCATTCTACGAATAATTGTCGGCGTTTGGGAACGGTAAGTTTATTTTTTTAAATGTCAAACCAGGGGCTCAATATAAAATCAATTATCTATATTTTATATTGATATCCCTAGCACAGTTTCACTGTTGGTATATTGGCAGGAAATAGGCATAGTACTTAAAAATTCCACATAACAAACATACAAAATGTATTGTTGTTATGACGTGGGTGCATCATTACACATCTTTTTTTTCTGTAACGGGTATTGCAGAGTGAGAAATAAGACATGCCGAACTTCTTTGCGAGGATTACATTTGATTCACCGGCTTCTAAACGGTGTAATACAGCATTTTTTTCTTAAATTGAAAAAACACTTTCGCTTCACGGGACTCATTGTGTCGAGCTTCCTAGTCAAAAGCAAGAGGCTGTATTGGTAGGTGGGTTTTGTAACCGGACAAATTATCATTAAAATAGGTCGCTTTACGTAGTTGGTCACTTTAAACGGATACGTTTTCCTACTAAAAGCTATGAAACCTTACTAGAGTTTACATTATCGTCACTTAAAACAGTAGACCGTTAAATGCAAAGTCATTATATCCAAATTCTACTGTAAATTTGTGTTTTCTTTTATTTCAGAGTCAGACATGGGCAGAAACAGTAACGTGGACGAGGCAGCTGTACTAGAAGAGTCTGTACTTGGAAACCGTGAGTTATAAAACTAACTAACTTACCTTCACGCCATTTCGGTAGGCAGAGAGGATGAACCACCATGCAACTCGATCTTGGCACACACACTCTTTTCTTCATTCCATACCTACCTGACTGTGCTATTCTGACTCCTGACATTGCCCGCCTCAAGTATTTGATTAACTTTTTTTTTTTTTTTTTTTATATGAATACCTCACAAGAGCCTTTTTTATCAACCACAATTTAAATACTAACGCAGACCCGTGAAAAATCATTAGATATATATTTTTTTATGTGCTTACCGCACATGAGTATCAATTGCTCCCAACCGTATGGAGCCAGTGAGACTATGGCATCCCCAATCGGGGTATGTTGTGAGGCTGAAGGTAGCGGGTAGGGGAAGGAGGTGTGGAAGAGGGAGGTGGAAAAGTACCTGGCTATTCAGAACTGGTCACCAAACACGGCTAAAGCCATTTCAAGCAACGTTTCAATTCTGAATGGGGTCTTACACCAGGGCGATACTATGGGTATCTTCCACTCTGGAACGTGCCGCAAATATAACATATATTATTTTTAATGAATTTTGTGTGAAAATAACACTAATTATTCAAATATAATTTATTTGATTTGATCCCGCGACCATCGTATTGCGAGTCAAAAGCCGTACCAGAGGCAGTGGGTTATCGTAATATAGACACATTAAATTAATTTGGGTTTTCTGTTGTTTCAGAAATGGATATGGACAGATCGAGCGACGATATGACGAAGCGAGCGACGTCGACCACGAAGAGAGCGATGAGGATACCTTCTGCATGCCACCAATACCTTATCATAATATTATCAACGTTTCACCTAACTCCCATAGACTTTAGTAGACAAGACCAGGTAGATAGTGAGGCAATGCGTTCGATTCTGCCGCCTGAAGGTTACTCTTTCGATTGGTCTAATGATATCTTACGGGATAAGGGAGACTTTCACAGGCACGCCAAGACCAACTTTTAATAGCGACGAAATGGGCAAACCTTTCTTAAAATCTTTGATGCAGATTTCGTTGAACTGATCGCGAGAGAGACCAACAGGTATGCAGATCAATCAGACTTACAAACCTCAACTCGTACTAGACTATAACAAGGTAATGGGGGGGGTTGACCGAAAAGATCAGCTTTTGTCAGGCTTCCCCATTGAACGACAGCGAAACCTGTTCTGGTACAAGAAGCTTTTCAGGAGACTACTAAGCGTTTCGGTGCAGAATGCGTATATATTGTACCGCTCAAAGCTCCGCAAGGAAAATAAACGCATTTTGTACCGAAACTTCAGGAGTGAGGTTGCGGATGAACTCCTTCTGCTGTTCTGTCGTAGTCAAATTGACACGACTTGGCGGACCATTGGCCTAATAGCTGAAGGAAAGACTCTGCGACCTATCCTGAAAGGCAACCACTTCGTGGTCCGTAGCGGGAAAAAGGTGAAATGTGCGTGGTGCAGCATAAATAACATTTTCAAAAGGACCCTTACAAAGTGTGATGTGGCATTATGCTATGATTGCATGAAGCCATATCACACTACAATATAGATTTGCTGAGGGTTTTTTTTTTTAATTTTTTTCTTTTTTGGTTTTTTAGTTATGAAATTAAAATTTATAAATTTAATTAAATTTGTTTGAACATCAATTATGATGGCCTGGATGGTTGGACTTAATCATTTCTTTCCGCATACTCACGTCTCATGTTATGTTGTCCTCAAAGGTTCTATATGATAAGGTTCGGTGGACATTTAATATGTATATTTCAATTCTGATCATTGAAATATGCATGAACAAATGCACAGGTATTCTAATTTTTCCCTGTTTATTGTACACATTAAATAACTCGTTTTATTTTTATGTCTTAATTATATTTTGTCAATTTTTCTGTAAAGAGGCTTTTCCAGATCTAGTCACTAAACATAACTAAGCCAATTCAAGCAATGTTCAATTCTGAATGGTGGTCCCTCACCAGAGCGATACTCAGAATCTCACTCTATAGCGAGGCACAATGATATTATTATGTATTGATTTTCTTAAATTATGAATAAACCAATAAACTGAATACATTTTTATTATGACAAAGTGTGTAAACAATGTTTAAATCAATATACTGCTCTTTCATTGTAACCATACAACTGTAATATTGATTTAAAAGGATATAAGGGCTTAATAAATAAATCAATTATTGGTTCCATCAATTATTTTCCATCCCCCATTTTTTTCGATACCTTTGCGTTTAGATATAAAATTATCACTATGATTTTATTTGCCATTCTACGGTCATACAAAGGTTTGATATATATATACAAATTTATCATCATTTTACGTATTCCGATTTAACCTATGTAGATTGACCTTAAGGTAGCTGTCAGAAGTGATTTTTCGTCAAATATTGGTGAATTTCATCAACTTTCAAAGTATCCCCCTGAAATATTGGCAATGTTTATATCTATGATATATATCTCACTTTAAGCCTTATTTCCTCGTTTTGCACGTAATATAAAAACATGGTTACAAATCTCCAGTTCTAATTTACAATTATTTAAAAAGTAGCACCATGATTTTGACATCGTGAAATAGGCTCTCTGTATAATTCATCAAATGAATAAAATAAAGCCAACACGGCGACTATGCTTATTAATACTTGTAGACAGTTAATGTATCTTCCTAACGTTATACCAGTTTTTGTGGTAAATTTATTATATAGCATAATACAGTGATTTCAATTTAGACGCGTCACGCACTCAAATTTAACAAAATTATTTTCTGACCAAACTTTTGAAGAGATCTTAACATGCAAAAAAATATTTTTCTATTACATTCTTGCATCTGTGATTATCAAACAGGCCATAGAGAACATAAAAACGTAGAAAATATTCTATAAAGATTTTTAAAACTGCCACTGGCGGCAATTTCAAATCACAAAAACGCAAATTTCGCGCATTTATAAAGTTTAAGATTTTTTAATAATTTATCTATCAATTCTAAAAATATAGAATAATTATTAAAATATAGGTGAATTCATTGGCTGTATAGCACTACAATCAGTTTTATGTCTCCGTATTAATATTCGGAGGTTTGATTTTTTTAATGTTGGCGGAAAATATTCAAAATCGTCGCCAAAAAACCGCGAGCAATCGGAGAAAAAAGTTTTTTGACGCGCGATCGTTCGAGTGGCTAAGGAACCAAATGTTTGTGAAATGACAAATGTAATTTAATTTTTACTCTTTTAAAAAAAAAATTAAGTATACTTATATTAAGTTTTTACTAAATGTGGCATTAATAGGTAAACATGTATAGTTTTAAGTGGCATTATATAATAGTTTTTTAGTCTTATATTAAGTTTTTACTAAATGTGACATTAATAGGTAAACATGTATAGTTTTAAGTGACATTATATAATAGTTTTTCAGTCTTATATTAAGTTTTTACTAAATGTGACATTAATAGGTAAACATGTATAGTTTTAAGTGACATTATATAATAGTTTAATAACAGTCTTACATAAATTACGTCCAGACTTCCAAGAAATTTCTTAGGAAAAAACAATTACGATTTACTGAAGATATTTATTTATCGGCGCCCTATTTGGGCGTTTACACTTTATATAGATAAGTTAAATATGAGATATAAGAGTTCAGTAACAAAATATTGAATGACTGTCGAGAAAGGCAGACAATTTTAAAAACATTATGGTTGATAGATTTTCCATATCCATGATGTCTATAAAGTGCCGATCTTTTGAACTGCGCAGTCAATTCATCACCTATATATTTTAAAAATTGTAATTTTTTTACAATAAAATCTAAGCCGCTTATCTCACTAGGGAGTTTCTGTGTCAAGATGTACAGCTTTACAATAAAGTATGATAAATATTGTTTTTAAAATACATGTGAACTTAATGTAATATTGAAAATATAAACCTACAAAAATAAACACAACAGTTAATCAAACTATATTTAGAGGTACATTATAAGAACAAAACCTGGTTCAATTTGGGGTACAAACATTTTGACGCGAGTGATTTCTTGCGAATAACGCAGCTTGTCCTCTGTACTTCATTGTAAAAACATAAAATATATAACAATAACTTTAGTTGTATCTCGAAAACTTGTGGTAACAATATGTAATAGGATTAGGTATTCGAGTATAATAAGATTATAGAATAAAGAGAGGCAAATCGCAATAGTGGTATCATAAATCGCGAGACCAGAGAGCGAAATCGAGACAGCAGTTATGTGACTCGTTATTAATAATATGTAGTAATCGTAATCTAGATAAATTTCTAGTATAATATGTACACTTTGTTAAAAACAAAATCATTTTACTATTGCCTCATCTAAGAATGCATCCTAGCTATGTTTTTTAAAGACTTCGGCTTGTTCAGGTTTTCTTGTGTTGCCAAATATAATATCTTATGTGTCGTAAATGAATCGCTGTTTTGATAATGTAATAAAAGCACGGAATAAATCAAACCAAATAAATATAGCGCTGTGGTTTTAAGGACCGATATACGGTCTGCGAGCTGCCTACCTCCTGCGCGCTCAAAGTCAGAATAAGGGAAGGGACTGTGACACGCGGCTTGCGTTGGACAAACGAGAGTGGCATCAATAGTATCTCCAGAATATTAATTTATTGTTTGAATCATCACGCGACATTTTTAAACAAACATTTTGTAAATGTGAATAGAGGAATGACAGGAAGATGAAATGATTTCTATGTACAATGAATCCTCGTGCGGTTTAAAAATTAGCTTATTATATTAAACGGCAGGAACAGAATAATTGATTATTCTAAAATGTAAAAGAATGCGAAATTTAAAATTTTCAATCAAAAATAAACATATATAACTGCATTAGCTACATGAATAAAGTTATTCTAGAGTAAAGGTGCGTAATTGCCTTGTTAAATATGATTTGTCCGAACAGAAGAAGTAAAAATTGGAACATAAATAAGATATTTCTCCAGTATATGTAAGATTGTCAATTTTTAAATCCCGCTTTTGAGACCATGAATAAAGATATCAGCTAATATGCGTGCGTAAGTGCGCTGTTAAACCTGACTTTCGTGAGCAAGTATAGTTTCAATGGGGACATGAATGCGATTTTTATCCAGTAAGGGTGAGTAAGTGCTTCGTCAAACTTGAATTGTCTGAACAGGAGAAATAACAATGCGAACAGGAGTGAGGTTTTTCTCCAGTATGAGTGCGTAAGTGCACCGTTAAACGTGATTTTTTTGGGCAGGAGAAGTTACAATAGGAACATGAATAAGGTTTTTCTCCAGTATGGATACGAACGTGACTTTTTAAATGTTCCTTTTTGAGAACACGAATGGCCGCAGTAGGAACATGAATAAGGTTTAAGACCAGTATGTGTGCGTAAGTGCAGTGTTAAATTTGATTTGATTTAGTAGGAATATTAACAATGGGAACAAAAATAAGGTTTTTATCCAGAGTGGTAACGAATATGATTATTTAAATTTCCCTTTTGAGAACATGAATAGTTGCAGTAGGAACATGAATAAGGTTTTTCTCCAGTATGGGTGCGTAAGTGCTTTGTTAAACTTGAATTTTTTGAGCAGGAGTAGTTACAATGCAAACATTTATAAGGTTTTTCTCCAGTATGATTGCGTAAGTGCACCGTTAAACGTGATTTTTCTGAACAGGAGTAGTTACAATAAGAACATGAATAAGGTTTTTCTCCAGTATGGCTGCGTAAGTGGCTTTTTAACCTTCCAGCGGGCGCGCTGTCGTAAAATTTACGATAGACGCGCCTTATCGCTTCCCCCACTCTTTCCACTTAGTTGTAAGCATCGAGCTTCGAGTTATGCTAGAGTCAAATCAAATGTCAAACATTTACCGCAAGATATAAATGTTTTTCTCAAAGTGAGTTACGGTAGGGCTATTGAACCGATGACAGAAGAAGAAAACATAAGCTTTCCAAAACTCGGTGTTTGTCGGTTATGTTCACTGGATAAGAAAAGATCCTCAGCATCAATGAAGTGTTGCCGTTGCCAGTCCTTTACATGCAAGAACCATTCTTCAGTTGAGGTGGTTTGTAACAATTGTAAGAATGGGAATATTGATTCTGACTAAATAGGTCGATAACAAATTTTGTTTTGAAATATTAAAATGTTTTGAGTGTTGCTTCGTTTTTTTAAGTCAATTTTTTTGTTTTAAGTACTGCCTATGATCATTCTTCATATCCTTAAAAAAATTCCCTAACATTTGTATAAAGAAAACACCACTTACATGGAGAAAACTTGATGACGTAAAATTTACGACAAGCGCCCGCTCAAGGGAAATTTCTCAACGCGCCCGCTGGAAGGTTAAACTTGAATGGTTTGAGCAAGAGTAGTTACAATGAGAACATGAATAAGGTTTTTCTCCAGTATGGATACGAATGTGAGTTTTTAAATGTTCCTTTCGAGAACATGAAAAGCCGCAGTAGGAACATGAATAAGGTTTAAGACCAGTATGTGTGCGTAAGTGCCTTCTTAAACTTGATTTGTCTGAACAGGAGAAGTTACAATGAGAACATGAATAAGGTTTTTCTTCAGCATGGGTGCCTAAGTGCCTTGTTAAACTTGATTTAAATGAACAGGAGAAGTTACAATGGGAACATGAATAAGGTTTTTCTCCAGAATGCGTCTTGAGATCCATCACCAAGTCTGAAAAAAGATATATATAGGTATATATAATAAAACAAGAAAATTATGAAAACATATTCAGACAATCAAAATTCGATTTTACCTGCAGCTCTTTCAGAGTACGCTAAGCATTCCTTTTTAACATCTGACAGGTCTATTTCTATTTCCGTATAAGGGATTCCCTCTCCATCTTCTCCTTGGGGTCTTGGTTCAGCCTTGCTGGATACAGTCTCCACATTAATATTACCTAGAATAAAAAACCAACATCACATTAATAACCTTTTGTTTTTGGCTTTTTGATAATAATAAAATCCTCAAATTAATTAAATTCTACCAAGATTGTTTTCTTTTTCCATTTAATATTAACTTACTTAACGATAGGTGTAAAATCAACTGCTGAAACGAAGTTTTTACCAATGCTAAATTAAGTCATTTTATCGAGCGACGAAACCAATAATTTTAGATTAAAAGAAAAATTATCTTTGTTTATCTACTGTGCAGTCTACGAAGGACCTTGGTGTCGCCATAGATTATAAACTTTCTTTTGGTAAACACATAAATAACGCGTTTATAAATTTATAAAGCTGCTTGGCTTTATCAAAAGAAATACCTCTAACGTCAATAATACAAATATTCTAAGAACTTTTTACTGTTCGTTGGTTCGCCCTTACAAACATAATTACAAATTTCTTAGTTCATGTAAAGCAATATTTAAAAGGTAAAATCAAAAGTATCGACGGACGACAAGACCGCAAGTAGAAAACAAGCAGCTGTCCCGACTGCGTCCATCTGAAACACCTTTGTGATATACGCAATGCAACTTACTAGTTGGCTGAACACTCTCGGCAAACTGCCAACATTCCTTCTTCACATCTTGAAGGTCTATTTGTCTATCGGTATACGCCATTTCACCTGACCTTTCTTCCTGCGACCATGGTTCGCTCTTGATGGAAACACTCTTTGTGTTGGGAAGATCCATGGCGCTGCTGTGATGGCGTCCTGTTTCGAGATGGTAATTGTTATCAGCTGAAAAAAAAACAAGAACTGTAATAAAACCCTTTAACACAAAATTTAAGATAACATTCAGATGAAAATGAAACCAAAATAGTATCAAAATGTACCAATTTAAAAAAAAAATAGATATATTAAAAACAAACCATTAACAAGGTCTCATTTCCAAACAAATGTTTATGATATTATAGACAGCCCCGGTTAATTGACACTGAGTGTAAATGGAAGACAAAAAATGTTGTAATTATGATTTTTACTAAATGGAATAGGGTAAGCTCTTTCACTCGGGTTCAAGATCAGATGAACTGCATTACTAATCGCTAGGTTTTACGGTGTGACACGTGCCATACAATGAACAAACTCATATACTCTCGTCTGTCTCGTCTTTGGTGTTGGGTAGCTCAATATGTTATTACACGAATACTGTAAAATCTCATGAATAAAGTGTAAAGCGATATATTCTTACAATAAACAAGCACTAATTTAGGAATTGAGGTGTAAATTAGTCAATATAACTAGAACCTACTTACTTAAAGGCGAAGTGCGGCGGTCACTTACAAAGCGTTGAAGAAAAGTCACCAGAAAAGTAGAAGTTCTTCAATTATAAAAAAAATTGCTTTAATTGGTTATTGAAATAATCTCAAGTGACATAAATTCAACACTATTTTTGTCTAGTTCATACGAAATTACTTCAGAAAGACGGTGCAATAATAATTACTGACGACAAGAAAGCACAAGAGACGGAAACGCACATAAATAATCCACTCAGACGCAGAATATTGACTGCATAAATATACCACTCTCTAGATCGATATCTTCCGGCTTTTTGTATCCAACAGAATTATACAGTACTTAACCACAGATATACAAGCAGTACCTACCGTGCGGAGCAGAGCAGTAGACAAAGTAGAGGAAACTCAAGGCCATTTAAAAAAAGATGCGACCATAGACAACATAATTGCTCTCAGCCTACTCTATTCACTCACTAGCCCAAAAAACTATTATAAAAATAAAAATGTCCTTGAAGCAGAAAAATGTCGAAATGTTTTCCAAGGGCATGGTTCATCTGACTAAGAAAATAAACTTTTACAGTGCATTTCCTTAAGATGAAACTTGTTAATCTGAGAAGAAGACACCCAAAATGACAAGAAATTTGCAAAAACACTGAAGAAAATTTCCAAAACATGATTGTCCGACAGTACGACGAAAAATTTCGACATTTTTCAGCCTCATGAACTCATGGTTACATATGTTTAAAAATCTTTAATTTCACCAAAACAATAAGATAATACAGGATAACACTAATCAATAACATGAATAAGTTTATCGATATAATAAATAACATTTATACGTTGTGGAGGAAGACATACGTCAAGTATCAAGCATTGTTCAAAAAACCGAACGAATAACCTAAAACTGTTAATTCACTTTAAACTTGAACTTACGTAGGTAGGTTGAATATAATATGTTTATAACTCGCTAACACTATACTGGCTTATATTGTATTTTTATCACGAACAACTTTAACACGCAATATTTTCGACGGAAATGATAGTATTTCGGCAGCAAATGACAACCCGCGTGTATAAATAAACCACTGTCATTTTGTTTGAATGATTTGAAAACTGTCAAACGGCATAATTCCGTCATCTCTTTCTGTTACACGAGTCATTATGGTAGAGAGCGAGAGATCAAACCAATCCTTCTGTTCTCACCAATGAGATCTGAGCTTTTAGCCATATTATTCGTTTTCTATAAGAATTTTGAGGTGGGCGTGGCGGTTTCAAATGAGTTTCATGGCCAAAGCTTAGTTAAATGCCCCTGATTGACTGAATGACATTAATTTGACATTTATACTAGAGATGGTGATGAACCGGTTCCTTCGCTGTCACCGTTTTCTCGCACTCGCATTTCTCTTAGGAACACGCTATTTTTAGAACTGGTTTGGTTTTGAAATATTTAATTTTTCAAAAATATTAGCAAAATTCTTAAAACAGCATAAAATTTTTGATTTGTTGAGGTACTAGATTCTTTTCACAGAATTCTCTAGCCTAGTTTTACTTGTCACTTACCACTCGAATGAATAATGGCGTCGTGATTAACGGCCATTGACGTTGAATAGCGGCTGATTTGTCAAAATGACAGATCTGTTCGGCGGAGTATTTTTTTTTTATTGAATGTAAGCTGTTAACTTCCGAAGTTAACAGCTTTTTGGTAAGAAGTTTGGATACCTTTTCTACTGAATGAGCCTGTTGATAAATGTTTTTATACCGTTAATTACTGATTGAAGTTGACAAAATCAATGACTTTACAATATGTAAATTCGCGTAGAAATCTCAAAATGCCAGGCAAAAGGTAACTCAATTTGAGAACTTTAGATATTCGTAGTTTTAGTCCTAGAGTGGTTTATTTATGGTCCTAAACCATCACGCGTGGCGTAAGGTTATGTGGTATCTCTGAGTAAATTGCCCTTAAAAAGTGCCAAAATGCAATCGTGCGTGATGAAAAAGTGTATTAATTACTCAGCGAACACTAATAATAGCTAAAGAATTTATATGCTTTTTATACATACAAGTAACACACCTATTTTTTTCCATTATTATAAATACAGTTGTTTCCCGTCTGAAGAATTGATGCGTCATAGAGAAAATGCAAAGCTGAGAAGAGATCTTGACGCGTGACGGCCAAATCACGTTGAACTTCTTGAAGTAAAACTGTATGTGTGCATTTAATTTTTTACAAATCGTTTCAAAATGCTGTTGAAATGAGATTCCTGAGGCGTATGTGAGGTAATACCACGTTCGATCGTGTGAGGAATGTGGAGATCCGCAAAAGTACAAGGCTGGTGTAAGCGTAATGAGTAAGATTAAGAAAGGGACGCTTAGATTGTTTGGGCATGTAGAGCGAATGAGCGAAGATAGGAGTGTAACACTTGGTCGTGCTATGTCTTCCTTAGGCATCCCCGACTTCTGCTACCATTCACATTTACATCATATATTCTCCTTATACTCCTTTCTTCGCTCATTCACTCTACATGCCGAAACCATTTAATCGTCCATTTATGATTTTACTTATAACGCTTACACAAGCCTTGCTCTTTTTGCGGATTTCCACATTTCTCACACGATCACACATGGTTTTACATACATACGCCTCAGGGATCTCATTTATACAGCATTCAGTCTTTTTTAATTTTTTATTTCCTTTATTTTTTCCCAATTTATATATTTCACATTACAATTTTTATAATAATAGGAAAGGGAACCCACTAAAGCGCAGCCTGTGCGTGGGTGATATAAGTTAATACATTAGATTTTTGTACCTAAAAATATAAAACAGTAAAAATAAAATAAAAAAGTAAGCATAATAAAGAAAAAGTGTAGGATTATAATTAAAGTTAGTCTAAAAGATTGTGCAAGAGGTGCATATTAAAAATAAATCAAAGTAAAAATAAAGATTGTAAGATAATATATATGAATTAAGAGAACACAAAATAAAATAATAATAACTATAGAGAAACAAAATAGAAAAAAAGTAAAAATTAAATGAATAATGCTTCAACATTTGCATTGTACAGCCACAACTCTTTTTGGTATTGCGCTAGTTTAGTTGTTACTTGAATTTTTTTTGGTAGTAGATTATAAGTGCAAGGTCCAATAAAGCTACTGTGAGTTTGCATTAGTTTGGTATTAGTTTGTGGGGTATAAAATACATGATTTCTTCTAAAGTTGATTTTGGGTTCATATTTTTGAAATTTATTTTGGTTTTTCATGACATACCTATTTCAGGCTTTGAAGTAAAAATAGTTTACGGAGATTGAATATTTGAGATTCCTTGTACAATTGATCAGTCGAAAATGTCCTCTTTTTATTATATATAACCTTGATAATATGATTTTGTACTATTTGTAGTGGTTTTATAAATGTATCTAGTGCGCCACCCCATCCTAATATACCGTAGGTACATAGTTGTAGATTGCACTAGAGAAAATAAATCATTTTCAATTGGTCAACATTGAGTACTTCCTTAAGTCTATAAAATATGTACGTCAGATATCTTAATTTAGAAACGGTATTATTAATTTGTGGTTGCCAGTTTAAATTTGTGTCAATATATATACCCAATATTTGATCTTTTCAATTTTTCCAAATTCAAAGCAAGAGGTGCATGTTACTTTATTACAGTTAGCATTATGTAGTCTAATTTTAAGGTTATTTGGAGGTTTGTTTTTACTGTTTTTATTAAAAAATAGGTAAAATGTTTTATTATAGTTTAAGAAAAGTCTATTACAAGTAAGCCATGATAAGACATATGAAATACATTTTGTTGCATTTAAAAAAGTTTCAGGCCAGGATTTTCCATTTACTATTATTGCTGTATCATCTACATCCTTTACCTACATCCTTTCTCTGCCAGTTCCATGCCTCACTTCCATACATCAGGGTCGGTACCAGCACTCCATTGTGGATTCAAGATAATCCTCCAAAAGTATTTTGCAACAAAAAAAATATAATTTCGACATGTCGGTTCTATGGGATAAAGACAACGTGCAGCGTAGATCAAGTTAACGATATCAAACCACAATAAATAATACCAATCACCCAGCACTTTTTCATTGGTGGATATGGTTTAGCGATGGGCACGATCGATGATTTACTCGATCTTTTTGACCATGGAAATATTTCGATTCATTGTCATGGACAAATCTATTCTATCAAAAACCATGACATTCCGAGACAGTGGTTTTGAAACATCATCGACCAAGGAATCGATTCTGTCAAAAATCATTCGAAACCCCATCCGTCACGTAATTGATCAGAATTCATCAATTACCAAATCCGAAATACGTGAAGAACGTCTCGGATTGCTTCGCAAACGAAATATTCCGAAGGGTACATTGTGTTGCGTACTACTAATGTAATTTGATTTTTTATTATGACTTTTTTCATACTTTTTGCTTGTCACTGATAAAAAATGTATTCAAACTTCTTCCTTAAAGCCTTTTACTTCGGAAATTTAAATTCTTGAGTTTTATTTGTTATACAATAAATAAAAATAATAAAAAAATAATAAAATCCATCCGTAATCATTATTTGGCAGAACAGATCCGTTGTTACAACTCTACTCAAGGGAAGTTAATAATTAATATTATTCATGTAAAAAGATAAGGAGGAACGAGTAAAAAAAGAATTTACTTAGTTACAAAACACTCTTAAAATTTATTTAATAAAATGTATAAAGAAGGGTTATTCTTAATCTAGGCTTAATGATAGTTCTTAAAATTAATTCTTAAAACTAATTGTCCTTTTTCTTAATCCTAAATTATCTTCATTCACTGTCTTAAAAGTTGGGTCACGTTACGAGATAATTATGCAAAAATTGTGCAGACACTTCCCTTTACGATGATTCTGGAATCACGGATCTCCACGTTCGCACTTATCACCGACAACACAAGCGGCAACTTGGATTGGATCCGAAGGGCGGAAGTAGTTCAACCTGGGCCAAGGCTCCGAAGGGCGGAGTCGGCAGGCAGCGAATTCTGAGTGGGCAGCTTCTGGGTAGGAAAATTCTCGGCACCGCTCCAAGGGGGAGAGCAGGAAGTTTCTCGGCGGAGGCGAGACGGTAACTTCTGCTAGGGCAGTTCCCTGGTCGGCTGCTGCCTCGGCGCCGCTCCAAGAGGGAGAGCAGGTTGATGACTCCCAAGATGATGACTGTCGAGTGCGGAAATGTGAAGTGTCGAGAACTAGGCGAGATCGTGACCGCCAAGAGGGCAGCCTCCTGGGCGGAGGCGCCTCGGCGACCGCCCCAAGGGGGGGCGAGATGATGACTCTCGAAAGGCGAGATTGTGACTGTCGAGAGGGCAGCCTCCTGGGCGGAGGCCCCTCGGCGACCGCCCCAAGGGGGGCGAGATGATGACTGTCTGACTGGGTACTCTTGACTCGGGACTGTTGGTTGCGGAATCTGTCTTCAGCTGTTGAGGCGAGATGAGAACTGCCGAGAGGGCAGCTTCCTTGGCGACCGCCCCAAGGGGGCGGCCGAGATGATCACTCTCTGACTGGGTACTGTTGACTGTTTTTGGTCGGGAGTTCGGGACTGTCTTCAGCTGCGCAATCCAGCGACCGTAGCGCGCCTGTCGTGGGGTGCTGTAACTAAAGTGGTTCCGCTTTACACCACTTCGGTACGTTGTTTGAGTCCGTGGCGCTGGCATCGACATTCTCACCGTAGTCGTTATTATTATTTTAAAAGATGCTAAAATGACATTTGTACAAAGCTTTCAAACAATTACAATATAGCCTAGCCTTGGGCGAAGGTTTTTATTGCCGAGTCGCTGGTTTAACAATACACCCATTTCGGATTACGACTTGATGAGGGTCTAGAGCTAAATCTGCCGACTAATGGGTGTATTTCCAAGTTAGCTTTCTATTTTTTTATTGAGGGACCGGTGAAACTATTGACAAAATATTTAGGTCTAATAAAATCTGAACTGCCGCCTCCATCTGCGTGTAAAATCACAGAGACAAATGCTGGAGCACGTGTTCGCTTTGGTCTTTCTGTGAATTCAAGTCATGTATATACCTAGGGACATATCACCGTCAATTTGCCACCCCAGTATTTAATCGAGTGGTTAGTGGAAAATAAAACTGGACTGTAGTAAGAGAAATTTTAAGAAAAAGGTACCGGTTGCACAAAAATTCTAACGTTGTCTTCCTTCTTAATAGTTAATTCATTATCTTTAATAAAATAAATATTTCAAAAGAAACTAGTTCCAAAATAGCATGTTCCTAAGAAGAATCATGTGGGCGGTTCCAGCGACAACAGAGAAACCGGTTCCATTTAACCTTGAAAGAAATATCGACCGTCTCTAGTGGATACGTCAGATTAACGTTAATCGGCGTCTCCGTATCTTGTGCTTTCTTGTCGTCAATAATTATTATTTCTCCGTCTTTCTAAAGTAATTTCATATAATAATTATATTAATGGTGTTAAATTTATGTCACTTGAGATTATTTCAATAACCAACACATTTAAAGCAAAGTTTTTATAATTGAGGAGCTTCTACTTTGCTTCAACGCTTTAGAAGTGACCGCCGCACTTCGCCTTTAAGTAAGTAGGTTCTAGTTATATTGACTAAGTAACTTCTCAACTCCTTGTTTTGTGCTTGCTTATTGTGAGAATATATTGCTTAACACTTGATTGATCAGATTATACAGAATTCGTGTTATAACATATTGCGGTACCTAACAACAACCAGGTTAACACGTGTCGTGACGGACGAGAGTACAGATGTTTGTTAATAGTTGACTTACAGCCGCTAACACATATTAAAACCTTGCTATTAGTAATGCAGTTCATCTAATCTTAAACCCGAGTGAAAGAGCTTACCGGATTCCATTTAGTAAAAATCATTATTAAAACATTGTCTAGCATTCACACACAATATCAATAATAGGCGTCAACAAGTATGTTTTATATTTCACCAATAAACCAATATTGTTTTCTTTATCTTTAGGGATTCATTTTCAATGCAACTAGTCTAAGAAAAGAGGGGCTATAATATCACAAACAAATGTTTTCAATATGAAATTCAATTCGGAAATGAATCTTCTATCTTTTTCGACCCCGTAGTAAACGCTCAAAGATGGTTAGAAAAGGGAGATATGTAAATACGAATGTAAGAGGGAGCGCGCTAGTATTAAAAAACGATAATAATCAAGCGAAAATGGTGAAAATATTAATAAAACACGACTCTTTTTAAATATAGCAAACATCTCTCGACAAATACTTAAGTTGCATTTAAAGATACACTGTGGATTTTTTCATGCCTATTACATATAAAATAACAGAAAAAATGTGTTTTTAATAATTTTCAAACCTTTCTTTTCGATTTTTTCTATCGAGGAAAATGTATATAATTAACGTTACGGAATAACAAATGTATATATTGTATTTACATTATCTTCAAATATAACTATAATTGGACCTTAACTCAAACAGTTATCGAAATACTTGTTATAAATCGGTAGAAATTGGGTATGGGCTTAATTAATTTAATTCTTCTATCTCTTAGTTTATAGTTTCAATATACCTATTTAAGAGTGCAAGGCTGATGTCAGCGTAATGAGTAAGATTGAGAAAGGGACGCTTAGATGGTTTGGGAATGTAGAGCGAGTGTAAGGAGGATATATGATGCAAAGGAGGATATATGACCGGTCGGTGGCCGAGTTGACATCGCACTTGGGTCCCACCCAGGCGTAGCGTGTTCAATTCCTCGGCTGGCTAAGTCCTCCATCACAACACAAGCAACATTTTCCGCTTTCTGTGGTGGTAGTAGGAGATTTTCAAATATTGTCAGATTATTCGTAACCCGGGAATGTTTGTCTTTCTTTAAAAAAAAAAAAAAAAAAAATAAATGCGAATGGTAGCAGAAGTCGGGGAAGCCCGAGGAAGACATGGCGCGATCAAGTGAATCAGATAATCGAGTCAGGCCATGTCAACAGTCAGAATAATAGAAGAGCATGTATGAGACGATGTATGAATGTGAATGAGGCAAGAAGTGTGTGCCAAGACCGAGTTGTTTTGCGGTCCGTCCTCTCTGCCTACCCCTTCGGGGAAACGGCGTGATGATTAGTTATTTAGTTGATACAAGTTTTTTTCACAGTAAGATTTTTTTTCAAATCCATATCATGTTTTGAGTCGACTTGAGTTTTATTTCCACCTAAACATTATATCAAATTTTTGTGTAGAGAGGTTTCGTAACAGGTCTTGTTTATTTTCAGCTGAAAACAATTAACATCACAAAACAGTACCCTATCACAGCAGTGCCATGGATCTTCCCAACCCAGATAGTGTTTCCATCAAGACTGAACCAGGGTCGCAGGAAGAAGGCTCAGGTGAAATGGCGTATACAGATATACAAAACGACCTCCAAGATGTGAAGAAGGAATGTTTACAGTATGCTGACGGTGTTCATCCAACTAGTAAGTTGCATTACATATATCATGGATGTGTTTCAGATGGACGCAGTAAGAACACCCACCTGTTTTCTTCTACCATTCTTGTCGTCCATCTATACTTTTGATTTTACCTTTGAAATATTTCTTTACTGGAAACTGACAAACTAAGAAATTCTTAAACTGATTATACCATTACAGTTTTACTTACTATTACAGTTCCTAATTCCTCAAGTAGTTGCCTCCATCGATGTGTAATAAAAGTTGTTTCACCATATTTTATTATTACAGTAAATCATCTCCAAAACTTCTTTCAATTATAAGATAAACATTTTCATTCCTTACCAAAATAACCTAATTCCACAACAAATACAATATCATTACTTATGACCTATAGTTACACGTGTAATGAATCGTGTAACTATTACTCTCTCTTGTGTCAAAATAATTTATTAATGAATTCAATTGAGTACAAAGTCACGGTGTTTGAAAGAGAGTGTTGGAAACAAGTGTTTGAAAGAGAGTGTTGAAAAGTTTGCAATATAGTTTTATTTATTTCAAACGGTGTTTGAAAGACAGTGTTGAAAAGTGTGCAATATAATAATAATATAATATCTTTATTGTGACAAATTTTCAAACTATAACTATAGAAATACATGAAAGACTGTTTTGTGTACATTGGTTTATAAATTAGATGAGTATATAATTTTATCAACGGAAAGTAATATATAAACAGTAGGTAAAATAAATGTAAATAAAAAAAAAGTTAGTGTAGTTATATGTTAAGGTTTATCATAGCCCGCCTCACTAGGCTTAGCCTGTGTTGAGGCAGCTATCTTCCAAGTTTATTTATAGTACTATAACGTACCTACAATTATATAACAATACGAACACGCAATAGTTAGGTAGCATCAATATCAATAAATTATTTACCAAGTTCGTTTATAGTCCTAATAATATACCTACAATTATATGAAAATACATACAATAATTAGGTTGCATCAATAACTGCGAATTTGGATGAGTGCACCGGTAAAGGCCCTGTCATTACTTTTGATCCAAATTTTTACGCTATCTTTGAAATTTTTTTGTGAATGACATGTTTTGATTTTATCAGGAAGAATGTTGTAAAGTCTTGTCTATACTTTTAATTATTATAATAATTATTATATAGCGCAGTTCTGTGTTATTTCACTTCAAAATTTTACCTTTGGAATATTGCTTTACACGCAACTGATGAACTAAGAAAACGTTTAACTTATAATGCTCGCAAACAGTTCTTAATTCGTCAAATGTTGCCTCGTCATATTTTATTGTTAAAGTAAATCAATCCACTCCAAAAATTCTCTACTCAAAATAGCGAAGCGGAGTTCTGTTTTAAAACCAACGAAAAACCATTGTTACTACTCCTACTCATAAAAATTAATTTTAAAAAGGCACTTACTCATTCTGGACAAAAACCTTTTTTATGTTCCCATTGTAGATGATGGAATATTTAGTATGTCTGTTTGCTTGGCTCTGGTTTTATGATCGTGAGAGGGGTTTGCCTCTGGTTTATTTTTTAAGTGATGAACTAGAATATTTTTAGCATAGATTTTTTGTAAACTTGGAACATCAAACAGATTAAAAATATCAGTAGTTGGCGTCCTTACGGGGTGCTTTAATATGGTCTTTATGATCCAATTTTGAGTTTTCTTTAGTTGTTTAAGATGGTTTGATGATGCTGAGCCCCATCCTATTATTCCATATTCCAGTAGAGAGTGGCATAGAGCATAATATACTCTCTTTAGATCTGTAGTTGATAAGATATTTCGTAATTTTTTGAAGAAATAGATGAGTTTTGTTAGCTTTTTTGAGGTTTCTTTGATGTGAGCATCCCAATGTAGTTTGTCGTCAATTACGATCCCAAGATATTTAATTGTTTTAGTTTGGACTATATTCGGGCAAGAACATTGCGGATATTTGTTTAGACATTCATGTAATTTGAGTGTATGCTTATTCGTTGGTTGACCTCTTTTGGTTTTAGAGAATGTTAGATATTTAGTTTTACTCACATTTGATGTAAGGGAGTTTGCTTTTAACCAGTTTTGGAGTACAGTCAGACCTTGCTCCGCTTTTTTATGTGTGCTTGTCCAATTTTGTTCATTGAATATAATGACAGTGTCATCTGCAAAGCTCATTATGTCTCCTTCAATGGGAAGACTCATAAGGTCATTAATATAAATGAGAAATAGTATTGGACCCAATACGCTTCCTTGAGGGACACCGTACTTGATTGATAGAGTTTTGCTACTTTTTTTACCAATTTGTACATACTGCTCTCTTCCAGTTAAGTAACTTTTAATTAGATTTAGAGTTGTTTGTGTTATTCCATTTTTTTAATTTAAAAAATAGTATTTCATGGTCAATTGTATCAAAAGCTTATTGAAGGTCAATAAAAACTGCCAAGCATTTTTTACCTTCATCCAGTTTTTTTATATTGTATTTGTTACTTTAGCTATAGCATCATCAGTACCCAGGTTTTCCCTAAAACCGTATTGCGTCGTTGATAATATTTTATTTTCATCCAAAAATTTAACCATTTGTTTTTTTATGACTTTTTCCAATATTTTCGATAGTGTAGGTAATAGACTAATTGGTCGATAGTTGGATATATCATTTTTGGGTCCGATTTTGTATATTGGAATAATCGTAGCAATTTTAAGACGTATGGGAAAAATACCTTTACTTATTAAAAGATTTACAAGGTACGTCAGTGGGTAGATTAGCTCATTTAGTAGATATTTAATTGTTCTGTTTGATATCAGTTTATTTCCCGATGAGGTATTTGTGTTTAGGGAGGCTATGGTATTTCTTACATCTTCACTTGTTATCTTGACTATGTTAAGGGAGTTTTCTTGATTGGCATTTTCATTCCACACTGTTTTTTCGGCAGTAAATGAAGATTGTTTAATTTTATTCGCTAAGTTAGAGCCTATATTGCAAAAATAGTTGTTTGCAAAGTCGAGATTTTTTCTGGATGTTCTGCAAAAGATGTTGGTATCCTGTCAATGTTTAATTCTTTAATGTTTTTAACATTGTGCGAGGCTTTAGCGTTTGTTATTTCGTTTATAAAATGCCAGAATTTCCGGGAATCATTATTACATTCCTCGATTTTCTTTTTATAGAATGCTTCTTTAGCATAACGGATTACATTTTTACAAATGTTACGATATCTTTTGTAGAAGCGATGTAAATGGATATCATAGGGGTAGTTTCTTACTTTTCTGTGAAGTTCGTCTCTTTTCCTGATTGAGTTGATAATGTTCTGACTAATCAAGGGTTTAATGTCAATAACGTCTCTTTTCCTGATTGAGTTGATAATTTTCTGACTAATCAAGGGTTTAATGTGAATATTTTTATGAGATATCTTTTTTTCTGTCGTTATGGTGTTTGATAGAATAATGTTCTGAGTAAAGTCAATAAAATAGTTCCAAGCAGCATCAGTATCATCATTTTCAAGAAGGTTTGACCAGTCAGCAATTTGTAGCTCTATTTTAACGTTTTCCCAATTTGTTTCAGACTTTGCTATGACAGATTTCTTTTTTTGATTTATAGATGTATTTTTATTATTAATAGATAGAAGTATTGTGTATTGTAAATAATGGTTTGAGTAAATTTATCAGTTTTACTAAAAATACGATCTATGCATGATTTGCTTTCATTGCATACTCGTGTAGGTTCATCAACCAGGCTTTTAACACCATGGTGAGCTAGTGTATGTATGTAATCATATTTTTTTGGATTTCCATTTTCCAGGATATCAATATTTATATCTCCCATAATAAAAACATTCTTAGTATTTTTGAGTAAGTTAAGCTCAAAATATAAGGAGTTTAAGAATGGCTACAGATTTTTTGTAGAAGGTGATCTATTTATTGCGAGAACTGTTATATCCTTACCAATTTATATCCTTAGACAGTTTGCGTTATTAATATTGATCTCTCTGACTTCAACTTCAGTATCTTCTTTAATGTATGCAATAACACCATCACTCTTTGTATTATTCATTAGTGTGGAGTAAGAGACATATTTATCAATTTGTAGAGGGTAGTGTTTATCAGTTAACCAACATTCAGTAAGGATAATTATGGCCCAGGTTAAATTTAAACTTTTAATTAATATTTGTAGCCCGTCAAAGTTTTTGTTTATTCTTCTAATATTTTGATGCAGTATGTTAAAATTTTTGTTCATTGTTGATAGGTTAGGTAAGTTTGCTCTTTTTGCACTAGGTTCCGTGGTTAATGTAGTGTCAGCCATTTTTTATTTTTGTAATAGTTGTTATTATGAGCCATTTTATTTATATGATGTTTTTCAAATCGTCTATATGTTTAACGTAAATTATTTTTTCGTTTGCATTTCTTCTTGCCATTATTTTTCCATCTTTGTGCCAGACGTATGAATAGTTTTTTTCTTTTGAGATTTGTTTGGTTTTCCAAAGAAATTCCTTATGATAAGAGCTCAGTTCTTCAGCTATGTATATTGTTTCAGTTGAAATATCTTTGATCGCAGCATAATTGATGTTTTTTCTATTTGCGATAAGCTTGTCTCTGGTCAGTTTATCTTTAAATTGCACTAGTATTTTAGGTGGTGCATTGATTCGCATCAGGTATCCTTTTTACGTCTATAATTTTGCCGTAATTTAGGTCCACTCCTGCCGCCGCTGCCACTTTTTTAACCACTTCAATTTGCTGTTCCCCATTTTTTTGTGGAATGCCTGCTATTTCAATATAATTAGAGCGGGTTTTGTACTCCATATCTGAAATTTTTATTTCTAATTGTTTAATGATAGTATTTTTCTCCTGGTGCTCTATTTTCAGGTTTATAAATTCATTTTCGATTTTTTTGTTTTGTAGGATTGTTATCTCTAGTTTTTTAATCAATTCATCGTATTGGGTACTCATAAATTCCATGCTTTTTTGGGTGTCCTGTTGTTGCTTCTAAAATTTTTAAAATAATATCTTTTTTCATAGCATCTAATTTATTTTCGAAAATCAGTGTAATTTTTTCTATTCTGAATTTTTCTTCATGTTCAATGTTGGCACCCTTTCCTCTAGTGTTAGCCATTTTTTACTGTTAAATGTGACAACCTGCCCCGGTTTTAAATATTGAAATAGAGGTACAGTACCGATGATGACAGTTAGAAATTTTGTTTTTATCTATGGATAACTATGGAGTAACAGTTTTATAAGTTTTATTCTCAATTTTTTTTTGTAATCACTGTAGTTATCCGGGATTACGGATATTAAATCGATTTTTTGTAATCTAACTCACGGTTTCGAACACCTTTCCACACAAATCACTCACTTTTGGTAAAGATATTATAAATAATAGGATAACTTATTTGCACTTGGATACGTATTTGTAGTCCATAGATGAATAATAAACCTATCTGATTATTAATGCTTGTATGATGGGAATTCCAATGAGCTTACTACTGAAAACTACAATTATCTTATCAGCAGGATCTTGATTGAACTATATAAAACAATCTAACAATAATTACAAATAATCATACACATAGCGCTCATGTCTCTACATATATTGAAATCGAATTATTTGCTGATGATGCTATGCTATATAAGCCAATAAAAGTCTAAACGATTGTGTCAATTTACAACATGATTTAAACAATATATCCACATATTGCCAACAAAAGTGCGCCCTACTGTCGAATTTGGCAGCCATCTCTGGTCCGGAGCCCCAAAATACCTGAAAAAAACCCTTGACTCTGTGCAGAAACGGGCGGTCCGTTTGATAGATTCCCCAATCTTAACAAACGGACTGCAATCTTTAGAACACAGGCATCAGGTAGGTATGCTGTTCTTGTTCAATCGGTATTACAATGGAAGATGCTCTGAGGAACTAGCGTCATTGATCACTTCGGCATCGGTGCGTAGTCGGGATACACGCCAAACTCGCGCCCAACATTTGTACGCGGTTGACATTTGTCACATGAGAACGGGTCGCTTCTACGATTCGTTCTTAAGTTCAACAGCTCGGTTGTGGAACGAACTGCCGGCCTCTGTGTTTCCTCCCTCCTACAACATGGGACTCTTCAAGACCCATGTTCACTCTTTCCTCTCCACAAAAAGACCCTCCTCACAGCATCCCCAAAGATGAAATAGGCCCTGAGGGAAATTATTTTCTTCAGGTCCTCCTGTGTGGAGTTAATATAAAAAATAAAAAATCAACTGTAGCTAAATGTTCCAAAAGAACATTGTCTTGTTCCAAAAGAACGTTGTCTTTTCAAGAAATAAAAATAAAATATTATTAAATTATTCTTTTAACAAAAACAACAACATTGCAACAGTCTGAAATATTCGTGATCTCGGAATAACCCTTGATTGTAAACTACAATGTAACCTTCATAAACATCAAATCACAAATTAAGCTGCTAAAATGTTAGGCTTCATCATAAGAAACACAAAACTTTTTAATAGCATCGATATTATTAATCAACTCTACTTTGCCTATGTACGAAGTCATTTGGAGTTTGCATCACTTGATTGGTCTCCATTTTACAAAATCCACGTAAACAAAATCGAAGCAATTAAAAATAAATTCATAAAATATCTTTGTTACAAGTCATTTGTAAGATTTAATAATTATGCAGAGGCAGCTTCATACTTTAAAATTGATTCACTGATTGTACGGAGGCATCATAAGGATGCACTATTCCTGTATTAAACTCAGAGTTGCTAAACAAGATTCCATTCAATGTACCTGCGCGTTCAACGCGCTCTTGTGTCCTGTTCAAGGTTGATCAAAGCAAAACGAACTCTAAGCAGAATTGTCGCCTGAACAGACTATGCAATAATTACAATAGCGTATTATCCAAGGTTAATATTTTCAGTTGCGAACTTACCAAATACAAAAGGTCCATAAAAGAATATTTCTCTGATGGTTTGTGAATAATGTTTATGTCTCTATTGTTTATCTCTATTTTGATTTGATTTATATCTACATCCTCTCTTCATGGCTATAAATGTTTGCTTTGTAAATTTTTCGTTTTATATAATCTTTTTTTTTGCATAAATTTTTTAATTCATATTCCTTTCTCACAAATTTAATTTACTTCTTTCATGTGATACTGTCTCAGTAGAGGTAAAGTCACAAGGAGGAATTCCATAACTGTTTTTATTTTACTGTATAATACTTACTAATAATATTACTTAATAATATACAAACTTGTTAAACTGTCGATTTCCCGAAAATGAATAAATATTAACATTTTGTTGATGTTCTGTTTCAGGTAGCATTAATGTGGAGACTGTACCCATGGAAAAACCAGGACCCCCTGAAAAAGGGTGTGACGGTGGGGGAATCCCTTATACGGAAATAAACATAGACCTGCCAGATGTTAAAAAGGAATGCTCAGAGCAATTTGAAAGTATTACCGAGAGTGCAGGTAAAATGGATTTTTTTTCGTTTAATCAATTTTAATAATCTTATCGTTTCATAATAAATACCGACTTATTGAGCTTTATCTGTCATCTTTTCCAGATGTGATAGTGGTACCGAAGATACATGCCGAAGTAAAACCTCTTTCATGTCTCCATTGTAACTACTCCAGCTCAAGCAAATCACATTTAACAGTGCACTTACGCACCCATACTGGCGAAAAACCTTATTCATGTCCCCATTGTAACCAACACTTCGAAAGCAAATTGAATTTAACGGTTCACTTACGCACCCATACTGGTGAAAAGCCTTATTTATGTTTCCAATGTGACTACTCCAGCTCAAGCAAATCAAATTTAACAGAGCACTTACGCACCCACACTGGCGAAAAACCTTATTCATGTTCCCATTGTAACTACTCCTGCTCACAAAAATCTTTTTTAAAGAGGCACTCATTCACTCATACTGGCGAAAAGCCTTATTCATGTCCCTATTGTAACTACTCTTGCTCACGCAAGTCAGATTTAACGTTACACCTACGCACCCATACTGGCGAAAAACCTTATTCATGTCCCCATTGTAACTACTCTTGCTCACGCAAGTCATATTTAACTGAACACATACGAACCCATACTGGTGAAAAACCTTATTCATGTCCCCATTGTAACTACTCCTGCTCACTGAAGTCACATTTAACTGAACACATACGAACCCATACTGGCGAAAAACCTTATGCATGTCCCCATTGTAACTACTCTTGCTCACGCAAGTCACATTTAACTGAACATATACGAACCCATACTGGCGAAAAACCTTATTCATGTCCCCATTGTAACTACTCTTGCGCACTGAAGTCACATTTAACTGAACACATACGAACCCATACTGGCGAAAAACCTTATTCATGTCCCCATTGTTACTACTCCTGCTCACTGAAGTCACATTTAACTGAACACATACGAACCCATACTGGCGAAAAACCTTATTCATGTCCCCATTGTAACTACTCCTGCTCACTGAAGTCAGGTTTAACGTTGCACTTACGCACCCATACTGGTGAAAAACCTTATTCATGTTCCCATTGTAACTACTCCTGCTCTCGAAAATCTCTTTTAAACAGGCACTTATTCACTCATACTGGGGAAAAACCTTATGCATGTCTTCATTGTAACTACTCTTGCTCACGGAAGTCAGATTTAATGGTACACTTACGAACCAAACTACTGGAGAAAAACCTTATTCATGTTCCTACTGCAGCTATTCAAGTACTCGAAGGGGACATTTAAAACATCACATTCTTACCCATACTGGAGAAAAACGTTTTTCATGTCACTATTGTAACCACTCCTCCTCACGAAAATCTCTTTTAAACAGGCACTTATTCATTCATACTGGGGAAAAACCATATTCATGCCCAATCGGTACACTTACGCACACATACTGGCGAAAAACCGTATTCATGTTCCTACTGCAGCTATTCACGTACTCATATGGAACATTTAAAACGTCACATTCTTACCCATACTGGAGTAAAAGCTTATTCATGTCACCATTGTAACCACTCCTGTTCACGGAAAATTCAAATTCAAGTCAAATTTAGTGGTACACTTACGCACACGTTCTAGACTAATTTAAATTTTTCATTTTTTTTAAATTTCATAATAAATAATGTATGTTTATAATTAAGCACCTCTGTAATTATTAAAGTTCCTACTTACTAATTTTAATTTTGTTTTGATTAGCCAAATTAGCGAAAATAAAAAAAACCTGCGTTTTTATATACTCGGCTCTATTATGGCTCGTATTAAGTCTACCGCTGAGAATATTCTTTCTTTTGTCAATTTATGCGAAAATCTTGGAGCTGTCCAAAAGGGTATTTGTCTGGGATCGTAGTCGCGTTCCAACGCCTGTAATCCCCAAAAAGGCGCCATTCCTCGTTGTGTTTCTTAACCACGTGCAATGGGCTCGCCCAACTACTCTTTGACGGCCGGCACATTCCATGCTCCATAAGGTATTTAAATTATTTTTTCGCCGCTTCCAAAAGATCCGGTGCCAGCTTGCGGGCTCGATCTGTTACAGGCGGTCCCCTTGTTTCAATCACATGTGTAACATTATGTTTACGAACATCTGGAGTCTTCATGTCGGGTCGTGTAAATGCAGGGTATTTATTTTAAGATGTCTCGGTATTTCTGATTAGCAGATAACGTCGAGATGCCGGATGAGGGTCCTTGAGAATTCATTCCTCCAATCTGTAGTGGAATGGTCCGTTATTGTTGCGTTCTTCAGGTTGACGCTTAGGTTGAAGTGATGTAGAAAGTCTGCTCCTAAGATTGGTCTTGATGCGTCGGCGACGGTAAATTTCCACTTCATTTCACGCTGAAGTCCAAATTGAAGTTCGATAGTTCTTGTACCGTATGTTTTTATGGTATTACCATTAACACTGTATAGCGTGGTGGGGCATGTTTCCGTGGTGACTGTATTTTTCGTGATCCTGCTTGACCTTGGGAGTACGGATACGTCACCACCGGTGTCGATCAAAAATTTTTGTTGCCTTAGGAGTTCATGGATGAAGAGAGGACATGTATGTTGAGGACAATCGTACGTCCCTACTGCGGTTTTCCGTTGTCATTTCCCGATTTGTTGCTATTAAAAGTACATGGTTTAATGCAATTGTACGATTTGTCATCGAATTTTACATGATATTTGCAGTAGCCATTTGAGGTAGGTATTGTTGTTGTATATTGACCTACCGCGTGACCTGGAACGAGGTCGTCGCGCGGAATTCCGGTCCGATGTCGATGGATGACGCCATTCTCTTCGAGTTGTTTTGATTTGATTGACTTCGAGAGTGAGTGATGCAATTTGCTCTTGCAAACTCTGGAGTCCCAGCACATACGTTTAAATCTACGTTCGGAATATTTTCATTACGCTGTTTCTCGTCTACTGCTCCACATTGTGTTTTTGGTATCCTTCCAAAATTTTATTTATTTAGTTATTTATTTATTGTTTATTTGCAAAAACAGTATGAACCAGAACATTGCAATATCGATAATTAACATTTACAAAAAAGTGAATAACAAATAGGTACATTTACTAGTGGGACAAAGAAAAAAGTTTCAAATTTAGATTTACAATTTTAAGTATTGAATAATAATATTTCACGTTTAAATACGTTGTAGGACATGTGGAAAATATCCACATTTCCTGCGAGGCAGTTAATTAACCTAGTGATTCTTCCCAAGGGCATCACCATTGGTAGGTTAGTTCTGCACCTAGGAAGAATCAAAAGCCTGTGTTGGCGGCCTCGCACAAAATTATCCGTGACATAAAATCCTATTTTAGCCAGAATGTCTGGTATTGATACTAAACCGTTTAGTAGCTTATACGCCATCAGGAGTAATGCAACATCCCTTCTGGAACTAAGGCTGCATACACCCAGCATTCCCAAGATAAATGCTGTTGGAAACAGCCATGGGTAATAACCAAATTCTCTCATGTAGAGGTATCGTAAAAACTTTTTTTGTATCTTCTCGACCATTAGTACATAGACAGTGTCCTCTGGCCCCCATACCTGAGATCTATTCTCGAGAATGCTACGCACTAAGCTAAAGTAAAGCAGCCTTATTACTGCAAGGTTCGTCAAGTCTTTCGAATTGTGTATGACAAAACCCAACATCTTAGTGGCTGATTTACAGATCTTTTCAATATGAGCCTGAAATGTTAAGCGAATGTCGTACACAATTCCTAAGTCCTTGCAAGTCACCATGTGCTTCAGTGACGTATCTTTCATTTTGTAATTAAAATATATGGTCTTGTGTGCCCTTTTGAAAAGTAGAAAACGGACGAATTTAATCTTTCCCTGAATATTGTTTATAAAAATTAAAAACAATAGGGGTCCTAAATTGGATCCCTGCGGCACACCAGAATTTGTAGGATATGCATTGGAGTTGAACTCACCATAGGACACGAATTGTTCTCTTTCACTCAAATAGTTACAAAAGAGTTTCAATAAGTTTTCCGAAAAACCAATTTCTTCGAGCCTATTTAGAAGCACTAAGTGATCAACTCTATCGAAAGCCTTTGCAAAGTCATGGTAAGATGCGTCAACTTGCTCGTTGTTATCGAGTGTTCTCGACAAGTAATCTGTAAATACCATTAAATTTGTAGTGGTTGATCGGCCATGTCTAAATCCATGTTGTTGTTCGATCAAGAATGGTTCAACTTTGGTATAAACATATTTATGGATAATTATTTCCAATAGTTTAGCAGGTGCGGAGAGAATCGCTATAGGACGGTAGTTAGTTGTTTGATACTTGTCGCCATCTTTGTGTAAAGGGGTGACTTTCGACAGCTTCCATAATTTAGGAAAAATTCCGTTTTTAACCGTAAGATTAAATATATATAGAAGTGGCTTACATAATGGTTCAGAACATCCCTTAATAACAAAGGGTGGAATGAAATCAGGACCATACGATGTTTTTGGTTTCAATTTCTTTACTGCTAAAACGAAATCTACAATATCAACGCTATGAATAGATATATTTTGAGCATTTGTTGATTCAGTCTGTCTTGGAACATAAGATTCAAAATCAACTTTTTTTGAATTATATACGGATTGAAAATACTTTGCGAAGGCTTCCGGTTTTGTAAAAACTAAAATGACGGACAACCACTCCTCGGGGCCAAAGTTCTTCTTTTAATAACAACTCGATGTTCCGCTCGTCGACTCCTATTTTAAAGGATGAGTATTCTTTAGAAAACGCCATAAACTTTTCAGCATTACAGCTGAGAGCTGTACTCGTTTTGACATGGGAAATGACTTCCTCCGTCGTCGTGTCGGGATCTAAGCGTGAAACGATAATAAATTTTTGTTTGGGTATTACTTTAATCGTACTCGAGTCATTGTTTCCTACGACTAAAATTTTGTTTTTATTGCGTAAGGCGGCACTGTATGATAACAATGGGCAGGAGAGCGGCTCGGTGCGGGGGGTTTGCTTGACGTTAACGCCGCTGCTCTCAGCCGGTGTAACCGACTCGGAGGCGGGGGCGGGCGCAGGGGAAACGGTAACTGGTTCACTGTTGTTTGCCAAACGAGGCTGGCTGACTGCAGGTGTGAGAGAGATGGTATCAATATTCTCACCTGAGTTTGAATTTTGGTTGATTTTTGTTTTCGATCGCGTTGTAATCACTTTGTCATTCGCACTGTAGGTACTCCGAAAGACTTCAATACTCGTAACGAGCCGCGAAATGATATTATTTTGAGTGATTATTTCATTCGATAATTGCCGAATTATTCGCTCCTGTTCGAGATTTTTAGTTTTCATTAACGATAGTTGCGTGTAGCAATCATCCAGTACTGCGATGCTCTGCTTATTAGACATATTTATCTGCTGCAGACGCAAGTTGTAACAGGTTGTCATCGGGTAGTGCGGCCAATATGGCCTGGACCTGTTGAGGTTGCCTTTGCAGCCGAAGTGTGAGCAGCGAGTTCATGCATGAGTCGGAGTAGTCCATACGGTTTCCTGTCATCGAGCTGTAGTCCGGTTAGAAGAAGAGTGAGTAGATTTTCTTCAGAATCTTGCAATCTCTCGATCAGTGCTAATTTGAGATAAATTCTGAGTTAGTTTAGAAGCCTGCAGAAGTTTCTGTTAAAGTTCTGAGAGGCCATAGAAATTTTAATATTTTTTTGGCGAGATTGTTCTGGGCAAGAAGTTTTGATAGCTGTATGTGAGCCTGAGCAGTTAAAAAGTTAGGTGAGGAGGAAGAAGGACATTGGTCAGCTGCGTGGTTTTCTCCACATTTAAAATATCTGGGTTGAGATCTGCATGCAGCTTTCGTATGACCAAAACGGCAGCAATCGAAGCATTGAGTGGTGGGATAAGTCTACATTTCAACTGGTAATGGGTTGAAGAATCAATAAAAATGGGAGGGAAGAGATTGGCCTTCAAAGGTGATAACGACAGATTGGGTGGGCTTTCAGGAAAATATACCCTCAGAGGAGTCCTTGTAATTTAGCCTCCTGGCTTTTATGGGATTGCCAATGTGTTGGGGGGTTGAAAGCGGAGACAGAATTTCTGCGATGGACAGATCGGTCGTGATACCTCTGACCAGGCCCATGCGAGTGACATTGAAAGTAGGGATATATGCCTTGAACTTTGAATTAGATGAAATGAAGATACTTTTGATGAAACTGTTGGCAGCTGACCCTGATAGGAATTCGACGGAGATTCGAAAGCGACCCTCGTCTTTTACACCTCCAGGCTTGATTGAAAGGTTCTTGCGATTGGAATTTGCCAAATTCAAGAGGGTGGATGGGTTTTCCTTGCTCAGTTTTTTGGGCGTATACTATGAATGGGCCACGGGAATGAGGAGAATAAAATTTTGTTGGAGGAAGTTGAGAAAGTGCTGTTGGGGATTGTGAAGTGAGAGGCGAGTCAAGTTTTATTGGGAAAGAGGGAGTAAATTTTATTTTTTTGGTAGAAGTCAAAATGACAGAATCACTATCAGAAATTTCTACATTTTCCCCGTCTGGGGGGTCCATAGAGGGATTTGGGGCCTTTGTAGGGGGTCCAGGGGGGAAATCTTACTCCATTATTCACAACAGTAAACAACTACAACAATAGTGTGGAAAATAACAGATGTAAAAAAAGTTTATAAATATTTAGAAATCAGCAGTGAAAAGTGACTCCTGGAAGATCAGGAGGGAGAAGAAACCTCAAAGCACAACACGCTACACATTTTTTCCAGTAAACAAAAAAGAATGGTATAAAATTATTTTTAGATAGAGCAAAACAAAACAACTGATAACAGCCAAACGTTATTGTTGCAATCCTATTCAACTAATTAAAAAAGGAAAAATTGTAATAATTGTAGACAATGAAATTCTAATTCTAATTTAATACAACTTCTGTGTTTCAAATGTACTAAATATAGTAATTTAGTTCATAACATTTGGAGAGTCCGTGATCAAATTTTTGAAAATATTTTTTTCACCTTCAATTTCTGATATGCATTTCTGATATGTTTACGATTAAAATCAAGTATTTTTTTCCATAGATATGTATCTTTCATTATCAAGTAAGCCACAGACAATATACAGAAATATAAAATATTCAATGTTGACTCGAAAAAATAGCTGTCACGGCAGTTTCAACGTAACAAACACGCAGGATTCGCGCGATTATAAACGATTTTTTCTATAAATCCTACCAAGATGAAACAAACGGTAAAATACAGGTTAACTCATTGACTATACAGCACCATAACAAGTTTGTATAACTCCATGTAAAAATTCTAAGTAATGTTTTTTTTTTACTGTTGGTGAAAAATTAAAAAAAATTATCGTCTGGATATATCGAGCAATCGAGGCAAAATTATTCATTTCGCGTGGTCACTCCAGTGGCTATAGGGGTTGAGATGCGTAGCATTTTATTTAGACATAATTTCTATTTCAGGGGTCAACGAGCAGGATCTCTATAATAATATTCGCGCGGTTTGTAATCGGTTAAGGGAGTGTGGATTATATGTAAACACGGACAAATGTCAGTTTTCTGTCAAAACAATTGACTTTTTATGTTATGTGATTTCGGAAAGGGGGATTCAACCCCAAAGTGATAAATTAGAAGCAATTAAAGAAGCACCGTATCCGTCAGATGCTTCGCAATTAAAAAGTTGATGAGTTTTTTTAAATATTTTTATAAATTTCGTTCCGAATATGACATCAATTTGCAAACCGTTACATAACATGCTAAAGAAAAATACTAAAGTTGAGTTCGATCAGGCATGTAGGGACGCAGTGAACAAGATTAAATATCTAATAAGTAACAACAGAATACTCACGAATTACTTCCCTAAAAGGATCAAGAAAGTCAGAGCATCCTCAGTAGAACAGTAAGCAAATAAGAACATTTATAAAAGCCAATCTAATTAGGTTACGAATTTTGGTGGGGTAATTTGCAGAAATTTTCGAGTAAAAATGCAAATCACTATCAAAACTGTGCTTTAAAGCACACATAATCTCCATTGAGAAAAAAGCTCTAGGATCAAAAAACCTGTGGAACTTTGTTAAAAAATTAAACAATGAAATTACCGACTACCCTCCCACAATGCATCACGATGGCAAAATAGCAAATAGCACCATTTAAATTGTATATCTGTTTGCTGATCTTTTCCAAAGCGTATACGAAGACGAAATATCAGATAACAACGTACCATCGTATGTATATCAAAATACAATACAAAATCCCTTGTTCTCGATATAATTTATCCATCAATACTCAAAGTAATTGATAAAAACCAACATGAATTCGTTACTGGAAGGTCAACTGCTGCTAACCTGCTAATCTACCACAACTATATTACGGAATCTTTTTCCAACAAAAAATAAGTGGACAGTATCTATACAGACTTTTCAAAAGCTTTCGACAAAGTATCCCATACATTATTGTTTTAGTAAACTGTATGCATTGGAAATGAGAGGCAAGTTGTTGGATTGGTTCTCGAGTTACATGTCTAACAGAATTTTATTTGTCAAAATTAAATATTCCAAATCTAAGTTATTTCATGCAACTAGTGGCCTACCGCAAGGTAGTCACCTCGGCCCCATTTTCTTTCTTGTATATAAATGATATCATATATATATATCATAGATATCTTTTAATCATTTTACTGAGATGTATGAATTCACAACTCCGTAGTGAATACACTTGTTTTTTTTATATTTATATGTTCCTTAAATTAACTTGGCGAAACGAATAATATGGAATTTCCTAAAACTCCATAAAAATAGAAAGTTATGAGCATCTGAAACAATATATTTTTTTAAAGATAAGGGTGTAGTTTGTTAAGACAAACTGCAATGCCAATTTTCATTAAAGGAACGAAGTATCCCCTTTTGTTCCTAAATATGTACTAACACCAGAAGCCTTATCTATTTTATAGGTACGAAAAGCCTTAACATACGTCTCAAAGGCGTACACATGTAAATGACAGCCTGTAGGCCAAAATATACCTAATTGTGCCCTATTGAATAGATGGAATGTTTAGGTTGGTATATAAACTAATATTAATACACAGTTTTATCAATGAAACTACTATCACAGGTATTTATTACAATGAATCAAAACATTATGCTTACATTCAAACAAAAAAATCATCTTCTTAAAAATCAAGTTGAACATATATATATTTTTTAATAATCCAATATATTATATATTAATCATGCTTTTAATTCTAGCTATAATTTTAGACCAATCTACAAAGATATCAACTTTGTGCTCAAAACATACTGACTTTTTGCACTTACAGCACACTAATTTCGACATTCTCTTTTTTAGCAGCAAAAAGTGCAGTATTTACGTTTTTAGGGCTCTGGTTCTCCTGCAAGAAGTTTGTTACTTGAATTAGTAGGTTTTGCGTGAAATTGGCTTATATTTTCAAGTCAGAGCTTCAAGTTTCATCTCCATCCAAGGCTTGACCGAATCTGTGCTGAGTTGCTTAGTGAATTCTCTTTTGTTTGAGGGTTTATTTAATCATCTTGTTTCCATAAATTACAGCAGAATGACAAAAGCCATGTTTAAGATTCCATAGAATACAGCCATTGACTATCTATTAGTTTTACGGCTGCACGACATTGAAGGGCACATTTGATCAAATGAATCTACTGCTCCTTTAGTTTGGTTCTAGAAATGAATCATGTCTCGTTTGCCACTTGAATTATTAATTATAGCTTTTTCATGACAAGAAGATAGAAGGAAAACCATATCTGCAGGTTTTTGCTTGTACGATAGAAGTGTCAGAGGGCCATCAAAACAAAACTTAGAACTGCCAATAGGTCGAGATCTTCAATGGTTCCTAGATTTCCTGCTTATTTGATCGAATAGTGCCCACTAGATTTAATTTGTAATTTGAGCTGGTCCTCCAGAGGTGCGGACTGTATTCATAGCTGAAGTTCTGTGAGATGATTGATCCTTAATTAGTTGACCAAACATCCCGCGTCCATTCTTACCGCAAAGAGTATTTCTAGGAACACGATGAATTTGCCCTAAGTTGGCAGATTGCGAAGCATGAGCAGAATCAGATGCTAGGTCAGCTTCTGCAATTTTAAGTCGGCTTCTTCAGTGGGAGCAGATTCTTGTAAAGGAAAAGCCTCTTCAGTTACATAGTTATTCTAATCTTCGCTTTGAATTTCATCCACAAACTGCCTGTTCTCGTCTTCAGAAGCTGATTCTCCCAGAGAAAGACCATTTTCTTGGTCTAAGATTTTCAAAATATCGTTACTGTTTAATATATTAGACCATGACATATTGGTATGTGAAACAATGCCAAAATAAACATAAAATGTACGAAAAATTAACGAAAGTAAAAACACATAATCTTAGTTAAAAGTTACACAAAGCCTAAATACACGTCTCACAGGCGTACTATACCTTAAAAACTTAAAAATTACCGGACTTGTCCGTACAATAACTGTAGATACGAAGGTAGCTGGGTACACCTTTTAGCGTTTTCAGTCTTGGTAGATGTTGTAAAGCCTTTGTGGTGGAGTTTAATGCCACGATCAGAGAGGAATTTATTCCAGATCTGAACTGACGAACGGAATTTATTACTGGCAAAAACTGAATTTACTACTGAATAAAACACTTGAAAATATTTCTTGAGACTTTTGGAGACTTGGAGATGGTTTCTTCAGGAGAGAGGATTCTCTTTCAGAGGTAGTTGTTGAACTGACTTTGTATGGAATTCGGTTCTCTATTTATAGAACGTTTTCAAATCGAACCCTCTCGGAGGCGTTCTATCCTCTATCGTGAGGAGTTAAGTGGTTAGGTATTTTTCCTCTCTGCAATTATCTTGTTGAGAGGAAAGTTATATTTTAATATGATACCTTTAACCAAGTCAGTTCAATCCACCAAAACCATCTCCCGCAGTCCCGTTTATTTATTTTATAAATAATTATACAAGTTTTCATATTGGGTTTGAAGTTAAATATCTTTGGTTTGAACATTTCCCAAAGGGTAACAAATATAGTTAGATATAATTATTCATGTTATTGTATTAGTGTATAATCATTTCTTGATGTTGATATTTATTTCGTAGTTATATCTTGCATCTTTTTCCCGTAAATCCAGTCTGATGATATCACAATTAATCACATTTGAATCTGTTATCAGTGTTTGATAAAAAAGTCAAGGTGATATGCTGGGCTGTGATTGGTTGGAGACGGCGGCCATCATAGAATTCCATCTGGGGAGTAGTGGAGGGGGTCCTACGTATATACTGAGTAGCCTTCCTAGCCGTGGTCACTTCGTGGGTTGGTGTGTCCGAGGGAGGTGTTGGATGATTATTTTCAGATGTATTTTAGGTTCTGCTATTATATTGCTATGTAATTATTTTGATTAATCACATATAATACATCATTTGATTGAGTTATTTTGATGTAAAGATTTCCAAATGTGTCGGCGACACGGTATCAAGCGGTTTCGGAGTTGAAGTGTTTTTGTGATTTTGGCGTAAACATGTTTCACCGCACACGCGACGAATATTTCAAGACAGCGTATAACTGCCTGCAGAGGGAAATCAAGACCGAAATCGCAGAACTCAAGCGCGAACTTTGGGACAAAAAAGTCGCATCACTCACGCCGAAGGATAATTCCCTATGGAAAATGGCAAGCGCGCTGCGACATAAAGACTTCACAATCCCCCCGCTACAGAAATTGAACGGCCCCGGGACGGCGCTTTCGCTACAAGAAAAAGCTGAAACACTCGCCGACGGGTTCGAGAGAGCCTACGCCGCTACAGACGGCCTTTCCGACCCGGCTACAGACCGGATCGTAGAAGACTCTCTACGAGACTTGAGGGAAGCAGAGCAAACAAACGCTAAAGATATTCACTTTGCTACGCCAAGCGAGATTGCATTCACAATCAGGCGATTGAGAACAAACAAGGCGCCGGGAAGCGATCAAATTCATAACATTTTACTCAAACATCTCCCTCAAAAAGCCATCATCTACACAACAAAATTGTTCAATGCCTGCCTCATGACCGGGCATTTCCCCCAGATTTGGAAATCGGCGACCGTGCTGCCTTTCGCAAAGCCGAATAAAGATAGAACGCAGCCGACAATTTACCGGCCGATTAGCCTATTATCTACGCTGAGCAAGGTATTTGAACAAATTATACTCAACAGGCTTGTACCACACCACGACGACAACAAAACGTTGCCAGACGAGCAGTTCGGCTTCAGAAAGAGGCACTCCACGACCCATCAACTCACCAGATTAGCGGAATTTATCGCAAGAAAATTTAACGAACATCGCTTCACCGCCGCTGCGCTCATCGACCTAGAGAAGGCATTCGACACAGTATGGATTGACGGGCTCGTGCATAAACTGCACCGCACTAACACGCCCATATACCTAACGAGACTGATACAAGAATACCTAAAGAATAGATCGTTCAGAGTGTTCATAAGGAACGTGCTATCTTCAATGCGTGAGATTCCAAAAGGCGTGCCGCAAGGAAGTTTACTTGGACCATTTCTCTTCATTCTGTTTACCTTCGACATCCCCCGAGACGAGAGATGCAATCTGTCTATCTACGCTGATGACGTCAAACTATACGTTTCCTCGCTGAAAGCGAATATGGCCGCTATTTACCTACAGAGGGCGCTCGATGCGCTCGTAGAATACTACAAAAAATGGCGCCTGAAACTGAACGAGGCGAAAACTGAAGCCATCATGTTCACGAGAAAACGTGTAAACAGAACACCTGACTTTAACATCGAAATGGGAGGACACAGCATAGAATGGAAAGATGAAGTGACATATCTGGGCCTGACCATGGACTCCCGCCTCAACTGGAAATCTCACCAAGCGAAGATACACACGCGCACGCGACAAGCGATCGGCATGATGAAGCCAATTTTCAATAGACGGAGTCCGCTACTTCCCAAAACCAAACTCCTCGTCTACTACTCGCTCATTCGTCCAGTACTCTCTTATGCGATTCCCGTATGGAGCAGCATCTCACACTCAGACCACAAGAATCTACAGACACTTCAAAATCTCTGCATTAAAATCACATACAACACAAGACTCAGAACAAACTTGAAGAGATTACACGAACGAGAACAAATTCCAACTCTATACGAATTCACACACAGACTGACTGAACGCTTTTACAAATCACTCACACTTAGTAAAAATCAACTTATACGAGACATAGGACAATACAATGCTCCGAGCGACTTGACATTCAGATACACACATAGACTACCGAAACACATCCTCATGGACCATGACCACATATGGCACATACCAGAATTAGACGCGGACGAATAGCGAGCAGTAGGTATTTCCTGAACTCCCGACTCCCTTCCTAAATATATAACGTTTATATATCTATTTATATATTTATATAATATTTTATAATTTGTATGTATATGTATGTTTATTTTCTATCTTCCCATAAGTATATATTTACATAAAAACAGACACACACACACACATCTCAAAAATGCAGGACATCATATACCGATGTTACTGAAGGCCGCAAACGTTTCAAGTTGACGTTCGGCCGCTCCTTCCTGGGTAAGGTTTTCTGCGATTTTCCTTACTCCCAACGGCAAATGCGGAAGGATTCCAACAAAAGGGCGCAGCCAAAATTTCCTCCCCCTATTCCCAACACAACACAAACAGACACGTATGTAGTATATGGCCGCTGTAGGTCGCTGCTGGTGCTGATGCTGGATGATGATACATGCAATTTTAGTAGGGTTTTTAGGTAACAAATTTTTTCCCTACCGAGAAAATACAAGGCCTCTAAGTCTATAAAAGCCAGGTAATATTTGAATAAACCCATATGAGGTAAAAATTGTGAGGCGCATATGACGCCGTTCTATTTGTATAAAGAACATTAACTTTAAATTCAGTAAATTTAAATGATTCACCACTTCATGGAATATAAGAATCTAGAAAATGAAAAAAAAATTTTGGCGTAAATATGAATTCTCTTGAAATATTCTGGAGGTCTGGATACGTATGATACACCATCTAAGCGTCCCTTTCTTGATCTTACTCATTAGGCTTACATCAGCCTTGTACTCTGCGGATCTCCGAATTTCTCACACGATCGTACATGGTGATACACACATACGCCTAAGGAATCTCATTAATTTTTCAGTTGGTGAAATAGCATTCCGAAAACGAGTATCATTCTTTTTTTAATTAGCGGTCCAATCATTTCCAATATGTATTAGAAGTCAGTTGCTATAATTTGGATAAAATTAAAGAAATTTTGTTGATTCTCAATTCTTAATTCTGCCGTAAAACGAACGAAAGTCCCATCAGTACTTCTTTTTTGAAGCCAACTCCTAATCCAACACACCCTTATGTTTTTGTTTGACAAAATTGTGCATATTATCGCAGCGGCAATCCGTTGTGTGCGGAAATGGGTATTATATGAGGATCCATGATCTAACCGTAAATAAACAAATCCCTGTTATCAAATATTACTAACTGACAGCTGTCAAAGTCGGCGGCAACGCGTTGTTGTCAGGAAGTCATCTTACCAAAAATAGAATTACTGGTGTAGCGGTCTCTGTGAGAAGAAGTTCGTAAATTAAACTTCCTAACAACTTCCGTGAGTATTATTTACGATAAGTTGGATGCATATGTAAGCGCTCCTGTGAGTAACTTTTCAAAAATTTATGAAAGTCGTAAATTTTACTTACAAGTGTAAAACCCAAACTTATAAAGAATGCAAAAATGTAACAATTCCACAGACATAAATAATAACGGTTCCAGTGACGGCAATGAAGCCGGGAACCGGGCCAGGAATATCGATCATCTCTACGGATGGAAACGTCAGGGTGTCCGACTATTGTGTCTCCTTTGCTTTTGCTTCCTTAACGTATATAAGTGTTCCTCTGTCTTTCTAAAGTACAGTGGGTTGCCATATTAATAGGGACACCTATGGAAAATGTCTTTTTCACACTTTGTGTTCATAAAACAAAGATGTTTATAATTTTAGGTGCGGTTATTATTATTTATTAACAAGGACATTGAATTTTGAAAATTATATACACCGTATTTGACCTTAATCTGCGATTATTTTATTTTTTTTATTATTTTTAAACATTATCGAACAAAAAGTTAATATTTCATAATTTCGCCTTTAACCGCAATAACAGCTTGTACACGCCGTGGTATACTATCAATGCACAATTTTGGAGTAATCTTTAGTTCAGGAGAATGATGCCACACCCGGATGAGGGTTTCGATGAGCTGCTGCTTCGTTGTGACCACCTCCTTGGCAATCTCCCTCTTGGTGAGCTCCTACAGGTTTTCAATAGGGTTCATGTTAGGGGAATTCCCCGGCAAAGGTAAAACCGGCACATTTTTTCAGCCAGGAGTGCAGTGACCAGGGGGGTATAACTCCGAGAAAAAAGTGGGTCAGAAAAAAAGACACGGTAATCTCTATGGGTGACTTGTGACGTATATTTTCCACAAACCAATACGAACTTCATGCATGTTTATAGGCCGCTGTCATTGGCCGATTTTAGGCTAGCCAATGGGTTGGCTCCGAATGAGAATTATATTGTCTATGGTTACGCCTTTTTTTATAATTTCTATCCTAGTCGATGGTGAGTATGTGTAGTAGTGACGTATATTTTTCAGTTACAGACTTTTATCTATGGCAAACATTAGGACCCATGGGCTCAGTACTAAAAACCCGAAGATATTGATCTAGTGAGTGGTTCATTTATGGCAGTGACAGTCCTGGCTTTATGACAGGGTGCGGTGTTGTGCGTATAAACGTATTTCTGGCCACCAGGGAACCATTCTCCGACTTGAGGCAGTAATCGATTTTCCAGTATTTGTCTGTACTGATCCTGCCTCATAGTCCCTTGCACGATGTGGAGGCGCCCCATCCCTTTGGAAGAGATGACTGACCACACCACGATACTGGTAGGGTGTTTGATCGTCTCTAGAAGGCAGTCCGGATGAAATTTCTCTCCTGGGCGTCGTCGGACGAACGATGATTTATCCAACAAAATTTGGAATATGGACTCGTCAGAGAAGCACACCTAAAAAAAGGCCATAATCAAACTTATGGGATTTTTTTAAAGTTTGATAACCACAAAATTGTTAATTACCATATTCCAGTTCTCTATAGTCATGTTTTGGTGTGCGTTGGCCCATTCCAGTAGTTTTTTCCTCATATCTACTGTGAGGCGAGGTTTTTTAGCTGGCCGATGACCAATGAGGTTCTCCTCAACCAATCTCCTCTGAACTCTCCTTTGGGAGACTTCGATATAATCTTCGTTGATCATCAAGGTCAGGCAAGCCACACTCTTTTTGCGGTTTTGGAGACAGACGTCTTTGATTTTGCGGTCAGTGCGAGGTGTAGTGATTCGTTTTTTGCCACATTTCCCATTGTGATTCAATTCAAGGGGCAGGTTTTGATTGATTTTATAATTTATCTTGTTAACCACACACTTTAAAATACCTGTAATGGTTGCTATTTCCCTTTAGGAATGTCGAGTGTTTAACAATAGTGTCTTCACTTCCGCACATTTTCTTGGGGACGTGTCTGAAGACCTACCCATACTGAAAAAAAAGTAATTGGACTCAATATGGAAAAACTATTCACTGAAATAAGATATGCAAAAAAAATTACAAAATTAATAGATAATTAATAATTACTTACATTTTTGTACAGCTAAACTGTTAAAACTCTTAAATATAATTATTATGTATATTTATTTACCAGAACTTCAATCACGAATTTTCACAAAAATGCTGGCCACATGGAAAAAACCTTATATTTTCGAGGGATGTGGCACTTTGCGAGTGTTGAACTTCTTAAAAGTGTCAGTGGTGATACCAGCAACAAAAATAACGAAGGAATGGCCATCATATCCAAGTTATTTAGAAGTAGAGACAACGTAAACATAAAAATCAAGAAATATTGGAACTGTCCCTATTAATATGGCAACCCACTGTAATATTATATGAACCACACAACAATTTAAATTGAACTTTTTTGAAGAGGTTTCTTCAATATCTTGCAATTGACCGCCGTGCTTCGCCTTGTATGTAAGTATGACCTTTATATATAAACTAAGTAACACTTAAACTCGTTAATTTGTGCTTGTTAGTTGTAAGATTATATCGCTCACCTGATTGATCAGTTTAGTTTTCATTAACAGCATTCGCGATATAACACGAGAGACAAAAGAGAGTACACGAGTTTGTTTATTGTTCATTTACGGCCGCTGTCAAACATTAAAATCAAGCGATTAGTAAGTTCATCTAACCTTGACCCTGTTTGAACATCACATAAGTCATTTTCACTTATTCAAAAACAGCAAACCTTTTTTGTGGTACCATTAATTAAATAAATTTTGAAGAAGTAAGCATTGCTTACGAAACATATGGTTTTTTTGAAAAATAATAGCGGTTTTAAATAAGTTTGGATTATTTTTAATATGAACTGTTCAAAGAGAGAGTTTTTGTTACAGTCCTTTCTTATTTTTTAGCTGAGTACCTATAATAATCATTACACAACAGGACGCTATCACAGCAGTGCCATGGATTCCAACCCAAAGAGTGTTTCCATCAAAACTGAACCATGGTCACAGGAAGAAGGGTCAGGTGAAATGGCCTATAAGGATGTTGAAATCCACCTCCCGGATGTGAAGAAGGAATGTTTGCAGAATGCCGAGAGTGTTCAGCCAACTAGTAAGTTGCATTGCATATCACAGAAGTGTTTCCGACGCAAATAATCAGAACAGCTGCTTATTCTTTACTTCCCCTCTTGTCGTCCATACTTTTACTTATTATAATAATTATTATATGTATAGCGCAGTTCTGTGTTATTTCACTTCAAAATTTTACCTTTGGAATATTGCTTTACACGCAACTGATGATCTAAGAAAACGTTTGACTTATTATGCTCGCAAACAGTTCTTAATTCGTCAAATGTTGCCTCGTCATATTTTATTATTAAAGTAAATTAATCCACTCCAAAAATTCTCTACTCAAAAGAGCGAAGCGGAGTTCTGTTTTATGTCGACCGTTGAGCATTTATGTAGGTACGTATGTAAATTTGTTTGTATTTTCCGTTTCCAGTTCAAGATGGTGTTCATTATAGATTCTGTCAATTGGAATAATCAATACTATGGTACCTACCTACCTGAAGAAAATTGCATAATTCCTTATTGTATATATAAAAATGACACTTAAAATAATGGTTTATATTGCGTACCTACTTGCTACTCACAAATCTTCTGTTTTCAGAGGAAATTATGGTTTTGATTTATTGAATGAGAGAATTTATTTTAATTTTTGTATTATTGGACCTATCTATCATCTTTACATCCATTTGTATAAAGAAGAGAGTCTGATTTTGATATCTACTGTTTTATTCCGAGAATGAGGACATTTTGCACACTTGACCTTAAACAATATGAAGGCGACTATCTACAAGAGATTTCGTAAATTTATCCCTTTCCCCTTTTCTCACCCCTGTAGAATTTTGACATACCGAACGATTAGTCATAATAGACCGGATATCGTTTTACATGACAAAATTAAACTATAAAAATAACCTATATCATTGATGTAGCTAATCCATATTCCTGTAATATTAAAAAAAAAACAATTTCTGAAAAAATAAAATACACAGATTTGAAAAATGAGATTAAAAGAATTCGTTATTCTCAGACTATACAAATATAACCATTTGGTTTTTCGGCTACTGGTATTATACCTAGCTCTCTCATTCAATATTTAGGCGTATTAGATCTGTCAAACAATTTATTTATTTTATTTCTTTAGAATTTACGGCACAAGTGCATAGAAAGTTTTTTTTTTTTTTTTACATATACATAGTGCAGTATTAAATTTTGATGAAAAAATTAAAGAATTAAATTAAGTTAAAACATAACAAATAAAATAACAGTAAAGAAAGAAGCAATGTCAATAGCCTGTTATGTAGTGACCTCATCAAAATAAGTGGCGTTAAAATGTGTTATTACTGCAGCTTTATAATTTACAAGGGAAATATTAAAAGTATCTGCGAATTTGCATAAAAGTTCCCAAGTGTGTGCATGTGCAATCTACTTATAACTGAGTTATATCCTGAGACTGGTATAATTGTCACAATAAAACATACAAGAGGACCTTGATCTAATGGTAGGAAAATGAAATTGAATCAACATTAATGTGTCTGGGCTATCCAACAGATAATTTATAATTTTTGTATAAAAATATAAGATCAAAAATTTTTCTTCTATCACTAAACTTAAGCAATTTCAATGATATATAAAAATGAAAAAATCGAGTCATTTTAAATACATGTTGGATTACGAAAGATTTTTTTAAAATTTATGTAGAGGGATCAGTAGGATTTATAGGCCCTGTTAAGAGTCCTACCGAACCCTCTGATATGAAAATATCTGAAGTCGGTGAATTATTTTCCCATTTGATCTCTGGTGAGTTGACGTTTTGTACTTGTATTGTTTTGTATTTAGTATCCTTATATAATGCACTTGCATAATTTGGATTGATAATAATTTGTGGAAAAGTGTGTGGAACGGTTTAGTTTTTTTCGGTGGGGAAGATTTAACCCGGATATAAAGTCGGAAACAAATAATCATACACAAAGCTCTCATGTCATTATATATTTATTAACATTTTGTTCTTGTTTTGTTTTAGGTAGCATTAATGTGGAAACTGTACCCATTAAGGAAAAACCAGGATCCGGAGAAGAAGATGGAGGAAGAATCCCTTATACGGAAATAGACATAGACCTGCCAGATGTTAAAAGGGAATGCTTAGAGCACTCTGAAAGTATTACCGAGACTGCAGGTAAAATGGATTTTTTTTATCGGAATCAGTTTTAATATACTTATCGTTTTATTATAGATACCTACTTCTTCATCTTTTTCAGACATGATAACGGACCTGAAGATGCATCCGGGAGTAAAACCTCCTTCATGTTCCTATTGTAACTACTCCTGTTCCACCAAATCATGTTTAACAATTCACTTACGCACCCATACTGGAGAAAAACCCTATTCATGTCTCCATTGTAATTACTCCTGCTCACAAAAATCATCTTTAAAAAGGCACTTACGCACCCATACTGGAGAAAAACCGTATTCGTGTTCCCATTGTAACTACTCGTGCTCACGCAAGTCAAATTTAACAGTGCACTTACGCACCCATACTGGCGAAAAACCTTATTCATGTCTCCATTGTAACTACTCCTGCTCACAAAAATCAATTTTGAAAGTTCACTTATGCACTCATTCTGGAGAAAAACCTTATTCTTGTCCCTATTGTAACTACTCCTGCTCAAGCAAATCACATTTAACGGTGCACTTACGCACCCATTCTGGCGAAAAACCTTATTCATGTCTCCATTGTAACTACTCCAGCTCACGCAAGTCAGATTTAACGGTACACTTACGCACACATACTGGCGAAAAGCCTTATTCATGTCTTCATTGTAACTACTCCTGCTCGAAAAAATCACTTTTGAAAGTGCACTTATTCACTCATTCTGGAGAAAAACCTTATTCCTGTCCCTATTGTAACTACTCCTGCTCACAAAAATCACATTTAACGGTGCACTTACGCACCCATACTGGAGAAAAACTTTATTCATGTTTGCATTGTAACCACTCCTGCTCAAAGAAGTCTGATTTAACGGTTCACTTATGCACTCATGCTGGCAAAAAACCTTATTCATGTCACCATTGTAACTACTCCTGCTCACAAAAATCACTATTAATAAGGCACTTACGCACCCATACTGGAGAAAAACCCTATTCCTGTCTCCATTGTAATTACTCCTGCTCACAAAAATCATCTTTAAAAAGGCACTTACGCACCCATACTGGAGAAAAACTTTATCCATGTCCGCATTGTAACCACTCCTGCTCACAGAAGTCTGATTTAACGGTTCACTTACGCACTCATGCTGGCAAAAAACCTTATTCATGTCTCCAATGTAACTACTCCTGCTCACAAAAGTCACTTTTAAACAGGCACCTTCGCATCCATACTGGAGAAAAACCTTATTCATGTTTCCATTGTATCTACTCCTGCTCACAAAAATCTCATTTAAAAAGACACTTACTTACTCATACTGCAGAAAAACATCTTTAATGTTCATGTTCCCAAAGGGGATCTTTAAAACATCAGATTCTTACCCATACTTGAGAAAAACCTTTTACATTTCCCGATTGTAACCTCTCCTGCTCGTAGAAGTCTAATTTAACGGTACACTTACGCACATATACTGGTCTATCTTTTTTAATGTATGTTTTATTATTAAGTACCCATGTAAGTTTTAAAGTTCCTACTTACAAATCTTAATTTCGGTTTTGATTATTAAATTAGCGAAAATCAGAAACGTTCTTTTTGACATACTCGTATATAAACTCCCTTTAATAAAGTTCACTAGGGTTTTTTTTTATTTTTTTATTCTTTATATTGTCTTTCGCCCATTAAGAGTGATCTTGGCCATACATTACAACATTTTTCTTATTAATAAATACAACAAATTACAAGATAAAATTGATTACACAACATGACATAAAATAACGTAACATAAATAAACCAAACATAACATCACATAACATAAACATAACATAACATAACATAAACATAACATAACATAACATAAACATAACATACTTAACATAAACGGAACAGAGCTGGTAACAGTAGATTATCACAACTATAGAAATAGGAACCTGTGTACAATATAAGTGGGCGTTTTTCGTTATTTAACCAAAGATTCACTAGGGTTGTTATTTATTTTATTTTTTATTTATTAATCTTAAGTTAGCTCACATCTTCGTGTGTGCTAATAGTTTTATAAACATATAAACATGTACATTGTTTGGCAAACATAATCTTTCTTTAAATATTTCAATAAAGTCACAAAAAAATAAACATTAATAATTGAGATAGACATATTTTCTTAATTCATTTTTGAACTTATTAATATTTTCTATCACAGCAATTTCCTTCGGGATTTTGTTATAGAGTTGAACGGCCTGGTACATCAGAGATTTTTGGGTGCTTGTTTTTTTTCTTGTTGGCAATCTAATTTGCTTAGAATATCTCGTCCCGTGTCCGTGTATCTCGTTATTGTAATTTATTTTTCTTTTCAGTTCCTTAGACATCATCCCTATGTTAATTTTATGTATAAAAATAAGTATATTCAAATACACAGTTTGCTTCACCGTCAAAATATTCAGCTCCTTTAACATGTCTCTTTTACGTGTGTGTATGTTGCGCTTAAGTATTATTCGCATTGCTTTATTTTGCAGTATTTGCATTTTTTTCATTTTCTCTTTATTGCAGAGAAAAAGAATACTTGAACAGTAATTAAAGTGTGGTGATATAATTGAATTGTATATTATCTGGCATGTTTCTTTATTTACTTTGTTTCTGATTCTACCAAGAAATGATTTTTTTTTGCAATTTTTTCAATTGTATAGTCTGCATTTTTTGAGAAGTTCAATTTTGAGTCTATAATAACACCTAGATATTTAATTTCTTCCACTTTTTTTATGATTTCTCCATTTATAGAAACCTTTGGTTCCTCATGCGTATTTGTTCTGCCTATATGCATGTATTTTGTCTTATTTACATTTAGTTTTAATTTATTTAGTTTGAGCCATTTTGACAATGTTTCTAAGTCACTATTTATCTTTTTGATTGCTTTCTCATAATTATCTTCTGCAATATAAATTAGTGCGTCGTCTGCAAACAGTCTTATTTTGCAATGTTTTAATATTTTTACCATATCATTTATGTAGAGTATAAACAATATCGGACCCAATACAGATCCTTGCGGTACACCCAGCTTATTTTCAATCGGATTTGATATATTGTTTCTTATCTTTGTTGTTTGTTGTCTGTTGCTTAAGTAGTTTTTAAACCATTCCAGTTCTTTCCCTTTTATTCCATATTTTTTAAATTTTTTAATAATTCTTTTTCTATCTATTGTTTCAAAAGCTCTCTGAAAATCTAAAAACACCGCAACAATATGCAAGTTTTTATCTATATCTTCCTTCCAATCATCAATTACTAAATTTAACGCTGTTTCACATGAATTATTGTTCCTAAATCCAGATTGTTCATCACAAAGGATGCTATTATTTTCCAAGTATTCTTCAAGTTGAGATTCAATTATGTATTCCATCACTTGCTCATATTTTGGTAACATATTTACAGGTCGAAAGTCTTCACATTTTTTTGTGTTCGAAATCTTTGGAATCGGTATCACCATAGACGTTTTCCATGATTCAGGAAACTTCCCTGTTTCTAACGATTCGTTTATTAAACTAAGAAACTCTTCTCCTATTACAGGTAATGCATGTTCTAATATTTGAATAGTGATCCCATCTTGGCTGGGCTTTGATTTGATTTTGGACATTATTCTTTGGAGTTTCTGGCCGTCTATTTTCTTAAACTTTAATTCGCAAGTTTTTTCTTCAAAATTGAAAATTTCTTCTTCTTCTATGATTGGGATATTTTTGTTAATTTCTTCTATACTTGTCACAAAATATTTATTAAACTTATCAGCCATGTTGTTTTCGCCAGCCAATTCGGTTGGGAATATGATATCTTTTTCCACATCTTCACATTTATTTTTCATCATTGACTTAAGTGTTTTCCACATTTTCGTTGGATCTCTCCTTTCCCGTTGAATTTTGTTGATGAAATGTTCATTTTTGTATCCTTTATAAGTTTTGAGTACTTGTTTCGAATTGTTTTAAATCTATTCCAATGTTCGTTATCCTTTGTAATTTTTGCTATTTTATAAGAAGTATCTCGTTCATATTGAATTTGTCTTAGTTTTTTGGAATACCATTGATTATTGGTTTTAATTACTATACGTTGTTCAGGCATTATTTTATTTATTGGGTATGTGGCTATGTTTTCTGGTTCTATTGTTTGTTTCCTCAGGTATCTGATCCTAGTGCCCAGGGCAGAACATTGGCACCATGGGTGAATTGGAGTCTCTTCATCCTCTTCACATTTCTTGCATCTAATTGTGTTTTCCACTCCCAATATCTGCCTGTATCTCCTGAGATGGCAGTGTTCCGTTAGTAGTCCTACCAGTTCTCTTAGCGAGTTTCTGTCCATATCGAGTAGTTCTTGGTTCGTCTAGGGTTTTTTTAATTATTTTTTTTATTTTTTATTATTTATTTAAGTTTTAATCCTGCAGGACTGGGAGGATAGTGCAATCCCAGTCTGCCATATTACATGAAGTGCAGTTAAACAGGGAAATATTAAAATAAAGTAAAAAATTATAAAAATCGATATAAGATAAAATAAAGAGAAAAAAATATATATTTAAACGCCATAATATGGCTTTTACAATAGAGTGATTACAGAACAAGTAATGTGTACACAAAAATATTGTCGCAAGTGATACAGTTGTTAGTAGAAGTGCAGTTAAACAATACATAATTAAAAGAAATATCCACTAGTGTAGAAATAGTTGAATGAATACTAGGTTTTGTATAAAACCTGACATTTATCGAGGTATGAGGTGTTTATGATAATGAATAGTAATTAATATAAAGTAAATTCTATTAAAACCTAGAATGTTATAATAACAGAGAATATTTTATTTGAACAGAATATTAATATGCACAAAAAAGTGACTTTTTCACATGTGTTATCTAGCAAAATATTATAATAGAGTAATTAGTACTGAGTTTATTGTTGCCTTCAAAATTAATTCTACTTGGAATAGCTGGGCAAGTATCGCAATTTGGCTTTAGTAAAACAGGGCTTTCAACGATTTTATGTTACTTTTGGATAAGAAATAATATATTGTTTTGTTTCCCGACTATTATGCTAATTCCTTACCAGTAGAACAATTATGGCATTTCTACATGACGCCTCTAATCTAAAATGCAGTCTTCCAAAGGGCCACCCATTTCTGCACAGCATTGAGTCAGGATTTTCAAATTATTTTGGGGCACCAGATCATAAGTGACTACTAATGCAAGCGACTTGCGATTGGTTCAGGGTCAGCAGTTGTTCACTACATGTTACAGTTGTGTATTATCATGTATTTCATATATATAAGAGATTCGTTTTTTAGATTTTTTTTGATTGGCGTGTCATTGTAATTAGTTCATAAATTGTATGTAAAAGTCACCTCTCTCCAAAAGGTGACTTTGACCACTATTTTTTTGATCCCCCAACAAATTGTATACATCTATATCTCGATGGTTTGAACATGTGCAATAAAATCTTCATAAACAAATGAATTTAGAAATTTTTTAAAATTTATTTTCAAAGTGTTCAATTCGGATATGCAGTCGATCGAATTCGAACGAAATCGAATCGATTTTTATTTATATTACACGCCCATAGTGGCTTTTACAAACATGTGATATAATTATAATAATTTAACACTAATATGACAAAAGCTAGCATTGATATTTATTTATGAGGTATGTTATTATAGCCTTCTTGTAACTACATTCCGTGCAATTGAACACATCAACTACATCTGAGAAAACATTGCCAACTGCATGTAATCTAGGTACAAGCGAGTATCTAAATGACTCAGTCCTGATTATATTGTTGCAATTAAAAAAAATTCTAGATCGACTAGCTCTTGTAGGTGTATTAAAGGTAATTAGACTCAATAAATCAGGGCTGTCTATAATACCATTATCAATTTTATAAATAAAAATCAAGTCGGAAACAAGTCTTCTATCTGAGAGTTTTAACAAGTTTAGTTCTTTCATCAAGTGATTATAGTTTATTGTTTCAATTGGTAGACCGAGTTTATAGTTTGAATCTTAGGAATTTATGCTGAATTTTTTCAATGGAATCAGAGTGGATTTTGAAGTGAGGGGACCAGATAGAAAAAGTATATTCGACTTGACTACGAACTAAAGAAGAATACAAAATTTTTAATGTAGAAATTTTACGAAAGTCTCTGCCATTTCGTAGAATAAAACCTAGCATTTTTAATCTTTTGTTTATAATGTCATTATAAAATCATTCTTGCTCTTCAGTTTCTCATGTTTATATGTTTAATATTGTTGGTAAATATTCTCGTTTTATTTTCTTACTTATTAAAAGGTGGTAGGGTTAGATGAACTGCCAAAGTAAGAAAAGGTCAAGGCGGTAGTTCCTGAAAACGGTGCAGTAAGCACCGAGAAGTTTCTGCAACAGCTGAAGAACCAGACCCCGCGGCTTCACACTAAAAAGTGTATCGTCCACGACTCGGTTAGGGAGAAAGACAGATATCGCCTGATGCAGAGACAGTGTGAAGGTGCTGAGGGAAATGGGTATGACGGCGCAAGTCGGCATAAGGAAGGCCATCTTCACAATGCGCGGACCCAACACCGAGGAGCGGATATATGGTTAAAGCGTAAGGATTAGACCCCTAAAAATAGCCTTCATTTAAAGGATTTCAAATTTCAATTCATCTTTGATTATTTTTACCACAGATTGATTGTATATCTTGAAACGAGATTTCATCTGAAATGCGTTGTCCTAAGAAAATGAGCTGTAAAAAAGGTCACTTAAAGCTCATTTTCGCAGAACAACATTTTGTCATCAACATGATGGATTTTTCTTGTTGTGACGGAATATTTCGACAGTTAAACATTTTTATTTTTAAAATAATATTTTAGGCTATCGAATAGGGTAGGTTCCGAATGAGAATTATATTGTGTATGGTCGCGCCTTTTATAGTTTTTTCTATCCTCGTCGATGGTGTGGGACGTACTTTTGTTGCACGCATAAAATTTGTCTAAATATTGACATATCTATGGTTAAATAGAGGACCAATTTGCTACGTACAAAAGCCCGAAGATATCGATTTAGTGGGTGGTTTATTTATGATTGCTTCCCTCTCATCAGTAACAGTTGCACCGTCTTTCTAAAGTAATAACATATAAACTTCATAACAATTATGTAAAATTTATACCACTTGAGATTATTTCAACAACCAACACATTTTTAAAGCAATGATTTAAAAATTGAAGTGCTTCTAATTCCTTGTGACGTTTCTTCAACGCTTTGAAATTGACGACCGCACTTTGCCTTGCATGTAAGTAGGTTCTAATTATGTCAACAAAGTAACATTTAAACTCGTAAATTGGTGCTTGTTTATTGTAAGAATATATCGCCAAGCACTTGATTGATTAGTTTTGACAGCGTTATAATATTATACTGAGCTACCCAACACTTGTAAATACGTGACAGATGAGATTAAATGGGTTTTTCATGGTTGATTTACGGCCGCTGTCGCACATTAAAACTAAGCGACTAGTAAGTTCATCTAATGCCTCGTTTGAACATCATATACATTTTGAAAAGAGAAAATTTATTTTGTGGTACCATTAGTTTTTAGTAAACTCTGACGAAATGCGAATTACTTATGAATCATATTGGCTTTTTCAACTACAAAAGCTATTAAAACTATGTGATGAATATTTTTGTTATGATATAGATAAGATTTGCTAATGACCTTACTTATTTTCATATTAGAGCCATGGATCTTCCCATCCCAGAGAATTTTACCATCAAGACTGAACCATGGTCGCAGGAAGAAAGCTCAGGTGAAAAACAGGCATTTACGGATATAGAAATCCACCTGCCTGGTGTGAAAATGGAATGTTTGCCGTATGCCGAGAGTGTTCGGCAATCCAGTAAGTGGCATTATCTATTGCATATCACAGAGGTGTTTCAGATGGGCGCAGTCGGAACTTCTATTTATGTTTTACTCTGACAACAAGCTAATATATTTACCAACAAATTTTTAATCTTTGTGCAACAAACTACATCAGAATTAACTACATCATCTCTTACCTTTACCAATAAATTATAACATTACTTTACCAAGCTAGTTTAATATAATCAATTATATTTGTAATATTTACTGACGTTGTAAATCAGGGATTTTTGTTTTTTTTTGGATATTCTTGCGTTTCTCCTTGCAAACTTTACTAGGATTTCCCAGGCATCTTTATTAACTGCTCATGCAGCAACGGCAATTGAAGATAATTATCATTCATCTTGAACTGCATGTCTGACGTCTATTTAGAAAAAAAATAACTCCTTTACCATATTTCAGATCTATTTCTATATAATAAACCTATCGGATGACGGATTTTTATACTATGGGATTTTGTACCCGCTTAGCAACCGCAAGTAGCTTATCAATTTGTTATTGTTTTATTATTCCAGGTAGCATTAATGTGGAGACTGTACCCATCAAAGCAAAATCAGAACCCCGAGAAGAAGATAGAGGGGACAATCACTTATGCGGAAATAAACATAGACCTGCCAGATATAAAAAAAGAATGCTTAAAGCAGTCTCGAGAATGCAGGTAAAATTTATTTTCGGTTTTCTGAATTAGTTTAAATAATTATCTAGTTATTTTAGACACGTACTTATTATTATCTGCCATCTTTTTCAGAGATGATAACGGACCTGAAGACGCATCCGGGAGAAAAAACTCATTCATGTACACACTGTAACTACTAATGCTCACGCAAATCACATTTAACAGTTCACTTACGCACCCATATTGGAGAAAAATCGTATCCATGTATCCATTGTAACTACTCCTTCTCACGCAAATCAAATTTAACGATGCACATTCGCATCATACACTTACCCACACGGCATGAAAACTTTATCCATTTTTCTAAGAAAAGTTTTCCAAACTGATATGGATGGCAGTATTTATTTTACTCTTCTTGGTTTGCCTTTGTAACTATAAAGTTTGGTTATATGGTTGAGTTTTATAGAGATAATTTTGAAAATATTCTGAATAATCTTTTTAATAAGTTTCAAGAGTTGGTGAAAGATGAGGTGAAACATTTGTTACGTAGCGGTTTAAATCTTAGTAAATAATAATAATAGAAGAATAATTGATGGACACAAGTAGCTGCTGCTATCCTGACAGTCACTAAATTCTCGCCATCAGCGTTCCGCGTGGCCAGAAACGGCAAACGACAGAAAAGCAATCCGAATACTAGGGAATATCCAGACTATTATTATGTATTAGGCCCTCTTCTCTTTCTAATATATATAAACACTTTATGTAACTTGGCAATTGATGGAACTATAATTTATTTTGCTGATGATACGGTAATCATCTTTGAATCTGATAATTGGAACTCAACTATGGAAAAAGCAAATAAGGGCCTAAATAAAGTAAAACATTGGTTATACGACAACCTTCTGACTCTTAATATTATTGACAAAACAAAATACTTACTTTTCTCCATACGCAAAGTCACTACTCCTCAAAACTGTCCTAATCTTATCATTCACTCATGCCCACAAAACCATATTACCCCTACGCCTCTCCTCAATAATTGCTCATGCACCATCCTAAAAAAATCCGACCAAATTAAATATCTAGGGGTTGTTATAGATGATCAACTACGTTGGGAGGGACATGTCAATTTCACAACAAAAAGACTCCGCAAATTGTGCTATATATTTCTCTCTCTCAGATCAATCTTGAACCTTCAAACAATAAGATGCATATATTTTGCACTTTTCCAATCAATAGCTACAAACGGTATCGTAGGATGGGGAGGCTGTGCAGCTTCAATTATTAATCCTATGATCTTAATTAAAAAACTGCTACTAAGGATTATATTAAAATGTCACCCATCTCACCCTTCAGACCCGCTTTTTAAAAAATTCGCAATCCTAGACATTAGACAATTATACGTTAAGACAATTCTTATACACATAAGGAAAAATGATTTAACACTCAAAACTCAACACAATATTTGCACCCGCTACTCATCACATCAAAAATGTAAAATTCATCCAACAAAAACAGCCTTCGCCCAGCGACAGTTCTCTTATATAGCGCCTAAAATGTTCAACTTACCGAGTATTGATATTAAGACATCGAAAACTGATGATCTTTATGCCATCAGTGTACAGAACTGGTTATTTGCTCAAGGAAGGAAATATTATAAAGAATGCCTTACAACTTAATAGTGTTCTTATTTTTCGAGTTAAAATTTTATCTCTAAATTAACTTTCAACAAATACTTTATATTACGCTGTTGCGATTATTCTTATTTTTATTACTATTATCCCTAGCATTATCTATTATTTTTATTTGTATACTACCTTATTTTATTTTTATCTTTATGTTTACAAGATTCACCTACTCCGATTCCTTTCCTGTATGTGATCATGTACATAATATTATATATTCAGAATTGGTTATTTATGAAGGGAAAGAACTATTTTAAAGAATACCTGGCATCATTAAATAAGTTCATTTGCTTTATTATTCTTTTTTTTCATTTCAATTCTGTTTAAAATTTCTTTTGAAAATAATTATTTAATTTATCTTTATTTTCATCTCTTTCCTATTTTCAGGTAAACCTATTTAACCTATACCTATTTTACAACTGAATTAATCATGTATTACATTTATATAATTATACACAAATTTCGATTACCATAATCGGACGTCTAGTGTGGTAGTCGAAAAGCATGTAAAAAACCTGTATCCAAATAGATTTTTATGAAAGTAATTAAATAATAATTAAGTAATAAAATATTTTTTTATGAAATAGATACTTCACGTCAGTGGGATCCACACTTGCCAAGAATATCCTCGATAAATGCAATAAAACTGAAACCGATCTTGCCAAGTTGGTCACCTCTAACCTCAACCATAAAATAGACAATATACAAACATCGACGAACGAAGTCTTGGAAATAATTGACGACCTAAAGCCATCCAACGCTTGTGGACCAGACAAAGTTTCGACAAATCTGCTAAAAGTAATTAAGTCATTCATAGCAACTCCGATAGCTTTTATCTCAAATCTATGTCTCAAATCAGGAACATTCCCTAACCATCTAAAACATTCGATTGTTGTATTACTACTTAAAAATGGAGATGAATCTGCGATTCAAAATTACCGGCTGATATCTCTGGTCAATTCGGTCTCAAAAATTATCGAGAAAATTGTCGAAAACCGTCTTAGCTTTTACCTTGAAGATAATAAGATTCTTTCTGAAAGACAATTTGGCTTCCGACCGGGTTAAGGTACCGAAAATGCCATTGGCAATCTTACTAAAGTAATTTCTAATAACATCGATCGAGGAATTAAAACCATCGCGCTCTTTCTGGATCTGGCTAAAGCTTTCGATACCATCTCGCACAAAATCCTTTTGAAAAAACTTCATCGAATCGGTATTCAGGGGCAGTTACTTAAATGGTTAGGAAGCTATCTAGAAAATCGAAGCCAAAGAGTTAATATTAGTGGCACTCTAAGCGATCCAGCCAATATCGAATTTGGTGTTCCACAGGGAAGTACTTTAGGACCGATATTGTTTAATATTTATATTAATGATCTTTGCAACAGTAACCTTGCCGATCATATTATCACTTTTGCTGACGATACGGTCTTAATATTTGAGGCGAAAAACTGGTTCGAAACGCATAGAAAAGCCGAAATTGGGATAAACAATGTTAAACATTGGCTGGATAATAATCTCCTTACTCTCAACACGGAGATGACAAAATTTATACGTTTTAGTGCAACTCAAGCGGGACAACCCAAGGAAATACTGAATATTACTATTCACATTTGTAATGAACCGAATACTTGTACTTGCAAAAACCTAGAATCCGTAGATAGTTTAAAATATTTAGGAATCACAATTGACAAATATCTGAGATGGGAAGAACACATTAACTCAACTGCCCCAAAGTCAGAAAACTTACCCACCTCTTTTTGACCATCAGAAATATTCTCTCTGTAAAAGATATGAAATCAATATACTATTCCATGTGTAATTCCTTACTCGAATATGCATCCCTAGGTTGGGGTGGCTGTGCCAAAACAATATTAGACCCTGGTTAAAGCACAAAAATCACTCCTAAGAGTCTTCCTCAAAAAACCATTCAGGTACCCCAGTGATGCATTATTCACGGAAATAAAAGTTCTCGATGTTAGACAACTGTATATTAGAAAGATTATATTACTTGCACAAAAACAACGTCAGCATTTCCCTTCCATCGACCACCTTCACGACACCCGACTTTCAAGGAATAATCCAATAGTCCCAATAAAAACCACGACGTCCCTTGGGCAACGGCAATTCTCGTACTTAGGACCTAAATTATTTAATATCATTCCTAATGCTTGGAAAACGAAAAGTACAAATGTTTTGCGCAAATTGGTCAACGACTGGCTCCTTGATTTAGGGAGGGTAAAAAGTGAAGATATGTTGATCAATAGATAATCTCATTATAAAAAATATATATGTACATTATTGTCAAAACACTGATACATATTTTTTTAAAGTACATACAATACAAAAACACATATTTATCACCTCTGAACACTATTGTCAATTCTGTATTAATCTGTACTTTATTTATCAATGCTATCGATTATTTTCTAATCATCCAACTATATTATAAACTTATAAACTACCCTTCCCATTTTTTCTACCTTTTTTCTACCTTACTACTCCTGTGGTGATCTGTCTTTTTATTACAACTATCTGGCTGTTATTTACTTTACCGGTTTGTTTTATATTAAGTACTAAATTATAATATGAACTAAATTTGTCAATTTGACTGGCCAAAAACAGGATCCATTCCTAGTTGGCTAGTCAAAGTTTCCGCATGTTTTATTGTATGATTTTTATGTGAAATAAATTTATTATTATTATTATTAAAATAATAAAGAAAAAAAAATTATGGATAATCACACTAAAATCCTTTTAATAAGGCGACACAGTATAAACTCCTGGCTGAACTTCTCAATGAAACTAACTCGCATGCACATGTTTTAACGTGTACGATGCACGTGGACAATGGCCGCCTACACTTCGCTCACCGATTGAAGAACTATGTTAGCTTGACCATCCTATCCCCTTTCCATGTGTTTTCATAAAATCACTTCCGATTTCGTAATTTAAATTCAGAGTCAAAGACTGAACTTAGTTAGGATTATATTTTGTACCCGTAATGCTTTGCATGCCCCATGAGTATAAGATGTGTTCTACGCATTGATGTATTTATACAAGATTAGCCTTGTCTAGTTAAATCCATTTTAAAAATGACATCACATAGCGTACGTCACAAATATGGAGATGAACTTAACAACCCAACTCTGTTTGGACTCCTTGTACAAACGTTCGAACTCGTAAGCGAAACCAAGGAACAGCGTTCATTTTGTTACCGAGTTGTTGTTGTAATTTGAATACAAAACCGTCACCAAATAACATTTTTTGCTTAACCAGGTCTGAATCAGGTAAAGGACTAATCAATAACACAAAATGATTTTTATTTTCACATTTTAAGTTTTGGATTCTGTACACTACATATTGAACCAAAACGGGAAACGTACACTTATTTACTATTGAGTAGAAGTTTTATGAATTTACAAAATTATTTATATAAAATAGTATATAATTATCAAAGAAACCGTTTACTTTGTGGCTTGACACTTTAATCAAATGAAAAGTTTTTTTTTTTAACCGCTTCGTTAGGTTTATAAGACAGAATTATAAAAAACTAGTCTAGGTATAAAAAATGTATAAATTATAATATCAAAATAAAGCGAGAGAAATCATATGGTGGGGAGGTACAAGGGAGGGTGGGGGTTACATGGTAATTAAGAAATTATGATTTTACCTTCCTTCCCAAAGATTGGAGTGAACCGCGACAACAACCTTGCCAAATGCATGCCGATCGGACCGAAATTTACTTCGTATATTAACTGCTGTAATGTCATACGATTTAAGAGAAATGCCTATTCGGTTTATTTTTGTAGTACCATTTTTGTGAAATATATAGATGGTGCTTAATCAAAGCTAGACATTAACAACCAGTAATTAAAATAACCTTTTTCAGATTGAGCAACGATACCTAATTTGTGGGTATATTACATTCTCTCCTCCACACAGAATGCTCAAAGATTATAAAGGACCTGAAGGAAATTGCAGTCTAAACGTTTGGGATGAAAATGATTTGAGCACAAATGGCTTCCTGATGATGGTACGGTCAACGTGTTCCGATATCGTGATAATTAATGTATTCGAAATTTACTAACAATTTAACAGGAAACCTGTTTATTCATTTGTTAAGGGCCTGCAATCCCTTTTTTAAATAAATTAGAAAAACTCTGTTCCGACATCGTGATAATGAATGTATTCGAAATTTACTAAAAGTTCAACCAGAAACCTGTTCATTCGTTCGTTAAAGGCCTGTGTTGGCACCTAGCATCGTGCTACCTACCTTTATATCCTTTATAAAATTATTGTGGCCTATCGACCTCTCCCCTCCCCTCCTCTCCTCTCCTATGCCGACGTTAGTTGATTAAAAATATTCGTCCTGTCAACATCGTTTGATTACGGAGCCCCCTTTATCGACCGTGTCGAAATCAAAGCCATCGTGAGCTCGCGCATGGTGAAATTTGTGAATTGTTGTGAACCAGCGCAAAGAAGAATTGAAAACCGTGGAAGAATAGAAAAGGGTAAGTCGGCATTCCGAACCTTTCCATTTCCTATGATTCCGCGTTGCGACGGTGCTATATCCGTCCCCAACATTGGTCATTCGAGCCTGATAATTTATATTAATTGAAAAAATTGTGGTTAATTTAATTATTTCAAGGTTAAATTGTTCATAAAAGTTGATCTATGTGTAAAATTCGCGTCAGCCGTGCTGTTCGCGAAAATTGCCTGTAGGTAGTAAAAAATACTTAACTGGTGACAAATTTGTTAATATTTCAAATAAATTGTTGTATTCACTCGGCATTTTTGTGCAGATTAATTTCTCAATACAATGGCTGAGAAAAAAGTACTTTTTTTGCAATCCCGACGTGAGCGAATAGTATCTCGTATTCGTATTACGCAAGAGCTCATAGCGAGCACTTATGATGATAGTAAGAAAAAAGATACGTTTCTTGCTAGATGTGAAAAGTTAAAAGATTGGTTACAAGAATTTGAATCAGTTCAAAACGAGATTGAGGAACAATTACTGTCATTAGACAAGATTACAGAAATGTCAGAACTAGGAAACATTGCGAATAATGTTGATTCAATGTATTTCGAGATCATGCAAATGAAAAGCGTTATCACTAGTAATAATGAAAATTCAATTCCAAAAACGGCAAGTAATTCGGTGATTCGTGCACCAGTGATAAAGCTGCCCACTTTTGATAGTAACATTAAAAGTTGGTGCTCATTTCATTCATTATTTAAAAGTCTTATACATGACAGCAATGCATACACTAATGTAGAAAAATACCATTATCTTTTATCAGTTATTACAGGGCCGGCACTGGCATTTATACAATCATTGCCTCTTATCGAAGAGAATTATGACATTGCCTGGAATATTCTGGTAAATCAATACCAAAATTCTAGAATTCTTTTCACGCATTATGTTGATGAAATTCTTAATTTAAAAATATTACAAAACGAGTCTGCGTCAGGTATAGCGCGGTTACTCAGTACGTTTCAAGAGAATTGCGCCGCTATAAAAGCGATGAATATAGAAAATATCTTTGATAAATTTGTTGGTCATATTATGATACGATCGATGGATCTGACTACTAAACGTCAATTTGAATCCAAATTGCCCGGTGAAGAGATTCCAGGGTTGGATTCAATTTTCGAGTTTCTGAGAAATCAAACGCGTATTTTAGAAATGTTATCTCCACATACTACAAAAGAGAAAAAAGGTTCGTTTAAAACGTTGTTATCTGCCAATAAGAATTATAATAACCTTAATTGTCCATTATGTAAAGGTGCACATTTTCTTTACAAATGTGCATCTTTTACATCTTTAAGTCCCCATCAAAGGAGGGACAAAATTAAAACTTTAAACCGTTGTTTCAATTGTTTGAAACAACACCATGTAAAAGATTGTGTATCAAAATTTACATGCCAGGTTTGTAATAAAAAACACCATTCAATGTTGCACATTGCCGCCGAACCATCGGGCGAAAATGAACTTAATAATTCAAGTGCAGCCCTGGCCGCAACAACGATTCCGAGCGGTTCTACCGTTTTGTTAGGAACTGTACAACTTGAGGTCCGAAATCAGTATAATGATTATATACCTATCCGCGCCGTCGTGGATTGTGGGAGCCAAGTCTCTCTGATTACGGAAAGATGTACTCAGCTCTTGGGTTTGTCAATTAAAAAACATCGTATTTCACTGAACGGTTTAGGAAATTCTAGTATAAATTCTTGTCATGGAAAAACAAAATGTTTTATAAAACCTCGAAATAAAAAAGGGCCTATTCTTCAATGTCAAACTGTCGTGATTACAGAAATCACTTCTAATCATCCGTCATATGATTTACCATCGAGTGGAACGTCACAATTTAAAAATTTAAAATTAGCTGATGAATCATATTACAAGTCGGGCAAAATAGACCTTTTGTTAGGAGCTGACGTATACTTGGATATATTTAATAGTGGCCATGAAATAATTCACGGCTCTCCATGTGCTGTAAACAGTGTATTCGGTTACATTATAATGGGGAAGATGGAAAATTCGTCATTTCAAACGCCTTCGTCTTTATTTGTTGAAACAAATTCGTTAAGCAATACTCTTAGAAAATTTTGGGAAATTGAAGAAACACCTTCAATTGTGACGAGTAATCCGGACGACGAATTAGCCGAAACAATCTACGCTTCGAATCACTATCGAGAATGTGATGGTAGATATGTTGTACCATTATTAACAAAATCAGAAATTATGCCTTCTCAAAATTCCTTAAAACTTGCGGAATCGCGATTGAACAAACTAGAAATTTGTTTTAAAAGGGATCCCATGTTAGCAATTAATTACGGAAATTTTATACAAGAATATGAGGGTCTGGGACACATGACACGGGTACCTCGGAATTTAGATGCATTCTATTTACCTCATCATTGTGTTTTGAATCCTGACAGTAAAACTACAAAACTACGTGTGGTTTTTGATGGGTCGGCAAAAACCCAACCAAATAACTTATCTCTAAATGACTTATTATTGAACGGTCCAAAATTGCAAACTGAAATTCCACGTATGATTTTAAATTTTCGTTTTCATAAGTATGTATTTACAGCTGATATTTGTAAGATGTATAGGCAAATATTAATTATTCCATCTCAGCGTAAATTCCAAAATATTTTGTGGAGAGAATCTCAGAATGAACCGGTTATTGATTTCGAGTTACAAACTGTAACGTACGGGTTGTCTAGTTCACCATTCTTGGCCATTCGTACCCTTCGCCAGCTAGCACAAGATGAAGGATCAAAGTATCCTGACGCTGCCAAGGTTCTATGCGATGATTTTTATGTAGATGATTTGGTAACAGGGACAGAAACTATTAGCACAGCCCTCAGACTAAAACAAGATATCATTGGATTGTTAAATCTTGGGAAATTAGAACTTAGTAAATGGCAATCTAATACACCGTCACTTTTGGATCACGTTTCGCAAGAGCACCAGCAAGATGGTCATTCTTTTGATAACGCCGGAACTGATCAAATTGTTAAAATATTAGGCATTCAGTGGAGTCCAACGACTGATAATTTTACCTACAAGGTTGATCTACCTTCAAATAAGATATGCACAAAAAGAACAATTTTATCAACGGTAGCTCGTTTATTCGACCCACTTGGGATCATCACCCCAGTGAAATTTTTCGCAAAATGTCTATTACAGGAACTATGGAAGTTAGGTGTCGATTGGGACGATCGTGATGTTCCACCACATATTCATAATACGTGGAGTAAATTTGTAAGTCAACTTTCATTACTTCGAACATTGAATATTCCTAGATATTACAACACGGTGATGACAAGTCGTCTTTTCCTCGTAGGGTTCTGTGACGCTTCACAATTGGGTTATTCTGCAGTGGTATATTTATTAGAGCGTAATAGCAATACCACTCACATCTTAATGGGAAAATCGAAGGTCGCTCCTTTGAAAACCCTGTCAATTCCACGACTAGAATTATGTGGGGCCGTTCTTCTCACGAAACTTGTAAAGTATATTATGTCATCTGTAAAGTTTGCCGAACAAATAGAAAACGTTTTTCTATTTACAGATTCGACTATTGTACTAGCGTGGCTAAAAACGCCGCCATATTTATTGAAAACATTTGTCGCTAATAGGGTTGTACAAATACTGGAAAATACACCAAATGCTGTTTGGAAACATGTTGTCTCGGAGGAAAATTGTGCCGATTCTGGTTCAAGAGGGCTTTTCCCAGCAGACATTATATCACACCCTTTGTGGTTTACGGGACCAAAATGGCTTCACCAACCAATAGCACTCTGGCCTTGTTCAGCTGTGTACAATCAATCTGACGGAGAAATACCAGAACTCAAAACATGCAACCTTAAAACGTTTGTATCATCTCAAATAGTACCTAATTCGATTATTAGTAAATATTCTTCATTTTATAAATTGCAACGCGTCGTTGCTTGGATAATGCGTTTCGTAAATAATTGTCAGAAACGTCCTGGTAGTGGAAATTCAAACTCGACTTATCTAAGTTCTCGCGAATTAAATGATTCGCTTATGAAAATCGTACGCATTGAACAGGAAACGTATTTTTCTGTTGATATACGTAATATGCGAAATGGCAGTCCATGTTCAACGCAAATTCAAAACTTGAAACCGTTTCTTGATAGCCACGGTATTATCAGGGTGGGCGGTCGACTCAAGTATTCAAATTTGTCATATGAAAGTAAATTTCCGATCTTACTTCCGAAAATCTGTCATTTAGCTTATTTAATTATAGATTATTATCATAAACTATATCTTCATGTTGGGCCACGAAGCCTTCAATTCACTATTCAGCGTAAATTTTGGATAGTGGCTGCACGGAATAAAATTCGCTCACAACTGTCGAAATGCATTGTCTGCTATCAAATGAAATCTTCGGTGCTACCTCCCCTAATGGGTGATTTACCTCCCTCTCGAGTGCAACAAAGCCGTGCTTTTTCTCGAGTTGGTGTAGATTTCGGAGGACCTTTCACCTTGAAAGATCACAAACGTAGGGGAGCAAAAACGTCAAAGGGTTATTTATGTCTATTTGTATGTATGGCGACGAAAGCAGTTCATTTAGAGATCGTGTCTGATTTATCTTCTGAAGCATTTATTGCAGCCCTTAGCCGGTTTACAGATCGTCGAGGGTTATGTTCTGAAATCATAAGCGATAACGGAACCAATTTCGTCGGTGCAAATCGGTACCTACTCGGTATAAATAAATTCTTGGCATCACAGCGTGATGTTATATCTAATCATCTAATTCAGAGCGGCATTATTTGGTCTTTTAACCCTCCAGCAAGTCCTCATTTCGGAGGCTTATTTGAGGCAGGGATAAAATCTGTAAAATACCATTTAAAACGGGTGATAGGTGAGACCGTTCTAACTTATGAAGAATTTGCGACAGTTCTCACTAGAATTGAGGCCATCCTCAACTCCCGCCCTTTGTGTTCAATGAGCTCAGACCCCGAGGATGTGAATGGACTCACCCCGGGCCACTTTTTAATCGGTGGATTCCTACTAGGTTTGCCTGAATATGACTTTCTTGACACCACGTCTAATCGTTTAAGTAGGTGGCAACATCTCCAAAAGATGTCGCAACATTTCTGGAAACGTTGGCATTTAGAATATTTAAATACGCTTCAACAACGATCAAAGTGGTGCAAAATCAATCCAAACATTAAATTAGGTCAATTAGTGTTAATAAAGGACGATCGTCTTCCACCGATGAAGTGGGTATTAGGACGAATTATCCACGTTCATCCCGGTAAGGATGGAATAGTTAGGGTAGCTACTGTTAAAACTCAATCTGGTTCGTTGGTTCGACCAGTGATAAAGCTTTGCCCGTTACCGGAAGAATAAAATTATTATTAGTGATAAATCTTAAGATATACATCTAAAATAAAAATACGTTTTCATTTTCCATATTTTTGTTGTGTTTTATTTTTATTTTATTTACCATTGGGATCTATATATATATATATTTTTTGTTGTTGTTTAGATGTCTATACTCTAATTCTCGTTTTGTTTCTTACTCAGATTCTAGACCAAAGGAATATTACTAATGTTAAATATTTTTCAAAACCAAAAATTTTGTTATGGTCCAGGAACCATTCTTTGAAAAGTTATACTTAATTTAGTAAAGAGTTATTTTTTTTATTTTTTATTGTTTTCTGCGAGGCATTCCGGATACAACTTGAATGAACAATTTACCCATGTATATATTTGAATTTACCTTTTATTAAATTTTGTATCATAATTATTAATTCGTTCAAATTAGGTGGGCGGAAATGTTGGCACCTAGCATCGTGCTACCTACCTTTATATCCTTTATAAAATTATTGTGGCCTATCGACCTCTCCCCTCCCCTCCTCTCCTCTCCTATGCCGACGTTAGTTGATTAAAAATATTCGTCCTGTCAACATCGTTTGATTACGGAGCCCCCTTTATCGACCGTGTCGAAATCAAAGCCATCGTGAGCTCGCGCATGGTGAAATTTGTGAATTGTTGTGAACCAGCGCAAAGAAGAATTGAAAACCGTGGAAGAATAGAAAAGGGTAAGTCGGCATTCCGAACCTTTCCATTTCCTATGATTCCGCGTTGCGACGGTGCTATATCCGTCCCCAACAGCCTGCAATCCGCTTTTTTTAAATAAATTAGCAAACACTCTTTTTTCCGTATTTGTAAATATGTATTTACTTATTTTGTAAGAAAAAATCAGCTTTTATATAATATACAATGATAGATATAAATATACAAGTTAACTGAAGTCAAGCCACAGAAGTTTCTTACGTTAAAGTTCATTAGAAATGAAGGTTTAATATCTTGAAATTAATTTGGTGAGGAAGGGGAGAGGAATAGGAAAATAGGAAGAGGATAGGAGATGCTCCCGATACATTCCATAATCTCATATTAATAATCGATCGTACGCATTACTTCATATCGATATTTCTGTATTCCTGCGGGGAAACGGCGTGATGGTTAGTTAGTTAGATAGTAAGAATCTTATTTTATACTATCTGTACCTGGCCACGCATTTCTGTGGCTCGGTCTACCTGTGCAGATAGAAAAACAATAGCGCGTAACCAATTTTGTGGTTATTACCAAAAATGTCAATGCTGTAAAATTTTGTATTAGATTGTGCACATATACGAGGAATTGGGGAATTTTTTCGAAAGTTATATATAATAAATATTACCTAGTTATTTTCACAAAATTGAATCCGGATTGCTTATATCCATTTCTCAATTTTTTCTCGGTTTGTGGGGAAACCTAAGCGAAAAAAAGACATTTTAAGAATAATAATCGGAATGTATATAGAAAATATTTATTCTTGTACCTAACATTTTAAGCCTACATAAACGTTCCTTTTCATGTAACATATCTTCCACCACCTTCATCACCTCTACAGCAATAGTTATAATAAAAAAGGTAAGTGTAATATATATTTTTTCAATGAAAAGAAAAATATAATTAAAATAGTAAACACAAAATAAATTACTCAACGACGCGATTTTTTCATATAATTTAACATGCAAATAATTGTGGACTTACTACAACCCTGAATAGAGACAAGACTAAAAAAAAAAACAATTCTTCTAAAGTTTTTTGCGCGCATCAAGTAAGAACGCGTGATTTTAACCAACACATCAATAATTATCATGTGGCAAGCTCGTGCCATGTACTATTGTTTATATGTATTCGTTAAAAGCGTATAACACACTGCATGACGTCATGATTGTGACTAGTTTGAAAGATGACGTCAGAAAATTTACTTGTCGTTAGTGAAATTCTATTAATTTCTGATATTTGTTAATGCGTTGCCTTCAATCTATCGGTAAGGTACTTAGGTATATTTTTTTTAATTCAGATAGCTGATTACATTTTCTAAAATAAAGTCCGCTATAGGTACAATCAGTGGCAGATTAACCCTAAGGCAAAGTAGGCACGTGCCTAGGGGCGCCAGTTACAAAGGGGCGCCGGCGGGCGCCCCTAGAATTAAAAAAATATATATATAAACTTAATTTTGTAAGTAAGTATGCTCCTGCTTACACAATATAAAAGATTATTTACTTCTGTAGAGATGCAGAGCTTCCAAAGCATACTCGCCTTCTTGATTATTCCTCCATGCCTCCATCGCATGATTTTTTAATAGAAGACCGCTCGCTCGTGGATTCGTTCGCGGGCGTTGCTAGATTGCAGGGCAAAGGGCGCAGCGGGGGCAGGGGCTAAGCGGCCGGCACCGGACTTCCGAACGGATGACGGGGTGACAGTCACACTCATCACTTTCAGCTTGGATGTCGCCGGTTACGCGCGCTTCTATTGATTACGTACTCGCAGCGGTATTTGTGTGAATTAATTAGTACATTGCGTTTTAGTTCATTACCCAAATAATGAGTGAATTGAAGAAGAAACCTAGTGGTGCAGCTTATAAAAGGAAGGCTAAGGAAAAAGAAGAAAAAAATCAAAATATTATAAAGCATACGAAACATATTGAGACATTTTTTTCTAAATTAAAAAGTGATGATTCGGAATTTTCTAACGCAATCGTCTTCTACCGAGTCTATACAATGTGAAATTCCTACTAGTTCTAAACAACACGATTTGTCCATGCTGCCTACTCCGTCAGCCGTAGAAGTTGTGAGGCAGTCGCAAAATAGACTGTTTATCGTTTCTGTTATTCCTTTACATAAATAATTGATCATTTAAATTTTTTATGTTTTATTAATTATCCCTATTAATATTATAACTGCGAAAGTGTATATGTGTGTGTTTGTATAGGTATATGTTACTTCTTCATGCAAAAAAACTACTGAACCGATTGTGATGAAACTTGGTATGTAAAAAAAAGATAGCTGGCAGTGTTGCCAACGAGGGCGATATATCGCCATTTAGGCTACTCAGAACGAGAATCGGCACTGAAAAAATCTAAAAGGCGACTGGTCGGGCTACTTCAGAGTCAAGTTAAACTTATTACTCACGTAAAAACATCAATTTTAAACAATTCTCTAGCCACCCCCCCCCCCCCATCAATTTTTTTTTTCGGGACAAATTTTATTTTCTTGAAATTCTCTAGCCACCCCCCCCCCCCTCCCACGAAATTTTTATTTTCACGTAAAACCCACCTAACTACAAATTCGGCTACTTTAGGTACTTGTTAAAATTTATAATATGTGGTCGCTAGAAGGGCGCCGATGAGGTGCTTGCCTAGGGCGCTCTCAACAGTTAATCCGCCTCTGGGTACAATCTAAAATATTTGGAGCTGGGTTATTTTTGTGATTGAAAAAATGAACTTGCCCAGCATAGCTGACAAGCAAAATAGCTTAACTCTAGACAAACAAAAGGTAAAACGCAATGCACAGTGCCCATTTCGCATTGCGACACAAAGCGTGCGACTTTTCATAAATGTGCACGTGAACCAAACCAAAATTGTGTTGAGGTTATTTTTCAATAGTTACACGGCTTGTCTAGTAGTATTTAGTCTATGGTTCTACGTGATAATCCTTTTTCTTTTTTAAAGTTGCCCTTTGCTATAATATTATTATAACGTTGAAATCTTCTTGACTTTTCGTTGAGTCCCTTGTCTTTACTGAACCCTTTTCCTGTTCTGAATGATGGTTGCAGAAACTGATAGCTGACTCCACACCTCGAGAGAGATTCGTCACGCCTTAATAAGAGCTAGCCGGAGGTAATGCTCAAGGATAAAACACCTTATCCCATCTATGTCGATCGACTTATATTCAATGTTGGGATTTAACTTGGTCGCCGTTCTTTCATTCTAAAGTCTATGTATATTACACATTGCAAAGTTGATATATTATATTTGTAAACATGAAAAATAACAACAACAAAAAAATTCAGTTCTAAACCCACAGATACGAAGACTTCAGTCTATTATGAATACATAAACCTAATATGTCAGTAGTTCCTAGCTGTAGACATATCCAATAAAGCTTTTCAAATGTTGGACTTTATTTTAAGAGTATTTAATGACTTTCATAATATCGACACTATTTAAAACTTTGTACGTCACTAGAAAGTAGTCATATCTAGTATTATTCCATCAAAAATTATGAAATTATTTACATTAACACACACTTGAAAGAATGCTAAATAAATTATTTTGATGTTTTAGAGTTGGAATTTTAAGAGAACGTCTCTAGAACTTCTACATAGCTTACTCATTTAATCAATTAAATTATCTGATCGAATAATTACTTCACTTTTAAAATAACATATTAATTCGTAGTTAAATGCAAAAATGGTTGATAACTTGAACGAGGTGTTACTAATGTTATTTTAGTTTTATCAACGCCATCTGTGTGTACGTTACTTATTAAATAAACGCCAGTTCACTCTGAATTCATAAAATGACCGTGTTTTTTTTTAAATAGGTTATGGACCCCGCTAATTCTAGGTGTTTTAATAATCAGTCGCGATAATAGACAAATTGTGAATGTGTTAAAAACTAATTTTTTATTGTCTCGGATATATTTTTCGTGTTGGGAATCGGGTTAAGGAGTTGTTGCGGAATCTTAAAGTTTTGGACATTTTTAACAGAAATGGTGTCTAATTCATAGCTCGCAAGTATAACCAGGCTGAAAGGACCAGAAAACTACGATGAGTGGACGTTCGCTGTGGAAAATTTACTTAAATTAGAAGATATTATGTAACAGTGCATAAAGTCCGGTAAAACTGTGAGTATATCTGTAGCAGACGGTGCGAAAACAAAATCCATGTTAAACCTCACAATAAATCCGTGTCTGTACGTTAATATCAAGCAAGCTAAAACAACTAGAGATTTATAGAAAAGGCTTAAACTTAAAAAAGGGCTTTTTAGACGCATTTCCTTATTAGGGAGTTTAGTATCGATTCGCATTGAAACTTGTAACACAATGCTGGGCTACGTCACGCAAATTGTTGAAACCGGACAGAAGGTATATGGAACCGGATTTAATGTAAAAGACAAATGGATCGGCTTTTTTTATATTTTTTTATTTTATTTTTTTTTTATAGTGAATACCTCACAAGAGTCCCAACTGCTCCCGTCTGGAGCCAGTGAGACTATGGCATCCCCAATTGGGGGATGTTGTGAGGCTGAAGGTAAGTGGGGAAGGGAAAGAGGAAGGTGGGGAAGTACCTGGCTATTCAGATCTAGTCACTAAACACGGCTAAAGCCATTTGGAGCAACGTTTCAATTCTGAATGGTGGTCTTACACCAGGGCGATACTGGTAGTATCTTCCACTCTGGAACGTGCCGCAAATATATTATATATTATTTTAATTAATTAATTGTGAAATAACACAAATCAATCAAATAAAATTTATTTGCGCACGCCGGGTTCGAACCCGCGACCTTCGGAATGGCAGTCCAATGCGTTACCACTGGACTATGCCGGCCGTCTGTTTATTACTTGCAAGTTTACCAGAATGATTATATTCAATGATATTGGCTATCGAGCATAGTGGAATAAGAATCAGTGCAGATGTAATAAAAACGAAATTAATCGACATGGCAGAAAATGACGCCGAATCGGTTGGTGCATTCTCCGCCATGTTATCGTTGTAAACAAGCACATTTTAAAAATCAGTGTCTTGTTAGTGAATCAGAGCGAAGCAAGAAGAAGTCTAATGCATTTTCTGTTCTGATTGTTCAGCGGAAAGTTTAATAAAATTGACTGGTTTATATATTCGGGTGCTTGTGTTCACATGACACCGAATAAAAACATTGTTTGTAATGCGTCGAACAAAACGAGTATGAAAGAGATAATAGGTAAGTACAATAATTAAATGTAAGTACGAAGTATTATTAAAATATGTTTTGTGCATACCTAAATTTAACACAAACTTAATCTCTGTCAGTCAGTTTATTTAAAATGGCAATAAAGTGGACTTCAAAGGAAAATGCTGCTATATTTATAATAAACAGAAATAATTAGTTGCTATAGCAGATTTGACAGATAGTGTTTATAAACTAAAGATGGAATACAAGTTAAAAGTTCCTGAAAGTATAATGTCTAATTTAGCGGTATCAGGCAATACTTGGCACCGCAGATTGGGTCATGTTAATAGTAATTACTTAAATAAAATGACCAGTGCTGTAAAAGGAATGAATCTTCGAGAAAAAGTTGATATTGGCAAGAAATCGTGTACAGTTTGCTGTGAGGGAGTATCGTCTTCCATTTACAAATGCTAGTACAAGAAGCAAAGAATTACTTCATTTAGTCCACACTGACATTTGTGGAGCATGAATCGCTTGCATAATTGTAAAGTAGCAGATACACTTTTAGAGGCTAAATTCAATATTAACAAAGAAAATAAAAATTGTGAAAGTCAAATACCTTATCAGCAGCTCATTGGTGGACTTATGTATTTGGCGGTGTTAAAAAAAAACCTGATATAGCGTTTGCAATAAGTTTTCTGAGTCAATTTAACAATTTCTATAACCAGGAAACTTAATTATATATGCTAAACGAATTTAAAGATATCTTAAGAAAACTAAACATTTTGGATTGAAATATAGGTACTAGATTTTTGGTAATTCAAAATAAGAAGGATTTGTTGATGCAGATTGGGGAAGCAATATCAATGATCGCAGGTCTTATACGGGTCTATGTTATAGTTTAGCTGGATGTGTTGTTCCTTGAGAAGCAAAGAAGCAAAAAAACAGTTTTTTTTCGAGCACAGAAGCTGAGTACATCGTTGTAGCCGAAGCTTGTATAGAATATAAAATCCCAACACTTCCCAACTCAAACACGAGAAATAACTTCTCAATTGAGTTGGGCAATTTTTTGTTAAAAATTTCTTATTTTATCGCAACCAGCCTCGAAATATCTACATTTGTAAATTATTGTAATGTGTTTGTATATTCAATAATAAAAAAAGAATATATTTATTTAAGTAATTTGTTAAAAAAAATAACTAATGCGTTAAACACCTTTATTTAATGATAATCAGGGTGCGCTTAAGCTGTCTTAAAATAATAGCTTTAATAAAAGAACTAAGCACATTGACATAAGATAGGTACCTCTTTGTAAAGAATGTGTGAATGATAAAATTGTAAAATTGATATACTCGTACTTGGGAATAGCTGAAATGCCAGCTGATATATTTACAAAGGGTTTGTCTTTTTTTTTATTTTTATATTAACTCCACACAGGAGGCCCTGAAGAAAATAATTTCCCTCAGGGCCTATGTCATCTTTGGGGATGCTGTGTGGGGGGTCATTTGTGGAGAGGAAGGAGTGAACATGGGTCTTGAAGAATCCCATGTTGTAGGAGGGAGGAAATACAGAGGCCGGAAGTTCGTTCCACAGCCGAGCTGTTGAACTTAAGAACGAATCGTAGAAGCGACCCGTTCTCATGTGACAAGTGTCAACTGTGTGCAAATGTTGGGCGCGCGTTTGGCGTGTATCCCGACTACGCACCTAATACCAAGCATTATTATTTTATGCAGTTGCTGGGTATGCAGGATGTAAGGAATTAACATGTATACCTACATTCCTTCTGTAATATAGGTATTGTGTACGTTATTTTGATTAGTTTTGGGTGTTATTTTAGTTATATCAAAATAATACTAACGTTATCTGTGTGTACGGTACTTATTAAATTAACGCGTTTTCAGTATGTCGCTTGTATTGACAGACCGTGTTTTATTAAATAACTACGGCTCTGACTACCAGATACTGATGCGGAACGTTAATTTTACAACTGGTTCTTGAAAAAGAAAAAAAAGAAACCGTGGGTAAGTATCAAAAGAACAGTCATTTTTAAATTTTTCGATAAATAGTGCAAGAATGAACCAGTTCCACAGAAATAATGTCAACGGTTCCAGTGACATAAATGTAGCCGGGAACTGGGTCCGGAATATCGACCATCTCTACGAACGGAAACGTCAGATGTCAGACCAGTCAGACTAATTTGTTACACAGCCCAACACAGTCACCTTTGCTTCCTACTCTTATTTAATTGTTATTCCGTCTTTCTAAAGTAATATTATACGAACTACACAAAAATTGAAAATAACTGCTTATACTTTTTTTATGACGTTTCTTCAACGTCTTGGAATTGACCTTCGTCCTTCGCCTTGTGTGTAAGTAGGTTCTATTATATTAACTAGGTAACACTTAAACTCGTAAATTTGTTTTTTGTAAGAATATATCTCTCAACAACTGATTGATCCGTTTAAACCGCCTTCGCGATATAAAACGAGAGACAGACGAGAGTACGTGAGTTTGTTCATTGTTCATTAACGGCCGCTGTCAAACATTAAAACCAAGCGATAATTAAATTCATCTTACCTTTACCCTGTCACATCAAATCATTTTTTCCTTACCTCAAAAACGGCAAACCTTTTTTGTGGGACCATTAGTTTTTAGTTAACCCTAAATTGATGAGCATTGCTTACGAAACATGTTGGTTTTGTTAATAATAAAAGTGTTGATTATTATATAAATAATAAATTTTTTTTACAGATTTTACTTGTTTTTAGCTAAGAATAATTACCATCACACGACAGTACGCTATCAAAGCAGTGCCATGAATCCCAACCCAAAGAGTGTATCCATTAAAACTGAACCATGTTCACGGGAAGAAGGCTCAGGTCAATTGGCCTATAAGGATATTGAAATCCACCTCCCGGATGTGAAGAAGGAATGTTTGCAGTATGCCGAGAGTGTTCAGCCAACTAGTAAGATGTATTGCATATCAATGAAGTCTTTAATTCACATAATTAGAACAGCTGCTTGTTCTTTACTTTCCCTCTTGGCGTCCATTATTTTAATAATAATAACACAACATTTATGTAGCGCAGGTATGTGTTATTTCACCTCAGCTCTTTTGATTTAACCTTCAAAATATTGCTTTACTCGCAACTGATAAAATGAAAAAAACAATTGCTTAAATATTTCACCCAAACGGGTTCTTAAAAACCTACTTATATAATTAAAATAATTTTTCATGAAGTTATTTAATTTTCCATTTTCAAAATTTGAATTATAATGTCCCGTGATTTTTCACAATATTTCACGTCTAAGCTTATTTAATGTGACCATTGATATAAGTTTGAGAAATATTAACATTTCAACAACGTTTCGCCATATCCATATTTCAGATGCATATCCATATGTCGATTTCGACATAATAAACCTCTCCGATTATTGATTTTCAAATGATTGGAATTTATATTGTGTTTGGTAAAGTAAATATCTTTCAGCAGGATCTTGATTAAACTATATGAAACAATCTAAGAATAAATACAAATTATTATACACATAGCTCTCATATCTTTATATAATATTAACATTAGTTGTTTATATTTCAGGTAGCATTAATGTGGAGACTGTATCTATTAAGGAAAAACCAGGATCCCGAGAAGAAGATGGAGGAAGAATCCCTTATACGGAAATAGACATAGACCTGCCAGATGTTAAAAAGGAATGCTTACAGCACTCTAAAAGTATTACCGAGACTGCAGGTAAAATGGATTTTTTTTATCCGAATCAGTTTAAATAATCTTATCGTTTCATTATAGATACCTACTTATTGAGCTTTATCTGCCATCTTTTTCAGACATGATAACGGACCTGAAGATGAATCCGGGAGAAAAACCTCATTCATGTTCCTATTGTAACTACTCCTGCTCACACAAATCAATTTTAACAGTGCACTTACGCACCCATACTGGAGAAAAACCGTATTCGTGTTCCCATTGTAACTACTCGTGCTCACGCACGTCAGATTTAACGGTACACTTACGCACACATACTGGCGAAAAACCTCATTCATGTCTCCATTGTAACTACTCCTGCTCACGCAAGTCAAATTTAACAGTGCACTTACGCACCCATACTGGCGAAAAACCTTATTCATGTCTCCATTGTAACTACTCCTGCTCAAGCAAATCACATTTAACTTTGCACTTACGCACCCATTCTGGCGAAAAACCTTATTCATGTCTCCATTGTAACTACTCCTGCTCACAAAAATCACTTTTGAAATTGCACTTATTCACTCATTCTGGAGAAAAACCTTATTCCTGTCCCTATTGTAACTACTCCTGCTCAAATAGATCACATTTAACGATGCACTTACGTACCCATACTGGCGAGACGCCTCATTCATGTCTCTATTGTAACTACTCCAGCTCACACAAATCAAATTTAAAAGTGCACTTACGCACCCATACTGGAGAAAAACCGTATTCGTGTTCCCATTGTAACTACTCGTGCTCACGCAAGTCACGTTTAACACTCCACTTACGCACCCATACTGGAGAAAAACCTTATTCATGTCCTTATTGTAACTACTCCTGCTTAGAAAAATCGAATTTAACAGTTCACTTACGCACCCATTCTGGAGAAAAACCTTATGCATGTTCCCATTGTAACTACACCTGTTCACACAAGACAAGTTTAACGGTACATTTACGCACCCATACTGGAGAAAAACCTTATTCATGTTCCCATTGTAATTTCTCCTGCCTACGCAACGCAGATTTAACGGTACACTTACGCACACATACTGGAGACAAACCTTATTCATGTTCCAATTGTAACTACTCCTGCTCAAAAAAGTCACGATTAACGTTGCACTTACGCAACCATACTGGAGAATAACCTTGTTTTTGTTCCCACTTTAATTTCTCCTGCTCACTCAAGTCATATTTACCGAAACACTTACGCACCCATAATGCATAAATGCCTGATTCATGTTCCCATTGTAACTACTCTTGCTCACGCAAATCAGATTTAACGTTTCGCTTATGCAGTCATACTGGAATAAAACGGTATTCGTCTTCCTACTTACGCTTTTTACGTTCTCGAAAAGGAAACACGAAAAAAGTCACATTCTTACCCATACTTGACATAAATACCTTATCCATGTTCCTACTGTTACTATTCCTGCCGACTAAAATTAACCTTAATATTGTATAAACGGTGCATTCTTAAAACTAGTACAAGGAATAAATCTTGTTCATGTACTGGCTGCAGTTATTCAAGTTTTCGAAAGGAAAATCAAAACACGTTTTTACCCATACTAGAAGAAAACCTTATCCTTTTTTTGAAAAATTGTCTTTCTAGCTCTCTCTCTCTCTCAATCTGCCTTTGTAACACATTTTACATACTTCACAATTTTTAATTTTTTTTAAATATTTTTAGGTTTGCATTACAAATTTTTAATTTATTTAAAAGTGTTATTACCATGGATAAATGTGACAACATAACTAAGACCGTGAATTTTTTACATCATTTTGAACTTATTCACAATAACCCTATTCATAGGTAAGTGTCAAAAGCTGGTGAAAGAAGCAGTGAAAATTTGTTTTAGTGACTTATTTGAAAATTAACAAAAAAATGATTTTAAGTAACTCACAGGTACCCAAATATTATAGTTTATTAAAGTGAATAAACAGAATAAATTTATTAGGCCACTAGTTTTACCGAGACTGCAGATTAAATGGATTTTTGTTTGTCTGAATCGGTGTTAATAAACTAATCATTTCATTACAGATACCGACTTATTGAGCTTTATTCGCCATTTTTTCCAGATGTAAAAACTTTGCTGAAGTCACACCCCGGGAAAAAAGCAATTTTAGACAAGTATGGCGAATTTTCAAAAATTATAATCATAGAGTATTTCTTAATTTACAATGTTTTTTTTTTAAACCTTAGAGATTATCACAACATTGTAAATGTGCATTTTTATATTTACGATTTATTTGTATTACTTTTGTGTTATCTTTATTCTACCTTTCTATTTAAAAAATACCCTCTGACGTCCAATGTTAAGCCAAATCAAAAAAAAAACCAAAGACCAACAAAATTTCAAATAATTTTCTAAGCAATATTTCTAACTATATTTTGAATATGTGGAATCAATAATCCTGGTGTGAAAGGGTTAAGAATGCGTTAGAATTAATCAATAACTTAAGGAATTTCGAAATCTCTAACCACGCTAAGTTTGTGTCCAAAAATGTAAATAATTTATATCCTAGTATCCCAATAGAATAAAGTAAATCAATTTCTAATAATTTGTTAATTTCTTCATTTTCGCCGAAAGTGCTGATGTCTAATCTGAACTTATTTTTCGATGTAATTTTTAAACAGAACCAAATGCAATTGAGAAAAACTGGAATTTAAATGCATCTTTACCATTTCCCCGAAAATAAATATTCCTTTTTTGAGGAAAATCATGCAGCGGAATTCGACACCGTAAAACTCGTCAAAAACTTTATTACTTTATGTATGACGAAAGCTTTCCAGATATTTACAAAAGCACAGGTCTGATGGAAGCCTTCGAGGTATTTACAAAAGCCCAAGACTTAATGTCTGATGGAAGTCTTCGAGGTATTTACAAATGCACAAGTTAAACAAACATTAATTTAAAAAACTAAATTCTAAATACCATTTAGATATCTGACACTGGAAGTTTCATTTTTAAGTCTCCACTCTTTATTAATTTTATTAACTGCTGCCGACCGTCTGGAGCCAGTGAGACTATGGCATCCCACGATGAAGGTGGAGAAGTACCTACCTGACTATTCAGATCCAGTCGCCAAACACGGCCAAAGCAAATTCAAGCGACTTTCAATACTGAATGGTTGTCTTACACCACAGGAAAATCGATCCATATCTATTGGATATGTCAAAAAATCAATGTCAATGTTCGGTGATATTTGTTTTTTCATTTTAAATATATTTATTAAATAATTAATCAATTTACAGAGTAAAATCAATAATGTTAGCAAAAAGATAATTCATACAATAAGTTTTCACTGCTTTTACTGCAACATATATTATGAAGTACACAATAACAGTGAATTTCGCTTTACACCAGTGTTTCCCGACATAGCGCCTCAGTGGTGGGGCACCACCCTTCAGAGATGAGACACTTAGGCATTCCACACATAAAGGGGAATACTCATCGGTCATACAAAAAATGAAACATACGCCAAATTGTACTTAAAATAAAATGAAACCCGTTACAATTTCAATAATTATCTAAAATCACAGAAACTATGCAGGATGTAGATTTAGTTGTAGTTGTTGTATTGCCTAATTATTTTAAACCTATATAATGTAAAAGTATAGTGAGGAAATCTATAATTGGTTTCTCAGTTAAGTAAATTCCACATGTATAAACCAACCAAGTAACTGTTAATTTTCCTAAAATAAAATATATAATTACGATTAAAACATGATGTTCCGTAACGCCGATTGCTTTGACAGGCTGTGTAGTGACCAATCATATCGTCAGAATTTAAACTGTATAGTTTAAGTTCGCACAAGTCAGCTAAAACGACGGATAGCCGTGAGCCGAGCCAGTTGCACAAAAACGGTTCGTCCTGTCAACTCTCGATCGCCGGTTGTCTAATCGGAATAATCATAAGACGTATTTTTATCGCAATTTAATCTAAAATAACGAGTGCTAACAACCACGCTAAACGTCCCAGTGCTGACAGATGATGCTCACTATGCAGATTTCACCATCTCCTCCCGGTAAGTTGATTGTGAATTAACGTTATGTATTGTGTTTTTGCATCGCCTGTCACAAGCCATATAATTCATTTATACTTTATCTGTGTGGAATAGCCCTTTAAAGTGCGGCTATTCCAACCCCTGTTCGTTCTTCGAACATTTTTGGTGCCGAAACTAGGGAACTTTAAGATTATAATCTATGTATGCCAAAACGGATAATGCTGTGGAATGTTTCTTAAATTTTGAATAATAATCAATTCGAACAGTAATTAGGTAGGTACCTAGCGCTTAAGTATTTACGACCTACCGCGCAAATAATTATAATAGATTAAATTATTATCATTTATTTTGTTTCGTTTTTGGGTACGTTTCCAATCGTGTTTATTCAACATGGCCCCAGCCATTCAAACATTGCGCCGGAAACGGACATTAGCGAATAATAGGTTAGTCAAGACACATGAAATAGCAAAAAGCGCTTTGCACGATGCAACTAAGTGTAACTTACTGTTAGCGCATTATACTACTCTGGAAAAGATAGTTCTTGAATTTGAAACGTCTCACGCGGAAATATTAGCTTTAGATGACACAAACGAAATTGATGAGGATAAAATTCGCGAAACCTTTGACGAGATGTATTATCAAATTGTCGAAATTTACCAGGAGTTAACCAGTCAGCCTCTCGATTGTAAAACCGCGAATGCGTGCACAAACGTTAAATTACCAAAAATAAACATTCCAATATTTTCTGGAAATGTCAAGCAATGGACCGAATTTTACGACATGTTTAACGCTCTGATTCATGCAAACAAATCTTTATCCAACATCGAACGCATGCAGTATTTGTTCTCATGTTTATCTGGAGAAGCTTTAGGGTTAATTCGGACATTTCCAGTACAAGGAGCTCACTACGTTGAAGCATATCAAAGATTAATCGCGCGCTATCGTAACGCGCGTGAACTCGCATTTACGTGTTGGCGGGAAATGCTAAATTTAAATTTTCCGCCTACCGATCCTTTTGAATTTCGTCGCGTTTTCGATGTATTTAATGAGGATTTAACAATTTTAAAAGAATTGGATCTCCCAATAGATAATTGGGACTTCGTGCTTTGTTATTTAATTCCGTCGAAATTAGATTCACCTACAAGATGCGCATTCGAACAACTGCAGTCTCTTACCGACCTGCCTTCATATTTGAAACTCAAAGAGTTTCTTTATAACAAATGCGAAGCTCTTGTACGAGACTTACGTTTTTCGACTCGCGATAGCAGTACTATTGACAAACCTCTTGCACGGAACTTTAATCAGGCTGCCAAAAAACGCACTTCAGCGCTTCTTTGCGATCTTAAGAAAGGACAGCCTAAAACAAATAGGTCCTCGAACTCCACCACTTACCTGAAATGCTCCTGTTGCGGGGAAGACCACTCCATTTCCAAGTGCAAGGTATTTGCACTCAAGTCAGTTCAGGATCGCCTACAGTTAGTTCAATCACACCGTTGGTGTTTCAATTGTCTTCATTCTTCTCATTATCTTAAAGATTGTAAATCTTTGTTTACATGTCAAAAATGTCAGCAAAAACATCATACTTTGCTCCATCGAGACGAAAACGCTTCTTTGGAAGATCAGTATCAACACTCCACGACGTCTACGGACCAGGAGCCTTCTTCCGACTCTAAAATTCAGGTCCTCACCAACGTAGGAGACAAGTCCATAGTACTATTGTCAACCGCCAATGTTGGCATTCGCGATTCATCCGGCCGTTTCCAAACCTTTCGCGCATTGATCGATTCGGGCAGTCAAGCTCACTTCATCACCGATCGTGCTGCGGAGCTCGTAGGCATCCCTCGTCAAGCCAGTTCTCAGAGAGTTAGCGGCTTAGGCCAATCTTCCGCAACCACGTCAGGAATCATTCAATTAGAGATCGGTGTTAAGGGACGGCTTCTCTTCAATATCAAGGCACTTACGCTGCCTAGTATCTGTGGCAACATGCCAACTGTTCGTCTAGATAAGTCATCGTGGCATCAGTTGAGAGACTTGCCTCTTGCCGATCCTGACTGTCACAAACCGGGACCGATTGATCTTCTTTTGGGTGCTGAGGTTTTCTCTTCTCTTCTGAGACCTGGTAATTTGAATGGTGGTCCACGTCAGCCATCAGCTTTCAATTCTGCATTTGGTTGGCTTCTTCTAGGTTCAGTTGGTTCGAACACTGCTCATGAAACGAATTATTTCATCGTTACTAACCAAAACCGGCTCCACGAAGAGGTCCAGCCACTGTGGGAGTTAGACACCATTCCCCAGTCTTCACACCTCACTCCTGAGGAACAACTTTGTGAACAAATGTACTACACTGACCACTCACGGGACACTTCGGGAAGATACATCGTATCCTTGCCTTTCCGAGAAAGGGGAAGGGATATCTCTTTTCCAGGGTCGCGTGAGATCGCTTTACGTAGATTCCATTCCCTCGAGCGCGAACTCATAGCAAATCCAACCTTACGTGAACAATATTCTGCTTTCATGACTGATTATTTACACAGTGGTCCCATGACTCGTGTTCCTGGAAAAAATTTGCACAAGGGAAAGTATCACATACCTCATCATTGCACTCTTCGTCCAAGGAGCGCTAGCACTAAGTTAAGAGTGGTTTTCGACGCCTCAGCGACGGATGTGAACGGATCCTCGTTAAATGATACCTTGCTTATCGGTCCAAAGCTTCAAAAGAACCTGCTCGAGCTTTTGCTAAAATTTCGTATACCATCGGTAGTGTTTACTGTTGATGTACGACAAATGTATCGCCAAATATTGGTTCAAGAACCAGATCGTGCTTTCCAAAGAATATTTTGGCGTTTTCATTCGTCGGAACCCACCCAAGAGTACCAACTAAACACTGTAACCTATGGTGTCTCCTCCGCCCCATTTTTAGCCTGTCGTACTGTCAAACAGTTGACCAAATATGAAGGTTATGATTTACTGCTAGCGCGTCGTGTGCTAACTTCGGATATTTACATAGATGACATCGTCACCGGTTGTAACAGCTTGGAACAAGCTCAACAAACGAAAACCGAAGTTATCGAGCTGTTCAAACGAGGTCAATTCGAATTGCGGAAGTGGGCTAGTAACAAACCAGAATTACTCGCCGATCTGCCTCCGGAATACTGCCTCAATGACTTGGTGTCCATGGATGTTGATAACTCTCACATTCTCAAGGTGTTGGGATTAAAGTGGGAGCCACGACATGATACATTTTCATTCGAAGTCTTATGCCTCGATCGCGAGTTTACTAAACGCACTATCCTCAGTGAAGTCGCTCGGGTTTTTGACCCTCTCGTTTTTCTATGCCCTTTGACGTTTTTCGCCAAATCCCTAGTACCAAAGTTGTGGGTTCTAAAGGTTGGGTGGGATGACACCCCCTCTGTTGACATTGTTCGTCAATGGGATCGTTATACTAAACAATTACCGCTCTTGAAGTCGTTCAAAATCCCTCGATGGGTGTCATTCCCTCACATGGAGTCGTGTCAACTTCATGGCTTCTCAGATAGTTCGGAACTTGGATATGGCGCGGTAGTTTACTTGCGAATCATGGATGTTGACGATAAAGTCCAAATATATTTGGTTTGCGCCAAGTCTCGAGTCGCCCCCACAAAAAAGATTTCATTGCCTCGCCTTGAACTGTGTGCGGCAGTTCTTCTAGCAGATCTATTAAAATTCGTCAAAGATTTATACGTACCATTGCTTCCGATCTCCAATACCTTTGCGTGGTCGGATTCAACCATCGTGCTCGCCTGGTTACGTTCTCTTTCGTGTCGCTGGAAGACTTTCGTGGCTAACCGTGTCAGTCACATTCAAGATGCTCTCGAAGGGACTTCCTGGCATCACGTGTCATCTGGAGATAATCCAGCGGATGTCGCTTCTTGTGGTCAATCCCCAGCCGATCTGATCGATCACACGTTATGGTGGGCGGGGCCTTCGTGGCGGATCCAGTCATTCGATTCTTGGCCGTCTTTCGATGGCAATGTCGACGAAATTGAACTTCACTCTGAGGAACGAGTTCGATCGTTATTTGTCCAACAGGACGAAAATCTGGTGGACCTATTACTAATTAAATTTTCTTCGATTCAGAAGATCCAACGCATTCTCGGTTACTGTCTTAGATTCATCTACAACCTACAGAATAAAGAATCTCGTCGTTTGTATCTTCCATTAAACCGTGCCGCAATTCACACTTCACTTTTGACAGTAGTTAAACGCACTCAATATGTACATTTTAATGATGATATCACGCGCTTGAAAGAGGGCAACCTTATGTCGAAACAAATGCGGAAGCTTAATCCCTTCATTGACGACCACGGTGTGCTCAGGGTGGGTGGCAGGTTATCTCGATCTGGGCTCGAATTCGAGTATAAACATCCTGCCCTACTTCCTCGCGAATCTAAGCTTACTTCTCTTGTGATAGACGCTCTACATCGCTCTACATTAACCAAATTATGTCCATTGCCTAGTCAATGTGACTAATCATCTTCGCTTCCGCGGCGCATTCTTTCTTATCACACTCATCACATTCAAAGGGTTTTTCTCGAGTGTGCGTGAGAAAATGCCTATTTAAATGACTTCCACGATTAAAGGCAGCACTGCACAGGCTGCACATGAATTTTCTTCCGTTGTTGTGTTTGGGGATTGAACGCTTATCGAAATCAGTTTTATTTGTGAAATCCTTGCGTTTATTATTTTCCAACGCGCCAGACGTTTTAAAGCAATTCGTTATGTCTTCTTCGGCCTCTTCCATCATAGAGTGAGAATCTGTAAAATGAATAAATCATAATTTTTAATGCAGCCAACTTTGTGGTTATCCATTAAAAATAAATTAAACAATTATTAGACATGTGTTTTGACATTTTCAAGGTCAAAAGAATTAAGTATAGTGATGACTATTATTATTTTATTGTAATATATTCAAGATACTGTTTCTTTCTCTGATGTTCTGTTTTTTTTTTACTTAATATAGATTGTAAACTTTGCTTTCAGAACTACGGTTATGCATTGGAACTACAGAGTATTGTTTGAGGTCAGAACTATTGGCATCGGAGCATCATTTACCATAGTTCATACGGCATATGAATTGAAAGCTTTTGGGAAGACGTTGAAAAATATTCACAAACCTAGAATAAATAAATAATGACGTACGACTTGAATATGATTATTACGCTTAAAATTAGAAGGCAGCTGACTGATCTAACATATGTTAACGTAAACTATATAATCAGATAGGGTGTGCTGAAGTAGACATTTTTATAGATAATTTTTACGGATTCAGAAAAAATGTTTTGCTATTGCTAAAAAATATGTTGCACTGATTTTATTGTGTATTACTTGCGTCTCTACTTGTGTTTCATATTTTTTTTTGTAATATTTGTCAAATGAGTGAGCTTTCACAAAATTTTGTATTTTTATTTAGATCTGAGAACATTTTTATAATTGTGGTACCTATTAGTGTTTTATAAATGGAAATTTTTATGTGTATAAAAACCGAGTAAAAATAAATAAATAAGTTTTTACATATACCTGCGCGTTGAGTAGCATTTGAGTACTCCGAGCTTACAGTTTTTATGTCAGGATAAGAAATTTCTACTTCCGTGTACAGTTCACCGCATTCTGCATCAGCGCTAGTTTCTTCCAGTTCTGGCGGTTCGCACTTGGCGGGAGAATCGACCATTGTAAAAAACAATAATACTTTATCCTAGAACGTAAACGAGACAGAATATTTATAACATATAACAAATATAATATATTGACAATTGGGCATTTTCTGAGTTGGCGGTTGTCCTAACTTAAATCTGAGTGAAAACCTTTTAAACAAGCAGTTCTCGTAGAAAAGATAGTAAATACGATCCCAATTCTTGTATTTCATATAATATTATCATGACAGGTTTTATTTTAGACTTAAAGACTACGGTAAGAACAATGACTTCAATAATTCTACTGGCTTCACAAATTAAAATACCAACCGAAGCCGGGATATTTTCAAGATGGTCTCAAATAATCCAACGCTGATGCACTAAGAACTTCATAAATTTAAAAATAAATAACTCCACTTATTTTCCGTCTAATTATTACTTAAATTATCTGCTTATATCCAGGGACATATTGAAGGAACTTCACTTTTCAGCAGCTTTTGTATCAATGGTAAATACCATGGCTCCTCCTGAAAATAAAGTATAGACTACTTCCAGACTTGCATGGTTAAAAATAATACACAACTGTTATTATAAATATTGTCTATTACGTATTATAATCATTTATGACAAATGTTTTTAACGGGGAAGGAAAGCGAAACAAAATGTTGATAGATGCATTTCCAGTAAGCGTTAGTTTGCGTTCTAAGTTAAATGTTTCGACAAACTTGTAGAATTCCACTGCATGCTCAATACAAAAAATAAATAAATAGTACACGGTTTTAACTTAATTACTACAAGAAATAACCATTTATGTGGTGGGAGATAGTAAAAGATGCATTATAGTTAATTTTTTTCTCAATGAAAGTTAAGTTTGAAGGTTTGGAAATACGCATACATTATTAAAATAACCCAAACTAACACCCTTAAAACCTATTTTGTGCTTGTGCGACTTAATAAACCCCGACTTAAATAGTTGTCTCCATTAGATTGAGAAGTTGAAATTAAGTGTTGTTTTTTTAAAGAGTCTTCGCATGCAGGGAATTCGACAAGTTTGCCAACGTTCTTTGCATTTTCTTAATAATATTATACTTTTCCCTTAAATTCACGATTCAATACCGAGAAAATTAAAAAGATATTATTTTAAATGACTTTGTTCCTAAAATTAGATTATAGACGACAAAGTAATTGTCGTCACCCAATTCAAACGTTTGATTAATCTACTATTTCTTATTCAAATCTTCTATTGGAAACATATTATCTCCATCCTTATTATTACACATTGGAACACAACAACAAGTTGACGGCATTATTAGTAACATTGATAAAAACTTTAAATTGTGCCAAATGGCGTAGAAAACGAATGATATTTGACAGTTCTTACAAGTTAATGGGACTGTCTTTCAAATGCGACACCTAGCGAAAAAAATCGTGCGAAAACATCCCATTGCTCCTACATCTATAACGCTGATTTTAGTAAGCACGAGAGGTAAAAGTTGGAACATGAATAAGGTTTTACTACAGATATGGGTAAGAACGTGACTTTTTAAATTTTCCATTCGAGAACGTGAATATCTGCAGTAGGAAGATGAACACGGTGAAGTCCAGTATGGGGCGTAAGTGTACCTTTAAATCTGACTTGTGTGTGAACAGTTACAATGAGAACATGGTTTTCCTCCAGCATGGGAAAGAGTGTGACTTTTTAATGTTAATGCCTACTTTTTCCCCTTTCAGAACATAAATAGTTGCAACACGAACATGAATACGGTTTTAGTCCAGTATGCGTGCGTGAGTGCACGGTTATCGCTGACTTGTGTGAACAGGAGTTGTCACAATAGGATCATGAAATAGGTTTTTCTTCAGTAAGTGTGCGAAAACAAATTTTCAAATCATATTGTCATATTTTTGTTAACATGTGAACCCCTAATGAAATAAAATAAAACCTATTCTAATACAAATATTATAACTGAAATTAAATTCAGTGATGCTTGCTACAAAGAAATTTTATGTCCGGATCTAACTAAGTTAATTTTAGTCTAATGTCCCCTCTATTAGTTATTCCCAATCGATTTATTTTTTTAATGAGTAAATCGCTTATGGCGCTAAAACCACATTCCACCAAATAAGTTGAGGGAAAGGTTAATAATAATTTTCAGGCATGCAAAGTAATGTTAGTATATTTTGTGTTAGTTTCTTTGCAAATTCTTAGTGTAAGTTTCTTCTTTAAGCCTTAATTTCACATTCGCACTCACACTGAGAAAAAAACCGGTATCATGCTATTACTGTAATTCTTCATGTTCACCCAAGCCAAATTTATGGCATACGTGATCACTCATACGAGAATTCAGGATAAACTTTTCTAAATTTCTTATGTTATTATTCATTTTCACAGAAGTCACAGTTATTGAAACACGTTCTCACTCATTCTAAGGAAACTTTTTTCTTATTTTCATACTGTGATTATTCATGGTCAAGTAAATAAGACACATTCACACTCATACTAAGGAAAACCCGTCTCTTTTCTCGTATTTTTTTCTGTAACTATCCATGTTCGCAAAAGTCAAGCTTAGTGGCAAACATTCGCATTCATACTAAAGCAAAACCATTCTCATGTTCTTACTGTAACTATTAATGTCCACAAAAGAAAAACTTAGTGACTCACATTCGCATTCACACTAAGGATAAACCGTTTTCATGTTCTTACTGCGATAATTCATGATCACAGAAGTCACGTTTAATTATTAACAATAGCACTCATACTAAAAAAAAACAATTCTTACTGTAATTATTCATGTTTATGGAAGTCAAATTTGATGATCCACATTATGACTCATTTATTATTGGATAATTTGTATAGCGCCGCTTTTGTGAGATATCACCTCAGGGGCGCTTTACAGTTGATGCAGGTATTACAGAAAATATAAATATTACAAAAATAGAGTGAAGTTAAGTTAAGTAAAATGAAGTAAAGGAACAGGTGACACGAAGATAGAAGATGGAGACTCTGCAGCAAGAATCCCAGGTGGTGAAGAAACTGGTCCAGCTGCTGCAGCGAAAGAGTCCACCGCGTCCACCAACAGTGCCAGCACGAGGTTCGTCATCCGTCCAGGTATGTGTCTGCTGCTAATAAAGCGCTGACACACTATCCTCTCACAGATACCAGACCTTGGCAGCACCGCTGTGACGTTCTACGAAGATAGAAGATGGAGACTCTGCAGCAAGAATCCTAAGTGGTGAAGGCACTGGACCAGCTGCTGCAGTAAGAGAGTCCACCGCGTCCAACAACAGCGTCCAGGTATTAAGGATAAACCATTCTCATTTTATTAGTGTAACTATTCATGTTCACAAAAGTCAAGCTTAAAAAGACACATTCGCACTCATACTAAGCAAAAACCATTCTCATGTTCTTACTGTAATCATTTGTGTTCACTAATTTTCAGCTTAATGTTACAAATTCGCACTCATGCTTAGGACAAACCATGTATAATGTTCTTATCGTAATAATATATCTTATTTTAGGAAAATTAACAGTTACTTGGTTGGTTTATACATATGCAATTTACTTAACTGAGAAACCAATTATAGATTTCCTCACTATACTTACACATTTTATAGGTATAAAATAACTAAGCAATACAACAACTACAACTACAGCTATATCCTGCATAGTTTTTGTGATTTTAGATAATTATTGAAATTGTAACGGGTTTCATTTTATTATTAGTACAATTTGGCGTATATTTCAATTTTGTACATCTCAGGCATATTTTTGTATGACCGATGAGTATTCCCCTTTATGTGTGGAATGCCTACGTGTCTCATCTCTGAAGCGTGGTGCCCCACCAATGAGGCGCTTTGTCGGGAAACACTGGTGTAAAGCGAAATTCACTGTTATTGTAAAAATAAAAACTGTATTATTGATAAATCTTGCCGATTTCTTACTTACCTATCTCTTTGGTTTTGCAAATATATTATTTACTTACTTACATGATTCCATATAATTGAGCTAGGATTCACTCACCAAACACAAGAGCCTTGTCTCTTTATGGTGAGGAAAAGCTATTATTATTTACCTTGATAACACTGTATAATATGAATAATTGCTAAAATCGCTGAAAAATGCTTGTTAGAATATTGGCCTCGTTAAATTAATGATACTACAAAATATAATTGATAAGTTTTATTCTTTAGACACACATCACTGGTTACAAAAATGACCACCCTCGAATTCCGTAATTATTTCATTGGTTTTATTGATCCGTTATTTAGAGAGAGAAGAGAAAGAAAATGGGCTTGCAAGCCTATTTATAAACTAATTCATTTGAATGTATTGATACATAATCACAATTATGGCCCTTAAGGGAGACATCTGTCGGATATTTCAATTACTCAATACAGATACAGGTGGCATTTTCGTTGGTTTGATTCGTGGCTAAAGTCGGAACATGCTGCCACAGCATGGAAGAATTTTTTTTTTTTTACACATAAACAAAAAAAATATTTTTTTAAAAATAACCATAATATAAACAAAAAATAATTTGAAAAATAAACATAATATAAATATGGACAAATTAATTGGAAAAACAATCATGAGATGAATATGAACAAAAAGTTCTAAAATAAGAGAATCATAATATGAACAAGTTAATTCGATGTTCCTAGGTCATCCTTCAGGTAGGTTGATAATTCTTCTCCTTTTTATGACTGCTAGCAAAAATTTGATGGTCCAAGGTCATCCTTCAGGTAGTTTGTTGATTTTTCTCTTGTTTATGACTGCAGGAACTTATTTATTCAGTCCGGGGGGTACATCGGGCGTCCCTGTAGCAATGCTTGAATCCCTTTCCATGGGTAATAAACATATTTTGCTGATAGGTCTCTTCAATGTTCCTTGTGCGGTTTCGAGGGTAACCACCCGCACTTTCCCGTCAGCTCCAGGGTGAGTAGCTAGGATCCTGGCTAGTTTCCACATATAAGGCGGCAGGTTGTCCTCCTTTAGTATGACCATGTCGTCCCTTTCAACAGTCCTGAGGCCCTTGTCTTCCTTCCATTTGGTACGTCTTTGTAATTCTGCAAGATATTCCAGTTTCCACCTGCACCAAAATGTTTGAATCAGTGCATTTAATTTTTGATATTGATTCTATCGATTATATTGTATCTCCCGAACATCCTTCTCAGAGATAGAAGCTATCCCTCCGCCAATCAGGAAATGATTTGGAGTCAAAGGATTCAGGTCAGTCGGATCGTTGGACAGAGGAGTGAGCGGACGTGAATTTAAACAGCATTCTACCTGACACAATAAAGTATATAATTGTTCAAAGGTTAAACTTGAATTATCGGTTATTCTTTTTAAATGATATTTGGCGGATTTCACTGCTGCTTCCCAGAGTCCAGCGAAATTCGGTGACCGTGGTGGAATAAATCCCCACAGTATTGACAAATCAGCTAAATATTTTTGAATCTTGTTATCAGACTTCTTTAACTTATAATACAATTCTCTCAGTTGATTATATGCTCCCTTAAAATTGGTCGCATTATCTGAATATATTTTAAAGGGTTTGCCCCTCCGCGCAATGAAACGTTTTAAACAATTTAAAAAGTTGTCAGTGGTGAGGTCCGTTACCAGTTCCAAATGCACAGCTTTCGTTGAGAAACAAACAAAAATGCATAAATAAGATTTCACCAATGGAGCCTTCCTGGTGATACCGCTTTTCATCATGATAGGACCTGCGTAATCAATCCCGGTAACCTCGAACGGCCTGCTAGGTGTTATTCTGTTTTCCGGCAAGTCACCCATGATAACTTGACTGGTTACTGGATTTTTTCTGAAACATACTATACATTTATGTAATATTTGCTTAACAGTGGTTTTTCCGGCAATCGGCCAGAACTGTAATCTCACTAGAGATAACAAAGTTTGTGTCCCTGCATGTAAATGTACATTTTTTTTTTTTTTTTTTTTTTTTACAGTATTACCGCACAAGAGTCCCAACTGCTCCCGTCTGGAGCCAGTGAGACTATGGCATCCCCAATTGGGGTATGTTGTGAGGCTGAGGGTATTGGGGAGGGGAGGGAGATGGGGAAGAGGAAGGTGGGGAAGTACCTGGCTATTCAGATCTGGTCACCAAACACGGCTTAAGCCATTTCAAGCAACGTTTCAATTCTGAATGGTGGTCTTACACCAGGGCGATACTGAGAGTATCTTCCACTCTGGAACGTGCCGCAAATATACTATATATTATTTTTAATTAATTAATTGTGAAATAACACAAATTAATCAAATAAAATTTATTTGCGCACGCCGGGTTCGAACCCGCGACCTTCGGATCTGTAGTCAAAAGCGTATACCACTAGACCACGCCGGCCGTCAAATAATGAAGATGTCGAATAATTAATTCTATTAACTTATTATTTTTTGGTAAAATTATTGGGTGTCGTTGCTGGTATGATAAATGTTTCGCCTTTGTTAGCCTGCCCCCGACACAAATTAATCCATTATTTATAAATGGATTAAGCGACAAAATAACGCTACGTTTATCCACTGAACATTTATTACTCAAAGCCCTGAACTCATCCTTAAAATGGTAGCGTTGAATTATTGCTATTAGACGATGCAATGTATTGTCCAGCTCCGGCACGCTTAACCTCCCGGTTAATCTACAGTTTTTTGTGTTACAATTATTAAAGAAACGCAATATATATGCAGTTACTCTCTTTAGCTTGTTGAGAGAGGAAAATTTTGAAAAGCTGTCCCACTCCGTGACATAAGTAGACACGCATACCGCCTTGGTTTTTATCTCTGGAGGATTTATACAGGAATTTTCTGGCTTCGGCCAGCGATCGGCCTCTCTTATTAGCCAATCTGGACCCTTCCACCAAATATCTGCTTGTAATAGTTTGTTTGCTGTAACTCCTCTTGATAAAATATCAGCGGCGTTTTCCTGCGATGAAACATGTCGCCAATGGGCAGGATCGCCGGCCTCTTGTATCTCGGCAACCCTGTTGGCCACAAAGGTATTCCATCTAGCTGGCTGTCCTCTTATCCAGCATAGTGCGATGGTAGAGTCACACCAGTAGTATGTATCCACCTCAACCATGTTGAGCGCTTCTTTGATGTTTTTTAATAATTTCGTTAACAGCACCGCACCACAAAGTTCCAATTTTGGCAGGGATATGCTTTTTAATGGCGCTATCCTGGACCTGGAAGATATTAACTGAGAGTGCATCTTACCCTCGGCGTCCCTGGATACTAGATACGCACAGGCTCCGTAGGCCTTTTCCGATGCGTCGCAAAAACCATGGATTTGTAGGCCGTTTTGACCCCACAAGATTCTTCTTTTTATTTTCAACAGGTTTATTTGAGATAAATTTTTCATGTAATTTTCCCAATCTTTTAATATTCCCTCGGGTATTTCTTCGTCCCAGGAAGTCTTAGATATCCATAATCTCTGCATAATTAGTTTTGCTACAACCGTTACTGGTCCTAGCAGTCCTAAAGGATCGAACGTTGGGGCGATACTTGACAATATCCGCCGTTTGCTTTGTACGGTACATACTGGTTTTTTCACTACATATGAAAAGTAATCAAACTCACTGTTCCAGTTTAATCCTAGTATTTTTTCTTCTTGGGGTTCTTTAGATATCAATCCTTGCATATCTTGACCTGGTTCGGAAGATAATTCTGCCGCGTTTGATCTCCATTTTCTTAGATTCATCCCTGCAGATTTTAGTAAACTGATTACCTGTTGTTTTAGAAGGTGGCACGATTCAACGTCATTTCCTCCCGTTAATAGGTCGTCCATGTAAAAGTCGTTTTCAATGACATTGCTTGCTATAGGAAATGAAAGTCTATTTTCAATACCTATTTGCTTCAGGCATCTTGTCGCCAGGAAAGATGACGGTCCTAATCCATAAGTCACTGTCCTTAGCTTGTAATGCTTCAAATCCTCATCCTGTGAAAAGCGCCAAACAATTTTCTGTAGATTGCGGTCGCTTTCCTGCACGTTTATCTGACGGTACATTTTCTCTATGTCCGCAGTTATGACTACAGGATGTTTTCTGAAATGTAAAATTTGAATATTTAAATCCTTTTGTATGTTAGGTCCGACCATCAGAGCATCATTAAGGGAAATACCAGAAGATGTTTTTGCCGATCCATCGAACACCACGCGAACTTTAGTGGTGGTGCTTGACTCCTTCATCACCGCATGATGTGGTAAAAAATATGATCTCGCATCGCATTCGGATTTTCGGCACTCTTCCATATGACCCAATTGTAAATATTCTCTCATAAACATGCTATATTGACATTTCAATTCTTTATTGGTGGAAAATTTTCTTTCCAATGTATGAAACCTTTTTTCAGCCATTGACAAAGAACTCCCTAGTTGGTCTATACAAGGGCGGGTTGGTAAGGCTACCGTAAATCTGCCCTCCGTGTCTCTACTATGACACTCTGTAAAGTTGACTTCGCAAGCCTTTTCTTCAAAATTCTGAGGTTTCATGGCATCCACCTCTTCTAGTTTCCAGAATCTTTCCATCTGGTTACCTATTTTATTAATGGCTAGATTACAATTAATTGATACTGGCCTTGTTTTAGTGATGATGTCGATCGCTCCGGAAACAATCCAACCGAGTTCAGTCCTTTGAATAGTTGGCCCGCCCTCCGTTAAGCGTATTCGATCATTATTCATTATTTCCCAAAAAACTTCCGCACCCAACAGGATGTCAATTGGAGACGTGACATTGAAATCCTTATCCGCTAGTTGCAAGCCAGATGGGATCTTCAACTCTTGTTTCTTGAAGGTCATTTGGGGTAGGTCGGTTGTTATAGCCTGCAATACTACACAAGAAATTTTCTTATTATTATCACTATTCACTGCTAACATGTCAATTGTAACTCTTCGATTGATATGTGTGATGCGATTTTGTATTCCAGACACCGGCGTATTTATTTTTTCTGTTTTTAATTCTAATTTTTTTGCAAAACTCTCTCTTATGAAATTCGATTGGGCGCCTGAATCCAATAATACCCTCGCTTTGTGTAAACGGTTGTCGCTACCTACGATATTCACGATCGCTGTAGATAATAAAATTATCTTTTCATTTTTATTTAACACCGTATGATTTGCCACTGATGTCGAGCTGTGTGCCTCTTCATTTGTGTTTTCACTATTTAATTCATTAACATGTATCAAAGTATTATGTTGATCACTTGCACAGATTTTACATTTGAATTTATTTTTGCAATCTTGTGTAAAATGTCCTACCCTCAAACATTTGAAACAGGCTCGGGCCTTTCTTAAAAATTCTAATCTTCCCTGGATATTTAATTTGAGAAATTTTTTACAATAATACACTGGATGATTTTCTTTACATAGGATGCATCCATGTTTGTTTGCTATCAATGAGACAGACAAATCTTTCTTGCGATCATCACGTGTTGTAACATTCTTGTAGGTAGGCCTTTTTTCTTGCAAATTTGCGAACTCCAGTACCTCAACACGTTTGGTTAGACATGAAATAAATTCTTTCAACGTTGGGAGTGCACCATCTATTGGCTGCTCTTCCCAAAATCTACGAGTTGATCCATCCAATTTATTAGATATTAAATATATCATAATCGCGTCCCAGGAATCAACATGTAATCCTAGATTTTTTAACGCTTCTAAATTTATATTAGCCTGATCAATAATATGCCTTAACGCGACTGGACATTCTTGTTTCATATCTTTTAACTGAAATAAGGATGCAACATGCCTATGAACTATTATTTTTTTATTCGCGTACCGTTCCTGCAGTATCTGCCACGCAGATTCGTAATTGTCGTGCGATATGGTCAAGGAGGCAATCAATTTAGCTGCGTCTTTTTTAAGGCACGATTGTAAATAAAAGAATTTTTGAGAATTGTTTAACGTATTATTTTCATGAACTAGTGCTTTAAAGGTCTCGGCGAATTTAGCATAGTCAGTAATTTCACCATGAAATTCAATAAGTTTCAAAGTTGGTAATTTAATTTCACATTTTTCATGATTTACTGAATTCAATAAACCTTTTGCTAATTTGATTCACGTTGACTTACGTTTTCTGCCTCGTCATCCGAAAGTTCTTCGATTTGAGATTGAATTTTTTCAAAGTCATCTAACAATTTTTCGACCTTTTGATAACGTAATTCTAGTTCCGTTTTATCGAGTGTCTTAAAAATATCATTTAACCTTGTCAATTTCGCTTTCAAAACTCCACGCTTGTTGATTAACGGCTTTAACTTTTCCATCTTTAATGGTAAATAATAAACAAGTTAACTTTTAACCTCAAACAACTGACAGTTTACGAATGAAAACACGGCGGTGTTAGTAAAAATGCTTGCCAGTGCCAGGGCTGACAACTTTTTAAATCAGAAATTCGCTGAAATTATTTTGTAGAGAAATTTAATTTACCCGGTAAATTTGAACATTCGCGTGAATTATTTTTAATTAAATAAATCCAATGACAAAACTCTTACAATTGAGATGCTCATTTAACAATAATCGTATCAATTTGCAATGTAGGTAGCTATTAAAATTTTATACAACTGAAAAATCAGAAACAACAATAATTTTTTTTCAATCTTTGTTGCATATTTAAATATTTCATTTGGGATAATTTGAAATAGGAAGAATTCGGGATTCGGTCACAGTTTTGATAGGATGGCATTGGGATACTTATCTGATGATGATCTGCATCTTCTTGATTTTTTGCTGGTTCATATTTCGGCTCTTTCTGGTGCACGATGCGGCTCGATTGGACCATATGTTAGAATATTGGCCTCGTTAAATTAATGATACTACGAAATATAATTGATAAGTTTTATTCTTTAGAACACACATCACTGGTAACAAAAATGACCACCCTCGAATTCCGTAATTATTTCATTGTTGTTATTGATCCGTTATTTAGAGAGAGAAGAGAAAGAAAATGGGCTTGCAAGCCTATTTATAAACTAATTCATTTGAATGTATTGATACATAATCACAATTATTGCCCTTAAGGGAGACATCTGTCGGATATTTCAATTACTCAATACAGATACAGGTGGCATTTTCGTTGGTTTGATTCTTGGCTAAAGTCGGAACAATGCTATCGATCCCAGTAAACTGGGCATCCGAGTCACTGGAATGCGAGAACTAAAAAATGGTGGGGTGTTAATACACCCCAGCACTTCTGCTGAGGCAGATAAACTCGCGAACTCTCCGGCGCTTAACGAAGCGGGATTAAAAGCAACAATTGCCCCAAATCGCCTCCCTCGCATCGCCATCCACAACCTCCCTCAAGATATTTCGGCAGAGGAAATTATAAGTGCCGTTCATCTTCAATCTTCCAACGACACTGGTCTATCTTTGGAGAACTTAAAATTGATCATGTCTTTTTCCCATAAATCTGTCCCTCGCACTGGAAACTGCATCCACATTTTTAGAGTCCCTCCATCTGTGCGTCACTCTTTAATATCGCGAACTAAACTTGCCATAGACTGGCAACTACACCGAGTAAGAGACTGGGTAGATAGTTTAAAGTGTGGCCACTGTCAATTATATGGTCACACAGCTTCAAAGTGCCAAACTGACTTACCTACCTGTCCCCACTGTGCCAAAGTTGGCCACAACCGTGATGCCTGCCCCAATAAGGTGAAATCACCAGTATGCGCCACCTGCACCTTCTTCAGGAAACCGGCTTCTCACAATACTGGAGCTCAGGACTGCCCCGCCCGCCAGGCTGCTGAAAGACGTGAACTCTCTCGGATTAATTTTAATTAATTTAGGTTGAACCTGTTCAATCGTTCTGTGAATAATTCCTTCTCAATGTACTACCAAAATGTTCGTGGCCTAAACACAAAACTGAACACCATTCGCTGTAACGTCAGTGTGTGTCAATACGACTTTATATTTTTTACTGAAACATGGCTCTCCGATAATATCTCATCTGCTGAGCTGGGATTTTTTGACTATAACATTTTTCGTAGTGACCGTTCTACTTCTTCTGCGAAATGTAAAGGTGGTGGAGTGATGATATGTGTAAACAAGAAATACCATTGCTATATTCTAGAGTCATCTAACAATGTGTCTGATCAATTGTTTCTATGTGTTCTATTAGGTAACAAAAAACTTGTACTCGGTTGTGTTTACATTCCTCCATCCTCTTCGATAGAAGTCTATAAATCACATACTGTTTTAACTGAACATGTTTCTAGAAACGCTGATTCCATATTTATTTGTGGCGATTATAATTTACCTAAAATATTGTGGCTGAACGACAATCAAGGTGTCAAAACTCCTCCTAGAAATCTTTCCCCACAAGCTACTGAAATTGTAAATTTTTTTGGCTACTTGAATCTGTTTAAGTAAATCCAGTCACTAACTATCTAGGTTCTTGCCTAGATTTAATTTTTTCTAGTATACCAAATATCATAGTAAGTGAAGCTGATGTCTCTTTGTTACCTATAGATAAATATCATCCACCTCTCTCTATTAACATCACTAATTTCTTCCAATTAGATTCTCTGAAACCAAGTGCCTCTTATCACTACAAATATCTTAATGGTGACTACTCTAATATGAACAAATTTCTTTCCCAGATTAATTGGTCAGTACTATTTTTAAAATCTGATAAATGACGCTGTATTTAAATTTAATGAATGCGTCTCACGCGCTATAGATTTGTTTGTTCCTAAGGGATGTTACTATCAACCCAAGTTTCCAAATTGGCTTAGCTCAAAACTCAAACAGTTAATAATTGAAAAAAAGAAAACTCATAAGCTATTTAAAGACACTGGCAACTTAAACTTGTATCGAAAATTTTCTCATTTAAGGGAACTGTCCAAAATCGAATCAGCCAAATGCTATAAATCTTATGTAGAAGTTACTGAGTCAAAATTACTGCAAAACCCTAAACAATTTTGGCAATTTGTTGCGCAAAAGCGTACTGATAATGATCTTACTTCTAGTATGCACTATAATGAAACTCATGCTACTAACGGTCTTGACATCGCCAACCTTTTTGCTAAACACTTCTCCTCTGTATATTCTGGTGCCTCATGCAACATCCCTCCACTCAACTATGACTACAACATTGACTTGAATGATTGCCAAATCTCACTTGTAGAGGTTTACCAATCTTTAAGTAAACTTTCTAACAATAAAAGTACCGGACCTGATGGCATTCCAGAAATCTTGCTAAAAGAATGTAAATATTCATTATCTAACCCAATTTGTATGTTGTACAACTTATCACTCTCATCTGGAACATTTACTGATTCATGGAAAATTTCATATATTCGACCCATTTTTAAGTCCGGGAACAAGTCAAACATTGAAAATTACAGACCAATATCAATTATATCTTGTATTCCAAAAATATTTGAGTCGATAATTACAAAGAAAATCACTCCTATATTCAAAAATGTTCTGATTGATGAACAGCATGGATTTAGATCGGCGAAATCTACAACAACTAATTTATTGTCCTTTACAAATACCATTGTTAAAACCTTGGAAGACAACACTCAGGTTGACGTACTCTATACTGATTTCTCCAAAGCCTTTGATAAAGTAAATCACTCGATTCTCATGGCCAAACTTTATGCTATAGGCATTAGAAACCCGTTGTTATCATTCTTTCGCTCTTACTTGAGCGATACAAAACAAAGGGTTAAAATAAACAACTTTGAATCCTTTAACATTGACGTAACGTCCGGCGTTCCCCAAGGAGCTCATTTGGCCCCGCTTCTCTTCAACCTTTTTATTAACGATATCACCAAAGTTTTTTCTCATACACGCTTCTGGCTTTTTGCTGATGATAATAAGATTCTTCAGATAATTAAATCCTACCTTGACTGCTTACATTTTCAACGTGATATTGACTCGTTTAATAATTGGTGCAAAATAAACTGCATGGAACTTAATGTTGATAAATGTAAAATTTTGTCCTTTTATAGAACCAAAAAACCTATTCAGTTTGACTATAAATTAAACAATGTTTGTTTATCTACTGTAACATCTATCAAGGATCTTGGGGTCACTCTAGACTGCAAACTTTCTTTCCGTGAGCACATGAACAACATTGTTAACAAATCACTTAAACTACTTGGCTTCGTTCATAGAATAACCTCTGACTTTAAACATATAAGTACCCTTAAAACTCTTTACTGCTCGTTAGTTCGCCCTCACCTTGAATACGCTAGTGTTATTTGGTCTCTTTTCTATGCTGTCCACATTTGTCACATAGAATCCGTACAACATCGCTTCCTACGAGGAATCGCTTGGAGGTTGGGTCTTGAAAGAGGAGAGTACTCATATGATGAAGTTGAACAAACTTTAAACATTTCTTCTTTGGAGAAACGTAGAAGGGACACTGATCTGATTTGCATATTTAAGATTATCAATGGTATTACAGACTCACCTGCTTTGTTGCAACTTATCCAATTCAACATCCCTTCCCGTAGACTCCGAAATAATGAATTGCTGTTCGTCAATCAACATTCTACCAATTATGGATACCATTCTCCTTTGTCCAGAATGTCGAGACTTGTCAACTCACTGTCAAGTCAAAGCATTGAATTTTGTGGTATATGCCTAAATGACTTTCGACAGTCAATACGCAATGTCTAATTTCTAATGCCCAAGGCAATCGGTCTGTTAACAACGGATTGTCAATCAGACGGATCGCTCTCCTTTGCACAGATTCAAGCAGGTTTATCAAGTATTTTGGGGCACCAGCCCAAAGGTGGCTCCCAAATTCAATAGTTGGGCGGACTTGAAACTTGTACAGGGTCAGCAGCTGGTCACTGTTGAAGAATCTCCTAGCCCTGTACAAGACGCCCAACTTTTTGGAGGCCTGATTTACTCGGGCTTCTATGGATCCCCGATACTTGAGCTGGTCTGATATAGTAACTCCAAGCATTTCAATGGAGTCTTTATTGGGGAGAGTGCTCCCATCAAATTGCACCAGACAGTCATTGATCTCCCTCTTTGCCGAAATCAGACACGCTTGGGTTTTTGAGACGTTGAAACTGACCAAGTTGGCCTTACCCCAGGCACGAACCATCTCTAGGTGGTGGTCAATTTTTCGCTTCAAAACTTCCCGAGCTGTTCGGACATCATAGGTGGAAGGGGGCCTGTCAAAAAGATAACCCTCGTGAACGGTGCTGTCATCAGCGTAGCAGTGAATTGGTGCACATTCAACGAGATCGTTGATGTGCAATAAAAACAGCGTCGGAGACAGCACAGATCCTTGTGGCACCCCCGCATTGATTTGGTGCGGTGAGGAAGAAGAGCCGTCAACCACGGTTTGAATTGTTCTTCCCCTCAGAAAGTCCGCAATCCAACTATGCAGGGTTGGGTGGATCCCATACGATGGTAATTTCCCGATAAGCGCCCGGTGCCAGACTCTGTCAAAGGCTTTGGAGATATCCAACCCAACGGTTTGGGTTTCACCAAAACGTTCCATGTACCGCCCCCAAATATGCGTTACATATCCGAGTAGATCGCCACACGATCGGTTTCGACGAAATCCATATTGCCGATCGCTTAGGATATTGTTATTCTCGAGATATGTGAGCAATTTGTTGTTAACCACCCTTTCTAATACCTTCGAGAGTATGGAAGTGATGGCTATGGGGCGGTAGTTAGAAGGGTCGGAACGGTCCCCCTTTTTTGGGATTGGGTGGACGATTGCCTTTTTCCAAAGATCTGGCACCTTTGCACCTTTGAGAGAGAGCCTAAATAATTTCGCGAGCACTGGAGTCATTTCTGCAGAACACCTCTTGAGGACCAAGGCAGGTATTCCGTCCGGCCCACTGGCTTTGTCGACTTTCAGCTCGTTCAAGACTCGGAGAACCTCTCTGTTCCGGATCTTTGGTTCCTCCATTTGAAAACCGCAGTGCGGAATGGAAGGGGGAGTCTCTCCGTTATCTTGAAGAGTTGAGTTTTCCGCGAAAATTTTGCCTAATAATTCAGCTTTCTCGCGGGCCGAGTTAGCCAGCCGACCATCAGGCTTGGTCAGAGGTGGGAAAGTGGTTCTGCAGAAATTTCTTCCGATCGAGCTAGCGAGTGACCAGAAAGCACGGCTACTAGTGGGGCAGTCAGCCAGCTTTTTCGCAATTCTCTGGTCGTGATCGCTCTTAGCTCTATTTAGAACTCTCTTACAATCCCTTGCCCGTTTTCGGTATTCCGAAAGGTTATTCATGGAGCTAATCTTCCGGAGTGCATTAAAAGCCGTATTTTTGAGTCTGACAGCTTCAGCACAGCGATGGTCAAACCACGGTTTTGTGCCCGCTCCAGAGGATTTGACGGAGAAGGGAATGTAGGTTATTATTATCTCCCATTCTTACTTTTATTTTACTATTGTCATTGTTATTGTCTTCGCTCCTCATTTATATATGCTCTCCTTTCACTGTCATCTCTGTTTATAAAATTTATTCGTGTAATTAATATGTTGTTAATGGACTATTTGTCCGTAAATAAATAAATAAAAAAAATAAAATAAAATAGATATAGATCGATTTTCCTGTGGTGTAAGACAACAATTCAGTATTGAAACGTTGCTTGAAATGGCTTTGGGCGTGTTTGGTGACTAGATCTGAATAGTCAGGTACTTTTCCACCTTCCTCGTGGGATGCCATAGTCTCACTGGCTCCAGAGGGTTGGCAGCAGTTGGGTTTCTTTCTTTAGATTTTAAAAAACTGATGAAATTAATGAAGAGTGGAGATTTAAAAATGAAACTTCCAGTGTCAGATATCTGAATGGTATTTAGAATTTAGTTTTTTAAATTAATGTTTGTTTGACTTGTGCATTTGTAAATACCTCGCAGGCTTCCATCAGACATTACGTCTTGGGCTTTTGTAAATACCTCGAAGGTTTCCATCAGACATTAAGTCTTGGGCTTTTGTAAATACCTCGAAGGCTTCCATCAGACATTAAGTCTTGGGCTTTTGAAAATACCTCGAAGGCTTCCATCAGACATTAAGTCTTGGGCTTTTGTAAATACCTCGAAGGCTTCCATCAGACCTGTGCTTTTGTAAATATCTAGAAAGCTTTCGTCATACATAAAGTAATAAAGTTTTTGACGAGTATGAAGGTGTCGAATTCCGCTGCATGCTTAGTAACACTTGGTTAAACTTTATTATATAATACTTATTTTCCTCAAAAAATGACTATTTATTTTCGTGGAAATGGAAAAGATGCATTTAAATTCCAGTTTTTCTCAATTGCGTTTGGTTCTGTTTAAAAATTACATCGAAAAATAAGGTCAGATTAGACATCAGCACTTTCGGCGAAAATGAAGAAATCAACAAATTATTAGAAATTGATTTACTTCATCTATTGGTATACTAGGAAATAAATTAATTACATCTTAGGACACAAACTTAGCGTGGTTATTGATTTCCAAATTCCATAAGTTATTGACAAATTATAACACATTCTTAACCCTTTCACACCAGCATTATTGATTCCACATTTTCAAAATATGTATTGCTTAGAAAATTATTTGAAATTTTGTTGGTCTTTGGTTTTTTTTTTAATTTGGCGTAACATTGGACGTCAGAGGGTATTTTTTAAATAGTAAGGTAGAATGAAGATAATACAAAAGTAATACAAATAAATCTTAAATACCAAAAATGCACATTTACAATGTTGTGATAATCTCTAAGGTTTTAAAAAAATAACATTAATTAAAATTCATTCAGAAATTAAGAAATACTCTTTGATTATAATTTTTGAAAATTCGCCATACTTGTTTAAAATTGCTTTTTTCCCGGGATGTGTCTTCAGGAAACACAAATTACAAATAACGAATAAAGCTCAATAAGTCGGTATCAGTAATGAAATGATTAGTTTATTAAAACCGATTCAGACAAACAAAAATCCATTTTATCTGCAGTCTCGATAGAACTAGTTGCCTAATAAGTTTATTCTGTTTATAAATTTTAATAAACCATAAAATTTTGGTACCTGTGGGTTACTTCAATTTTTTTATGTTAATTTTCAAATAAGTCACTAAAACAAATTTTCACTGCTTTTTTCATCAGCTTTTGACACTTATAAATAGGGTTATTCTGAATAATTTCAAAATGATATTCTTGTAAAAAATACACGGTCTTAGTTATGTTGTCACATTTTTCTATAATAATACACTTTAAAATAAACTGAAAATTTTTAATGCAAACTTAAAAATATTAAAATAAAATACAGTGTTTGGCAAGCCTACGCAAGACGGAAGTGAAACTTTTAGTATTCTTCTCTCTCTCTTTTCATTTTTTATTGGACAATTTTTATAGCGCCGCTTTTGTGAGATATTAATACTATTCAGAATGCTGTACATTATATTTAAAAAACAAAAAAATTATTTAAAGGCGTGTTGTTAACAAATGAACGTTTAACTAGATTCTTAATATTGACATCTTTATAAGTAGCATGTGATAAAAAAAATTAAAAGTTATAAAAATATGGGATTCGAACCCGGGTCCTGCATAACGAGTGTCGAACGCTCTGCCTCTAGACCGCGAGGAGAGGTATCTCGCGCGACGAGAACGGCGTATACAACGTGTACTCCTCAATTGTCTTGTCCCGCGCAAATTTATCGTTTTCAAACACGGCAAATGAATAATATCACATAACGTCTCGTTAACGCTTTATATAGGGTCGAATCGAAGATATATCGGCAGTGTGAAGTCATATCTGTCGTTTTTCAAAATATTTCCGTATATTTGTCCGTTGTGGAAAAGATCTATTGTGTTTTAACAGTCTCATACCCGTATGGAGTCTGAATTCGAAAAACATTTCTGAATTTTGAAAAACTCACTTACGGCTGAGTATTTTACTAAAAAAAACTTGTCACGCACGTCTGCGAGGGTAATTAGTCGCGTTATCGGACTTGATTAGTAATTTTAATGATTCAAAATAAAATAATTAATCAAAATACCGAGCGACTCTACCGGCTCGATTTGTAAGCTATATTTCGACCAAAATATCATATAGGTACCGACCTTTACTTCTATACAATTACTCGAGTGAACACCTGCCGGTCTAGAGTCTCACTAAATGGATTTAGACATTTCGGGAGACTCTCGGTTAAAATTAACAAATTAATGTAATTTTTTACTACATTATTACAAATCATGTAGATATCTTCTTAAATGTATGCCTGACAAAGTCGCAGCACGAGGGCGTTTTATCACTTTTCCTCGTATTAAAAAAATTACAAAAAGAAAAAAAAAATAGTTAAAGCGGGGATCTCGGTTCTTCAAGACGACAGTCGAGCGCTCTGCCTCTAGACCGCGAAGTTGAGTTTGGAGAGTGAACTTCACTAGGTATATAATATAAGCTAGGCTCCTATAGCGGAATGATCACGGTTTTTCGTGACGGTCATGAGTCGGTTTTACTCCGGTCCTCGAAAATGTATGACGCGCGTAAAGAAGTTTCACTTCAAAAATTAAAAATTGTGAAGGATGTAAAATGTGTTACAAAGGCAGATTGAGGGAGAGAGAGTTAGAAAGACAATTTTTCAAAAAATGGATAAGGTTTTCTTCTAGTATTGGTAAAAACGTATTTTGATTTTCCTTTCGAAAACTTTAATAAATGCAGCCAGTACATGAACAAGATTTATTCCTTGTACTAGTTTTAAGAATGCACCGTTTATACGGGTTTAGGTACACATACAATATTAAAGCTTACTTTAGTCAGCAGGAATAGTAACAGTTGGAACATGAATAAGGTATTTATGTCAAGTATGGGTAAGAATGTGACTTTTTTCTTGTTTCCTTTTCGAGATCGTGAAGAGCGTAAGTAGGAAGACGAATACCGTTTTATTCCAGTATGACTGCATAAGCGTAACGTTAAATCTGACTTGCGTGAGCGGGAGTAGTTACAATGGGAATATGAAGCAGGTTTTTCTGCAGTATGGGTGCGTAAGTGTTTCGGTAGATATGACTTGAGAAAGCAGGAGAAATTAAAATAGGAACATGAATAAGGTTATTTTACAGTATGGGTGCGTAAGTGTAACGTTAATCTTGACTTTTTTGAGCAGGAGTAGTTACAATTGGAACATGAATAAGGTTTTTCTCCAGTATGGGTGCGTAAGTGTACCGGTAAATTTGCCTTGCGTGAGCAGGAGAAATTACAATAGGAACATGAATAAGGTTTTTCTCCAGTATGTGTGCGTAAGTGTACCGTTAAATTTGCATTGCGTATGCAGGAGAAATTACAATGGAAACATGAATAAGGTTTTTCTCCAGTATGGGTGCGTAAGTGTACCGTTAAACTTGTCTTGTATGAACAGGTGTAGTTACAATGGGAACATGAATAAGGTTTTTCTCCAGTATGGGTGCGTAAGTGCAGTGTTAAACGTGACTTGCGTGAGCACATGTAGTTACAATGGGAACACGAATACGGTTTTTCTCCAGTATGGGTGCGTAAGTGGACTGTCAAATTTGACTTGCGTGAGCAGGAGTAGTTACAATGGAGACATGAATAAGGTTTTTCGCCAGTATGTGTTCGTAAGTGTACTGTTAAATCTGACTTGCGTGAGCAGGAGTGGTTACAATGGATACAGGAATAAGGTTTTTCTCCCGGATTCATCTTCAGGTCCGTTATTATGTCTGAAAAAGATGGCAGATAAAGCTCAATAAGTAGGTATCTATAATGAAACGATAAGATTATTATTATTATTAACGACTTTATATTTATGTTCAAAATTGTAAATGGTAGTATAGACAGTCCTGATTTAACTAACCTCATTGAATTTCATATACCCACGAGAGCTACTCGTTCTAAAATTTTGTTTAAATGCAACAAAATTAGGACTGAGTATTCCAAACACTCGCTTGTACCTAGGTTGAATGAAGTTAGTAATAGATACGCAGATGTGGCAGATCTATTTAACTGCACGCAAGGTAGGTACAAGAGGGCTATGCTATCAAATCTTTTCAATCAATATTAATTTAATCTAATTCTACCTTATTTGCACTATAGAAGCTTATGTGCTTATATCTCTTGTTTACTTACTTACTCTCTAATGTCATTTCACAATCAAATGCCACATATATTTGTAATTCTTTTTTTTAAATATTTCTACGATTTTAACTGTGACATGTTATCATTGTTTATGGTATATTTATACCGTTGATATTAAATAAATAATTATTAAAACTGATTCAGATAAAAAAAAGATCCATTTTACCTGCAGTCTCGGTAATACTTTCAGAGTGCTCTGAGCATTCCTTTTTAACATCTGGCAGGTCTATGTCTATTTCCGTATAAGGAATTCCCCCACCATCTTCATCTCGGGGTCGTGGTTTTTTTTTAATAGGTACAGTCTCCACATTAATGCTTCCTGAAACAGAACAACAACAAATGTTAATATATATAAAGACATGAGAGCTATGTGTATGATAATTTGTATTTATTGTTAGATTGTTTCATATAGATTAATCAAGATCCTGCTGAAAGATATTTATCTTACCAAATACAAAATAAATTTCAATCATACGAAAATCAATAATCGGATAGGTTATTTATGTCGAAATCGACATATGGATATGCATCTGAAATATGGATACGGCGTAACGTTGATGAAATGTTAATATTTCAAATATTTGATCTTTTAGATTTTTCCAAGTTCAAAGCAAGAGGTGCATGTTACTTTATTACAGTTAACATTATGTTATCTAATTTTAAAGTTATTGGGAGGTTTGTTTTTACTGTTTTTATGAAAAGTTAGGTAAAATGTTTTATTATAGTTAAGGAAAAGTCTATTACAAGTTAGCCATGATAAGACACATGAAATACATTTGGTTGCATTTAAAAAGTTTCAGGCCAGGATTTTCCATTTACTATTATTGCTGTATCATCAGCGTAAGATACAATTTTACCAGGGATTACAACATAACATAAATCATTAATATATATTAGAAACAGAATTGGGCCAAGCACAGTCCCCTTTGGTACTTCATTTTTTATCACTGTTTCTGTGCTATAAAAATTCCCTTTTTTTGTAATCTGTCTTTGAGATAGTTAGTGAGAATTTTTAGTGCATCTTTTTTGAAAAATATTTGATTAATTTTGTTTATGAGTAGATTGTGATTTACAGTATCAAACGCTTTACGTCTAAAAATTTATCTAGACTTTTTAATTTTGATCAACAGATGTGTATAAATTTTTTGTCAGATCGAATATTGCATCTTCAGTGCTTAATTTACTTCTGAAGCCATATTGATTTTCGGACAGAATATTGTTTTGTTCTAACTAACTAACTAACTAACCATCACGCCGTTTCTCCGCAGGGGTAGGCAGAGAGGACGGACCACCAAACAACTCGGTCTTGGCACACACTTCTTGCCTCATTCACATTCATACATCGTCTCATACATACTCTTCTATTATTCTGACTCTTGACATGGCCCGACTCGAGTATCTGATTCACTTGATCGTGCCATGTCTTTCTCGGGCGTCCCCGACTTCTGCTACCTTTCGCATTTGCATAATATATCCTCCTTACACTCCTATCTTTGCTCATTTGCTCTACATGCCCAAACCATCTAAGCGCCTTTCTTAATCTTACTCATTACGCTTACATCAGCCTTGCACTCTTTGCGGATCTCCACATTCCTCACACGATCAAACATGGTTTTACCACACGTACGCCTCAGGGATCTCATTTCAACAGCATTTAATCTACTTTCACCCTTTTTTTGCCAGTTCCATGCCTCACTTCTATACATCAAGGTAGGTACCAGCACTCCGTTGTGGACTGCTAACTTCGCTTCTTTGGACAATTTTTTGTTAGCGCCGACGGCGTTTAGTCCTCCATTAACGGAATTACCTGCATTTACCCTTCTTTCAATATCTCTGTCAGCCTTCCCATCTCTCGTAAACATACTTCCTACATACACAAACTCATCCACCTGCTCCAAGTATTCCTCATTCACAATTATATTGCATACTGTTTTCGTACCCTCTCTTTCAAACACCGTTACTTTAGACTTACTCACATTCATCATTAACTCATTCTTCATGCATACTTCGTTCATCCTAGTCACGAGAGACTGTAGATCATCTATACTATTAGCAATTGTTCTAGGTATTTCATAACTCTATTTTTAATACATTTTTCAAATATTTTTGAAAGGTTTGAAACTAAGGAGATAGGTCTGTAATTGTCTAATATGTGCGTGTCACCCGATTTGTGAATTGGTATTATAGTGGAGATTTTAAATTGTTCTGGGAAATACCCCACTTTTAGGGATATATTATAAATATGTTGCAAAGGAGTTAAAATATATTGTTTTATTTTTTTATTGTATTACCTGATAAATTATCAATTCCTGAAGAATTAGTTGGTTTTAGGCTGTCAATGTGTTTTTCAATTTCATTTGTTGTGATAGGTGTAAAATATTCTAATGAGTGAATTGAATTGTTTGTTGGTACCAAAAGCAGAGATGAGTCATCGGGCGCTGTATTTGCAATCTTACTGGATGATTCAAGTGCTTTATTTTATTCTTTTTTTATTCGTTATTTCGTTAATAATATTCCACGTTTTTTTGGTATCATAATTTGCATTATCAATTTGTTCACCATAGTATTTTTTTTTTACAACTTCTTATTAACCTATTTATATTATATTTAAATATATTTATTTATAAATATTTATTTGGGTACAAAATTTTTTTACAACATTACAGATATTTTATCTAACTAATTGTAAAAGTACCATTTCCGCAGTGAGAATGTAGCGTCAAAAGCCTTACAAACTCATTGAATTTTCCGAAATTTATTTTAATACATACAACATATTCTTAAATAAATTTATTTATTTAAGAATATGTCGAAATTTTTATCTAATATATTTAAATAGCGTATCGCTCTACCCACGGGCAAATTCGGGTACAGATTTGTACGAATCAATCGGCAATATAATATGTTATGGTGACGTGCCCGAGAGTGAGACTCTGGGACAAATAAATTGATTTGCGCCAGAATCTCACCGTTAGAGACGAGGCCATTGATTAATTGAAAGAAATATTATAGCAACGCAAAACGTCTACGAGTTTCTAGAGAATGGTAGTTAGTCATACCTAGAATAAATCTCGATGAATATAAATATGGATATGTTCCATAGAGGCGTAAAAAAAAAAACGTAGGAATTTTTTATGAACTCTTTCAATGTTTAAAATATAGGATGCTTCAAATGGGGCCCAGATAATACAATTCGACTCCAGTATACTTAGCACCAGTGAGTTGTAAAGTAGCCTAATTGTTAGTGGGTTTTGAAATGAGCGTGAATTGCGAATGACAAAGCCCAGCAGTTTATATGCTCTGTTGCATAAGTCATTTGTGTGCTGGTGGAATGTCATTTTGCTGTCAAAAGTAACCCCTAGATCTTTTATTTGACTAAAGCGATGAAAAATGTTATCGTTAATTGAATATTCAAATATGATCGTCTGTTTTGCCCTTGTGAAAGAGACTACATTGCATTTAAGTGCACTGAAGCTTAAGCAGTTAATTTTTGCCCAGTTTGCGACAGAGTTCACATCGATTTGTAGGAGGACACAGTCATCGAGATTTTTACTATGCGGTAGAGTTTTAGGTCATCAGCAAACAATAAATAAGAGGAATGAGTGATGATTGAGCCAATATCGTTGGTGAACAACAAAAATCATCAGCGGTCTAAGAATTGATCCTTGCGGGACTCCAGAAAAAACCAGGAAATGAGCAGAGCGAGAACCTTTATAAAAAACGTATTGTTTGCGATTAGTGAAGTAAATTTAGTAAATTTCTATAAAGTAAATATTTTGTTTTCGTGAAGGTGAAGTTTTTGTTCGGAAATTGTTTTTTTGACAGGCTCTTTGATAATTTAGCATCTCTCTGTACAGTTTATCTCTTTGTTTAATGGAGACTATTATTCCTTCAGTTTTCCAATATTTAATTTTTTTATATTTTCTCTTAGATATAACAATTTTATTTGTACTTTTTGAAATATATTCTTGGAGAGTTTTATAGTACGATTCTAATGATGAATGTGGGTTTGATATTGATAGAATTTGGTCCCAATTTTCCAAAAGAAGTAGATTATTTAATGTGAGGTAATAAATTTTTTTTTTTAACTGTTTCAGAATTTTCTTTTAAATTTGCAGTTATTAGAGTTGAAGATGTTGTTTTAACGCGTTTGTGTGATTAAACAAATATGTGATCTGGAGTCGTTTATTCAGATTTTCTCTAGTTGGTGAGTTTATGTATGATATCTAGCACACGACAAACAATCTAAGTACTCATTTACAGTGGCGGTTTTCTCTAAAGTGCGTTTGTGCGGCGAACCCCCATTAAAAAGATGAGATAATAAAACATCCTTGTTTTATAATAATATAAGCACATTATAGATAGCACGCTATTAAAATTTCGCCTTCAAAACCCGCGCCACCGAAAAATACGATACCCATTCCAAATTTGTGCGAGTTGAAATCCGCGCCAAACTCTTCATACAAAATAATCTTAGCCGGTACAGACCCTATGACGGTGATATATACAAAATTTGGTCTTTCTTTGCAAAAATAAGACAAATTGTGTGCGCCGAACACGCGTTATGATACCACGTGACCTCCGAACATTGACGAATGTAACCGAAGAAACCCGAGAACTTCGCGGCCGACGTTTAACCTTTGAACCATAGGGATGCAAGATAAGTGTTATTTTTTTATGTTATATTATGGTATTTAACTTTGTAGTCATTTTTGTACATATTTTGTTTTCTTGTTTCTGCATTTCTCCAACCGTTTGCTTATGGCATTTGTAAATCTACTACCTATTTTTAAATTTATTTCGTGCCACCTTTATTTGTTTTTTTTTATGTTTTAAAATATCTATTATATATTCTACGAAATTATTCTTCTCTAAAAAACAATAATAATTAGCAATATACCTACATTGAGTGCTATAAAAACATTAAACAATTTAATTCCTATAAAACTTTTCTCATTATCTAATAATTGTGTCTAGGTAAAGTGATTTAAAAACAATAATATGTAGGTACCCCTCCCACTAACTTTATTTAAGTTGTGTGACTGCTACCGTATTCGACTATTTGACGAAGGACAACAGTAAGTAAATTTTAATTAGATTTGTTTATCTTCTCTTGAATTTCTGAACCCCCTGTTAAAAAGACCACGAACCGCCACTGCTCATTCATACAGTATGATCTTTTGTTATTTTCATTCATGTTTATATTGATATAACCGGTTAGTATTGCAAAGTTGAAGTTATTTCTGTTGGTCATTTTTAAAAACGAATTAAGTTCGTTAGTGAAGAGAGATTCATTTAGTGAAGGTGATCTATAGATAGCTAATAGCAGATAATTATAATTGTTATGGTTAAATGTTAATTTAATTGCATTTGCTGTTTTAAAATCTAAAATTTCGAAAGCAGTTTTCATAAGACAATTTTTCATAAATACAGTGATTCCAACGTATCCAGTATGTTTGCATTTAGATGAAATGGTTATATATCCTGGCAGGTTATAGGGGATTACCTCTTTAATCTGTTTCTCTGATAAAATAATAATACTAGGAGAAAAATCTAGATTTTCGATAAGGACACAGAGGTCATCAAAGTGCTTTCTTAAGCTTCGTATGTTCATATTGAGAACTGAAAAATTAACATTTTTAAAGTGATTATTTAGTTCACTTGTGTTTTTACATATAACGTTTTCATGCAAAAAATTTTTCATCAGACATGTAGAACAATGATGAAGTATTTATACATGTATTATGGTCACTTGTTTATTTATTCGGAGGGAATGTCTTCCGGCTGCTTTATGCACATGATTGGGGCTGATTCATCTTTTCTCATCATTATGTTTTACCATTTTTTGCCCAGATAAACTTGTAGCCTAGTCTTGATGATTTCGCCAGGAATAGGAGGTGTTTATTATGTTTTGACAATTGTTCATTAATGTAAACAATATTTTTATTATCTTCAGAAAAATTCATATTTTTTGGGTATAAAATACCATATTTTCTTTTCTGGGTTATAATATTGTCCTTTTTTTCTTTGTTTTGTTTTGAAAAGACTACTATCCCTGGATTTTTATTTCATAGGTTTCTGTTTTCAATTCTATATGTGTTTGTTATTTTAGGTAATTTATTTTCGCATTTTATTATTTCCAATATATTGTGAACTATTTTAGGTAAGTTTTCATTCTATTTGAAAGGATTTCCTTGTAATTCAATATTATATTGTTTTTGAAACTGTTCCATTTTGTTCAATTGCATTTTGATTTCCTTATTATCTGATTGTAATTGTTCAATTAAATTATCTTTGATTTTATTTTTTTCTTCGTATTCGTCAATTTTATTACAACAGAATTCCACAGACTTTTTAAGTTCTCTGAGTTCTTTTTTCAGTTGTTCGTTAAAAGATTTCATTAACTGTTCTGATAAGTCCTCAATTTTTTTTTCCATAAATTTCATCATTTTGTTAGTGTGATAGTCTTCGTCCGAATCGCTAGATGGCGCCTTTTTGTGGGTTTCTTTTGCCTGTTCATCTTAATGTATTTTCGGTGTTTTGCACCTAGATGGCGTTGTAATTCATGTAGAAGATGTACTATGTAGTGTACTAATCGACTTATTTTACAATAAAAAATCCGTTTGGTTACGACGGGGAGCAAACTCTGTTCCCTTGGGACTGCGCTTGAAGCAAGTGACGTTTGCCGCTCTAACCGCTAAGCCACCGCCGATATAGCGGGAACTGCGATTATACTGTTATATTAGTGCTGTAAGTCTTAGAAATGTTAGGTATTCTGATTTTGAGTGGTTCTTACAGGCAACAACACTGTACAAGTTCACTTCACAGATTTTAAATCACTTAAAAATGTGTATTACGATGGCGTTTTTATTTGAATAAAATAAAGAAGTTCACGGCTGTTACACAGTTATGCGATTATCAATGTCTTTTTTGATTAAATTCGATGTATAAACTATTGAATTGAATATTATTTGCGGAGAGATTTTTGGCGTTAACACTGTTTGTATTAGGTACGTATTGTTGTAATTATAATGGGAACTCATAAATAAGGTTTTTTCTAAATGGAATTTACAAATTTCCCATTACAGAACCTGAATAGCTGCAGTAGGAACATTAAGATTTAAGTCCAGTATGGATGAGTAAATGCCCTTTTAAATGTGATTTTCCTTTGCAGGAGAATTAACAATGGGAGCATTTATGTCGTTTTACTACAGTATGGGTAAGAATGTGACGTTTTAAATTCCCCTGATAAAAACATGAATAGCTGCAGTAGGAACATAAAGGTTTAATTCCAGTATGTGTGCGTAAGTGAACTGTCAATGCTGACTTGTGTGAGCAGAAGTAATCACAAAGGGAATATGAATAAGGTTTTTCTACAGTATGGTTATGAATTACGCACTGTTAAATTTGATTTGCGTAGTAGTTACAATGGAAACATGTAACTGAAAAAGATAACGCTCAATATGTACGTATCTATAATAACTGGATAATTATTAAAACGAATTCAAAAAAAACGAAAATCGTTTTTACCTGCAGTAATACTTCCTTCGAGAATACTTCCAGACTTCTCTAAGCATTCCTTTTTTATATATGGCAGGTCTATATTTATTTCCGCGTAAGTGATTGCCCCTCCATCTTCTTCTCGGGGTTCTGATTTTGCTTTGATGGGTACAGTCTCCACATTAATGCTACCTGGAATAATAACAAAATTACAAATTTATAGGATACTTACAGTTGATAAGCGGATACAAAATTCCATTGTATGGAAATCCGTAATCCAATAGGTTAATTATATCGAAATAGATCTGAGATACAGTAAAGAAGTTATTTTTTCTATAAAGAAATAGACGACAAACATGCAGTTAGAAGATAAAATATAACTATAATTGCCGTTGCAATTAGAGATAATAATTGTTATTTTCTAATGGCCTACAATTTTCTTGTTATAAACAGTGAGATATTTCCACTAAAATACCAACGGCAATGTATTTTGAAAATGAGTTTTCCAGACATACACGCAGCTTGACGATGCCTGAAGAATCCTAGTAAGGTAATGCATAGAGATACGTGGGAATGTCCGTAAAAACAAAGAAATCTAAAAAATTTCAAATATCCCTGATATACGTCGTCAGTAAATATAACAAATATAATTGATTGTATTAAACTAGCCTAGTAAAGTAATTTTATAATGTTGATGTAGTTTGTTGCACAAAGATGAATTTTTTTTTTAAATTTATTTGTTGTGAGTATTCTGAATTGTGTGACTTAACAGCGGTTGTAGATAAAAGATTTCTATTTCTTCCCGGGGAGCGAAATTTTGGGTTTTGAATTGAGAAAATGGTTATTTACTTATAACACGCATTAAGATATAATCCATAAGATTTTATGGAGTGAGATGATTTTGTGTTACAGCTTATAGCTTCAGGAATTAGAAACTGTCTGTGGGCATAATAAGTTAAACGTTTTCTTAGATTGCCACTTGGAAAAATTTACAAGTACCGCGCTGTATTATAGGCGATAAAAAGGAGAGTCAAACACAAGAAGGGGTTGTGACTGCGCCCATCTGAAACACAAACAGATGGATAATGCCACTTACTGGTTTGCTGAACACTTTCGGCATACGGCAAACATTCCTTTTTCACATAAGGAAGGTGGATTTCTATATCAGTAAACGCCTGTTTTTCATCTGAGTCTTCTTCCTGCGACCATTGTTCAGTTTTGACGGTAACATTATCTGGGATGGGAAGATCCATGGCTCTACTGTGATACGGTCCTTTTATGTGATAGTAATTATTCTCAGCTGAAAATAAGTAACGTCTGTATTAAAACTTATCTACATCATAAAAAATATTCATCAGAGAGTTTGAATAGCTTTTTTTGTTGAAAAAACCAATATGATTCTTAAGCAATTCGGATTTTATTACTTTATTACTTAGTTTACAAAAAGCTAATCGTGCCACAAAATAAGATTGCTGTTTTTGAAAATGTATATTATGTTCACTCGGGGTAATTAGATGAAATTACTACGTAAATCAACAATGAACAAACACATTTAATCTCATCTGTCACGTGTTTACACGGTAAGTGTTGGGTAGCTTAGTATGTTATAACGCTGTCAATACTAATCAATCAAATACTTGGCGATATATTCTTACAATAAACAAGCACCAATTTACGAGTATAAGTGTTACTTTGTTAACATAATTAGAACCTACTTACATGCACGGCAAAGCGCGGTAGTCAATTTCAAGGCGTTGAAGAAACGTCACAAGGAATTCGAAGCACTTCAATTTTTAAATAATTACATTAAAATTGTGTTCGTGGTTGAAATAAACTCAAGTGGTATAAATTTTACATAATTGTTATGAAGTTTATATGTTATTACTTTAGAAAGACGGTGCAATTGTTACTGATGAGAGGGAAGCACATAAATCAACTATCTACAGATTGATAACTCCGCCCTCTTTCCATACGTTTGGTTTGGTCAAGTTTTAACCTTAGATCTGGCAAATTTGTAGACACCACGTATCGCTGACGTCACACCACACCATCGACAAAGGATAGAAGAAATTTTAAAAAAAGGCCTAACCATAGACAATATAATTCGGCTTCGGAACCTACCGAAAACCCAATTCATTAGCCTAAAACATAAGTAAAATGTCACCCAAGACCACAAGGTCCCATCTGACAAAGCCCTGTCCTAAGAAAGAAATTACCTTTAAAGTATCTTCCTTTACAGCTCATTTTCTCAGGACAGCGTTTTGTCAGAAGGAAGCTGAAAAACAAATTCATAATTAGGTACATGTACAATAATTTTATTTTTCAAAAATAAACATGAGATACAATAATATAAGCACAAAACACATTTAGAAGGTGAATTTAGAAGAAATTACTGTATCAATATATAACTAGCTGTTGGAAATGATATATATTTTCTTTCAGCATCCAACGATATTGAAAAAATAAATAAGGCAGTCAATGATTCAACCTACTGTTTAAGCTGTATTAGCGTCTAATTACATTATTATTTTTATTGTTTCCCTCTTACTTATCTGATTACTTAAATATTTATACCTCTCATGTATAAATAGTAGATACATACTTTTGTGATACTTTTTAGTTTTAAAAACTATATATGCCTTTTAGATATTTTTAACTTAGGAATAGTACACAACATAAAGAATGTAACAGTGTAAACATTTAAGTAAATTTAACAATAGGTTATTGATTTGACAATACATATTGGCACCTGATAAATGAATAGGGTATAATAATAACAAATAAAAACACCAAATACAAGAGTATTTACGCACAAAATAAATTTAAAGAAGGTGTTGAGAGAATATTCATTATGATGTCAAGTGTGAAATAAAAATGTTGAACTATATATAAACTAGACATATAAAATAAACTAATTTGACTATTTTTTTTATTAACACTAGTCGGTGACTGAAAATGGGCTGCAGACTAATACGGCCAAACTGAACACTTAATGTAAACGCCGCATCAGAGAATATTTGGCTTAACATTACAAACGATAATAATATTTGACTTATATATTTATTTTTTCGTTATTATTCTACTACTCATATAGAGATTCCAATAGAAAATGAATTGGCAAGGATACACCACAACCATACAATGGACCTGATTTGATGAGGAGCATGGCAGTGCTACGATATTTAAAAGATGCTTATAGGAAAAAATTGTGGTCCTAATTGGTTTGAACTTATTAAAAGAAATTAGTTATGACAACCACTTCTTCCTATATTTAGCATATTTTAAATGTCGCAGTACTACCATTTCTTCGTGGAGTCAGGTCCATTGTATGGTCGTGTATCCTTGCCAATTTATTTTCTATTGACATTGGTACACCATGCATTGATTATAAATGGTACAGTAGTTTTGATGATGAATTGAATCAATTTTTTTTATGTTCGTTACAATTAAACCAATCAAAACATATATATTTGTCAATGGTTTCATTAACCTTTCCCTAACTGTGCTAAAAAAATACACGCGTTCCGGTGCTGTGTAGTCAATACACATCTCAAAATAAGCGATTTAATATCGGAAAAATATGAATATTCATAGCTCATCGATTTTGTTTATTATATTTTATATCAAAAGTGATATAAATTGTAATTTAATTGCTGAAAACATGAAAAAACCATCGGCAGATGCTAAAGAAACGTGCGAGAGGTTCACATCCATAAATATACCACTCTCTAGATCGATATCTTCGGGCTTTTTGTATGTAACGGAATTATACAGTGCTTAACCACAAATATACAAGCAGTACCTACCGTGCGGAGCAGAGCAGTAGACAAGGTAGAGTAAACTCAAGGCCATTTAAAAAAGATGCGACCAAAGACAAAATAATTGCTCTCAGCCTACTCTATTCATTCACTAGCCCAAAAAAACTATTATAAAAATAAAAATGTCCTTGAAGCAGAAAAATGTCGAAATGTTTTCCGAGGGCAAGGTTCATCTGACTAAGAAAATGAACTTTTACAGTTTATTTCCTTAAGATGAAACTTGTTAATCTGAGAAGAAGAAACCCAAAATTACAAGAAAAATTCCAATACATGATTGTCCGACAGTACGACGATGAATTCCGACATTTTTCTGCCTATTTTGAACTCATTGTTACATATGTTTCAAAACTTTAATTTCACCAAAACAATAAGACAATACAGGATAACACTAATTAATAACATGAATAAGTTGGTCGATATAATAAATAACATTTATACGTTGTGGAGGAAGACATATGAAAGTATGTTACGTAATAACCTAAAAACTGTCAATTCACTTTAAACTTGAACTTACGTAGATAGGTTGAATATATGTTTGTAACTCGCTAACACTATACTGACTTATATTGTATTTTTATCACGAACAACTTTAACACGCAATATTTTCGACGCGAAATGAAAACCCGCGTGTATAAATAAACCACTCATTTTGTTGGAATGATTTGAAAACTGTCAAACGGCAAAATTCTGTCATCTCTTTCTGTTACACGAGTCATTATGGTAGAGAGCGAGAGATCAAACCAATCCTTCTACTCTAACCAATGAGATCTGAGCTTTTAGCCATATTATTCGTTTTCTATAAGAATTTTGAGGTGGGCGTGGCGGTTTCAAATGAGTTTCAAGGCCAAAGCTGAGAGAAATGCCCCTGTTCACATCTTACTACGGTTCGCGGCCAACTGGCTAGTGGCTTGCGGCTGGCACAAACACAGCTGTGCGGTCGTAGGTATCGATGGTCTAAATCAAAAACTACAACTGCAGAAGTGTGGATGTCTCATGTTCCCGCATAGCGAATTAAAGCGGGACATCAATAGCGTGTCATTTCCTCGCACACTCTTCGCTTATTAGTATCAAACGGTTGATTGTATTGGTGTATTTGTTCCCGATCTTTAACAAAAACCTCTGATAATTAATTGAATTTGAAAACTATGTAATATGTTATTTTTTAATTCAGTGCATAAATGTATAACGGAGGAATACCTAAAATCTGAACCCAGAATATATTATATTTATAGAGTTATTAAAGTTATTAGAAGCAATGTGTAGTAAATACACACCACAGATGAGGAAAGGTTAATAACGGGCACAAGATATAAATTTTCGCAATTATGATTTAGTAAATACTCGACGACATAATGAACTTCAAGAGCGTTGATAGCAAATTTCTTAGTTGGATAATTTAAGAAAAACCTCTCTGTGGGACGGTACTCGCTTGCTAGGATTGATGAATTTATGGGATCATATGGGTCACCTATACAAGATATTTTACATCTATGTTCTGCCACCCCCTGTGCAGCAAGAGCAACGATGCTGGTTGCAGAGAAGACATGACTGGGTCCTGCACTTATTTCTGTAAAAAAATATATCATAGTTCTTGAAGAAATTGAAGAAAAGATTGACATATTAGAGGAACAAAACTATTACCTTTTTAGTAATATAAAACAGATATGTACCTTCATTTTCTACTAGCATCCCCTGTGCAGCAACGGGTACGCTGCTGGTTGAGATGTTACGCTCTGAAATAAATATAATTAACCGAATTAACAAAACATATGTGCATGTGTACATATACTTTTCTGTAATTCGCATTGTTTCTTTCTTTTTTTAATATGTATGTAAAAAATATAATTTGTATTTTAAAACCATGTATGTAACAAAAAAAAAAAATAAAATAAAATAAATAAAAAAAATATTATTATTATTAAAGGCTGATGCAGTATAGAATACCTTTTGGGGTGTAGTCATTATCGTGTAGAGCATCACAATACGTGCTGTATGATCTTGGCGGAACACGGATACTATCTAAAAACGAAAATAAATTCAATTCTCATGTGAAGTTAAATCAAAAACTCCTTGGGCAATTTTCTGAAATATTCTTCAGACTCAAAAAGCGATTTTATCTGAAACAAAACGTAATTCGAAAATATTTTCCACCGAATCTGTATTGTGACGGTTTTCTTTTGAGCCAATACATTGCAAATTGAGAGGTTAAGATTAACCAAAATAAAATATTTGTCTGTATCTAATATCTCCCAAAATAGCCTGAGGGATTAGTTATGGATGAAACGCTTAAAACTATTCGAACCTGTATTTTGGTCCACCATGTGTCTAAATTTCTCTTGGTAAATCAACATATTTTTGAAGATTGAGGGTAGGCAATGCGTCCTTCTTTAATGCTCCAGTGAGATTGCGCTGGCTGCTGATATTAAAATGACAACCACAAACTGATGCATATGATGCTAAGATTGGAAAATATGTGTATTCAAATTTTCACCATTCTCGAAATGGACTCTCAGAGGTTATGGTTGGAAACTTGTGTCGAATAGTCTCTGTCCGTACCTCCTTTCACACAACACGTTTTAAGGACTTTATCGGTTGGCATTTTCACACATAAATGAACTGTTTCACACAACCAGGTATTTAAAATTGTTTGACAATGTTATGATGACAAACAATGGCGTCCGTCAAACTTTGTTTACAGTTTTTTCGAGGAAGTGAAATGGCGGGAAGCATGAGTCGGCCACCTGGCGGCGAGAACACGCATTACACGGTTTGCGAACTCTCTCTTTCTGGCACACGAGTCTTATGGTAAAGTGAGCGAGAAACAAAAAAAAAGCATCGCCGACGTCACAAACATAGATTTTCAAAATGCTTACAGTTTGTGTTGACGTTTTTAAGCGGAGTTATACCCCCTGAGGGAAGCACATAAATAAACCACTCTCCAGATCGATATCCTTGGGCTTTTTGTATGGCCCCATTTTGTCACCCCCTTAACCACAGAGGACCACAGATAAAACGCTCGTTTGGTCCAGACAGGTAAATATTTCGTGGACCATGAAGAAATCTCAAGGCCATTTAAAAAAAGTGCAAACATAGACAATATAACTGCACCCAGCTAACATCGTTCATTCACTAACCCAAAAAAATTATAGGATTTAATTTGACCTTGCACAAAAATACAAGAATATATACACAAAATACATATTCAACGTGTTGAAAGATATTCATTATGTCAAGTAATAAAAAAAAATTAGAGGCAGGGCCGACCCTTTGCGGGCGCAATTAAAGCAGTCCGCTTCGGGTGCTGAATTTCCAAGGGTGATAATACCTCAACTAACGTAAGATTATCTTTCATAAAACCCACGCTACGCATACATACAAATCATCAAAATATTATTGATAACAGTGATCGCCTATCTATTACCTAGGGCCTAGGCATCTACTGGTTTTGACAAGGAGCGCTAAAATTTTACTTGTGCCATGCGCCATTTGGCTCAGGGCCGGCCCTAACTAGACGAACAACAATAGTAACGCCTTTTGACTTTTACTTTTTGACTTTTATGGTATAATTTAAATCATAATACATAAAGCATAATATAAGAAATAAAAATAGTGTACATAATAAAAGCTTGAAAAGATAGCTTGTAAAACAACAGAAGATATTATAAAACAGAAATTAAGAACATGAAATCAATATTTCTATTTTGGAGACTGACAATTCGTGGTGGAATCCATTATCTATAAATAGTATAAAATAAAGTGACATTCTGTTAGTGCGCTTAGTTCTTCTTAACTTTGCGAATGATTTTGATAAGGTTCACCATCATTTAGAGAATTTCTTCCGAAAGGTTTAGATAAATAACACATGCATTTTTTTTTTTATTTTTTTTTTATGTGACACCTCACAAGAGTGTCCCTGCCTATGCAGTGAACAGACAGGGGAACTATGTCACCACCCGGTTGGGCGGCGTTGTGAGGCGGAGTAAGGTAGGGGCTGTAGGAAGGGATTTGTTAATGCGGGCCTTGAAGAGGCTCGGATTATAGGAAGGAGGAAAAACAGATGCCGGATTTACACATATTGATAAAAAACTGAGAAAAGTAAATATGAAGATTATTTTTGGCCGCTAACATTGCTAACGCTGGCGAGACCTTATGAGAATATCAAAATAATGTACTACGGAATTGCACACCTTAAAAAAGCCTACAGAAAAGTCGGATATATATATCAAATATGCAAATTTTATGTATATCGCAGCTGTCGTCTGGTCCCCAAGATCTCCTAGTGCGTCTTCTGTTTCCTGGGAGAAAGGGCTGCCGTCGGACCAATGCAGCTCAAAATGCCCTTCGTCTTACCTAAAAAAAGACAAAATTTGAGACCAATGATTACACTCTTCTAGTACTGTATACATATTTAATAAATTTCATGGATAAAATTAATTAAAAATATTTAAAGAAAAATGGGACATTTATATCTCGCCACCAGTTATTGTTTGTGATTGATTGATGCACTGTCGAATTTTTTAACCTTATTATATGGGAAAATCGTGTTTTATGCAGTTTCTGCAGAATTTGTTGGGACCGAAAACAAAACTTCTTGAGCGAGTTTCACTGTAATATAAATAAGGTGAATACCTTCAGAATATTCCTTCAAATGAGGATTCCACATCGTTGAAGTGTACTGTAGGTGACTTCTTATTAATATATTAGTTAAATAATAACAAATTTAACTGTTAATTATTATCGCCACAGCAATAGAAGTTATTCAAATTCTCCTGCTAGGGTTTTATATAATTTTCAAAGCTTTGTCGTTAGCAAACATCATAGAAAATGCTAGTTAAATCTGAATAAGGTACTTACATGATGCAATTCCGGAGAGGTTTGAATGACCTTGTTTGATGTAATCGTGGCTTTGTTTAGCAATTTTAGCATCCTAATACGTGGTATAGGATCGCGTCGGAAAACGGATAGGTCTGAAAAGGAATATTAATTCAATTATTAGCCAATGAAGTACATTCAGGAATCAGGAATATTGTATCAGAGAACTAAAGGTTAGTACCTGTATTTAACAACGGGATCGGGTCCTTCTTTCAGTTGGTGGAGATAGACCAGATATTTTATGATGGCTGGAAGATTAAGCGCTGGCAACGCATTTTTTTTTAATACCATAAGTACCGTATTTTTGCTTTAAATCGCGAAATGACACCCACAAACAAACGTATTTCTTGCTGCTTCTTGCTAGCATCGGATTATCGAATCCGTCTGAGCAACCTTTAACACAAAACGTCATTAATTTATCACCTTGAAGAATTCTGGCACGCAACATTATTTTTAGATGGGTGAAAGAAAATTAAAAGGATTTACGCTAAAAACTTCAACTGACTTCAACCTTCAAAATGGCGTCTTGGAAATTACCGTTTATTTTTTATCGGAGCACAACCCATGCTTAGCTTCTCTTTTTGTTACTCAACTCGCTATGGTAGTGAGCGAGAGATCAAACTACATTTTTGCTCTGAGCCAATGAGATCTGAGCTTTCAGCCACAACAGCTTTGTCTACAAGAATTTGGGTTGGGGATAACTCCTCCCATCAGGGTTACAAGGTCAGACGGGAGATATACGCCCCTGAAGAGAAGTCACTTATTAATTTTATTATAAATGGTGCAAAAATATACCAGTTCTACAGACATAAATAATAACGGTTCCAGTGACGGCAATGGAGTCGGGAACCGGGCCAGGAATATCGATCATCTCTACGGATGGAAACGTCAGGTGTCCGACTATTGTGTCTCCTTTGCTTTTGCTTCCTTAAGGTATATAAGTGTTGCTCTGTATTTCTAAAGTAATATTATATGAACCACACAATAATTGAAATTGAAATGCTTTTACTTTTTTGAAGAGGTTTCTTCAATATCTTGCCATTGACCGCCGTGTTTCGCCTTGTATGTAAGCAAGACCTTTATATATTAACTAAGTAACACCTAAACTCGTAAATTTGTCCTTGTTAATTGTAAGATTATATCGTTCAACACCTTATTGACCAGTTTAAACAGCATTCGCGATATAACACGAGAGACAAAAGAGAGTACATGAGTTTGTTTATTGTTCATTTACGGCCGCTGTCAAACATTAAAATCAAGCAATTAGTAAGTTTATCTAACCTTGACCCTGTTTGAACATCACATAAGTCATTTTCGCTAATTCAAAAACAGCAAACCTTTTTTTCTGGTACCATTGATTAAGTAAATTTTGAAGAAGTAGGCATTGCTTACGAAACATTATATTTTTGAAAAATAATAGCGATTTTAAATAAGTGTTGATTATTTATAATATGAACCGTTCAAAGAGAGAGTTTTTCGTCATGCTTTACCCTGTATGTAAAGAAGTTCTATTTATACTAACTAAGTAACACTTAAACTCTGAAATTGGTGCGGGTTTATTGTAAGAATATATCGCTTAACACCTAATTGATCAGTTTAAACAGCATTCTCAATATAACACGAGCGTATTTGAGAGAGGTTTTGTTACATTCCTTTCTTATTTTTTAGCTGAGAATAATTATCATTACACAACAGGACGTTATCACAGCAGTGCCATGGATTCCAACCCAAAGAGTGTTTCCATCAAAACTGAACCATGGTCTCAGGAAGAAGGCTCAGGTGAAATGGCCTATAAGGATGTTGAAATCCACCTCCCGGATGTGAAGAAGGAATGTTTGCAGTATGCCGAGAGTGTTCGGCCAACTAGTAAGTTTCATTGCATATCACAGAAGTGTTTTCGATTGAAATAATCAGAACAGCTGCTTGTTCTTTACTTCCCCTCTTGTCGTCCATACTTTTAATTATTATAATAATAATTATATAGCGCAGTTCTGTGTTATTTCACTTCAAAATTTTACCTTTGGAATATTGCTTTACACGCAACTGATGAACTAAGAAAACGTTTAACTTATTATGCTCGCAAACAGTTCTTAATTCGTCAAATGTTGCCTCGTCATATTTTATTTATCACCAGCCTTACATTCTAAATTCTAAGTATATTACACATTATAAAGATGATACATTAAATTTGTTAAAAAAAAAAGAAACTTTAGTATTTTATGAATACATAAATCAAACCTTTAAACCAAAAAAGTATTTTATTTCATTTTAATTATTTCCGATTTAAAATTACATATTAATTCGAAGTTGAATACGAAGATGTTTGATATCTGAAATGAGATGTTACTGCGGCTCTGATTACCAGATACTTATGCGGAACGTTAATTTAGTAACCGGTTCTTCAAAAAGAAATAAAATAAAACGTGGGTAAGTTTCAAGAGACTTATTATATATTATACTTTCGATAAATAGTGCAAGAATGAACCAGTTTCACAAAAAATATCAACGGTTCCAGTGACATAAATGTAGCCGTGAGCTGGTACAGGAATATCGATCATCTCGACGAACGGAAACGTCAGGTTTCAGACAAGTCAGACTAATCTGTCACAGAGTTTCCTTTGCTTCCTTCTCGTATGTAATTACTGTTCCGTCTCTCTAAAGTAATATTGTACGAACTACACAATAATTGAAATTGAACTGCTTTTACTTTGTTTGATGACGTTTGTTCAACGCATAAATATACCACTCTCTAGATCGATATCTTCGGGCTTTTTGTATGTAACGGAATTATACAGTACTTAACCACAGATATACAAGCAGCATACAAGCAGTACCTACCGTGCGGAGCAGAGCAGTAGACAATGTAGAGGAAACTCAAGGCCATTTAAAAAAGATGCGACCAAAGACAAAATAATTGCTCTCAGCCTACTCTATTCATTCACTAGCCCAAAAAAACTATTATAAAAATAAAAATGTCCTTGAAGCAGAAAAATGTCGAAATGTTTTCCGAGGGCAAGGTTCATCTGACTAAGAAAATGAACTTTTACAGTTTATTTCCTTAAGATGAAACTTGTTAATCTGAGAAGAAGAAACCCAAAATTACAAGAAAAATTCCAATACATGATTGTCCGACAGTACGACGATGAATTCCGACATTTTTCTGCCTATTTTGAACTCATTGTTACATATGTTTCAAAACTTTAATTTCACCAAAACAATAAGACAATACAGGATAACACTAATTAATAACATGAATAAGTTGGTCGATATAATAAATAACATTTATACGTTGTGGAGGAAGACATATGAAAGTATGTTACGTAATAACCTAAAAACTGTCAATTCACTTTAAACTTGAACTTACGTAGATAGGTTGAATATATGTTTGTAACTCGCTAACACTATACTGACTTATATTGTATTTTTATCACGAACAACTTTAACACGCAATATTTTCGACGCGAAATGAAAACCCGCGTGTATAAATAAACCACTCATTTTGTTGGAATGATTTGAAAACTGTCAAACGGCAAAATTCTGTCATCTCTTTCTGTTACACGAGTCATTATGGTAGAGAGCGAGAGATCAAACCAATCCTTCTTTTTCTCACCAATGAGATCTGAGCTTTTAGCCATATTATTCGTTTTCTATAAGAATTTTGAGGTGGGCGTGGCGGTTTCGAACGAGTTTCAAGGCCAAAGCTTAGTTAAATGCCCCTGGTTCAACGTCTTGACCGTCATTGTCCGTCATGCTTTACCCTGTATGTAAAGAAGTTCTATTTATACTAACTAAGTAACACTTAAACTCTGAAATTGGTGCTGGTTAATTGTAAGAATATATCGCTTAACACCTAATTGATCAGTTTAAACAGCATTCTCAATATAACACGAGCGTATTTGAGAAAGGTTTTGTTACATTCCTTTCTTATTTTTAGCTGAGAATAATTATCATCATACGACAGGACGCTATCACAGCAGTGCCACGGATCCCAACCCAAAGAGTGTTTCCATCAAAACTGAATCATGGTCACGGGAAGAAGGCCCAGGTGAAATGGCCTATAAGGATGTTGAAATCCACCTCCCGGATGTGAAGAAGAAATGTTTGCAGTATGCCGAGAGTGTTCAGCCAACTAGTAAGTTGCATTGCATATCACAGAAGTGTTTCCGACGCAAATAATCAGAACAGCTGCTTGTTCTTTACTTCCCCTTTTGTCGTCCATACTTTTACTAATTATAATAATAACTTATTATGCTCGCAAACAGTTCTTAATTCGTCAAATGTTGCCTCGTCATATTTTATCTTTAAATTAAATAATTGCAACTTCTGTACTCCTAAAATTCTGTCCTCACAAGAACGTAGCGGAGTCCTGTTTTAACTCGACCGTTTGACGTTTATGTATGTCTGTAAATTTTTTGTACTTTCCGTTTCCAGTTCAAGATAGTATTCAGGTTAGATTCTATCAATTGGAATAATCAAAACTATGGTACCCACCTACCTGAAGAAAACTGTATAATTCCTTATTGGATACATGAAAATGAAATTTAAAATAATGGTTTATATTACGTACCTACTTGCTACTCATAAATCTTCTATTTTTATTATGGAATTATTGTTTCGGTTTATTGAATTAGAGGTTTTTTTATTTATGAACCTCTCTATCATATTTACATATATTTGAATAAAGAAGTGTTTGTGCTTTTGATATCTATTATTCCTAGATTGATGACATTTTGCACACTTAACCTTCTAAACAAGTTGAAGGCGACTGTCTACAAGTAATTTCGAAAATCTATCCCCATCCCTTTTTCTCACCCCTTAAGGATTTTGACACTTGTTGAAGAATTTTTGCACACTTGATGTCCAATATAAGATTGTTTTGACCATAAAAAATTCCTTTTCCGTTTTGTTTTATGATTGCTATTCTTACATCAATCATGTACGATTACCATAATACGGGCATGAGCGTATGGTAGTTGCAAACGTCACCAAAATTTTATTTTAACACATAAAAATTACTTTTCAAATTAAAACAAAAACTGGGTGAAGCCGACGCTGGTTCTTCAGCTAGTATAATGAAAAATACGAAATTCTCTTGTGTGTCTCTGAACCTCTGCTTCAATGAACTCTAGAATTCCTGCTTTGAATTTATGTGTCGTTTTCAAAATTGTAAAAGTTTGTTTAAAAATACACTGTTATATAATATATTAATTTTGAGCATAAAGTCATGAACAACCAAATGCCAAAATATTTTTAGGATGAAATTGTTTTTAACAGACATGTTCATAATAACGAAACCAGCAATGTCAAAAGAATTAGATTGCCACATATGAAGAAATCAAAATCACAGAACTGCCCAATGTACAAAGGACTAAAGATGTATGATGAAACGCCTGAAAGTCTGAAGAATGAATGAATTTAAATAGAAATGTCATGTTTATTTAAAAATATTTAAAGTTACAAAATGAAATATTATCTTGTTTATATTCAAATATTGTATAAACTTACTCAATAAATAATTTAAAAAAATCTTTAAACAAACGGTAAAGAACCAACCTAAATAAAATAAATTAACGTAAATTTATTTTATTTTCCTTTTTTAATATTTGAATTATAATGTCCCTTCTTTTTCACGGTATTTCATGTTTAAGCTAATTCAATGTACAGTTGATATTAGATATATGATATTTTCAGTTGCGAACCAAATACAAGAGGTACATACAAGAATATTTCTTTGATGCTTTGTGAATAATGTTTATGTCTCTATTATGATTTGATTTATATCTACATCCTCTCTCCATGGCTATAAATGTATTGCTTTGTAAATTTTTTGTTTTATATAATCTTTTGTTTTGACTAAATTTTTTATTCATATTCCTTTCTCACAAATTTTATTTACTTATTCCATATTATGCTGTCTCAGTAGAGGTAAAGTCACAGTGTGGAAATCCATAATTGGTTTTATTTTACCAAATAATACTTATGTACAAACTGATTAAATGTAAACTGTCGATTTCCCGAAAATGAATAAATGTTTATCATTTTGTTGATGTTCTGTTTCAGGTAGCATTAATGTGGAGACTGTACCCATGGAAAAACCAGGACCCCGTGGAGAAGATGGTGGGGGAATCCTTTATACGGAAATAGACATAGACCTGCCAGATATTAAAAAGGAATGCTCAGAGCAATTTGAAAGTATTACCGAAAGTGCAGGTAAAATGTTTTATTTTTTCATCTGAATCAGTTTTAATAATCTTATCGTTACATTGTAGATACCTACTTATTGAGCTTTATCTGTCATCTTTTCCAGATGTGATAGTGGTCCCGAAGACACATGCCGAAGTAAAACCTCTTTCATGTCTCCATTGTAACTACTCCAGCTCAAGCAAATCACATTTAACAGTGCACTTACGCACCCATACTGGCAAAAAACTTTATTCATGTGCCCATTGTAACTACTTCTGCGTAAGCAAATCGCTTTTAACGGTTCACTTACGCACCCATACTGGCGAAAAACCTTATTCATGTCTCCATTGTAACTACTCTTGCTCACGCAAGTCAGATTTAACGGTACACTTACGAACCCATACTGGAGAAAAACTTCATTCATGTCCCCATTGTAACCAATCCTGCGTAAGAAAATCGGATTTAACGGTTCATTTACGCACCCATACTGGAGAAAAACCTTATTCATGTTCCTACTGCAGCCATTCATGTACTCGAAGGGAACACTTAAAACGTCACATTCTTACCCATACTGGAGAAAAACCTTATTCGTGTCCCCATTGTAACTACTCCTGCTCAAGCAAATCAAATTTGACGGTGCACTTACGCACCCATTCTGGCGAAAAACCTTATTCATGTCTCCATTGTAACTACTCCTGCTCACGCAAGTCAGAATTAACGATACACTTACACACCCATACTGGAGAAAAACCTTATTCGTGTTCCCATTGTAACTACTCCTGCTCACGCAAGTCAGAATTAACGGTACACTTACGAACCCATACAGGAGAAAAACTTTATTCATGTCCCCATTGTAACCAATCCTGCGTAAATAAATCGCAGTTAACGGTTCACTTACGCACCCATACTGGTGAAAAACCTTATTCATGTCCCCATTGTAACTACTCCTGCTCACGCAAGTCAGATTTAACGGTACACTTACGAACCCATTCTGGCGAAAAACCTTATTCATGTCCCCATTGTAACTACTCCTGCTCACGCAAGTCATATTTAACGGTACACTTACGTACCCATACTGGCGAAAAACCTTTTTCATGTTCGCATTGTAACCACTCCTGCTCACAGAAATCTGGTTTAACGGTTCACTTACGCACTCACGCTGGCAAAAAACCTTATTCATATCTCCACTGTAACTAATCCTGCTCACAAAAGTCACTTTTAAACAGGCACCTTCGCATCCATACTGGAGAAAAACCTTACTCATGTTTCTATTGTATCTACTCCTGCTCACAAAAATCTCTTTTAAAAAGGCACTTACTCACTCATACTGCTGAAAAACATCTTTAATGTTCATGTTCCCAAAAGGGATCTTTAAAACATCAGATTCTTACCCATACTTGAGAAAAACCTTTTACATTTCCCCATTGTAACCTCTCCTGCTCGTAGAAGTCAAATTTAATGGTACACTTACGCACACATACTGGTCTATTTTTTTAATTCCGTATTTTGAATTTAAAAGAAACACCATTATAAATAATATATGTTTTATTTATTTATTGATATAATTTGTTCATTTATTCATAACAATTACAGGTAATATAGCCTAAGACGTTATAATTGTACCATTTATGCAGTGTATATGCAATGCCAAAAATCTAGCAAATGCGCTATAGGACACAAAAAATACATATATTTTTTATCTACCGCATTCAAAAAGCACGTAGCTCTCCCCACAGGTGAGTTCATAAATAAATTAGTGCGGCTTGCTCTACTATATAGAAGATTGTGATTACGTCCTCGAGAGTGAGACTCTGGTACAAAAAAAAATAATTGGGCCAGTATCTGATTATTAGATAAGTTACCGTTTATTAGTTGAAAAAAATATTTAAGCAAAGCAATACCTCTACGTGTCTCTAGGGAGTGGTAATTGGTCATGCCTAATATATAAATCGATGGGTAAAGCCAAGGGTAACGTCCATAGAGCCGCGAGAATAAAAACCTTAAAAAAAAATTATGGACTCTTTCAATGCGTAAGGTGTATGTTAATTCATGTGGAGCCCAGATGATCGAGTTTGATTCAAGTACACTTAAGACTAGTGTGTTATATAATAATGTCAGTGTTTTTGTGTTACGAAACGGATATGAGTTTCTAATTACGAAGCCGAGAAGCCTGTATGCTCTGCTTATTAATTCATCGATGTGTTGGTGAAAAGTTAGTTTGCTGTCGTAAATAACTCCTAGATCTTTGATTTTGTTTAGGTGTTGGAGAATAATTTCATTGATTGTATATTCAAATACATGCGGTTTCTTTGATCTTGTATACGAGACGATATTGCACTTGGGTGTACTGAAGTTCAAGCCATTTATTTTGGCCCAGTTTGAGACGCAGTCAATGTCACGTTGAAGGAGAATACAGTCAAGATGGTTTTTTATTGAGCGATATAGTTTCAAGTCATCTGCAAATAGTAAATACAGCGAATGTGTGATGACTGAACCAATATCGTTAATAAAAATCAGAAACAGAAGTGGTCCAAGGATAGACCCCTGAGGAACTCCAGAAAAAACTATGAATTCAAGAGAACTGGAACCCTTATAATAAACAAACTGTCTACGATTTCGAAAATATGAAGCAAAAAAACAGAGTAGTCTTTCGGAAAAACCAAATGAAGCTAGCTTATTTAGAAGAATGTCGATGTCGACCTTGTCGAATGCTTTTTCCAGGTCGAAATAAGCAACATCCACCTGTCCCCGATTGTCGAGAGTTTGTGATAAGAAATCTGAGATGCATAAGAGGTTTGATGTTACTGACATCTGGGGTCTAAAACCATATTGACGGTCATCAAGAATTGGATTAACGTGATTAAGTATATATTTATGTAGAATTTTCTCGAATATTTTCATGATGGAACATAGAACGGCAACTGGTCGATAATTCCGGATATCGCGTTTGTCTCCCTTGTAGATACGGGTTATTTAAGTTTATCTCCAGATGTCTGGGAGAATCCCGTTTTTTAGGCATACATTGAAGAGATGACATAATGGTGGTATTAAAAGGTCGGAACAACCCTTTAGTATAAATGTTGGAATATTGTCAGGACCGATGGAGTGAGGTGTCATTAAATTTGAGAGTGCCTCCTTAACATCTTTTTCTGAAATACTGACCAGGTTGAATGAGGGCCCAATCTGTACAGTGTGAAGGGTAGAGTCAATATTGAGAGTTGGTTGGACATTTTTGTAAACAGATGAAAAAAAGGTCGCAAAACTATTAGCGATTTTATCATCAGTTGTCAATTCCTCTCCGTCAAGAATCATAGACTTAAATGAGTTGTTGGATTTTTTTAGATCCTTAATGTACCTACTTCCAAAACTGTTTGGGATCGATAGACAATTTTTCTTCCATTGAAGTTAAATGATTTTTAAAAGCTTCACTGATTTGACGTTTTACGATGGAGCGATAGGCTCAAAAACTAGCATAGTCCAAGTTGTGACGTGTTTTTTTCCACTGCTTATGAAAAATATGTTTAATTTTAATATTTGAAATAATACTATTGGTGTACCACTTAGGATATACTCTGTGTGCCGTAGTGCGAGGTGTGGAAATGGGTAAACACTTGTCGAATATATTGTAAATTGAATTGTAAAAATTTGTACATAATGCATTTATGTCTGTTGAACTTTGGCAGACCGGTTGCCATGAGCATTCAGAAAGCAATTCATATAATAAGAGGAAGTTTCCGAATCTCCAGGCGTTTATGGTACTAGCTCCATGATAGAAGGGAACTTCTATTGGACTTGGGTTTAGACATGAACTTGAACCACCTGAGTGAGCCTCACTTATACTTATAGACAAAGCAGGGTGGTGCTTGTCCTCGTTTGTAATAGGGTCATGGCATTTCTCAACACACTTTACAAGATCCTTGGCATTACATAAAACTACATCCATAGTGTTATAATTAAGTACCTATTTAAGTTCTAAAGTTCCTACTTACAAATCATAATTTCGGTTTTGATTATTAAATTAGCGAAAATTAGAAACGTTATTTTTGACATATTCGAATATAAATTCTAACTAAACTATTAGACGGCAGAAATTAATAGTAATGCTACGATTAATCTATTTTTCTTTTATTTCTTATGGTTCTTCATCACACAATGACAGTCAATTTTTTTTTTTAATCAAGGGCATATACGATTTACTCGTAGTTCCCGTGAACACTTGGCCATATGCCTATTATGCTATCTTCCATTTTTCCTCAATCCTTCAACAACAACCAAGTCCCTTTGATAAAATTTTCCAGGGTTGTTATTGGGTATGTGGCTATGTTTTCTGGTTCTACTGTATGTCTCCCCAGGTATCTCATCCTAGTTCCCAGGGCAGAACATTGGCACCATAGTTGAATTGGAGTCTCTTCATCCTCTTCACATGTCCTGCATCTAATGGTGTTTTCCACTCCCAATATCTGTCTGTATCTCCTGAGATGGCAGTGTCCCGTTAGTAGTTCTACCAGTTCTCTTAGCGAGTTTCTGTCCATATCGAGTAGTTCTTGGTTCGTCTAGGGTCTGGTCCTTTTATGAGTACTTAGGATTGTCTCATTCCAGGTGCTCTCTCCCTTTCTTTGCAGTGCTGTTATTTGACCCACCTTTCAATATGTAATTTTGTGTGGCAAGCTGCTACTCCTACGACCGGCTCGGATGATCTTAAAAGTGGTGCTTTCGCCCCTTTCCTTGCTAGTTCTTCAGCCCGCTCGTTGCCCTCAATACCTTAATATCTTGGTACCCAGATAAGGGTTATTTTATTGATGGCAGCGAGTTCTGTAAGAACAGTCCTGCATTCTATCACCAGTCTGGAGCCGCATCGGTTACTTCCCAGTGCCGTTAGGGCTGCCTGGCTTATGTTCTTATTCCGTATCCTTTACGTATATTCTTCTGTATGAAGGCTACGATGGCTTCCATCTCAGCTTGAAATAAAGTACAGTGTGTTCCTAGTGGTATACTTAGTTCCCTCTTGGATCCCTGCAGACAGACTCCGGCCCCTATTCCCTTCTACATCTTGGACCCATCTGTGAACCGGATTAATTCCTTTTGGAGGTAGGACCTGTAACCGTGTCCCATTCCTCCCTTGTGGGGTAGATCATTCCAAACTGAACAGTTCTTACAGTCTGAAGAAGTATTCGGCTTATTTGCCGTCCTGCTTCATTCCAGATGTCGGGTTTATTGCCCTCAGTCTTGTTCCGATCTCTGTATGACTGTTTTTGGGCAGCTCACCTCTCCATTGACCTTAGCATTTTAGCCTGTAGGCTGCCGCCATCGCTGCCCCTTTTATATCTAGGTTTAGTGGGGGTAGGTTCAGGAGCACTCCCATGGCTAGTATTGGAGTGGTTCGCATAGCTCCCGTGATTCCTCTTCATGTGAGTTCCTGTTTGTGATTTAGTGTGACCATCACTGTTTTTAGTGTTGTTCTCCTCCACCAGACTAGGGCTGCATGCATGAACCTTGGTTTTACAACGGCTGTGTACAGCCATTGTATTATTTTAGGATTGAGTCCCCACTTTCTGTCGCAGATCCGCCTAGTAGCCCACATTAGCGAATACGCATTTCTGCCCACAGATTCCGCCTGTTTTTTTCAGCTCAGTTTTGGAATCTATGATGACTCCGAGGTACTTAACCGTGTTTGAGGGTTCTAACTATTTTCCATAGAAGGCTAGATTGTTCCATCCCTCTAGTTTTCTTTTGCGTGTGAAGATTACTAGTTCTATCTTGTCTGGATTGACTGATAGCCCTGTTTCTTCACACAATGCTTCCACTGTTGCCAGTGTAGTAGTGTAATAGTGTTGTGAAAAACTGGTGTGCATTAATGGAGTGCACAAGCAACCCATTGTATTTTGCCTATTGCTCTCAACACGAACCATGTCATGGTGTGACTTCTTATAGAGATCTTTGTGGATTTGAAGCAGCTTATTTTTTGTATATTTTAGTGGTGGGACTTGAAAGTTTTGGAGAAGTTGTGAGATTGAAAACCTCAAATTGTAATAATTACAGAAAAGGATACGGTCACATCTAAGACTCGAACCCTGTTTCAGTTTCAGATTTTCGTTTAGAAATCGCTAATATTGTCTTCAATAATTAAATATTACTATTTGAGGTTTTACTCAATAAAGTTATTCCGAAAAATAAAATATTCATTATAGACTTGCAGAAAAGTCAATAGATGTCGCACATTAAAAATAAAAATAGAATAAGATAGGTTTATCTAAAAAACGGCGATGTCTAGATTGCATTTAGTTCGGGTTGAATCTTGCGATCATACATAAAGATAGTTGTTAATAAAAATGTGCGGTGAAAAAATGAAGACAATGTTGGTAGTTCTTATTCGAAGTATGATACAGTTAAAAGTGACCGAGGGGGATAGGGTCCCATTAGCTCAGTGGTAGAGCGGTGTCCCGGCAAGACAAGGGTCCTGGGTTCGAGTCCTAGATGTGACCGTATCCTTTTCTGATTTTTCTGTTTCAGATTTTCGTTTAAAAATCGCTAATATTGTTTTCAATAATTAAAAAAAAAATTGTTAGTCTTTGAGTGATTTCCAGCGGTAAAGGCGATGATTTGTAAGCTCCTCCCCATGGGACGATACCATACTGTATTATTGAATGTGCTAGAGCACAGTAAATATTTTTAAGAATTTTTAAGTAAAGTATATTTCTTATACTAATAAAAATGTAAATGAGTTTTCTTAATCTTTTTATTGTTAATGTTAGTTTTCCTCTATCTATTATTACACCTAAATTTTAAATTTCATTTTTATTTGCATAAACAGTCATTATTTTGAATTCCTATTTTTTATGTGCTTTTTTTAATGTATTTCAATATTTAAGGTAATCAGAGGTTAATTTACATTTTTTATAACATGACCCATTCCCTGTCTCGTCAAATAACCACCGTAAAAATACAAGCTCTTATAACAATTTAAAAAAAAAATCAAAAATAAAATCTATAATTATACTTTTTAATTCGACTTTGTGTAAACGACTAAGATATGTTAAGGAACAAAAACGTTCAGCTGTCCAAAATTCTTTATAAATATTTTAATATAATGTCATTGCATAATCATTCTAGCTTTTTAGTTTCTCATGGTTATATGTTTAATATTGTTGGTATATATTCGCGTTTTATTGACTTTCACATTAAATGAATAGCTAATTAAATTGTAAAATATTTGGATGAAATAAAACATTTATTTCTAACGACGTTGGTCTGGACTTGACTTTATGATTTTTTCAGGTGTTATGCCGTGTTGCGCTAACTCATTTGACTTTATGATAATCAATAATGGATAATGTAAAAAATAGTTACTAGAAGCAAATTTTTGGAATGCCTCTTTATTCTCCTCTGCCATTCGTTGGAAATCGTCATTATTTTTTCAAGATATTTGGCTACATAATTATTTTTTTTCGAACCCATGAATTATATCCGGTCTCTCCAGTTAACAAAAATGACCCTATTTCGAAGCGTGTAATTTTCAAAATATTGCAATACATATATTAATACTCAGTTTCTTTGTTTTATTTGGTCGCTTAAAATTAGGCGAAAATCGACCACTCGAACTTAAAGTCGCATAGGACACTAGGTTCGTTTTCGTGTGCTTGAAAAAAGTTGCCTTTCATTTGTTTCAGGCTTCAAGCGAAAGTAGACCGAGACGCCTCTCTGTTTGCATAGAATTCGAGTTCAATTTTGCGTGTAAAAACGTGAAACAGCAGTCAGTTTTTTTATTTGGAAACTCTACGGCTGGAAAATTAGAGGAACTCTGTCGACAGAAACTGGAAACGTTCGAGGCGCGCCATGCTCAAGTACCGAGGTTCACTCTCCCGCCGCCAGGACTGCCCCACTATGGCAAAAAAACGATTTGCATCAGAGCTTCCAAATCTGGGAATCGTACCACGTGGTCTGCCGAATTTTGCAGAAAGTGAGTGTTGCCACGCGCGCGGTTTCGAAACGGCCAAATTTTGGTGCATTTTCGCAACGTTTCGTTTTCATCGATCGGGATGATCTGCAAAACATTTTCTCCTTCACCGTTTACGTTTTTATTCAACATCGAACGCACCCCGAACGCGAAATCATAAAAAAAAAATTTCTTGGGCCTTTTTGCTCGAAAATTTTGCGTTTTTCGCATTACTCTAACGTAAATTAAAAACACGATTGATTTTTATCGAGCGTCGGGTATGAATTGATCGGGTATCGTTGATTTTGTTTTTTAAATTTCACGAAAGATGTTTTTAAATTTCCCGATTTTTAGGGTAATAGGTTTAATTTATGTCTAAATGTTTTTTTTTTCATAGTGGTATCATTATATTAAGACGCCAAGTCACGTGGTATATTGGCAAATGGCGGCTGCTTTCTAAAAACCCACTATCGGTTTGTGTTTTAAATATTATCAAGTCCGCTGAAATGTATACGATATTAGTCGATGTTAGTCGATGTTATTCTGTATAATGAAGTTCTGTGTGTCATCGACGAGTGTGATCATGGGATTCTTTAAGAAATATGGATTCATAACGTGACGAAAAAAACATGGTGGTTGGATTAATTGTTTTCCTTTTTCGTCAGGTAAATATTCTTATTTAATGTTATTTTTTTGCTGTACCGAGTTGAAAATGAATATAACGTTACAATATATATTAATAAATGATTATTCAAATAGCTAACTCTTATCAAATGTCATTACAGGATTTAGAAACATCTCCACTGTATGCGGATTTTCGGTTAAAAATACACCTAGGCGATTTCATCGATGGTTATTGATGGCGTTTCTTGGACAGAGGTATGTAAAATGGCAGACGTATGATAGTTTGACAATTGCCATTATCGCCGAGTCTGTAAAGTTTGCAATATATATTGATAAATTATACAAAATGCCTAACTGTAAAAAATGTCATTTTTAGGGTTCTAAAACGTCTAAGCTGTCGAAATATAAGCCGTGATGACAGTGCAACGCTTTGACTTCTGAACAAATGACAGCGCAGAATTCTGGCATCTTCTCAAGGTGAATATTATCATGTTATAATTAATTAATTAATGTCATTATTATAACGTAAATAAAAGCCTAACTTTCATCTATTGAAACATCTCTACTGTCTGCTTATTGCATATCCACCAATAATAAAAGAGAAAGCGTTCATTTTTTGCCTAGAATCATGCCGGATATATTCGCAGACACAACGGTTCCTTTAATCTTTACGTGCGCCAGTTTTCAGTATGACATAACTATAACATCTTGCTTTATTCACACCACATTCTTACCCATTAGTTTCGGGGAAAAAGCAACGTTTTGACACGCAGTCCGCTTCATTTACACGCAAGCATATGTATTTAATTATCAGAGTTGTGCCGTTTAGAAAGCCTCATGCTATTTATAGGAAAGGAACGAAACAACCGCAAATGGCTCGAAACGCCGTTTGCAGTTGTTGCGTTCCTTTTCTGGTTCGGTTCGGAGCTTATAATCACAGGGGCCCAACTACAAAAACTGGTGTTTTGAGTTAAGCTGGGTTTTGGTAATGCCATTATAATATTTATTAGTGACACGAAGCGGACCTTAAAGTTACAAAGTTTGTTTGCATAATTCTATTAGATAGTAAGTTACATCAGGCGTTTCAATTATTGACTATCATTGTAACATTTGAAAGTCAACACAATGCAATAAGATTAAAATACAAGACGCGTTGGACGCCATTGTAATATTTAAAATTCATAGCTATAAAATTCATGTTGAGCGTCAAATTATCATACAAAAGTTAAAACGCTAAACACTTGAGACAAGAAAACGTGAGGCGACTCTTTAATTATAATATTCAAATAACATATCTCAAGATCGTGCACTGTGTTCGTAGATGGCTAATAAACCCCTATGTTTAAATATATATGTTTAAACATAGGGTACAAGTAATATCTATTACAAAATGTATGTAATTAGTTCTGGCCCGCTATTTGATATTACATTTGAAACTTTGACAATCGCCATTAACGCCGATTCTGTAAATTTTGCACAATTCTTCTGATCATTTGTCTCTTATTGCAGGTTTTTTTGTTGTACCAAGTTAAAAATGAATATATAACATTAAAATACTATATATTAATGAATGAATTAACCATATGCATAATTTTTGTCGTTTGCAGGATGTCTGTCTGCGTTTTCAAGTCCTCGAGAATGAATGAACTTCAGCCGGCGTTACTTTGAACTGGAACTAATTTCACAATCCTCTCTATGTCTTTCCAAAGGCGTGATGAAAATGATGACACTTCAACGCTTTGATATTTTAAAGTTACTAATCATCCATGAATGGTATAATTATGGAACTAATTACATAACTAGCTTGCCAGTTAATATATCTACTTAAATCGGAAACGATCGAGGTTTTTAATTGGACGGCCGATTTGTTCATTTAAAATTTGTTCACAGACCACCATAGGGGGGTCGGTCAGGTACCTACAGCTATTTGATTTAAATGAAAGCATTCACTTTATTTACATTCGAACATCAAATCGTAAATATGAAATTTGGCACAAACATCTTGCTTCATTCACATTCAAACATTTCATAACACAACATAACAAAAGTGTTGAAACACATTCTTTGCTTCTCCATTTTTATCAGAGTTGTGCCGTTTAGAAAGCCTCATGCTATGTACACGAGCTGAACTTCGATTTATAGGAAAGGAAAGAAACAACCGCAAATGGCTCGAAACGCCGTTTCTTTCCTGGCTCGGTTCGCAAATCGGGAGCTTACATATTTAAACAACCTACAAATAATACAGAATAGACGTTTTAATCATGGAATGGAACATTACCAACTCCTCAAAGTTGCGTACCATCATGAAATAGTTTTACCGTCAAGTACGATTTGCCAAGATGTTATTAGCGCACTTTACGGACATTCTCATTCTGTAGCGATTCAAATTTATTCAGTGACAGAGCGATACTGTGTCCCAAAAATGTAGATGCACGTAAAATTAACGAAAAAGTCTTGCTTATGAAATGACAATTTAAATCGCAGGGTCAAACTTTTAATCAGATTGGTGTTTATTTACCAGAACCCATCTTTACGCATGGGCAATTGTATGTAGCTTGCTCCAGAGTCATAACAATAAATTCATTAAAAATTCAAATAGTCGACGGAAGTCCTCAAGGTGTAAATCAGGCTGGAGTTACAACCCAAAACATTGTTTACAGGTAAATTTTAGATTAGGTATTGTCGTTTCATATCTATTTAAACCAGTAAATTTAATCTATTTAAGACTAATCTTCCCATTTTAAATTTATTCGCAGGGTTAAATACATACAGTGTGACTTGAACTTATCATTTGATGATAACGCAAACCTAAATTTGTCACTATTTGAGGGAACTGTTGATTTTTATCATTAGGAAAATTTAGTTTCAGATTAAATAGATTCCCAAAAGCATTTTAACTATTTTTATATTCTGTTTAAACTTTAAAAAGTAAAACAAGTTCAAACTCAAAAGTTGTTTATTTGACATGAAATATGAATATATGAAACGCAATTAATATGATATATGGGTTTCTTTCTGGTTCTTCCCATATTACTTATATCGAATCAGATTTAAAAAAAATAAATACACTTTAATGAAATTAAAACGTTGTTTGATTTTTACTTATTTCCAAAATCTGTTATTTTATTTTATTTATTTCATTCAAAAAAAGTTTTTAAATAAAAAGCATACTATGCACATCTCACTAGGGCATTTCTGTATCAAGATGAGCAGTTTTATAATATGTTAAAATTTCCATTATGTTGACATTACAGTTATTATAAATAATTTCATGGAGTGGACTTTCAACAAACTGCGTCAAACTGTACAGATGATTTTGAAGTGCCATAAGTCAAAGTTGCAGAATTTTTTCTATCTTTTTACACTAAATGCACAGAAGGCCTGAATGAAAATAATTTCCCTCGGGGCTTATGGCATCTTTGGGGATGCAGTAAGTAGTATCTGAAGGTATCTCATTGACATTAAAATTATGTTCTACTCGCAGAATTTGATGAAAGCATCAAAATATTTTCAAAAATATTAGATTTTGTATTGCTCAGTTGTCACGTCAGATCACCAAGATGATTATAAAATATACTTGAACATATATATTTAAACATAGGGGTTTATTAACCCACAAGTAATATCTCTTACAAAATTTAACAGACCAACATTTAAATTATCGAACTTCATTGGACTTAAATTATCAAAAAAAATATCATTTATGTTCCGTTTATCTTTATTGTGGGTTCATAATAGATATAAAATTTTCAATTTTCCAGTGTTATGTCATATTAAAATTCGAATTTCTTAGCAAATTAATCAGCATTAACTTTTAACCTGCAAAATAATGCATATATTTTAACATCGAATGTCAGTTCAAATGACATATGTAAACCACAGATCGATGAAAAAATAGATCGATGATCGCTGAACAACCAGTGTTTTGAAAAAAATATTTAAGGCTAATCAAACTTAAAAACGTTTTCCAATAAATTGGGTCCACATACAATGATAAAGATTTTTCATTTAATAATCAAAAATAACATAGGTAATGCTTCATCCACATTCTGATTTTTTTTAAAACGAATAATTTTTTTGCGTTATAAATATTAACTAGGTTGAAGTAACGATTTTTTTTATTAAAGGTTTTTGCATTTCGCGATTAATAATAATTATTTTATTTAGGGTGGGGGTCATGAGAACCGTCGCCCCGGGAGCCATTCATACATAGCATGATCTCTTTATTTTTTTAACCAGTAGGTAACATATTTCGTTTTGCATATATATATTTTTTTTTAATTAAATTAATGATAATTCTTATAAAGCCATTTCTGCGAAAAATTAGCTCGGTGACGCTGTAATCTACCAGGAGCACAGACGTTTGGGAAAGTAATTTACTATTAAAAACGGTTTATTCCATTTTTTTTTTTTTTTTAAATAACCTTTTTTCAGTTAAAAGTTTTTACATATGGGTACTGTCACCCCGTACTGAAAAAATGATCAGTATATTTCTTTCTTTAATTTTGTAGTCCCACACTCTTCGTCTCATCTACACCCAAACATCAAATGGCTTAGTACATTTACCCATTAGTTGCCTGGAACGGGCAAAAAGCTAATATAAGGCACATACATTCAAACATACATACATTTGAATAAATTTGTGGTCACACATTCATTGCTTCATTCACATGCAAACATACATATTACATTTTTAAAAGTTTTTAAATTTTGCGTGTTTTTGAGGTAAGGTTAGGTTAGAACATGGGAAAAGGTATTAGATTTAAATCACAAACCAGTTTATACAAACCTAGCGTAGCCCACAAACTACTTGAAAACTGGGATATAACTCTAAAGGGGACGCGAGCAGGCGTTATTAAAGGGGCAATTTATGTTAAAGAAAATAACATGGAAAATAGGTTTTAGAATTAAATCACAAACCAGTCTATACAAACCTAGCGTAGCCCACATACTATTTGAAAACTGAGATGTAACTCTAAAGGGGACGCGAGCAGGCGTTATTTAAGGGGCAATATATGTTACTTAAAAATTTGTAGTCCTACACCCTCGCCTCATCTACATTCAAATACTACACCACGCGATTAATTTTTACCCATCAGTTGCCTGCAACGGGCAAAAAGCTAGTACATATATTAATACTCAGTTTCTTTGTTTTATTTGGTCGCTTAAAATTAGGCGAAAATCGACCACTTGACCCCTAAGTCACATAGGACACTAGGTTCGTTTTGGCATGCAAGAAAAAAGTTGCCTTTCATTTGTTTCAGGCTTCAGGTAAAAGTAGACCGAGACGCCTCTCTGCGGGAAAAGAATTCAAGTTCAATTTTGCGTGGAAAACCCGAAAAACCGAGTAATCCTCAATTTCCGGAAATTCAACCGGATTCGTACGGAAGAAGACGTAGACAAAAATTAGAGGAACTCTTGCGGCAGAAACTGGAAGCGCTCGAGGCGCGCCATACTGAAGCGCTTCATTGCGCTTTCTCGCCGCCAGGAGGGCCCCACTCTGGCGAAAATTCTAGTTGCGGCCGTATAATTGTCGGAGCTTCTCGATTGGGAATCGACGTTTTCCTTCCCTTTCGTGGTCAAGACGAAACCACGTGGTATGATTTATTTATAAAATGTACACGGTCAAACTGATGATTGCATTCCGTCGAAAATATGGAGGCTACGGTTAAAGTTTTCGAAAAAATTCATCCTCCGAAGGTTTAGGAACGTTTATCTGCCGTCCCACAGATGGCGTTCGGTTCAAAATGTTTCACAGTAACCGGCTAAAGTTTTGACATTTGCTTTTTTAGCAAAACATGCCAACAATCGGGCTTTTGGTTAATCAGAAATCAGCCAATAATAGACACACCGAAGTGATGTGCTTTTATTTTAGGGATGTGATCTCAAAGAAACGATAAAATTTGTAGAGGTACTTACTTTGGCAGTTTATTTTTTTTATATCGATAATGCTTTTGAACGAAATAAAATAAAGTTCGGTAAAAATAATTTGACACGGATACCGTCGCCCCGTAGTGAAAAACTACATCAATAGCGTCAAGCAAATTTATTAGTTGTACCAGGAGCGCAGAACTTGGATGAGGTTAGCCTGGGAGCCATTCATATTAAAGGTTATCATCTGTTTATTTTTTAACGAGTAGGTGCCTAACTGCGTTATGTAAATATTTTTTCGGTAAATTTTTGATAGTAGGTGCAGGTACCTACACAGATGGTACCGGGTAGAGGTCCTAGGTAGGCAGGTACTGAGAGCGTGTTTGAGCCCGTTTTCTAGGTTAGGTCCGTTGTATTGTAATAAAAAGTATGGATTTAAAATTAAAAAAAAACGACAAAATCTGTGCAGGTACTTACTTTGGTAGTTTATCTTTTTAAAAATCGATAATGCTTTTGAACGAAATAAAATAAAGTTTGGTAAAAATAATTTTGCACTGGAATCGTCGCCCCGTAGTGAAAAACTACATCATTAGCGTCATGCAAATTTATAAAACGTACCAAGTAGTTGTAAATTGTAATTGTAAGTGTAAATTGTAAATTGTATATTGTAAATTGTAAATTGTAAATTGTAAATTGTAAATTGTAAATTGTAAATTGTAAATTGTAAATTGTAAATTGTTAATTGTTAATTGTAAATTGTAAATTGTAAATTGTAGTTGTAGTTGTAAATTGTAAATTGTAGTTGTAGTTGTAAATTGTAGTTGTAGTTGTAGTTGAAGTTGTAAATTGTAGTTGTAGTTGTAGTTGTAGTTGTAGTTGTAGTTGTAGTTGTAGTTGTAGTTGTAGTTGTAGTTGTAGTTGTAGTTGTAGTTGTAGATGTAGTTGTAGTTGTAATTGTAGTTGTAGTTGTAGTTGAAGTTGTAGTTGTAGTTGTAGTTGTAGTTGTAGTAGTAGTAGTGGTACCGTCGCCCCGTAGTGAAAAACTACATCAATAGCGTCACGCAAATTTATAAATTGTACCCAGAGCGCAGAAGTTATATAGGGTGAAGCGGTGTTATTGTTTTGTAAAATAAACATTTTTTAATCAAAAATTTTTCCAGTTTGAGTGTTTGTAATAAATTTGAGAGGCGGGCATGGGTACCGTCGCCCCGGGAGCCATTCATATTTTAAGTTTTTATCTCTTTATTTTTAACGAGTAGGTACCTAATTGCGTTATGAATATATTTTTTTGGTAATTTTTTTTTTAAATATATTAAGTTTGAAGATTTTTTTTTATATAATTTTTTCCAATAAAAGTTTTTACATTTTACATGTTTGTAGAGCGATGTTTTTTTCCAAAATAAAACTCGCTGGGACTTTTGAAGAATGTCTGTGACAAAAACCGTACATACGATATGGGTATCAAATTACGCGTCTCGAACTACACAACCCGAACGGCTAGGTAAAAAAATTATTTGTAAGCTCCTTGGCTCTTTTTTTTCTCAAAATATTCATTTCTTTCTAAACAAACATATATTTCAATACATTTGTGGTCACACATTCATTGCTTCATTCACATGCAAGCATACATATTTTGCGTGTTAATTGAGCAATTTTTTTTCCAAAATAACAACTTTTGAAGAATGTCGGTGACAAAAACCGTACATACGATATGGGTATCAAATTACGCGTCTCGACTCACAGAATCCGAACGGCTCGGTGAAAAAATGATCAGTAAGCTCCTTGGCTCTTTTTTTTCTTAAAATATTCATTTCTTTCTAAACACAAATATATTTTTATACATTTGTGGTCACACATTCGTTGCTTCATTCACATGCAAACATACATATGACAATTTTAAAAGTTTATAAATTTTGCGTATTTTTGAGGTTAGGTTAGGTTAGAACATGGAAAATAGGTATTTGAATCAAATCAAAAACCAGTCTATACAAACCTAGCGTAGCCCACAAACTACTTGAAAACTGGGATATAACTCTAAAGGGGACGCGAGCAGGCGTTATTTAAGGGGCAATTTATGTTACAGAAAATATGTATTAGAATTAAATCACAAACCAGTCTATACAAACCTAGCGTAGCCCACATACTATTTGAAAACTGGGATGTAACTCTAAAGGGGACGCGAGCAGGCGTTATTAAAGGGGCAATTCTTTGTTATTTAAAAATTTGTAGTCCCACACCCTCGCCTCATCTACATTCAAATACTACACCACGCAATTAATTTTTACCCATCAGTTGCCTGCAACGGGCAAAAAGCTAGTTCTTAAGAAAAATCTATAAAAAAATCCCTAGAATATGTTTTAATTTTTGCAATAGGAAAAAAATATGATGCAAGTCACGTGTTCTTGAGGCTTATCGGTTATGGACAGACTAACAAGATGTGTTAGTAAGTAGGTATTTTCTTCATTGAGATGTTTTATTGTTTATCTTTAAAACATATTGACATGTTCAAGAATATTGTTAATGGTGTGATTCTTTCGTACTGCATATATGTTTTTTTTTTACAAAAATATGTCAGGTGATAACCAGTTATGTAATTAAGTACCAATAACTATATCCACAATTTATATTATTAAAATGAGTATTTAATTGAATGTCGCCACCTCGGTGGACCCTTCCCAATTGGGGCCTTCGAGGAACCAAGAGGGAGTGGAGATGAGACTACCGTGGTGGAGTCTTCCCTTGCGGGACCCTAAGGGAACCTACGAAAAGAGGAACCTTATAACAAACTAACGTAACTGGTTTTCTAGAGGATTCAGACGCGGGAAAGTAGTTACCCTCACGGGGCCTCCAAATTAACTTCTGTAAGAACCTCCACCTCCAACCGGGACCCTCGAGGAACCGGAGAAGGGGGGTGTAAAGAAGAACTGTCCAACAGCCATCACGGACAAAAATACGGTAAACTCCCTTACGGATGAAGCGGGGAAAATCCGCATCAATAAAATAATCTGTGCGGCTGCGAGAAGAAAATAAATAAAGAATTTACATTGTTTATATTGGAACAAGATTTCACCCGACATGCGTTGTCCTAAGAAAATGAGCTGTAAAAAAAGACACTTTAAGCTTATTTTCGCAGAACAACATTTTGTCAGATGGATTGTTAACACTCCCGCACCGGACGGGGAGAACACTTACACTAACGAGAGTTTTATGCTATATCTAAGTTGTTTTTTACACCACATACTCTGTAATTTAGGTAATCCTAAAAAAACTATTTGGTCATCGATCTGCATTTAAAAAAAATAAATTTTTTTCTAGTTTCTTGGATATTAAATAATTTGTACAAAATTCCGGCAAAATTTCTGTCCCCTGCCCCGCACCTCAGCTTAGTAGCATCGGCTAAAATTCCCCCGTCTCTATCCCCACTCCCCGCTCTTCACCGAGAACGATCCAGCGAACTGCGAACTGGACCGTAAAAGTTACATTTTATGGAAAGGGCTAACTCCCGGTCGCGTACACTGCACTACTGGTATTTCCTTTTGCGATGCTAAAATGTTCACTAGCCGGACTAAGATCGGCCTGTCTGGGGTGCATCCGGTAAATTTCACATGTTTAACCACTGGAGCGACAACGCGAAATAAATAATTTTGCCTCGATTGCTCGAGATATCCAGACGATCATTTTTTTTTAATTTTTCGCCAACATTAAAAAAAACATAACTTAGAATTTTTACATGAAGTCATACAAATTTATTATAGTGCTATATATCCAATGAGTAAACCTGTATTTTGTTGTTTGTTTCATTTTTGTAGGATTTATAGAAAAAATATAAAAAAAATCGTAAAGTTTATAATCGCGTGAATCCTGCGTATTTTTTACTTCGAAACTGCTGTGACAGGTACTTTTTCGAGTCAACATTAAATATTTTATATTTCTGTATGTTGTCTGTGGATTACTTGATAATAAAAGATACATGTCTATGGAAAAAAGACTTGATTTTAACCGTAAACAACCTCTCAGATATCGTGGGTGAAAAATATTTTAAAGAATTTAATCACGGACTGTCCAAATGTCAAGAACTAAATTACTATGTTTAGTACATTTAACACACTGAAATTGTATTAAATTAGAAAGATAATTTCATTGTCTACAATTACCAATAACAATTATTATAATTTTTGCCTTTTTTAACTAATTGAATAGTATAATACAGACAGTCTATTTTACAATGTCAAAATCGAAGCGCCGTTTTTTATATAATTGAGATCTAACACTGGATATTTATGACCATGTTTTTATATTGGATAGTAAAACAAGAAACAAGGTTTTTAATAAGATATATATCAAAGTAATACATATTACTAATCTTTCAGAAAATACTTTGTAAATTGCTTAAATTTCGTGTTATTTTCGCATTTTTCCTCCAGAATACGTGATTTGACAGCGTTTAAGCTCAATACACACCAGGTGAATTAACCTAGCAAAGTTGATGATGGTGATGAAACCTTTCATGTCAAACTTGTAGGAGCTTAGAACGGTAATTAAAATCTTTATATTATTGTAGAAAGCAATCACTTTGTGGTTTGACATATTTAATAAAATACTTTTAGTTTTAAAACCACAAGTAGTAATAATTTGTACCCTGAAGATGCTTGAGTAAAGCGAAACCGGTCGGTTGTAAAAATTATTTAAAACTCGTGGTTTTAAAACAAAAAGTATTTTATTTTATTAAAATCTTTATGATTATTATAAGTAGGTACCTAAAAGTTGGGTTTTGAAAAAAAAATAGTTGGGAGGGAAATAAATTATGGAACAAACAATTTATTTATTTATTACTTGCAATAAAACTAATAAAAAATTTTATTGGTGTCATGTAAAATCATGTATTACGTAGAGTGAATGAACGAAGAAAGTAGTGTAAAAAGAATAGATGACGCAAATGTGAATGGTAGAAGAAATCGGGGATGCCCGAGGAAGACATGGCACGACCAAGTGAATCAGATACATGAGTCGGACTATGTCAAGAGTCAGAATAATAGAAAAGCATGTATGAATGTAAACGAGGCAAGGGGTGTGTGCCAAGACCGAGTTGTTTGGCAGTCCGTCCTCTCTGCCTACGCCTGCTTAGAAGCAGCGGGATGCTTAGTTAGTTACAATATACAATGGATACAATATCATTTGAAGAGTAGACACAAAATTAGGCTTAATATAATATGTACATACTATACTGATATGAATCTATAATTCCTCTTCGGATAAACATTCCTCTTGAGATTGGATACAGAATCGTGCTGGAACGGCCTGTGAAGACTGGGGTGAACATGGTATATTAAAATATCATTCAAATCTGTGTCTGATATAGCTTTATAGCGAAGTACTGGAATTTTTTCAGTCTTTATGATGTTTATGCGTTTACTATTTGGTAAGTTTTGATTTACAGGTAAACGTGGAATTCTTTGTTGGATTTTTATGCGCTTTGGATTTGGAGATAAATTAATTCTTGGTTTGCCCACGGAAGGAATAATGCGACTTCCGGAAGGTCCGGGCTCAACCAAGATTTGTTGCGTAGTTTGTGCATATGGAGACTGTGGTGAAGAGTGTTGTGGCGATGGAAAAGTATAATTCATATCCTGAAGAGGAGTGGGTACAATAATAATGCGTCGACCGATCTTGAGAAACTAGCTTCTACTGGCGATATTGATGGATTTCGAACCACTCCGCCATGCAAACGGCGGGAGCGTATCTTGTCATGCACTAGATCGTGGATTTCATGCATGATGTCCTCTCTCTCCTGTTCAGGTATTTTTCTTAATTTGTTTGCAATAAATTTTGCAAACAAATCGCAGTCGTCCTGTTCTACACTCTTACTTAAAACATTATTAAGAGTAGTTCAGGCTGAGTTCATGTGGACTTGGGCGTCTTGCAGTTCGGGCGGATTTTGTGAGCGCTGACGTCGTGACTCCCGAAGACGGCTCCATTGTGGGTTTGGTGTGCTGTGGTTTACATTGCTAGGATTGTCATCCGAAAACTCTTCATCAATGCTGTATAGTGCTTCATTTTCCTGAAATTAAAAAGAAACTCAATTAATTTACTTTTTTGTTGCAGATGCCTGCGACTGCTGAGCAATGGCTGGTAAAAAACAATTTTAGTTTTCCGCATTGCTTAGGAGCCATGGATGGGAAGCATATTGTGATGCAAAGTCCCGCTAATAGCGGTTCTCAATATTTCAACTATAAAAAAACTTTTAGTGTTGTGTTATTAGCATTGGTAGACAGCAATTACTGTTTTATGTATGCTGATGTAGGCTGCCAGGGTCGTATAAGTGATGGTGGAGTTTACAGGCAAAGTACGCTGTGGCAAAAGATGTGTTTGAACACGTTAAATTTTCCAACTCCTGATCCACTACCTGGAGGGAATATTGAAATGCCTTACGTGTTTGTAGCTGATGGGGCATTTCCTCTCAGTACACACGTAATGAAACCATTCCCAGGAAACCATGAGTTTGGTACCCCACAGCGTATATTTAATGAAGAACTTTCGCGAGCACGGGTGAAAGTGGAAAATGTTTTTGGAATCATGAGTGCTGTTTTTAGAGTTTTTAGGAAACCAATAGCACTTGATGTTGAAAAGACTTCTTTAATTACAATGACCTGCGTTAGGCTTCACAATTACTTGAGAAATAGTACGTCTTTCCGCCATAGTTACACTCCCCAGGGATCATTTGATACAGTAGTTGATGGAGTAATAGTTCACCCCGGGACATGGCGGAATGATCCAGAAGGATGTACTGGATTTGTACCTCTTCCTGCTGTGGCTCGTCGACCACCCAACAATGCAGTACAGACTACGCTAGCTTTTGCTGAATACTTTTCTGAGAGGAACAATATGCAAACGTAGAAAATACTTATATTTATTTTGTGTATTTTTGTATATGCAAGGTACACATGATTGTAATATTATAGTAACCCTCTGAAGCTATTAATAAATTAACATACAACAAATGATTCTACTTACTTCATTTCCCTCTGTGTGAATTGTGATTTCAGGTTCGTAAACTGAATGTAAAAATCGTTCCATGTAGGAGAACGCAAACCACGAGGGTTGATACACATCATTAATGCCAGCACCTGAAGCCAAAGAGTCTTTCTTCTTCTTGGCATGTTTGCGGAATGCCGCCATTAACGTTTTTTTTTTTAAATCACCCACTTCCTTATTCATAGTAGCCGCGATTTTCAACCAAGCATCGTTTAATAATACTTTATTTTTATGCAGACGATGCTTTGGGTTCCATAGCACTGGTTCTGCTTCATACAGTTCCAAAAACAACAATATTGAATCGTTACTCCACTCTGCCATTATGTGTCAACGGATTGGCGCGAAAAAGATAATACGTAAACGTCACTTATACGCAAATGTCACTTTTGTTATGATTGCAGAGATGTGTGGAGGGGTAGTTCGTGCGTTGGAAGTTCGGGTTGGCCATAGAGTTGGCCGTAGCGATCGCCTCGAAGGCGATCCCAGGCCAACTCATACACCAACCTTCCAACCCGAACTTCCAACGCACGAACTACCCCTCCACACGATCGTCCAAACGTTTGAAGTTGGATGGTTGGCCTCGGTGTGGACCAAGCATAACTGGTGGGGTTCGGTACCTCTAAAAAGGTCAAGAACCACTGCTCTAGATCGATATCTTCGGGCTTTTTGTATGGCGCCATTTTGTCACCCCCTTAACCACAGACGACCACAGATAAAACGGTCGTTTGGTCCAGACAGGTAAATATATCGTGGACCATAAATAAATCTCAAGGCCATTTAAAAAAAGTGTAACCATAAACAATATAACTAGACCCAGCGAACATCGTTCATTCATTAGCCCAAAAAAAAATATTTTGAAAATAAATGTTGGAATGCAGAAAATGTCGATACGTTTCCTCAGGAGAAAAAAAGGACTATCTGCCAAAGCCCTGTCCTGACAAAATGAGCCTTAAAGTATTGTTCTTTACAGCTCATTTTCCCAGGTGGAAGCTTTATCATATGGGAGAACTTGTTATCCCGAGATGAAAAATCAAGCCCTAGGTAAAACTAACTTTCTCTAAATAAACAATAGGACATCTTCAAATAATGATTATTTTTCTACGACAGTAACGAATTCTGACATTTTCTGCTCTATTAGAAAAATTGAAAAACTCCCAGGTACAGGTTAAAATGTTAATTTTTATTTTCAAAAATACAATGGATAACAACTCAACCAAAGGGTCGATTCCACCGACACATTGAGCATGAGCAGCCTTTCCAAGTTACCTGGCGGTAGCTGTCACACTCGTTTTTTTTTTAAAGAGAGTATCGCCAGGAGCCCTATACTCTCTGAATCTATTAAATTTAAGTAGGATTTATAATTGAAGAAGAAGATAATACTAATAAATATAAACAAAACATGAAACAGAACAAGATACAGAAAAATCAAAAAGGTAACGGTCTCAGCTGGGAATCGAACCCAGGATTTCTGTCTTACCGGGACAACATAGTAGGATTGGATTAGGACCATGCACAAAAATAAAAGAATATATAAGCACAAAATACATTACACAAAAATACAAGAATATAAACACAAAACACATTTTAAAGAAGGTGTTGAAAGATATTCATTATGATGTCGAGCAAGTAATAAAAAAATTAATTAGACAAACAATAATATTAACGCCTTTTGGCTTTTACATAGTATAAATATATTTACGTAAATAGTATAATATTGGAATGATAAAAAATAAAATATATGTTACTAACTTAAGATAAAGATGACGTACTTATTAAATGCATCATTAAGATAGTAAGAACATGTGTAAATAATATATTATTGGAATGATAAAAAATAACATATACAACTAACTTAAGATAAAGATGACGTAAATAAATAATAAATGCATTATTAAGATAGGTAAAGATATGGATGGATATAAATAAATCTCTAAATAGTATAAAATAAATAATAGCTATCCGCATCTGTCTGTTTGGAATTGTATATCTTAAAAAGGCCTACAGAAAAGTCCGCTATGGTATATGTCTATCTCCTAAGGATAACCCCCAGCAACACCGGGTACACGTCAGTTATTGTTTATATATGTAAATAAGGACATAACATTGATAAAAAAGGTATATTAAGAAGACCATTTCTTCCTATACTTTGAATATTTTATATACCTAAGTATGGCCATTTTTCTCATTGAATCTGGTCCATTATACGGTCTTGTATATTTGCCAGATAATTTTTTATTAATGTCTGCACACCACGCATTAATAATGAAGGGCACAGTGAATTTCATAATAACTTCTGACAATTAATCCAATTAAAACATACATATTTGAGAATTGTTTTGTTAATAATGTTCACAAGATGAAAATTTTCACAATTATGATTTAGCACATACTCAACGTCATAATGAATTTCCAAAGCGTTGAGCAAATTGGATAATTAAGGCAAAGTCTCTCTGGTATTCCCGAGTTAATATAAAAGAATTCATGGGATCATAAGGATCACCAATGCAAGATGACTTGCATTCCTCACAACCTTGGATATATTTCAACACCTTTTTTAACAAAAATCCTGCAACATAGGAGTCGATACTAAATGTTTGTATGGAAAATGAAGTGCAAATTTTCTCAAACTGGGCTTCTACATCTGGCGCGATTCACGTTCTCTTCACCTTAACCTATCTGCTAGCGTTAGCCAAATAACGCTATCACTTGTAAGGATAGCATTAAGTTCGCTTGTAACGATCCTATTGTGTACTAAGAGCGATTCACGAAGTAGCGATAGCCTTACATTTTTAATTTAGGAGACACTAAGTAAAAAAATCCTAAAAAAACTCGGTAAAGAGTTGTTGAGACATCGTTTGAAAACACAGATATATGAAATATAATCAAATGACGCAAGATTTGAACCAAAACTTTAAAAAACAATTGCTTTATATTATATTGCATTTTAATTAGTTGTTATTTTATTTTTAAATAACATAAATAAGCAGTTTATCGAAGATTTTCGTTTTGTTAAAAGGTACCTGCCCCGAGAGATAGTAACGACTTTGTTGTTCATTCACCACTGAAAGTGTCAATTTTGCCCACCAATCGCGCCACCGAGGGAATCACTTTTGTCTTCCAGTAAAGTTGACAAGTTGTTTATTCAGTTGTTGTTGTTTACTTGTTATTTTTGAGTCGTTTGCTGAGGAACACAATAAAATGAGGTAAGTAGGTGCTATATTATGTATGTAAAAGCATTTAAATATTATTCGTATGCTTTTCACTAGGACTCAAACGGAATTATCAACAGTATAAATAATTATGTCTGTACGAAGTTGACGTTTGTTTAGAAATGTTTAAAACCAAGTAAAAAGCGATACAGTTCTTGTATTATTATATTTTGTCTTTATTATTATGTGTGCAAACCTAAGAAAAAGTGTGTAATTAAGAATCTGACGTTAATTAATAATTCTCTTTCAGTGTACAAAAAGCAATTCGATCTGCCCGTACAACAGCCATGCAGTTTACGATAATGGCCGATGCAATGGTCGCTGAGCCGCTCTTCGCGGCAAACCGTTTTGTCGGTATGCATGGGAAAGAGAATTTAGCCGCATTTTGGCGAAATCTCACCAATACATTGAATAACGCTGGTCCACCAAAATCAACCACTCAATGGCAAAAAGTGAGTTTAAAGTTTTGAATAGTATTTGTCAATGTTGTAGTGAATTTGATCTGTCAACTGTAATCAAATATTCGTTTCAGGTGTGGACCACATTAAAATCGAATGTGAGGGAAAAATGCGGAAAGACCGCCTGCAGACCGGCAACACATCAGCGAGGACCACATTGTCCGAGCTGGAGGAGAAAGTCTTTAGCCTGATAGGCAGAGTGGCTGCAGAAGGATTAGACTTGCCTGACAACCTTCCCAATGATGATGTATGTATTTTACCACGCTCGTTCATGTCAAATATTTTGCTAGTTTACATAATATGAGTAAAAACATAAAGAAATTTCATAAGATAGATTTTGATATGTTTATTTCGTTTTACAGAGATCTCTTCTCGCACTGATGGGAGTATCAGTATCAGTTGGTGACGAGCCTGCTGTGGCTGTAGAAATGCCAGCTGTAGAAGGACTAGGCGTGCCTGATAACTTTCCCAATGATGATGTACGTATTCTGATTATTTGTATAGGACTATACCCACGCTCGATCATGCCCAATGCTTTTGCTAGTTTACATAATACGTGTAATAACATAAATAAATTTCTAATGATACATTTTGATCTGTTTATTTCGTTTTACAGAGATCTCTTCTGGCATTGATGGAGGTAGCAGATGGTGACGAACCTGCTGTGGCTGTAGAGATGCAGCAGGAGGATGATGGTGTGGTCGAGGAGCTGTGGGTTCCGAGTGGTAGTGGTGGAGTGAGGGGTGAATTCCTGAACCCTGTGATTAGCCCTTCACCGCCGACCACTCCTCACGCAGTGGACAGACCTCCCACTCCCCATCCATCAACCCAGAGACCAAGGCGGAGGCCTCGACTCATGACAGGTAATTCTTTATACAAATCAAGTAGATTCGCGTCCATCGAATCTAAGTTCGCAGGTTAACCAATTATTATTACGTGAAGCAGATCAAAATATGTATTTTAATTGACTCATATACGTATAAATTCTATTTTTATAATAATCGAAAAATCAAGTATTCAAATTATGAGAGACATCAATTATATTGAGTCTAAACTTTCAGACCAAAACGAGGCCAGGGCTGCAGTTCAGAAACTAATGGAGCAACAGAATTGTACTTTATCGGTGTGGAAAACTTACTTTACTATTGCATATTATTTGTGGCCTTCTTCCTAATTAGTAACTTGATTACATTTCAAGATTGAATTTTTTTTTTACAGAATATTGCAGAAACCCAGAAGAGACGGGCAAATTTAATCGAGAAATATCTAATTGAGAGAACGAGAGAAAGAGAAAGAGACAGGGAAGAGAGAGCAGAGCAGTTCGCTCAGCTCATGCTAATATTAAGTAGACTAGTAGAGAGAGAGAGGAGAGAAGAGGAGAGAAGATGAGAGACGTAATAGAGGATGAGGAAAAGGGAGTAAAAGTCAGTATTTTTTGTAATGCTCATGCTATTATTAAATAGACTAGAATACAGAGAGAGGAGAGAAGATGAGAGACGTAACAGAGGATGAGGAAAAGGGAGTAAAAGTCAGTATTTTTTGTAAAAGCGGGTTTTCAGTCTCACTCTTAACTATTTATTTATTCTTTTAAATTGATACATATTGTGTTTTAAAACGTTAATTTTACAATAATAATAATAAATGTGATATTATCTTCCTTTTACGTTATAATGTTGCTGTGATTTGAAATGAGAGTGGGATTTAGGAATGTAAAAATAGTATTGTTTATTATTGTTTGTTATAGTTGTTTAATTGACATGATGTTAAGATTATTGAAAAATCACTTCTAATTCTTACAGAGCCTTTCAGTGTAATTTTCATGATGGCTTTTTTGATTTTAATTAGTGAATATAGAATATTTTCATTTGTACTGCCTCATCCGATAATATCATAATCAACAGTGAATGAGACTTGGCTGAAATCTGGGGAAAAGCACTTGAAATTTACATAAATGAATTACAGGTAATACAAAACAAGGTAATCAAAAAACTATTTTACTACATATCACAAAAAGTCATATAGGGAAACAAAACTGTTAACAACATTAAGAAAACTATATGAATATACAAATTAAATTGTACACATAATGAAACTAGATAGTATTAGTTATGGAAGTGCGTAGTGATGATGTGACTTCTTACACGTCTTCCTTCAGCAAGACGTGTCCTTGGAAGTTCTGACTCTTCTCTATCTGAAACGGATAATGGCCTATTATCCGTTTCAGAATGGTTATCATGCTCATGGATGCGAGTTAATCTCCGCATATTGTGCAGCACAACGCACGAATTGATTATGTGATGAGCTCGTTTGGGTTCATACATTAGTATTCGCTGGGCAGACAGACACCTCCAAGTTCCTTTCAGAACTCCAAAACACCTCTCCACAGCTGACCGAGCTCTACAGTGAGCGTCGGTGTACCTTTTCTCACTGTCAATGGCTGAATTTGGAATGGGTGTCATCAGCCATGGTTCCAACGGGTAGCCTGCATCTCCTGTTAAGTGCAAAAATATTAAAATGAAAATTAATTTTTGTTTTAATTGCTTTTAGAACCAAAAGTAATGATGTATTTTTCCATTTTTTGTTTTTTATATCGAATAAATATATCAAAATCTCTGGAGAGATTATAATTTTTCCTATTCTATGTGGAGAGGAGACAATGTTAATTGTTGTGAACTAATAAAAAATATATACTATTTACTACATGTCCAATGACTTATTTTTACCTATTAGCCAAGTTTTCCTTTCTCCTCTTTCATGCCACAGCTCCATAATGCGACGAGGTGGAGAGTTGGCCCAAATCTGGCTATCGTGCCGCGTTCCCGGATATCTCGGGTTCACGTCTAAAATGATGAGGTTCGGATCACAAATCTGAAATGTTCATTTTTTAAATTACATTAGGACTTTTTCACACATATGAAAGTAGGTACACAAAGAATGGTCCGAATCAAGGGCTTACCATTTGCACATTTAAGGAGGGATTCCCATGATGATTTAAGTAAATCTCTTCCTGATCTGCAGGAGCGATTATTGATATGTGGGTGCAATCAATCGCTCCTATAGTCCCAGGAAAAGGATTATCTGATTGCTCAAATAATAGCCTAGCTTTCTGCCTTTCTGCAGCAGTTGTAGGAAATTTGACCCACGTTATCGTTAATGTTTGGCTGATAGCCGATGAAACATTCTGAATGCATCGGCTAACTGATGACTGGCTGATTGCCAAGCCCCATTCGTGGCCTATACCTCGCTGGTACGAACCCACCGCATAGAATCTTACTGCAGTAAGTACCTGTAAGTATAAATTTCAGTCATGAATACCATACCTCCTTTTTCATGGATTAAATAATAGTTATGTTTATTAAATGTAGCACCGACCTGTGATTGGACAGACAAGCCATGTCTTCTTTTAGGTTGTAGGGTCAGGGATAATGAATTAATTAGGAAATGGGCTATTTCCTTCGAAATTCTAAATAATTTAATGAATTCCGTTTGCCCCATTTCCATCGGATTTTGACCATCTCTTAAGCGTCGAAATGGGATTCTCCCCTCGTTTTGATTATCTTCCAAGTCTACAATCTCCAGAGCCAAAAATCCTGCAGCCATTTTATCTGCAAGATATTACTATTATTTATCTGGAAATCCCCAATGTCAATATGTGCATCACACAACTATAAACGTTTAGTTTATTTTAATTTAAATCACTTGATATCTGATATTAAATTTCATGCGTCTTGAAAGTTACGAAAAATACTTCACTAATCATGTTTACAGTAAAAACTTACGATAATATGAAGTTTTCTTTTGTTTAAATTACACTAATATCACTATAATCGTCACTAAGTCCGCAAATTTATCAATCAATGCTTTGCTAATGACAGGTCGACCGGTCTCCATAAAACATGCTAGCGTTAACTCGTTTAAGGATAGGATTTTAAATGACAGGAGCTGTCAACGAGAGAATGTGAATCGCAATCGACGTTAGTGCTAGCGTTAATTTTTATAATGCTAGCATTTCAACTGTCAAAAGAGAACGTGAATTCCATTCGTAGAAAAATGCGTTAATATTAAGGTAAGGCGAGGATTACTGTCGTTAAAAAGAACGAGAATCGCCCTCCTGGTATAGTTAAAAAGGAAGTAACATTTGAATTTAAAGTGGAAGAGGTGGGTTGAGTATAAATAAAATCAGCAACGTTAGACAGAAGAACGGTAGAATCATCGGCTTCACAATTGGCACCAGGCGAACGATCAGACACTAAATTACAAATCATAAGTGATTTATATGCAGACATAAACAAGGTAGTGGACGGATTTCGAACACCACGAGATCGAATAGATCCGAAAAAATTTTCCAACGGGTCTTGATTAAGGCGACGACATTTCAAATATTTTATGCCTTTACTTTCTAGAAAATACCACAATTTTGTAATTCCATGGATGGAAAGTATCCAATTATTTAACACGGGAGCTAAAGTCCTAATGTTTGCGCCTGTTGTCTGATGGACGTATTTTATAGTGCTCAGTATTTTCAATGACTCCTTACACAATTGATTGTGTGGGGAGTCATTCGATAAAGCCACACGATATTTTTTGCCTCCCGTGGGGTGCACTGATGTCCCGTTGACACTATCGAATAAAACATCAAAAAATTGCAAAACTCGTGCAGTCTCTAATGGATTTTTAGTAAACGCCTCTGGACGTATATGGTAGGGTGGAACACTTTTGTATGAAAAATTTTTTTTTTTCGAAATTCGAATTGGAATACCAGGTAAAAGTTGCTTGATGTAATTCTAAATAACACTTCTCAATTTGGAACTTCTAGCTCGACATCTTGAGGTCCCGCCATAGACTTGAAATTTAATTTTTTAAGGTTTTATAAACGTTTTGTATTAAACACCCTATAAACAAAATAATAAGTAAATATAATATGTTATGCGTGAAATGATAGAATAAAAGTTGTTTTTAATTAATAAAAACATTTTTTTCAAAATTAAACACAAATTAAGAAAGTTATGTTGGTATGAATAAAATCATTTTTTATAGCAAAAAACCATTTTTAGGTTCAAACTTTGGCATGAGTTTTCGAGATGCTAATTTAGATTTCATGAATCCCTCTCATCTTGTCTTGTCGAATGCACTTAGAACTGCTTCTGTCACAACGTTTACAAATCTTTCCACAGCCTGGGTATGGCAAGTCAGTCTCATAAACTTCAACACTGTATCTTCTCCATTTTCAGTAAGATCTTGTAACTGCTCATTGGAAATATTCATCAGTATTGGGGGTTCGTATATATTTTGTTGCCAGTCAATCATGTCTATGTAAGAACATGCATTTAAGTTCACTTTTGGCACCTCAAAATTTCTTTATTAACTTGACGAGCCTTTAAAATGCGTCTTGCAGCGAGTTCTCTAATGTGCTTACGTGAATCTGTTATCATACTCAACAACAAGTTTTCTGGATGAGCGAAGTAACTGTTTCAAATTATAACAGGGTCCACTATCGCTAACAACTCGTTGGACAAATATCTAGTGCTGTTAATGAGCTTCCATAAATGATTTGAACCATCTTTGCAGGATGAATGTGTTTTGATAGTAAACCAAACAGGAGCGTATGATTATACGACAAACGTTGCTAAAGTCACAAGATTTTGCAGTGGATTTTCTGTAGAAATATACAAATGCAGTATGCGATTAGCTCTTGTCAACCAGCGGGCATGGGGTAGTTTAACTGGGCTTCTCTTTAATAAATCCAGGAGACCAGGATCCATTTATGACAGCAGTAGTAATTTCTTGTAAATATTTCTGGTCTGTACTGAGATCTGTGGATATTTGTGGAGGTAGTTTACCTTCTATCTTCTCAAAGTTAGCCAACGGCAGCGTCTCTAATGCTTTACTAATTTGACCTGCAAATGATTTAGGTCCTGCAGTAGGGCCATCCAAATAGGTAAAAAAATGCCTCAATGGTAACTCTTTGGAGTGTAAGAGACAAATTATCCATTGCAATGGTCGAGATAGTCTGTTTTCCCTGTATTTGTGTTTTTTCCATCACAGCCAACAGCCATTAAACCATCTAGTGATATCTTTTCAGTCGTTAAAAATCTGTGGATAGCTCTTTCAATATTTCTTGCACTGCCCGATGTTGGAACCCCATAAACAGTACCTGGTTCTTTTATAATCGAAGTATGTTCCTCTTGTACAATCACTCTAAGCCTCTTCAATCTTTTTAAAACAGTTTTAGCCGTCTTGTCTTTCCTTCCATCGAAATATAATGAAGGAATTTCTGTTACTCTTTCTTCGGTTAAAATTTGCTCGCGTCTCATTCTGTCTTATTGTTCTTAGTTTCATCCTATCTATTATGCCTCATTTCTTGTTTGAGAGTACGTAATCTTCTATTCAGCAATTTTTTATTATAGATAAGATCAGTTTTTCCTAAAGCCATTAGTCAGTTAGTGCGTTGGTCTTCTAAAAACATTTGTTGCTCTTTTGGAACTTTTTTTTCTCGGAAACAAGTACAGCTTACAAATTCTTGACATTTACTTGCAGCTATGTCAAAAATCTTTCTACTCTGTACTCTGAACTCTTCTAACTTTTCTTCCTTAAGTTTCTTCAAAGACTATTCAAATTATAACACTTCGAGTGATAACTTTTTAGTAACTGTAAGATTATTTTGTGTGTGACAATTGGAATAGAAGATTTTATCCAAAATTCTTCAATTTTCGTTCTTACTACTACGGCAATTTCCAAATACGTAGGTTTTTTTGTTGTGTTATTCCTTACTTTTAAGTCTTGTCTAACCCATTCGTAGAATTTCATCACATTTTCATACGAAGGCAGGATATTCTTTCAACTCTGCACTTACACCAAATATCGGACATTTTAAATTTTGTCTTTTAGAAATCAGTTTAATTCTCTTAAAAAACGTTTATCAATAAGTACTCGTGAATATAATTGACGCGCAACCTTTCACCTGAGACAATTATCGACAGTAGTTTAAACAAAACACTGCATTTCGTAGATTGTCAGGTGCCGCCCCCCGCTTCGTCCCGCACTTTGCACCTCTGTCACAGCGCCAAAGTATATATTAAAATAAATAAATATTTGATTGCAATAGCTAGTTAACTATATTTGAATATGTTTAATAAAATAAACCTATTTTAATAAATTCTGTGCTATTTTCTAGACCGCGCAAATATCCCCTAAACTGTCGTTTTTGTAAATGTTCGATGTCTTGGCGGGGGCTCTTACCGTTGTCTGATATTATTTATATTTTTAATTGAGGTAATTGATGGCAATTGGCAACTTAATACAACTATTCCAAATCAAAATTAGAAAAAAAAAATTTTCGTTCCGCCCTAGTATATGGTGTAGTGTTTCCAATGCGGCAGACACTCTGTCACTAAAAACTTGAGAGGCAAGTTTGACCTTCATTTTTTAAAAAAAAATTCTGGAATAATATGGCAGTCCGTTATACCATACATTCTATTAAATGATTCAGTTGGTGCCAAATTGTAAGCCGGAACCAAATTGTCCCACGAAGCTAACTTTTTTACCCCATTCTCATAAAAAATCATATCTTTATCTAAAAGATTATTACGAACGCACTTCAAAAGATGAGGTGCATCAAACAATGGAAAAATCATATTGTCATTTACCATAAAGTATCCACCCCTATATTCTATTTTATCATTTAGGCAACTTGTTCGAGTGTCTTCAAGCAAGGCTTTCACCACCCGACTGTTAACGGTGCCTTGGTCGCACACAGTTGCAACTGGCTTGAGACCACACTCGATCAATTTGCCTAAAACAGTTAGAAGAATTTCTTTCAAGTCGAAATAGTTGGTTCCACTTTCTGCAAACGAAAAAAAAACTGGCTGCTTGTAGTTATTGACAAGACCTTTAACCATTAAGACAAGGGCATGATCGGCAAATTCTTTTCTTCGTGTATCGCCCGTATCCTCAAACCCTTCAATATTTCTATTACGTGCATTAAAGTTAATGTGAGGAAAAATACTTATCTCATCAAACATTAAAATACAGTATTTTTGAATATCCTTCATAGATTCTACGTTTTTTTTTAAATTTTATTTTATTTTATTTATTAATCTTAAGTTAGCTCACATCTTCGTGTGTGCTAATAGTTTTATAAACATATAAACATGTACATTGTTTGGCAAACATAATCTTTCTTTAAATATTTCAATAAAGTCACAAAAAAAGAAACATTAATAATTGAGATAGACATATTTTCTTAACTCATTTTTGAACTTATTAATATTTTCTATCACAGCAATTTCCTTCGGGATTTTGTTATAGAGTTGAACGGCCTGGTACATCAGAGATTTTTGGGTGCTTGTTTTTTTTCTTGTTGGCAATCTAATTTGCTTAGAATTTCTCGTCCCGTGTCCGTGTATCTCGTTATTGTAATTTATTTTTCTTTTCAGTTCCTTAGACATCATCCCTAAGTTAATTTTATGTATAAAAATAAGTACATTCAAATACACAGTTTGCTTCACCGTCAAAATATTCAGCTCCTTTAACATGTCTCTTATCCGTGTGTATATGTTGCGCTTAAGTATTATTCGCATTGCTTTATTTTGCAGTATTTGCATTTTTTTCATTTTCTCTTTATTGCAGAGAAAAAGAATACTTGAACAGTAATTAAAGTGTGGTGATATAATTGTATTGTATATTATCTGGCATGTTTCTTTATTTACTTTGTTTCTGATTCTACCAAGAAATGATATTTTTTTTGCAATTTTTTTAATTGTATAGTCTGCATTTTTTGAGAAGTTCAATTTTGAGTCTATAATAACACCTAGATATTTAATTTCTTCCACTTTTTTTATGATTTCTCCATTTATAGAAACCTTTGGTTCCTCATGCGTATTTGTTCTGCCTATATGCATGTATTTTGTCTTATTTATATTTAGTTTTAATTTATTTAGTTTGAGCCATTTTAACAATGTTTCTAAGTCACTATTTATCTTTTTGATTGCTTTCTCATAATTATCTTCTGCAATATAAATTAGTGCGTCGTCTGCAAACAGTCTTATTTTGCAATGTTTTAATATTTTTACCATATCATTTATGTAGAGTATAAACATCGGACATCCGATATAAGTATCGGACCCAATACAGATCCTTGCGGTACACCCAGCTTATTTTCAATCGGATTTGATATATTGTTTCTTATCTTTGTTGTTTGTTGTCTGTTGCTTAAGTAGTTTTTAAACCATTCCAGTTCTTTCCCTTTTATTCCATATTTTTTTAATTTTTTAATAACTCTTTTTCTATCTATTGTTTCAAAAGCTCTCTGAAAATCTAAAAACACCGCAACAATATGCAAGTTTTTATCTATATCTTCCTTCCAATCATCAATTACTAAATTTAGCGCTGTTTCACATGAATTATTGTTCCTAAATCCAGATTGTTCGTCACAAAGGATGCTATTATTTTCCAAGTATTCTTCAAGTTGAGATTTAATTATGTATTCCATCGCTTGCTCATATTTACTCTTCACATTTTTTTGTGTTCGAAATCTTTGGAATCGGTATCACCATAGACGTTTTCCATGATTCAGGAAACTTCCCTGTTTCTAACGATTCGTTTATTAAACTAAGAAACTCTTCTCCTATTACAGGTAATGCATGTTCTAATATTTGAATAGTGATCCCATCTTGGCTGGGCTTTGATTTGATTTTGGACAGTATTCTTTGGAGTTTCTGGCCGTCTATCTTCTTAAACTTTATTTCGCAAGTTTTTCCTTCAAAATTGAAAATTTCTTCTTCTTCTATGATGGTCAAATAAATGTTGATTAATTCCTGGTTTAAGAGATACTGCAGCTAATTCTTTTTTCAGGGTCAAAGGCGAAGGTAACGCAAAAAGTTTGGACAAGAATCGATAACATTTTGGTCCTCCCTTATATACAGCAAGTGCCAAAGATTTATCCGCGCGACTATATCTTCGACCTCGTTTTTTACATGGGTTATGCTTTACTTGTGACAAAATGAATCTTGAAAGAACGGGATTTAAACTTGAAAGAGAATCTTCTAAGTTGTTTCTGTCTCTATAGCTAGTTGCCATAGCGATACGTTTTTTGAAAGAATAATTTTCTCCTTGGACATATCTAAGCTGCCGCCTGGTCCTCAAAATCTCCAAACGCGTCTGCTTTTTCTTGAGAGAAGGGTCTGCCGCCGCGCCAATGTAGCTTAAAATGCCCTTCCTCTTACCTAGAAAAAGACAACATTTGAGGCCAATGATTAGACTATTCACAACAAAAGATACCAAACAGTGATGAAACAACAAAAAATATAAATATGCTTACTTGTAGAACCGTCGTTTTTCTGTGTGGATACTGAATAACTGCTGCCGGGTTCTACAGGAACACGTATACCTGAAAAAAAATTCTTAGTTCTTAAAGAAATGGAAGAAAAGATCTATGTGAAATAACAAAATGCATAATATTTCCTTTCAAGGGAAGTGAAATTCTCTTAAGAAGTTTTCCAAAGGGCCAGACGGAAAAACTTCTTAAATGGGATCCGAATTTGGCAATTTTTTAAAATAAGATTTTCTTAGTATTGTACACATAGTTATTAGTTATACGTAATTTTAAATTTCATAAGTAAAATGAATTAAAAAAATTAAAAAAAGGGACATTTTCAAATATATTTCCGCCTCTAGTTTTCATTTGTGATGAATTCACTGCCAAACATTTAAAACTTCTTATTTGTGAAAACATTGTTTCTTTTGCTGTTTTTGTAGAATTTCAAGGGACTGAAAAAAAACTGAGTTTCACTGTAATATAAAACAGATGTGTACCTTCATAATATTCTGGGACTCCTTTGGCAGCAACAACTGCAACGCCGCTGGTCCCTGATAAGACATTAGGCTCTGAAATAAATATATTTAACACATTAATCAAAGCTTGTGAACATTAATAAATTCTCAAACACATATCACATTAACAATATCCCTTTACAAAACACAACTTCAATCAAAGACTTAGGCGTGACATTTGACTCGTCACTTAGCTTCAATAAACATGTAGATAAAATTTCAAAAAGTGCATCACAAGTATTAGGATTAACGCTAAGAATCACGAATTGTTTTAAAAGTACAGAATTAACTTTAACATTATATAAATCAATTGTGCGAAGTATTCTCGAATACGCATCAACAATTTGGTCTCCCAATTATGAGATTCATAATTATAGGATTGAATCCATACAAAGGAAACTAACCCGTGTAATTGCTTATCGTGAAGGTTTATCTGGTCAATTTGGAACATATAATGACCGAATTTTGCACTATAAACTACACTCACTGACGGTCAGACGTAAACTTTCTGACGTACTGCTCCTACACAAAATTATACATGCATCAGTTGATACACCAAACACTTTATCCCAAATTAACATCAATATACCATCAAGAAAATCAACAAGGAGGATGAAAGACATTTTCTATATTAAAGCCTACCACACAAATACAGGATATTTTTCCCCTGTACCGCGAACATTAAGAAATTATAACATTATACATGGCTCTAATAATGAAATAGACATTTTTAATGACCAATTTAAACACTTCAAAAAAAATGTATTACCTTTAATCATATTAAGCTGATATTGTGATGAAGCCCTTTATTTAAAGAGAAGCAACATTGTACCTACCTAATCAGTGTCTCACCAGTACAGGTGTGACAATAACAAATAGTTTATGAACATATTTGTATTTACCTTTTACCCATTCTTATTTGTTATTTACTTGCATATTTAGCTTACATATTATTATAATAGATTAATATTAATATTACATACATTTTCCTTTTGTTACTATTTTTGTTATTATCATTTTGTTATTATTATGTATTTAAACATCCATGTATATAAATTTTTGGGCACCATGCCTGTTTTATGTACTTAAATAAAAATAAATAAATAAATAAATACATAGAATATTATGAACTTTCAATATAAAACGTATTAAACCTTCATAGTATTCTGGGACTCCTTTGGCAGCAACAACTGCAATGCCGCTGGTCCCTGGGAAGACATTATGCTCTGAAATAAATATATTTAACTCATTAATCAAAGCTTGTGAACAAAACATAGAATATTATTCCCTTTCGATGTTCTGGTGATGAGCACCAACTTTTTCTAAACGCTTTATATGTGGAAAAATGAGGATCCACACTGTTGAAGCGTACTCTAAGAAATTGACAATTGATGTATGCAAGTGTAACATAATTCATGGATAATAGCATAACTATATACAAAAAAGCATCAGTGTCCAAGAATGACCAGTCAATCTGTTTAAGAAAGTTAGATAAAATTATTGCCACAGCACCAGAAATTTATTGAAATTTACCTGCAAAGATTTGCAATAATTTCCAGTTTTGTTGTCAGAAAACAGTAGCACCATTATAGAAAATACTGGTTATATCTGAATAAGGTACAAGATTCAATTCAGAAGAGATTTAAATACCTTGTTTGAAGTAATCGTGGTCTTGTTTAACTTCATAATACGTGATATTAGATCCTGTCGAAACACGATAAGGGTCGAAAAAAGAAAGAAATTAAATTATTAGCCAGTGAAGAATTGGTTCAGCATTAGGAACAACATTTTAAGAGAGATTATTACCTGTATTTTCGTCAATATAACGGGAAAGGGTATTTTTTTCAGTAGATCTAGGTGGAGGTAGATCGGGATAATGTCCGATACCTGGAAGATTGAGCGTTGGCAACGCATTCTTTCTTAAACACAGTTTTACCGAATGCTTGCTTTCGATCGCAAAATGACAACTACAAACAAACTCACCTCTTGCTAACGCCGGATTATCAATATAATCAAATCGGTTAATTCTCCAGGACCATTCACGAAATTCACTCTCCTTATTCACATAAATCGGATATCTGTGTCGAATCGAGTATCTGTCATAGCAGCCTTTAACACAGCACGGGTTTACTTTATCACCTCGAAGAATTCTAGCAAGCAACATTATTTTAAGATGGGTAAAAGAAATTTCAAAATATGTACGCTAATAACGTAAACATCCGAAAACTTCAATCTTCGAAATGGCGTCTCGGAAATTACCGTTAATTTTATCGGAGCATACCCTTGCTCTGAGCCAATGAGATCTGAGCTTTCAGCCACAACAGCTTTGTCTACAAGAATTTGGGTATTGAATAACTCCTCCCATCAGGGTTACAAGGTCAGACGAGAGTTATACGCCCCTGATGACGACAAGAAAGCACAAGATACGGAGACGCCGCCTAATGTTGATCTGACGTATCCACTAGAGACGATCGATATTTCTTTCAAGGTTAAATGGAACCGAATCCCTTGTTGTCACCGGAACAGCCCAAATGATTCTTCTTAGGAACAGGCAATTTTTAATATTTATTTTATTAAAAATAATGAATTAACTATTAAAAAGCAAGAAAACCTTAGAATTTTTGTGTAACCGGACCTTTTTCTTAAAATTTCTCTAACTACAGTCCAGTTTTATTTTCCACTAACCACTCGATTAAATACTGGGGTGGCAAATTGACGGATCTGTTCTGCCGAGTAATGATTATGGATCGATTTTATTATTAAATTTAACAAATAAAACTCAAGGATTTATATTTCCGAAGAAAAAGGCTTTTAGGAAGAAATTTGGATACCTTTTTTTCAGTGGCAAGAAAAAAGTATGAAAAAAGTCATAATAAAAAGTCAAATTATATTAGTAGTACGTAACACAATAAACTCTTTGGAATATTTCGTTTTCGAAGCAATCCGAGACATTCTTCACGTATCTCGGATTTGGTAATCGGTGGATTCTGACTAAACTGACTACTGCTTTAATATCGATAAGTTCTGACCAATGCGGACGTGACTACTTTAATATCGATGAATTCTGATCAATTACTTGAAGGATGTGGTTTCGAATGATTTTTGACAGAATCGATTCCTTGGTCGTTGATGTTTCAAAACCACTGTCTCGGACTGTCATGGTTTTGATAGAATCGATTTGTCCATGACAATGAATCGAAATATTTCCATGGTTAAAAAGATCGAGTAAATGCCCGTTTATAATACGAATAAAGGCTCGTTTATAATAGGAATAAGCGGTAAGAATAAGCCGTAAAGCCCTAGGCCGTAGAAGTTGGAAGATAGGAAACCTGTGTATCCGTTTATAATAGATGGCAATAATCTTTTATTTTTTTCCATAACCGAAAAGATGGTCCAACTTTATCTTTTTGAGATATATACCGAGATTTATGTATTTTCGATCGATACTCTATGGTATCCACTATTTGTCAAGAGTGGTTTATTTATGTATTTGACAATCGAACAATAATATTTGTGTTGTAGAAGTCCTAACAATTTATAGAAATTGGTCTGCTACATTCTTGTATATTTCTTAAATTGATCGTTGTCTACTGTCGCCATGTCTTTAAACAAATTATGGAAATGTCCTGTTTTCTTCCTTTTATGATTAATGAGACGCACACTCCAACGTCGTTTTTTCCTTATTTTTTTCGTCAACTGTGTGTCTCCTATTGCAGCGTATGCTAGCCCCAGAATTGACAAAAACATTCCACATGCAACAATATCTGATGAATCCATCGTTTCAATATTTATTTATATAAAACAATATTACTTTTATAAGATGGAGGAAGAATATACTCTTGGTTGACAGTTGACATAGACAAGTGACAGCGGCATAGTCACTTCTATGGACGTATTCTATTCTATTCCTATTTCAATTATAAACGACGATCTAAAATATTACGGATAACGGATTACGGCACCGGCCTATTCTTACCGCTTATTTCTATTATAAACGGGCCTTAAATCATCGATTGTGCCCATCGCTAAACCACATCCACCAGTGAAAAAGTGCTGGGTGATTGATATTATTTATTGTGGTTTGATATCGTGAACTTGATCTACGCTGCAGGTTGTCTTCATCCCATAGAACCGACATGTCGAAATTATCATTTTTTTGTTACAAAATACTTTTGGAGGATTATCTTGAATCCACAATGGAGTGCTGGTACCGACCCTGATGTATGGAACTGAGGAATGGAACTGGCAAAGAATGGATGTAGGTAGACAGAATGCTGTAGAAATGAGATGCCTGAGGCGTATGTATGTAAAACAATGCGTGATCGTGTGAGAAATGTGGAAATCCGCAAACAGAGTAAGGCTTGTGTAAGCGTTATAAGTTAGATCATAAATGGACGCTTAAATGGTTTCGGCATGTAGAGTGAATGAGCGAAGAAAGGAGTATAAGGAAAATATATGATGCAAATGTGAATGGTAGGAGAAGTCGGGGATGCGTAAGGTAGACATAGCACGACCAAGTGTTACACTCCTATCTTCGCGCATTCGCTCTACATGCCCAAACCATCTAAGCGTCCCTTTCTTAACCTTACTCATTACGCTTACACCGGCCTTGCACTTTTGCGGATCTCCACATTCCTCACACGATCAAACATGATAATTTCTCTATGACACATCAATTCTTCAGACGGGAAACAACTGTATTTATAATAATGGAAAAAAATTAGGTGGTTTGCTTGTATAAAAAGCAAATAAATTCTTAATTAATACACTTTTTCATCACGCACGATGGCATTTTGGCACTTTTTAAGGGCAATTTACTCAGAGATAGCACATAACCTTACGCCACGCTTGATGGTTTAGAACCATAAATAAACCACTCTAGGACTAAAATTACGAATATCTAAAGTTCTCAAATTGAGTTACCTTTTGACTGCTATTTTGAGATTTCTACACGAATTTAAATATTGTAAAGTCATTGATTTTGTCAACTTCAATCAGTAATTAACGGTATAAAAACATTTATCAACAGCCTCATTCAGTAGAAAAGGTATCCAAACTTCGGGTAAGCTTCGGTTTATGGGTGAAATTCCTAAAAATTAAAACTAGTTATTTTTATACTAACTTTGGGCCGGGGAATCCGAATCTGGAAGAATGAGGTGGCGGCAAGCAATATTAACTGAATTACACGACTTTAAAATTTCGACGCACAAAAAATTTAACTGGCCATTTTGAACGCTTTCTGACAATAAAACTAGTTATCTTTATACTAACTTTGGGACGGGGAATCCGAATCCGAAAGAATTAGGTTGGGGCAAGCAATATAAACTGAAATATACGACTTAAAAATTTTAGATGCAAACAATATACAACGGCATTGCCGATGCGTTTTTTTGACAGTAAATCCATAGAAAAATAACCAAAGATATATAAAATTAAGTGTTGCTAGTAAGCAATAATATCAATAACGTAAAATAACATGTTTATAATTTCAGTAATATTTCATATTCAAACAGTTAGATTTAGGTTTATTATCACGAAAGGTGAGTTTTTATGTCGGGGGAGACGAAAATATATGCATTTTATATTTTAATTTTGCTAACATTATTTCATTTACGTAAAGTATTCAGATACATTTAATTCACTTTTGTATCACAAACCATGTTACACAAACCTAGCGTAGCCGCTAAACTACTTGAAAACTGGGATGTTTTCCTGCCTTGACGCGAGTAGGCGCTACGAAGGGGGCACTTTCCTTTCTATCACAAACCATGTTACACAAACCTAGCGTAGCCGCTAAACTACTTGAAAACTGGGATGTTTTCTTGCCTTGACGCGAGTAGGCGCTAAGAAGGGGGCACTTTCTTTTCTATCACAAACCATGTTACACAAACCTAGCGTAGCCGCTAAACTACTTGAAAACTGGGATGTTTTCCTGCCTTGACGCGAGTAGGCGCTACGAAGGGGGCACTTTCTTTTCTATCACAAACCATGTTACACAAACCTAGCGTAGCCGCTAAACTACTTGAAAACTGGGATGTTTTCTTGCCTTGACGCGAGTAGGCGCTACGAAGGGGGCACTTTCTTTTCTATCACAAACCATGTTACACAAACCTAGCGTAGCCGCTAAACTACTTGAAAACTGGGATGTTTTCTTGCCTTGACGCGAGTAGGCGCTACGAAGGGGGCACTTTCTTTTCTATCACAAACCATGTTACACAAACCTAGCGTAGCCGCTAAACTACTTGAAAACTGAAATACGTAAATACTTACGTAATTGAAATAATGTTAGCAAAATTAAAATATAAAATGCATATTTTTTCGTCTCCCCCGACATAAAAACTCACCTTTCGTGATAATAAACCTAAATCTAACTGTTTGAATATGAAATATTACTGAAATTATAAACATGTTATTTTACGTTATTGATATTATTGCTTACTAGCAACACTTAATTTTATATATCTTTGGTTATTTTTCTATGGATTTACTGTCAAAAAAACGCATCGGCAATGCCGTTGTATATTGTTTGCATCTAAAATTTTTAAGTCGTATATTTCAGTTTATATTGCTTGCCCCAACCTAATTCTTTCGGATTCGGATTCCCCGTCCCAAAGTTAGTATAAAGATAACTAGTTGTATTGTCAGAAAGCGTTCAAAATGGCCAGTTAAATTTTTTGTGCGTCGAAATTTTAAAGTCGTGTAATTCAGTTAATATTGCTTGCCGCCACCTAATTCTTCCAGATTCGGATTCCCCGGCCCAAAGTTAGTATAAAAATAACTAGTTTTAATTTTTAGGAATTTCACCCATAAACCGAATATATTCCCAAACTTCTTACCAAAAAGCTGTTAACTTCGGAAGTTAACAGCTTACATTCAATAAAAAAAGTACTCCGCCGAACAGATGTCATTTTGACAAATCAGCCGCTATTCAACGTCAATGGCCGTTAATCACCACGCCATTATTCATTCGAGTGATAAGTGACAAGTAAAACTAGGCTAGAGAATTCTGTGAAAAGAATCTGGTTCCTCAAGAAATCAAATATTTGATGCTTTTTAAGAATATTGCTAATATTTTTGAAAAATTAAATATTCCAAAACCAAACCAGTTCTAAAAACAGCGTGTTCCTAAGAGAAATGCGAGTGCGAGAAAACGGTGACAGTGAAGGAACCGGTTCATCACCATCTCTATTACAAATGTCAAATTAATGTCAGTCAGTCAATATTTGGCGTCTGAGTGGATTATTTATGTGCGTTTCCGACGCTTGTGCTTTCTTGTCGTCAGTAATTATTATTACACCGTCTTTCTGAAGTAATTTCGTATAAACTAGACAAAAATGGTGTTAAATTTATCACTTGAGATTATTTCTTTAACCAATTAAAGCAATTTTTTTATAATTGAAGAACTTCTACTTTTCTGGTGACTTTTCTTCAACGCTTTGTAAGTGACCGCCGCACTTCGCCTTTAAGTAAGTAGGTTATAGTTATATTGACTAATTTACACCTTAAATCCTAAATTAGTGCTTTTTTATTGTAAGAATATATCGCTCAATTCAATTATTCAATTTCAATTCAATTCAATTAGTTTATTCCTTTAAAAACATTACAAAATTACATTTTTTTTTTTTTAAGTACATTTGTAAAATGGTATTACATCATAAGTAAACGGTGTATAAACTATACCAGCATCAATAGAGCTTGCCTTTTAAAGGCAGCTTCACCGATGCTAAATATGTCGATATCCGAATTAATTCTGTTCAACAGCAAGACTGCTCTCCCCACCTGCATGACCATTGGCAAGTGAGTCCTGCAGGCCGGGAGATAAAACAGTCTATGTTGTCGGTGACGGAGATAACCATCAGGAACATAGAGACTAATACTCTCCATGATAGTCGGATTTACTAACCATCCACGAATCAGTTTGAAGAAGTGTGATACAATATGCACATCTCTTCTGACCCGTAGATGGTTCATACCGAACATGCCCAAGAGAAAGTCAGTAGGATAGAGCCACGGGTAGTAGCCATACTCCCTCAGGTAGAGAAATCTCAGAAATTTCTTCTGCACTCTCTCCAACATGAGGGAATACTTCACCTGATGTGAGCTCCAAACCACCGACCCACTCTCAAGCCTACTCCTAACCAACGCAATGTATAGCACTTGGAGAACCCGGGTGTCTCTAAAATTCATCGCAGTGCGTAGGACGAAGCCCAGCATTTTCAGTGAAGCACTACACGTCATTTCGATATGAGTATGAAATGTCAGCCTACTATCAAACATGATGCCAAGATCTTTCATAGTGGAGACACGTTTTAAACTTCGGGCATTCATGGTATACCGGTAAAACCAAGTATGACGTGCCCTTGTGAAAGAAAGAATGAAACATTTAGAAACATTGAATTCGATCCGATTCCGTTTACTCCAGTCAACAATTCTATTAATGTCCGATTGGAATCGAATGCAGTCTTCTAAAGTTTTAATTTCCAAGAATAGTTTTAGGTCATCAGCAAAAAGAAGTGACATGGAATGCAGAATATTTTCTGTAATATCGTTAATAAAAATTAGAAAGAGGAGCGGTCCTAAATTAGAGCCCTGTGGAACGCCTGAGAGAACAAGGAATAATTTTGACATGAATATTCCATGAGATACAAATTGCTTTCTTCCAGTAAAATAGTTTGCAAAGAATATGAGAAACCGTAAAGAAAAACCCATAGTTGACAATTTATTCAATAATATGTCATGGCTTACGGTATCAAATGCCTTCGAGAAATCTTTATATGAGCAATCTACTCGGTAGCCCTTATCTAAAGATTTGGAAACATAATCTGTGAGTACCAGTAGGTTAGTATCTGTTGATCGACCTTTTCTAAACCCTTTCAACACTTTATTCATGAGATTTTACAGTATTCGTGTTATAACATATTGAGCTACCCAACACCAAGGACGAGACAGACGAGAGTATATGAGTTTGTTCATTGTATGGCACGTGTCACACAGTAAAACCTAGCGATTAGTAATGCAGTTTATCTGATCTTGAACCCGAGTGAAAGTGTTTACCCTTTTCCATTTAGTAAAATTCATAATTACAAATTTTTTTGTCTTCCATTTACACTCAGTGTCAATAAACCGGGGCTGTCTATAATATCATAAACAATTGCTTGGAAATGAGACCTGGTTAAAGGTTTGTTTTTAATATATCTAATTTTATTTAAATTAGAAAATCCGTATTATATTTTGATACTATTTTGGTTTAATTTTCATCTGAATGTTATCTAAAATTTTGTGTTAAAAGGTTTTATTACAGTTCTTGTTTATTTTCAGCTGATAACAATTACCATCTCGAAACAGGACGCCATCACAGCAGCGCCATGGATCTTTCCTACACAAAGAGTGTTTCCATCAAGAGCGAACCATGGACGCAGGAAGAAGGCTCAGGTGAAATGGCGTATACCGATATACAAATCGACCTTCAAGATGTGAAGAAGGAATGTTTGCAGTTTGCCGAGAGTGTTCAGCCAACTAGTAAGTTGCATTGCGTATATCACAAAGGTGTTTCAGATGGACGCAGTCGGGACAGCTGCTTGTTTTCTACTTGCGGTCTTGTCGTCCGTCGATACTTTTGATTTTACCTTTTAAATATTGCTTTACATGAACTCAGAAATTTGTAATTATATTTGTAAGGGCGAACCAACGAACAGTAAAGAGTTCTTAGGATATTTGTATTATTGACGTTAGAGATAATTCTTTTGATTAAGCCAAGCAGCTTTATAAATTTATAAACGACGTTATTTATGTGTTTACCAAAAGAAAGTTTATAATCTATTGCGACACCTTCGTAGACTGCAGAGTAGATAAACAAAGATAATTTTTATTTTAATCTAAAATGATTGGTTTCTTCGCTCAATAAAATGACTTAATTTAGCATTGGTAAAAACTTCGTTCAGTTGTTTATTTTCCACCTATCGTTAAGTAGGTTAATATTTAATGGAGAAAGAAAACAATCTTGGTAGGATTTAATTATTTTGAGGATTTTATTATTATAAAAAAGCCAAAAACAAAAGATTATTAATGTGATGTTGGTTTGTTATTCTAGGTAATATTAATGTGGAGACTGTATCCATCAAGGCTGAACCAAGACCCCAAGAAGAAGATGGAGGGGGAATCTCTTATACGGAAATAGAAATAGACCTGTCAGATGTTAAAAAGGAATGCTTAGCGTACTCTGAAAGAGCTGCAGGTAAAATCGAATTTTGATTGTCTGAATATGTTTTCATAATTTTCTTGTTTATTATATATACCTATATATATCTTTTTTCAGACTTGGTGATGGATCTGAAGACGTATTCTGGAGAAAAACCTTATTCATGTTCCCATTGTAACTTCTCCTGTTCATTTAAACCAAGTTTAATAAGGCACTTAGGCACTCATGCTCAAGAAAAACCTTATACATGTTCCTACTGCAGCTATTCATTTTTTCAAAAGGAAAATTTAAAAAGACACATTCTTAACCATTCTGGTGAAAAAGCTTTTTCATGTTCTCATTGTAACTACTCCTGCACAGAAAAATCACGTTTAAAGATGCACTTACGCACCCATACTGGAGAAAAACCTTATAAATGTTCCTATTGTAACTTCTCCTTTTCATTTAAATCAAGTTTAATTGGGCACTTACGCACCCATACTGGAGAGAAACCGTATTCATGTTCCTACTGCAACTTTTCATGTTCTCAAAAGGGAAATTTAAATTATCATATTCGTTACCATACTGGAGAAAAACCTTATTTTTGTTCCCATTGTAAATATTCCTCCCCATTCAAATCAAAATTAACACTGCACTTACGCACACACACTGGTCTTAAACCTTATTCATGTTCCTACTGCGGCTTTTCATGTTCTCAAAGGGAACATTTAAAAAGTCACATTCGTATCCATACTGGAGAAAAACCTTATTCATGTTCTCATTGTATTTACTCCTGCTCAGAAAAATCACGTTTAAAGATGCACTTACGCACCCATACTGGAGAAAAACCTTATAAATGTTTGCACTGTTACTTCTCCTGCTCAAACAATTCAAATTTAACCAGGCACTTACGCACCCATACTGGAGAGAAACCTTATTCATGTTCTCATTGCAGCTTTTCATGTTCTGACAAGGGAAATTTAAAAAGTCACATTCGTAACCACACTGGAGAAAAACCTTATTCATGTTCTCATTGTAACTACTCCTACCCATATAAATCACGTTTAAAGATGCACTTACGCACCCATACTGGAGAAAAACCTTATAAATGTTCCTATTGTAACTTCTCCTGTTCATTTAAATCAAGTTTAATGAGGCACTTACGCACCCATACTGGAGAGAAACCGTATTCATGTTCCTACTGCAACTTTTCATGTTCTCAAAAGGGAAATTTAAATAGTCATATTCGTTACCATACTGGAGAAAAACCTTATTTTTGTTCCCATTGTAAATATTTCTCTCCAATCAAATCAAATTTAACACTTCACTTACGCACACACACTGGTCTTAAACCTTATTCATGTTCCTACTGCGGCTATTCATGTTCTCAAAAGGAACATTTAAAAAGTCACATTCGTATCCATACTGGAGAAAAACCTTATTCCTGTTCTTATTGTATTTACTCCTGCTCAGAAAAATCACGTTTAACGGTGCACTTTACGCACTTACGCACTCATACTGGAGAAAAATCTCACTCCTGTTCGCATTGTTATTTCTCCTGTTCAGACAAATCAAGTTTGACGAAGCACTTACTCACCCATACTGGATAAAAATCGCATTCATGTCCCCATTGAAACTATACTCGCTCACGAAAGTCAGGTTTAACAGCGCACTTACGCACTCATACTGGAGAAAAATCTCACTCCTGTTCGCATTGTTATTTCTCCTGTTCAGACAAATCAAGTTTGACGAAGCACTTACTCACCCATACTGGATAAAAATCGCATTCATGTCCCCATTGAAACTATACTCGCTCACGAAAGTCAGGTTTAACAGCGCACTTACGCACTCATACTGGAGAAAAATCTCACTCCTGTTCGCATTGTTATTTCTCCTGTTCAGACAAATCAAGTTTGACGAAGCACTTACTCACCCATACTGGATAAAAATCGCATTCATGTCCCCATTGAAACTATACTCGCTCACGAAAGTCAGGTTTAACAGCGCACTTACGCACGCATACTGGCTGATATCTTTATTCATGTTCTCAAAAGCGAGATTTAAAAATTGATATTCTTACACATACTGGAGAAATACCTTATTTATGTTCCCATTTTTACTTCTTCTGTTCGGACAAATCACATTTAACAAGGCAATTACGCACCTTTACTTTAAATAACTTTATTCATGTAGCTTATGCAGTAATATATGTTTATTTTTGATTGAAAATTTTAAATTTCGCATTCTTTCCCATTTTAGAATAAACCATTATTCTGTTCCTGCCGTTCAATATAATAAGCTAATTTTTAAACCGCACGAGGATTCATTGTACAAAAAAATTATTTCATCTACCTGTCATTCCTCTATTCACATTTACGAAATGGTTGTTTAAAAATGTCGCGTGATGATTCAAACAATAAATTAATATTCTGGAGATACTTTTGATGCCACTCTCGTTTGTCCAACGCAAGCCGCGTGTCACAGTCACTTTATTAATACCGAGTCACATAACTGCTCTCTCGATTTCGCTCTCTGGCTTCGATATATAATACTATTATTGCAATTTGCTTCTCTTTATTCTATAATCTTATTATACTCGAATATCTAATCCTATTATATATTTTCACCACGAGTTTTCGAGATACCACTAAAGTTATTGTTTTATATTTTATGTTTTACAATGAATTACTGCGGACCAGCTGCGTTATTCGCAAGAAATCACTCGCGTCAAAATATTTGTACCCCAAATTGAACCAGGTTTTGTTCTTATCATTATAAATATAGAGGTACATTTACCTCTAAATTTAGTTTTATTAACTGTTGTGTTTATTTTTGTAGGTTTATATTTTCAATATTACATTAAGTTCACATGTATTTTAAAAACAATATTTATTATAATTAATTGTAAAGCTGTACATCTTTACAGAGAAACTCCCTAATGAGATGGTGGCTTAGATTTTATTGTAATAAAATTACAATTTATAAAATAAATACAAGGTGATGAATTGACTGCGCAGTTCAAGAGATCGGCACTGTATAGACATCACGCATATTGAAAATCTATCAACCATAATGTTTTTAAAATTGTCTGCCTTTCTCGACAGTCATTCAAAATGTTGTTACTGAACTCTTATATCTCATATTTAACTTGTCCATATAAAGTGTAAATGCCCAAATAGGGCGCCAATAAATAAATATCTTTAGTAAATCGTAATTGTTTTTTCCTAAGAGATTTCTTGGAAGTCTCGACGTAATTTATGTAAGACTGTTATTAAATTATTATATAATGTCACTTAAAACTATACATGTTTACCTATTAATGTCACATTTAGTAAAAACTTAATATAATACCAAAAAACTATTATATAATGTGACTTAAAACTATACATGTTTAACTATTAATCTCACTTTTAGTACAAACTTAATATAAGACTAAAAAACTATTATATAATGCCACTTAAAACTATACATGTTTACCTATTAATGACACATTTAGTAAAAACTTAATATAAGTATACTTAATTTTTTTTTAAAAGAGTAAAAATTAAATTACAATTTTCATTTCACAAGCATTTGGTTCCTTAGAACAGGCAATCTGCCTAGCTAGGAACTAAATTCAACCTAACAAAACGTAATAACACTTGTACCTACTCATTTTAAATATATGCTCTCATTATGCTATATTATTACTGTTATGTCTGCTTTAAATGTATCTAATGTAAAAAAATAAATAAATATGTCTTTATGTATTTTTGATGTGCACTAATCTGGTGGGTACTTTCCTGAATTCATATAAAATGGCTTAGGGCCAGTTTTTTCGAAAAAAATCATTTGTGAGAAAGTCATCACATCGTCAATTGACTCAATTTTCCATAAATGTTGTTGTTTCACTGTCGGCCAAGAGAAAATTATACGAAAAATTCTATTGTAACTACTCCTGTCCAGACAAAGAACTTTTATCTAGGTATCTGCCCACCCATACAGGGGATAACCTTATGCTTGTACCTACTGTAGTTATTCTTATTTACTTTTATATTATTCCCTCTTTTAAATAGTTAAACAAAATTTAAAAAAAAACTCAAGAATTCATTGCACTGAAAAATCTTTTTCATGTTTCTACTGCAACTATTCACATTCTCGAAATGGTTGATTATAACGTCACATGCCGACTAAAAGATTTATTTTTTTATTTATAGAATACATGATAATACAATAATACATTTTCTTACATGTGATACATTAAATCACCACATTAGGCGACTGCCTGTCTCGTGGCGACCAATGGTATATAGTTAGTATGTGAGGTCTAGTGTTAACATATGAATTAAATATTTATACATGTTTAAAGTATGAAAGATTATATTAGAATGAATTATAATGGAAATAGAAAATATAAAAATGTTAAAGTAGAAAGCAGAAGACAAAAAGAAAAATAAAAATAATAAAGAAGAAATAAAAATAAAAGAAAAACAAAAAAATTTTTTTTTTTGAAGTCTAAGACATGCTATTATGCAGGAAAAGATCAAATACATAACTCTCTTTTCTGGTTGTGTAAGTGTACATGCATGTATGAGCGCGTAAGTACGCGTGTACACGCATATATCCACACACACACTTATTCATATTTATAGATGCATACATATTCATACAAATATATACAAATATATATGTATACATACATACATACACATATATATATGTATGCATACATACATACACACATATACACATGCCTACTTGTACATAGTTGTTTATTCACTATCCTCATCTACTGAACATAATAAATGAATCGTTAAGAAGTGGAAAATTTCCAAACACATGGAAAACATCTATTGTGATCCCGATTCCGAAAGTTGTTAATACCAGAAAATGTGAAGAATTTAGACCTATAAATATGTTACCAAAATACGAACAGGTACTAGAAATTGTAATAAAGAAACAACTCGTTGAGTATTTGGAAAAACATCATATATTATGTGACGAACAATCAGGATTCCGTAATAATAACTCTTGTGAAGCTGCAATAAACATTGTGATTGATACATGGAAGAAAGAAACAGATAATAAAAAAATCACCATTGCAGCATTCTTAGATTTTAAAAGAGCATTCGAAACGATAGAAAGGAAAAAACTTTTGGAAAAATTAGAAGATATAGGTCTTTCTGAAGTAGCTCTAAATCTTTTCAAAGAATATCTCCATGAAAGAAAACAGGTAACAAAAGTGGAAAGCTCAGAATCAGAACCGATAGAAAACAACCTCGGTGTTCCACAAGGGTCGGTATTAGGTCCAATTCTATTCATTATTTACATTAATGATATAATTAAAACCATAAAACATTGCAAAATTAGATTATTTGCAGACGATACATTAATCTATATTTCATGTAAAGAGTACATAGATGCAATCAATAAATTAAATGAAGACCTACAAAATATAGCGAAATGGCTGAAATTAAACAAATTAAAACTGAATGTCAACAAAACAAAATATATGGAAATAGGCAACAAAACGCATAACACAGAGTTAAAATTGACAATTAATGACGAAAAAATTGAAAAAGTAAATGAAATTAAGTACCTAGGTGTGATACTAGATTCAAAACTAACTTTCGCAGCAAATTTTGAATATGTGCTAAAGAAGGTATCTAAAAAAGTCAATTTTCTTAGAAGATTAAGAAATAAACTAAATGGAAACACTACAGAGCTGATTTATAAAACTATAGTTGCTCCACATTTAGATTATTGCTCTACTATGTTGTATTTGGCCAATGAAGGAAACTTGAACAAGCTAGATGTTATACAGAATAGAGCTATGAGATGTATACTAGGAAAAGGAAAATACGCAAGCATAGATCAAATGAGAGAACAGCTAAATTGGATTTCTATAAAAAAGAGACTATTATATAATGTGTTAATTTTTGTACATAAAATCATGAACAACCAAATGCCAAAATATTTTAAGGATGAAATTGTTTTTAATAGAGATGTTCATAATTACGAAACCAGAAATGTAAATAGGATTAGATTGCCACATATGAAAAAAACAAAATCACAGAACTGCCTAATGTACAAAGGACTAAAAATGTATGATGAAATGCCTGAAAGTCTGAAGAATGAAGGAAGAATGAATGTATTTAAAAATAAATGTTATATTTACTGTAAAAATATGTAAAATTACAAAATGAAATATGATCTTGTTTATATTAGTTTATATTCAAATGTATAAACTAACTCAATAAATAATAAAAAAAAAAAAATAAAAAAATAAACTATCTGAGAATGAGAAACAAGTGATTAACACTGTCACAATCATTAATCAAAAAGTCATCAAGCGCCTTTTTGAAAGTGAGATATTTGGTTATTGATTTTATTTCAATTGATAAATTGTTAAATATTTTAGGGGCAAGAAAGTTAAACTGGGACTGTGCCATTGAAGTTTTTGTTGCCGGAATAATATAGTTGTATTGGTTCGAGTATCTTGTGTTATAATTTGAATCGGATATATATTTTTTTGTAAATTTGAATTTAAAATAAGAGGTAACATGTTTTACATATAAGGATTTTATATTAATAATAATAATAATAATAAATTCTTTATTCCAGGATGTGGGGAGGTTAGTGCAATCCCACACATCCCATAGAGGATATAAGTACAGATAGTTAAGAACTTTAAAGTCTTTAAATAAGTCCTTCGTGGGTTATGTGCTTTGTAGATAGTCCGTATTATCAATTTTCGGCTTTTATTAGTGGATCTAGTACAGTTTTAGAGCATCCTCCCAGACAATTATACCGTACGATAAAATTGATTGACACAGGGAAAAGTATACTGTTTTTAGTGTGTTTTTGTTTAGTATATTTCGCAATGCTCTGAAAATATATGCCAGTTTCCTTATACGGCTCGTGGCATTAATTACATGATCTTCCCATCGAAGTTTATTGTCGATTATTACGCCCAAGTATCTAATTGAATCTACTCGTTCCAAGGCGTTGCATAGACAGCTAGATATATCCCTACAGGAATGTATTTTTAGTACATGATTAATTGAGGGTTGATTTGGATTATTTGTGCTAAATGTTAGGTATTTTGTTTTACTTATATTTAATGTGAGTAAATTATTATCCAGCCATTGTTTAGTAATTTTCAAGATTAGTTCTGCTCTATGAAAAGTTTCTTCCCATGTTTTACTTTTTATTACTAAGGCAGTATCATCGGCAAAAGTGATTATATTGCCATCAATTTGTAATCTACATAAGGCATTAATGTATATGAGAAAAAGTATAGGACCGAGTACGCTGCCCTGTGGTACACCAAAATTAATTCTGGTAGGTTGAGACGATTTTTGTGATGGTAGCTTAATACATTGCTTTCTGTCTGTCAGGTATGATTTAAACAATTCAAATGCCTTATTCTTTATTCCGATTTTCTGTAGTTTAGCTAGAAGGATTGGACGAGAGACTGTGTCAAATGCCTTAGCTAAGTCCAGAAATATTGCCAGACATTTATCACCTTTATCTAGGGCTTGTGTTATGTGTGATGTTAATTCTAGAATAGCTGAGTCTGTGCTTAGCCCTTCTCTGAACCCATGCTGGTTTGGCGAGAGAATGTTGTATTTTGTAAGATGGTCAATAAGTCTTTTTTTTTACAATTTTTTCTATAATTTTGGACAGTGATGATAAAATGGAGATAGGTCTATAGTTTGAAATATCAGTTGGAGTTCCAGCCTTAAAAATTGGTTGAACCAGAGCAAATTTGAGTTTATTCGGAAATACGCCTTTATTGAGACTGAGGTTAATGATATGTACTAGTGGTTGATTTATAAAAGGTTCAATAATTTTGAGTATGTTTGAGGATATTTTGTCATGATTATATGAATGGGATGGCTTTAATTGTTTGATAGTTTGCGTAATTTCAGTAGAGTTGGTGGGGTTAAGTGTGAGTGAATTATTTGTTTCACAAGCAGAGTTTTTGATTTTGTCGGCAAGAGAATTTTCATCGGTTGATGTCTTATTTAAGATTTGTGATGCTAAATTTTTTCCGATATTACAAAAATATTCATTTATATGATTGGTCACAGTGTCAGAGTCGTCTTTTAGGGAGGTGTCTAGTCCGTTGATATTTAATTTATTGATTGGTTAGTGTCAGATATTTCTTTAATAATTTGCCAATTTTTTTATTGTTATTGCCGGCTCTGAACAATTTTTGTTTATAATAGTTTTCTTTAGTGATTTTAATGAGATTGTTACATATGTTTCTGTATTTTTTATAAAATATTTGAGCTTGTGTATCTGGATTTTTAAGTAAATTTTTGTGGAGCTTGTCCCGTTTTTTAATACAAAAAATTAGGCCATCTGTGATCCATGGTTTCAGTTTTTTATTATTTAAGTTATTCAAAGGGGATTCAACTGTAACAGCCTCAATATGTTTCAATAGTGTTTCAGAAAATGTATTAAATGCAACATTTACGTCTGAAGAATTAAGGGTAGAGAGCCAATTTTCCAATTTAATTTTGGAGGTGAATTCCTCGAAATTGATCTTAGTCTTTATTATATTTTCACATGAGGAATTGGAAATGGATTTTTTATTCATGAGGCCAATTACTATTGAGAAGTGGTCAGTTATGGTTGATTGATATACAATTCCTTTCGCATTTTTTTTTGTTCTTAGGAATATGTGGTCAATACATGATTTAGTCATGTCGGTTACTCTAGTTGGGGCATTAATGTGAGAAACAAGCCCATGCTGAGTCATCAGGTTTATATAATCGAGTGTCTGTATTGACATGGGCTTGAGTAAGTCTATGTTAATGTCACCGATTACCATTAGTTCTTCATTTGATGTACAGTTCAATAAGGCCATGTCTAAAGATTTTAGGAAGGTTGAAATATTTTGTTGTTTAGGTGACCTGTATAGTGCAATAATGGTGGTTTGGTTTATTTTAATTTTAAGGCAGTTGGCATTTTCGATGGATAGTTCAGATATAGTCGGGTCTAACTCGGTTTTAACATAGACGATTACTCCATCCGACTGTGTCTTGTTATTTAGTGTATTGGAAACTGTAAATCCTGCAATTTTTTTGTGAGTGTAATTTGATTTGATCCAACATTCAGTTAAAATTATTATGTCAAACATATTATTCAAACCGGCAAGCGTTATAAGTAGATTATTAAAGTTTTTATCTATGCTGCGAATGTTTGTAGAAAGTAATTTTAATCGTGTATATGGCTTTAATATATCTATACAATTTGATGCAACATTAGTTTCAGAGGTTATTATGTTACCATGGTTTTCGATTTGTATATTAATATCACTCATTTTTTATGACAAAAATTGTTTTTTTATTTTTTGGTATGGTGATATTGAGCAATACAATATGAAATAAGACATTTTTTAAGGTTATTATGATAGAAGCAGAGGAATCTAGTTCGGAGTGTAAGAATTTATCTTGAGTACACATATAATTATTATTGCTATGACTCATATAAAAAGTTGCCAGGAAAGTAGTGATAATTAGATTATATACTTGATTCTCAAAAGATATTAAAAGACTTGAGATTGGAATAAGGATGGTAGTAATTGTGTGTGTTTCGGAATGGTTTAGCTGTAAGATAAGATATTTAATACATATTCTAGTTGTTTTTATGATAGAGCTAGGAGAGCAATAATTAGAATAGTTAGTATATTGATGGAAATATTTAAAGTAAATATACTTCAATTTCTTTTTGTTAAAAGTTACAAAAAAAAAATTTGTTGGTGATAAGTAGAGCACTAGTGATGTTATATATACTAATTACAACATAAGTAAGCTGGATGATAATATGTTTTATATTGGTTAGATATAGTTTTTCTGTAAGAATGGGATTACATAATATAAACTCACTAATTGTGTTAAAAATGGATGAGCTTGATAGATCAAAGAAAAATACATTATATCTCATGTAGGGTATCCTGGTGGTGGTGTGATTCATAAAACAAAAACAAAAAACAATCGATTTAAATAATAATAATACTAAGAAGAAGGAGAGTACACTATTTTGAGAATGAGTTAGTTTGTCGAAATTCGTGGTATGGCTCATGAAAGAATCAGAGAAAAAAGTTATGTTTACAGAATTAACAATATTAAAATATATATAAACAATATACTGAATAATAGTAAGGTAAATATTTTTGCTTTTGTTGGACCTAGTTTGGTGAGGAAAATAATTTATCATCGAGGATGCAACTAAATTAACAAGCGAAACATACCACAATGCGAATGAAAAGATGCATATGATTTTGCAATAAGATTGTTTATGAGTTTTAAATGCTATTGGAATGTCTTTATGTATTTTCGCAATAGATGAGATATATATATATATATATATTTATATATATTGTATTCAAATATAAATAATTTGGTGGTCACTGTTAAGCACGTATAGAAAAAAAATAAAAATAAAATTTATAAACATATATATTTAACAAAGTTTAGTGTGACAGTTACATAATGTCGAAAAAGTAAAAACAGTAAACACAAAACACACTTGAATTGATTTTATTGTAATGTTGATGTTTTACCAGCAGCAGGACATGACTTACACTTACTTTTTAAATGTGTGTTGAACTGTCATTATGTTGGGTTAACTTGGTGTGGGACTACTTTATTTCTCTTCACATTTGGCAATACTGGCGCGAAGAAATCCGCTACTCAACGCAAGCGAATACGACAAGACAAATCTTCAAACCGGTTTTACCGTTCGAAACTGCCAGTCTTACTGCCACCGTTTCCGCGCTCTGCGTAATTGTAAAAATCGTCCGCACGAACAAATCAAAACATCAACCGTGCAGTCACTCGTTTCAATCTCCCATATCTCCTGAACACCATTTACGGATTTGAAAGAAACACCGCTTTGTTGTTTGAATGTAATGGTGACGTTGACGAATTTAACAAACAAGTTAACGAGACTTGTCAATTAATAGCAAACTGGCTGTTATCGCAACATCTATCACTCAACACAACAAAACCCAAATTTTAAAAATTTTCCAGTGCAAGCTACACACCTATAAATATAAATGTAAACATTAATAATAATATTATCGAACCTTCCCAAACCTGTTCACTACTGGGAATAGAATTAGATATAAACATAAACTGGAAAGAACATGTCTAAAAAATTGTAGCAAAAATCAGTAGTTTTTCTTATGTTCTGGGTACCTTGAGAAAAATATTAAACACCGAATCAGTAATAGCCGCATACTATGGTTATGTATATTCAATAATAAAATACGGTATTATTTTTTGGGGAAACTCGGTAAACGCTAAAGATGTTTTCATCATACAAAAGAGATGCATAAGAAAAATTACAAACTCTGATCGCTTAGATTCATGTAGACCTATGTTTAAAAATCTGAAAATTCTGACAGTCACAGACATATATATAATGGAGTTATGCATGTTAGTGCGATCATCTTCAGACAAGTTCCCACTAAAAAACTCAACACATAAATACGCTACAAGGCTCACAGAAAACTTACTAATACCAAAAGCAAACAAAAAAATATTCCAAAAAGGACCATACTACATGGCCATTAAAGTATATAACAACCTTTCACATAACATTAAACAAATACAAGATACACACAAATTCAAATCGTTACTAAACACTTTCCTTGTTAATAAATGTCACTACACGTTGAGTGAATACCTCACGTAAATGAAACGCCTATTTTTATTGGTATATAATATATGGTATATAATATACAAATATATTATATTTGTATTTTTTTTATTTTTTCATTGGTATATTGTTATTTTATCTGTATAAACATTGTAATTATTATAATATTATATAAACATTGTAATTAAACAAGTGTGATTAGCTGGAAGAAATGGGGTCTACCCATAAGCTACACCTTTTGTAATTTTTATTTTACAATAAATAATTTTTAATTTGATTTGATTTGATTTTAAAGGCGCCGTAAATTGGTGCAAAAGAAAAAATTTCAATTTCAGATAACCACCGCACCAGCCGAACGCGACAATTTCTGCAGACCAGCTAAAATAACACCGCTGAACGAGCATCTGTGTCGTTTGAGGACACCCAGACATCGTACAAAACCGGAGATAATAATCCCACAATGGATACAGTCATAAACTCTGGGTTAAACTACCCGTTTGCTGGCGCGATAATATTGCACTTTGGTTCGCACAAGGTGAAAGCCAGTTTTCAAACTCAAGAGTCAAGGATGACCTCACCAAATATAACATTATAGTATTTAAATATTGAAGACAATATTAGTGATTCTTAAACGAAAATCTGAAACAGAAAAATCAGAAAAGGAAACGGTCACATCTGGGACTCGAACCCAGGACCCTTGTCTTTCCGGGACAATGCTCTACCAACTGCGCTAATGGGACCCTAATGGGACAGGGTCCCATTAGCGCAGTTGGTAGAGCATTGTCCCGGAAAGACAAGGGTCCTGGGTTCGAGTCCCAGATGTGACCGTTTCCTTTTCTGATTTTTCTGTTTCAGATTTTCGTTTAAGAATCACTAATATTGTCTTCAATATTTAAATATTACAATTTGAGGTTTTACTCAATAAAGTTATTCCGAAAAAAAAAAAAAAAACTTAATATTATAGTATTTTTTTATTTATTGTTATTGTGTTTAATTCGTAGAACTCCATTTAATTTTTTTTTTTTAAATTTAATTAAAATAAATTTTTTTAAAATTCAAAAAACCAAAAATACTTGCAGAACTTAATATTTATATTATTAAATATGATTTTCATTAAATTAAAAAAAAAACTTTATTCTTGCCGCTTTGGATATGGATACCCTCAGAATCGTGAGCGACGTCGTCATAAATCCCCCCGCAGCGGACAAGTACACACTTCTCAAATCAGCACTCATCGAGAGATTACAAGATTCTGAAGAAAACCTACTCACTCGTCTTCTAACCGGACTACAGCTCGATGACAGGAAACCGTCTGCACTACTCCAACTCATGCATGAACTCGCTGTTCACACTTCGGCCTCAAAGGAAACTTCAACAGGTCAAGGCCACATTGGCCGCACTACCCGATGACAACCTGTTACAACTTGCGTCTGCAGCAGATAAAATTTTGGAAGGATACCAAAAACACAATGTGGAACAGAAGACGAGAAACAGCGTAATGAAAACATTCCGAACGTAGATTTAAACGTGTGTGCTGTACTCCAGAGTTTGCAAGAGCAAATTGCGTCACTCACTCTCGAAGTCAAACAACTCAAAACGACTCGAAGAGATGGTCACGGACAGGCTCAAAGCTATTATGAAAACAGCAATCCCAGCACCCGCTGAGAATGACGTCATCCATCTACATCGTACCCGAATTCCGCGCGACGACCTCGATCCAGGTCATGCCGTAGGCCAATATACACCAACAATACCTCAAACGGCTACTGCAAATATCATGAAAAATTCGCTGACAAATCGTACTATTGCATTAAACTATATTATAATAAAACAAATAAAAAACTTTATTCCACTTAATTTTATTTTGACCGTAACCGGTTTCAGCTCGTCAAAGCCATCTTCAGACTGGTCTGAAGATGGCTTTGACGAGCTGAAACCGGTTACGGTCAAAATAAAATTAAGTGGAATAAAGTTTTTTATTTGTTTTATTATAATATATCATAATGGAATTCCACCACGAATTATCGGTCTCAAAAATATAAATATTGCATTAAACCATGTACTTTTAATAGCAACAAGTCGGGAACCAACAACGGAAAACCGCAGTAGAGACGTGCGATTGTCCTCAACATACATGTCGTCTCTTCATCCATGAACTCATAACAACAACAATACCAAGTGTCACAGTGAACACATACTTTTTTTGCTCCACAAAATTTAACAGTAAACATTAATCTAAGGACTCTATGTAGTGATTTTTATTACAAAAACTCAACTAAAATCTAAACTTAAACAGTGAAATAATAGTTGCAGCTGCCTAACTGGTAACTCTTTATTTATAACTTAATATCTCAAATCTCAACTGTCACCAGAGCGCATTAGACACACACAAACAAACGCCATACAGAAGGAAGTACTACTGACATACACATTCAGAGTATCGAAGTGTGCAAGTGAATTGCCCATCTAACTTGTCACAGACAACTCAAGTGCAGGGTTGTCACCGCTATATTATATAAAATAAAATTAAAATAATTTTATAAATTCTAACTTGCAAGATGAGTGCCACAGATGCTCTTTCTTATATCAATAAAGCGAAAGAAGAAATTAGTGCTCTATACAGTAACATAACGGATCCCGCTTTAAAACTAACTAAAGATCAGATGACCAAACTACTCAATAAACTGTCCAACCTCTCTGGCACTATGTTGGATGTAGGTGTAAAAGTTGGAATTCTCGAGGGACAGGTCAAGTCGTACGAGCACATGGTCTCTTCAAAATTGATAGATTCAAACTCATCACAAGAATCCACAAACTCATCAACTGTATCAATGTGTGAAGCTGCCGATGAGCTCGAAGAGAGGAAAAAACGGTCAAAAAACATAATTATTTTTAACTTCCCTGAAAGCTCAGCCAGTTCCCATATAGAAAAAAATACTGATGATACAACGAGAATCTTAACCACACTAACAACTCTTAACTCATCCATCACCCGAGCCAACATAACAACTTTTCGTCTGGGAATCACAAAACCTGACAAACCTCGACCTCTTAAAGTCATCCTTGACAGTTCCATCCAAGCCATAGACATACTGAAGAAAAAGAACAACATAACCGAATACCCCGGTATTAAAATTTATTCAGACCAAACCCCAGCTCAAAGAAACTATCTCACCAAGCTACGTTTAACACTAGAACAAAGAACCAAAGATGGTGAGCTTGGACTTACAATAAAATACAAAAATAATAAACCTGTTATTGTAAATAGTAACTCAAAAAACTAAAACCTATCATGGCTTACTATCAGAATATCAGAGGCTGCCGCACAAAACTTAATGAGCTAAGATCATCGATTCCAATCCATCCATTTCATATATATTTCCTGACTGAAACTTGGTTGGATCCGTCCTTTAACACAGAAGAACTAGGCTTCACTTCACACAACACCTACCGCTTAGATAGAAGTACCGCCACCAGCACCAAATCAAGAGGAGGAGGTGTATTAATATCAGTCACCAAATCTATAACTTCATCCAGGCTAAAATGCAAACACAAAAATATAGAAAAAATTTTCCTACTACTCAAGACGAACCTAGGAAAAATCATTCTTGGATGTGTTTATATTCCTCCCGGATCAATAACACAAATTTACGTAAACCACATTGAAGATGTAGAGGCCCTCAAGCTCAAATATCCGGAAGCTAGAATGCTGCTAATCGGCGACTACAATACTCCCAATATAGACTGGATTACCCATAGCGATAACTCAACAACTCATTTTAATACATCTGCTAATGCTCGTGAAATTATAAATATGTCAAATTTCCTAGGTCTTAAACAAATTAATAACGTATACAACTCTAATCACCATTTACTAGATCTTGCATTTAGTAGCGATCCTTCAGTAAAATTATGTAAATCCATAGACCCCCTTCTTCCCGAAGATTCCCACCATCCTCCCTTAAACATCACCATTACTAACAACTTCCTAAACATTTACTCTAATAGTGTTCCTAAATATTCATACAATTTTGCAAGGGCAGATTATCCACTCATAACAAAATACTTAGAAAGTACAGACTGGTCCTTTTTAGACAAAAACACAAATGTTAACCAAAATCTTGAATCTTTTTACTCCATCATCAACACGGCTATTGAAAAATATGTTCCCTTAATTCAATTCAAACCATCAAAGTTCCCCAAATGGTTTAATAATGACTTAAAACACTTAATAATTAACAAAAAAATCTGGCACAAAAATTTCAAAGAGAGCAACTCTATCTCAGACTACAAAATATTTCATAAATATAGAACTGACTGTAAAAAGCTCTCCAAAAAATTATATCAAACATACATACTCAACACAGAAAAGTCTATTCCTTCAAATACCAAAAACTTTTTTACACATGTAAACTCACTAAGAAAAAACAAACCTAGCCTACCAACATACATGTATTTCGAAGGGAAAAGTAGTAGTGATACTAATGACATCGTTAATTTGTTTGCCGACTTCTTCAAAAATGTTTACGATAATGATATCCCAAATGTTCAACTTCCACCCTTTCATCCAAAGGAATCGGTCCACATTCCCGCTTTACATATAAATGTTCCTGATGTTATACGCAAAATAAAAACACTCGACTTAAAGAAAAAAGCGGGTCCTGACAAAATTAGTCCTGCCTTTCTAATTAACTGTGCATCAATAATAGCCAATCCACTATGTCATATATTTAACCAATCATTAAATTCTGGCTGCTTCCCCGACCTATGGAAAAATTGCTATCTAACACCTGTATTTAAAAAAGGCGATATTCATGATGTCACTAATTACCGACCCATCTGCATGCTCTCAACTATCCCCAAACTGTTTGAAAAACTTATCCTCGATAAAATCTCCATACATATTAATAACATCATTGTAACTAATCAACATGGATTTATGCCAGGCAGATCCACACTAACAAATCTCTCCTTATATGAAAATTTTATAGCATGTTCACTCGAAAACAAAACCCAAGTCGACTCAATATATACAGACTTTGTAAAAGCGTTTGACAAAGTTAACCATAAAATTCTTCTCAATAAACTTAGTCAAATCGGAATTGAGGGTAAACTATTGGAATGGATAAAAAGCTACTTAACAAATAGAAATCTACAAGTAAAAAATAATTCTAACCTTTCACACAAATTCATAGCTACTAGCGGTGTACCCCAAGGGTCACATTTAGGCCCAATACTGTTTCTCCTTTTCATAAACGATATTGTTACTGTATTTGATAAAAATGTTGAAGTGCTACTTTTTGCCGATGACCTTAAACTATTTAAAATTATAAAAACAATAAATGACTGTATTCAAATTCAATTAAATTTAAATAAACTTCAAGATTGGTGCAAAACTAACAAACTTTATCTCAATATTAGTAAATGCCACATTATAAGATTTTTTAGAACAACACAACCCCTTAACTATCAATACAAAATTAATAATGTTTCTCTCGCCTCTGTAAGTGAAATTAACGATCTCGGCATTATTTTCGATTCAAAATTTAACTTTCTTTCACATGTAGAAACAGTCACCAACAAAGGATTAAAAATGCTCGGCTTCATTCTCCGAAATGGCAGAGACTTAAATAAAATATTTCAACACTAAAAATCTTATATTCCTCACTTGTTCGAAGTCAAATCGAATATAATTCTCCTATTTGGTGTCCTTACTTTAAAATCCACTCCAACTCTATTGAAAAAATTCAGCATAAATTCCTAAGATACATTAACTATAAACTCGGTCTACCTATAGAATCAATAAATTACAATCACTTGATGAAAGAATTAAACTTACTTAAACTCTCAGATAGAAGTCTTATTTCCGATTTGACTTTTATTTTTAAAATTGTCAATGGTATTATAGACAGCCCTGATATATTAAGCCTAATTACCTTCCATATACCCACTAGAACCACTCGATCCAAAATTCTTTTTAATTTCAATAACAATATCAGGACTGATTCATTTAGAAACTCGCTTATACCTAGATTGCATGCAGTTGGCAATGCTTTCTCAGAAGTAGTAGATGTGTTCAACTGCACGGAATATAGTTATAAGAAGGCTATAATAACATACCTCTGTCGTAATTATCAATGTTATTAGGCATAATACCATTCTATTCATAAGTTATCACAGAACCTAAACTATGCACTTACATCAGATATCAGACAGAAGAGTGTTATCTAATAATTTTATATACTTAATCAAAACTATAATTTTTCCCAAAATTGTTATGAGATGTCTTACTGACAGCCCTGTTTCAATAGAGCTAACTCTTAGTTCTCAGCAAATTCAACCAAATTCAATATTGAAGGTAGGGAACAATAACCTCAATACTAAACTACTGTACGGATTGAAAATAAAAATGCTATTGTACCTATGTATACCAGATGTTATTCTTGTTTAATTTTCAACATAATTTCTCAGTAATTATTCTGTTTAACATAATACTGTTTCGCTCCTGTGAACCACTGTAAACATAAATCATGTATATTGTAAAAGCCTTTTACGGCGTCTAAATAAATAAATAAATAAATAAGGCAAGAAAATTTTTTGATCGACACCGGTGCTGAGGTATCCGTACTCCCAAGGTCAAGCAGGATCACGAAAAATGCAACCTAAAGAACGCAACATTAACGGACAAGTCCACTACAGATTGGAGGAATGAATTCACAAGGACCCTCATCCGGTATCTCGACGTTATCTGCTAATCAGAAATACCGAGACATTTTAAAATAAATACCCTGCATTGACACGACCCGACATGAAGACTCCAGATGTTCGTTAACATAATGTAACACATGTGATTGAAACAAGGGCACCGCCTGTAACAGATAGAGCCCGCAAGCTGGCACCGGATCTTTTGGAAAAGCTAAAAAATAATTTAAATACTTTATGGAGCATGGAATGTGTCGGCCGTCAAAGAGTAGTTGGGCCAGCCCATTACACATGGTTAAGAAACATAACGAAGAATGACGCCCTTTTGGGTATAACAGAGGTTTGAACGCGACTACAATCCCAGACAAATACCCTTTTAAACATATCCACGATTTTTCGCATAAATTGACAAAAGCAAGAATATTCTCAACGGTAGACTTAATACGAGCCATAATAGAGCCGAGTATATAAAAAAGCACGATTCTAGTTTTCGCTAATATGATTATTCAAAACAAAATTAAGATTTGTAAGTAGGAACTTTGATACTTACAGAGGTGCTTTATTATAAAACATACATTACTTACTAAGAAATTAAAAAAAAATTAAATCAGTCTAGTATGTGTGCGTAAGTGTTCCGCAAAATTTGACTTCCGAGAACAGGAGTGGTTACAATGTTGACATGAATAAGCTTTTTCGCCAGTATGGGTCAGAATGTTACTTTATAAATGTCCCTTTTTAGAACACGAATAAGTGCAGTAGGAACATAAATAAGCTTTTTCACCAGTATGGGTTAGAATGTGACATTTTAAACGTACCATTTGAGTACAACATTTGAGTAACAAGATTATACATTGATACAACCATTTGAGTAACAAGAATGTAACTTCTATGAAGTTTTCAATTAAGCAAGCAAATTTTTCGTCCTACAAAAAGTTTTAAAAATCGCTATCTACATTGTGATTTTCATACAAAAACTAATTGTATCACATTCAAAAAGTGGATCGTTTTCCGATTATTAAATAATCAAAGTGTGAACACATCTACTTTAACAGTGATTCTAAAAACAAAATCTTATTTGCGTGACAAGTGACATTTAAAGCCATAGACATAAACCTAATGAAATATTGTTCTGGCTGTCACTGAAACCAGAGACAATATTTTGAATTTGAATTGAAATGGGGGCAATTTTGAACCCAACTTTCTTGTAAACTGTGAACAAAATGTCTAATACCCAAACACGTAGCAATAAATCAAACCTTGATAAAGAGGACAAACAAACTATGGATAAAATTTTTGATTATATCGACAAAAAGTTTGATTCTTTAAAAAAGGATATAATTCAAAAAATTGAATGTCAGAATACGGAATCTATAAAAAGTATTGAGTACATAAGTGCTCAATATGACGAAATTATTAAAAAATTGGATACAAATAATAACCAAAATAAATCAATCCAAAACGAACTTGAAAATATAAAAAAAGAGCAAGTGGGAAAAAACGCTACAATAAAAAAAATGGAACTAAGACTAGATGAAATTGAATATACATCAAATCTGCACTACCTAGAAATTGCAGGAATTCCACAAAAAAATGGTGAACAACTGGAGGAAATTATAAAAAAAGTCGCATCTGCAGCTGGAGTTCAAATCAAACACGCTGATATAAACAATGTGACCAGAACTACAGACCGAAGACTTAATGCTCCGCCAAAAATCCTAGTAAAATTTACAGAAATTAAACTAAAAGAAATCCTTCTATCTAAAAAAAGAGAAATGGACCTTAATTTACTAAAGGATTTGACAAACGAAAAAGTGTACATAGGTGAAGTAATAAGTCCCTACAAAAAAGAGTTGCTTTGGAAAGCAAAGCAACTAGCCAAAGAAAAAAATTATGAATTTGTTTGGATCAAAAATGGGAAAATAATGGTTCGTAAAGGTCATGATCAAAAAATTTTGTACGTAAATCATCTGGACGACCTCGATAAATTAATATAACAAATCACTAACTTGAACACACCAAACTGAAATACCCACTGAGAACATGGATAAGGAAACAATAACTACAAACAAACCAGATGAACTGCTAACTCTTAAAAACAATTTAAATATATTAAATAAAAATATACGAAGTATCAACAAAAACTTCGATGAACTTCAAATACTAATTAAGAATCTAAAAATTAATCTTGATATAATTATCCTCACTGAGTGCTGGATAAAGGATAAATATTCACCCTTACATATTAATAATTACACCTCATATGCAACCAATTTGAATTACACAAAAAATGATGGTGTGATAGTGTACATTAAAGATGACACTAAAACTGAAGTCAATGAAATAAAATTCCCAAATGCAAACTGTTTGAAAATCAAAGTGGGTGATGAAACCACTATATTAGCTCTGTATCGATCACCAGCTACAACTAATATTAATCAGTTTCTTGAAACGCTTTCTAATGAACTCAATCTTCTAAAAAACAAAAAAAATGTCTTCCTCATCGGAGATATAAATATTGACATACTAGAAAACGGTCATCCAAATATAACTGATTATCTGCAAACACTGGCCGCCCACGGACATGAAAGTTTGATAAATAAACCTACGCGTGTTACAAATGACAGCAAATCTTGCATCGACCACATATTCAGTAAGACTGTTAAACCAACCAACTCTATCATATTCATCTCTACTATAACCGACCACTATACAACAATTTTATCTATTACAAAAAAGAAAATACAAAGATCGCAGCCCTACCCAATTATCGTGCAGAAGACAGAAACCATATGGAATGAAGTAAAACAACAATTACTAAATACAAACTGGGTAAACCTACTGGAGAACCTTGATACAAATAGTGCCTGGAGTAAATTCATTGAATATATAACTCATACCATCATGTCAAATACCAAATCAATAGAAAAAAAGATTTCACATAAAAATCAACATCTTAAACCATGGATAACCCAAAGCGTTATAAATTGCATTAGAAAAAGAGATGAACTACACAGGAAAGTTAGTTTAAATCCTTGTGATATTTTTATACAACGATATGATAAAAGATACAGAAATATTTGCAAAAATGTTGTACGCAATGTCAAAGAAAATTATTATAAGAAAAAAATAGACGAATGTAACAATGACCCACGCAAATTATGGAAGATCATTAATGAAATTACAAGTGCAAAATCATCCCATAACAAAAGCATAGATGAACTAACAATTGAAAATACCCAAATCTCTTTCGAAAAGCATCCGGACAAAATTCTCGAATACGTAAACGAATTTTTTACAAATATAGGGTCAAATTTGGCAAAGCAAATCAGACATCCAAAAACTAGCATTTTACCAGAAGAAAAGGAAAATATGAACCAGATAGATAAATTAAAGTTAACTAATGTAACCAATACTGAAATCAGAAACGCAATTGTATCCCTCAATGTTAATAAATCATCGGGAAATGATATAATCTCAAATAAAACAATAAAACAACTCCAAAATGAACTGACCTTCCCTTTGACATACTTGGTCAATCTGTCTATATCTACAAATGTATTCCCCTCATGCCTTAAAAAAGCAACAGTTATACCTATACATAAAAGTGGTAACAAAAAGGATATATATAACTACCGACCCATAAGTCTCTTAAGCTCCTTTTCAAAAATCTTGGAAACTGTAATGAAGAAGCAAATTGTTCATTTTCTTGAACAAAACAAATTATTATCACCATCCCAATATGGCTTTAGGGAAAATCTAAGCACCAATGATGCCATAGAAAATCTAACAAGCATAGCCATAAAAAACATAGATGAAGGGAAAAAGTGTTTGGCTTTATTCATATATCTTCAAAAAGCTTTTGACACAATAGACCATAAAATATTACTAACTAAGCTAAAAAAAATAGGAATGGCCGAAACAACAATGAACTTATTAGAGTCATTCGGACTTTATAGTGTTATCCGAAACATTTACGAACGCTGAGTCACCGTCTTACCACTTACCTGAGTACAACTATATTTCTACCAAAGTAGACATCAATAAAAATTCGGGAATAATAATATTTGCAAGCAATAAATTTAGTATTGTTAACATAATAGAACATCCAATACACTTAGTAAACTGCATCGAAGTACATTTCAAACTCGGCAAATCCATATACCATCTAATAGCTATCTATAGAACGCATGGCTCGAGTATTATTACATTTATTAATGACCTCAAATACATATTATTAAAATTAAAAAATAAACTTTGTTTCGTCGTAGGAGATTTTAACGTTAATATTAATGAAAAAATAGAAAATAATAACAAAAATGAATACATCAATTGTATGACTGAACAAAATTTTATATCTTGCATAAATAAAAATACTAGGGAAATAAAAGAACATACTCCATCTTGTTTAGACCACATTTGGACAAATGTAAACATTAAAGATCTTCACAAAATAAAATCAATTGTTTGGAAAACTAACATAACTGATCATCACTCATGCTTACTTCTGTATAATAATAATATTAAACATAAAAAACATAATTTAATAACCAAAAAATCAACAATAGATATGACTATTCTCTCTGAAAAATTAAAAAAGGAAGATTGGAATAATGTTTTAAACAGTGATGATACTGAAATTTGTTCGACTAACTTCGAAAATATTATGTCACAACACATTAAAAATTCGACAACTGAGATAACAACATACATAAAATCAAAATTAAGATGTTTAAAACCTTGGATTACCAAAGGACTTATTATATCTATCAGAAATAAAGAAAAACTTTACAAAATAACTTTAAAAAATCCCCAAGATGAAAAAGCATATATTTTCTATAAAAAATATAAAAATAAATTAACATCTTATATTAAAAAAAGTAAAGAAGAGTATTTTAAAAATAAAATATTATCTTCAGAAAATAACCATAAACAAATGTGGAAAACTGTTAATTTCGCCATAGAAAATACAAAAAAAACACAAAACATTAAGTACATTGAACATGATAAAAAAATTATAGATGCCAATATACAGCCTAAACAATGTGCAAACATATTTAATTCCTTCTTTGCAAATGTTGGGAAAAATCTTGCGAAAAATATTCATAAGCCTTCAAACCAAGAAAACCATAAAAATAAAAATATACAGAAACGTAATATACTTTCAATGTTTGAAACAACAACAGAATGTGAAATCTCGAAAATAATAGAAAATATGAAAGGAGGTTCGTCCCCCGGTTTTGATTCTATTACGAAACACATGTTAAAAACTATGAAACCTCACTTAATAAAACCTATCACTCATTTAATAAACTTAAGTTTAACAAATGGAATTTTTCCAATGAACTACAAAACCACAATAATCTCACCTATTTACAAATCTGGAGATCCACATCAAGCAACGAATTATCGCCCAATATGTCTAATTTCTAATATAGGAAAGATCTTTGAAAAAATAGTAAAAAAACAATTGGTAAATTTTTTGGATAATAATAAAATATTACACAAAAACCAGTTTGGCTTTATAAAATCACTCAGCACACAAGATGCTATTGCTAACGTAACTTCATACATTTACGAATCAATAGATAAAGGTAAAAAATGTGCGGGTATATTTATTGACCTTAGAAAGGCATTCGATAGCATATCCCATGAGATGTTATTAAAAAAATTGAATAATATTGGCATAAAAGGCAACGCAATTAAATGGATCACCGACTACTTAAAAAACCGTCCTCAAGTAGTAAAAATCAATCGTGTTAATAGTGATCAAGAGATTACAAGCTTTGGAATCCCCCAAGGTACAGTGCTTGGACCAATTCTATTTACTATATATGTAAACGATATTTTTTTTCAACCCTTACATGGTCAAATGACGTCATACGCCGATGATACAGTATTAATAATAAGTGATACGACTTGGGAAAATGTAGAATTAAAGGCCACAGAAGACATCAACACGCTCAAGAATTTTTTCGACACTAATTTACTGTCACTTAATAAAGAAAAGACATTTGTAATTCCATTTGCAATCCATACAAATGATACTCCTAAAAATTTTAACATTGTCATACATAATAATACTAAAATTCACAGCCAAAACTATTGCAAATCAAACTGTACAGTACTAAAAACAACAAATAAAATTAAATATCTAGGAGTAATTATTGATAAAAATCTGAAATGGAAGGAACAAATATGTCAAGTAGTAAACAAAATTAGAAAATTAATATATATATTTTTAAGAATAAGAAACTTTCTGTCATTAAAAAATCTATATTTAATTTACTATGCCTTAGTTCAATCCACTTTACAATACGCTATTATTAGTTGGGGATCCGCGTATAAATGTAACCTTCTTCCAATTGAAATTATACAAAGAACAATTATTAAAATTATATTAAAAAAATCCTTTGACTACCCAACAGAACTCCTGTTTGAAGAATTTCAAGTACCTACATTTAAAGACCTATATATTAAAAACTCATTAATCCAAATTATAAAAGAAAAAGATAAATATCAATTTTTAAATGAAAACAGAACGCGACTTAGACATGTTTTTCTATGCCCAAAACTAAATACGTCTTTTGCACAACATCATTATACTTACCAGGGAAGAACTTTTTTCAATCGTCTACCAGAAGAAATCAGAAGCATTAATGATAAAACCCGAATACTGCTCTCTGTCAAGAGACATTTTAAAAATATTCTGAAAAAAAAACTACTGTCACTTAATTAATCTCACAAATATCCTTAGTTTTCCATAACTTCCTTTCTTTTTTAAATTTAATAAATTAATATATTATCCTTCACTACTATCAAAAAAAATACTAAAGCAAACATACATTTATGTAAAAAGAATTATTTATGTACTAACTAACAACAACATTTATGTACTCTCCCCAAGAGAAGAGTAGTAAAAAAATACAAGATGTAAAATTAATTATGTACCATGTAAACATATTATTAAAAATAAAAAATAATTACAAAAAAAAAAAAAAAAAAAATATATATATATAACAGGGCGAGAACAACAAGTACAAATTGGCAAACAAAAGAGCAAACTACTATCTTTAAACTATGGCGTCCCTCAAGGAAGTGTACTGGGACCGATCCTATTCATTATCTATATCAACGATTTAACTAACCTTACCATTAAAGGAAACATAATCAGTTTTGCTGATGATACTGTTTTATTATTTCAAGAAGAAATTTGGACGGATACATTTAATGAGGCTGAAAAGGGGCTTAGTGCACTTCAAAATTGGCTTAAAATCAACTCGCTTACCCTTAATATAAGCAAAACAAAATATATAACATTTTCAATAAACGCAAGGAGCCAACCAATAAAATCACTAGAACTAAAACTACACGAATGCCATGGAAATAGTATACAATGTTACTGCCCCGTCATCGAAAAAACACAAAACATAAAATATCTCGGAGTAATAATCGACGAAAATCTTAGATGGGACCTACACATCAAAGGTATTACGGAAAAACTCACAAGCCTTATATATTTCTTTAAAAATCTAAGAAACGTATTAAATAAAAAGGATATGAAAAAGGTCTACTACGCATTATGTCATTCTCGAATTGAATATGGAATCATAGAATGGGGATCTGCTACACATACGTACCTACACAACCTGAATACGATTCAAAAAGGAATCATAAAGACCATATTGAAAGTACCAATTAGAACGCCTTCAATTGAAATATTCAATTCCTTTGACGTACCAAATGTACAGCAAATATATGCCAAAACTATAGTATTGAAGCTCTTCAAAAATAACAAATCCTCTACTAGACTGTGTATGCATAACACTAGATCGAACAAAAATGATATAAAAAATATTCCAAGTTATAAAACCACATTCGGACAAAGAAACTATACATACTTTGCAACAAAACTCCATAACATCCTTCCCCAAGACATAAAACTAATAAAAAATCCTAATGAATACAAATCATTAATAAAAATATGGCTGAAAGAGGTCAATGAAAAAACACTAATGAAAACACTAAAAACGATATAGAAGACACTAAAAACGACATAGAAGACACTAAAAACGACATAGAAGACAAATAAACTATATTTAAATAACTTTAGTCCGCCTCGGCACAGGACCCCCTAGTGAGGAGGACTAAGAAATACAATATTTTATACTTGATTTCACCATTATATTTTGTATGTAACAATTATTTTATATAGTCGCTAAAATAAAAAAAAAATAAGAAACATGAAAAACGGCAATAAGAACAGGAAAACGGTTTTTCTCCGGTATGGGTGCGTAACTGTACCGTTAAATCTGACTTCCGTGAGCTAGAGTGGTTACAATGGAGACATGAATAAGGTTTTTCGCCAGTATGTGTGCGTAAGTATACCGTTAAAAGTGACTTCCGTGAGCAAGAGTAAGTGAACCGTAAAATGCGATTTGCTTACGCAGGATTGGTTACAATGGGGACATGAATAAAGTTTTTCTCCATTATGGGTCAGAATTTGACTTTTTAAATGTCTCTTTTTAGAACACGAATATGTGCAGAAGGAACATAAATAAGGTTTTTCGCCAGTATGGGTAAGAATGTGACGTTTTAAATGTACCATTTATGTACATGAATAGCTGCGGTAGAAACATGAATGAGGTTTTTCTCCACTATGGGTGCGTAAGTGAACTGTTAAATTTGACGTGCTTACGCAGGGGTAGTTACAATGGGGACATGAATATGGTTTTTCGCCAGTACGGGTCAGAATGTGACTTTTTAAATGTCCCTTTTAAGAACACGAATAAGTGCAGTAGGAACATGAATAAGGTTTTTCACCAGTATGGGTGCGTAGGTGTACCGTTAAATCTGACTTCCGTGAGCAAGAGTGGTTACAATGGAGACGTTTTAAACGTTCCATTTGAGTACATGAAAAGCTGCAGTAGGAACATGAAAACGGTTTTTCTCCGGTATGGGTGCGTAAGTATACCGTTAATCTGACTTCCGTGAGCAAGAGTGGTTACAATGGAGACATGAATAAGGTTTTTCGCCAGTATGTGTGCGTAAGTATACCGTTAAATGTGACTTCCGTGAGCAAGAGTAAGTGAACCGTAAAATGCGATTTGCTTACGCAGGATTGGTTTCAAATGGGGACATGAATAAAGTTTTTCTCCAGTATGGGTCAGAATGTGACTTTTAAAATGTCCCTTTTTAGAACACGAATAAGTGCAAAAGGAACATGAATAAGGTTTTTCGCCAGTATTGGTAAGAATGTGACGTTTTAAACGTACCATTTGATTACATAAAAAGCTGCAGTAGGAACATTAATACGGTTTTTCTCCGGTATGGGTGCGTAAGTGTACCGTTAAATCTGACTTCCGTGAGCAAGAGTGGTTACAATGGAGACATGAATAAGGTTTTTCGCCTAAACATGAGTGAATAAGTGCCGGTTTAAAAGATATTTTCGTGAGCAGGAGTAGTTACAATCGGAACATGAATAAGGTTTTTCGCCATTTTGGGTGCGTAAGTGCAGTGTTAAATGGGATATTCTTGTGAAAGAGTAGATACAATAGGAACATGAAAAAGGTTTTTCAACACTATGGGTGCGTAAGCGAACTGTTAAATTTGATGTGCTTACGCAGGGGTAGTTACAATGGGGACATGAATATGGTTTTTCGCCAGTACGGGTCAGAATGTGACTTTTTAAATGTCCCTTTTAAGAACACGAATAAGTGCAGTAGGAACATGAATAAGGTTTTTCACCAGTATGGGTGCGTAGGTGTACCGTTAAATCTGACTTCCGTGAGCAAGAGTGGTTACAATGGAGACGTTTTAAACGTTCCATTTGAGTACATGAAAAGCTGCAGTAGGAACATGAAAACGGTTTTTCTCCGGTATGGGTGCGTAAGTATACCGTTAATCTGACTTCCGTGAGCAAGAGTGGTTACAATGGAGACATGAATAAGGTTTTTCACCAGTATGTGTGCGTAAGTATACCGTTAAATGTGACTTCTGTGAGCAAGAGTAAGTGAACCGTAAAATGCGATTTGCTTACGCAGGATTGGTTTCAAATGGGGACATGAATAAAGTTTTTCTCCAGTATGGGTCAGAATGTGACTTTTAAATTGTCCCTTTTTAGAACACAAATAAGTGCAAAAGGAACATGAATAAGGTTTTTCGCCAGTATTGGTAAGAATGTGACGTTTTAAACGTACCATTTGATTACATAAAAAGCTGCAGTAGGAACATTAATACGGTTTTTCTCCGGTATGGGTGCGTAAGTGTACCGTTAAATCTGTCTTCCGTGAGCAAGAATGGTCACAATGGAGACATGCATAAGGTTTTTCGCCAGTATGAGTGCGTAAGTGAACGGTTAAATGCGATTTGCTTACGCAGGATTGGTTACAATGGGGACATAAATATGGTTTTTCGCCAGTATGGGTCAGAATGTGACTTTTTAAATGTCCCTTTTGAGAACACGAATAAGAGCAGTAGGAACATGAATAAGGTTTTTCTCCAGTATGGGTGCGTAAGTGTACCGTTAAAACAAACTTCCGTGAACAAGAGTAGTTACAATGGAGACATGAATAAGCTTTTTCCCCAGTATGAGTGAATGAGTGACTCTTTAAAAAGGATTTTTGTGAGCAGGAGTAGTTACAAAGGGCACATGAATAAGGTTTTTCGCCAGTGTGGGTGCGTAAGTGCACTGTTAAAGTTGATTTTCTTGAGCTGGAGTAGTTACAATGGGGACATGAATAAGGTTTTTCGCCAGTATGGGTGCGTAAGTGCACTGTTAAATGTGATTTGCTTGAGCTGGAGTAGTTACAGTGGAGACATGAAAGAGGTTTTACTTCGGCATGTGTCTTCGGGACCACTATCACATCTGGAAAAGATGACAAATAAAGTTTAATAAGTAGGTATCTATAATGAAACGATAAGATTATTAAAACTGATTCAGACGAAAAAAAATTCATTTTACCTGCAGTCTCGGTAATACTTTCAAATTGCTCTGAGCATTCCTTTTTAATATCTGGCAGGTCTATGTCTATTTCCGTATAAGGGATTCCCTCACTATCTTCTTCACGGGGTCCTGGTTGTTCGATGGGTACAGTCTCCACATTAATGCTACCTGAAACAGAACATCAACAATATGTTAATATTTATTCATTTTCGGGAAATCGACAGTTTACATTTAATTAGTTTGTACATAAGTATTATATAGTAAAATAAAACGAATTATGGATTTCCTCCTCGTGACTTTACCTCTTATGAGACAGCATAATACTGAATAAGTAAATTAAATTTATGAGAAAGGAATATGAATTTATAAAATTATGCAGAACAAAAGATTATATAAAACGAACAATTTACAAAGCCATACATTTATAGCCGTGGAGAGAGGATGCAGATATAAATAAAATCATAATAGAGGTATAAACAATAGAGACATAAACATTATTCATAAACCATCAGAGAAATATTCTTTTATGGACCTCTTGTATTTGGTAAATTTTTAACTGAAAATATCAACCTTGGATAATACATTATTGTTATTATTGCATATTCTGTTCAGTCAAGAATTCTACTTAGAGTTTGTTTTGCTTTGATCAACCTTGAACAGGACACAAGAGCGTGTTGAACGCGCAGGTACATTGAATAGAAACAAAAAAAAACGTCAAAAAGTCAAACGTATTTGGTTTGCCTCTACAATAATCAAACTAAAAGTATGATAAAAAAGTGAAGTACATCTCTACAATCAGTACAGTTTTGAGTAGTTTTACGCGCGCTATCGCCAGTGTATTTTACTTTTCATATTTTCCACACGGAAGTATTAAAAAATAGTGTTTAAAAATTTTTATATAAAACAACATGCCAAAGTTCACAGTTTAACTCGTTCAAAGATACAAACGCTGATGTGTTTGCAGACTGAAGGAAGTAATAATCAAATAAAGTGATTAAAAGTGAACAATCTAGTTTCGGTGTTGTAATAAAAAAAAAGTAATAATTACAAAGACATAAAGAATTCAAGTGTGTCAATAAAGTCAATAAATAGTACGCTGCTTTGTGCCTACGTGAATCGTTACTTCAATATATGATAGTGTAATTCACGGAGCCACATACGAGGCCCGTGGTCTAGTAGGCTAATGCGTCGTCGCTTCCCAAATTAAACGTATAGCTGTGTGGCATCTCGGTTCGAACCGCAAGCCGGCAATATTTTTTTTAATTTTTTTTAAAAAATTTTTTTTTATTTTTTTTTAATTTTTTTTTTTATTTGTATTTTATTATTATTATTTTATTTTTATTTTTTATAAATTAAATTAAATTTAATAAATAATCCTACACCATCTATCTGAAGAAATAAGAACTAATTATCGACAACATCACTTTTAGCCAAATTCACAACCAGGCATAATGGTTACTATCAATAAAGTCCAAACACGATCAAAACAAACCGAATCACCACATCGAACTGATGCCTGTGCAGACCAGCAGTATGATAAATTTATAAAGTATGTCGATAAAAAGATGGAGGATTTAAAACAACAACTATTCAAAAAAATTGAAGATGAGACACTGAACATAAGAAAAATTTTTGAATTTGATATATCAGATATGAAAAAAAGTGTTGACCTCAGCCGTCAATATCTCATAAACATGACAGAAAAAATTGATGAAGCAAGCAAATCTCTTGAATTCGATGATAAACAACATTCCAAAGAAAAATTCAGGAAACATGAACCAATTGTTATAATTAAACCTAAAAATCATGAACAAAAAAACACAAAAACACAAGAGGACATAAAGAAAAACATAGATCCAGTTGATGTGGGCGTGGCCGGAATTAAGAATTTCAAAAAAGGATCACTTATAGTGGAATTAAAAAACACAGATGAGTAAATTTATAGAAAAAAATAACATCCTAGTAAAAGAACAATCTGGGTTTAGAAATAAATATTCCTGTGAAACAGCAATAAATTATGTGATAAATGAATGGAAAACAGCTATGGATCAGAAGAAAATCACAATAGCAGTGTTCTTGGATTTTAGACGTGCTTTTGAAACGATAGACAGAGAAAGACTAATAATGAAATTGAAGGACATAGGAATCCGTGCTAATGAATTGCAGTGGTTTATTGATTACTTAAAAAATAGAAAACAAAAAACCAAAATTGGAGATACTATCTCTGAAGAACAAGAAATCAACATTGGAGTTCCTCAAGGATCTGTTTTGGGACCGCTCCTATTTATTTTATATATTAATGATAAAGTGAAGTGCTTAAAGTACTGTTCCATCAAACTTTTTGCAGATGACACACTTTTATATATTATAGCAAATAATATTGAAGATGCGTTGTCAAAAATACAAAATGAACTTAATGAATTATCTAAGTGGTTAAACATAAATAAATTGAAATTAAATGTAACTAAAAGTAAATTCATGGTATTAGGGAAAAAACTAAACGTACATACTGTCCTAAATATAGACAATCAAAATATAGAAGAAGTAAAAGAAATTAAATACTTGGGAATCATAATAGATAACAAGTTAAAATTTAACACTAACTTTGAAATTTTAAATAAAAAAATGGCGAAAAAGGTTAATTTCTTAAGTAGGATAAAAGGAAAATTGGACATTAAAACAAGGATATTGGTCTACAATACCACTGTAGCATCCCATCTAAATTATTGTACAAGTGTAATATTTCTAAGTAACAAAACCCAAATTAAGAGAATGGAAGTAATCCAGAACAGAGGCATGAGGTCAATACTGTGTTGTAGCAGGTACACCAGAATAAAAACCATGCAACGTCAACTCAATATTTTAAGTGTGTGGCAACGATTAGTTTATAATACCTTAGTTATAAGACAAAAAATAAAATGTTACTTGACTATATGTCAAAGAATGTTAGAATTAATAGTGCAGTTCATTTATATCCTACGAGAAACTGCAACGATTTTAGGCTTCCTAAAACACACTTATCAGAAACACAAAACAATATTTATTATAAAGGTTTTAAAATGTTCAATGAACTCCCGGTAATTGTTAAGGAAGCTAAAAGTCTTGCAGTTTTTCGTGGATTATGTCTCAATGTTGTGAAATCTAAATTTTAGTATGTAAGAAGTAAATAATATTGTAGTAGTCATAGAAAATAATATATTAGGTATAAGATGTAAACTCTTATAACTAAATAAAATATAAATAAAAAAAAAATAAAAAAATAATCTTGTTTAGCAACTCTGGGCTTCTTTATACAGGAATAGTGCATCCTTATGATGCCTCCGTACAAAAATTGAATCATTTTTTAAGTATGAAGTTGCCTCTGCATAATTATTAAATATTAAAAATGACTTGTTACAAAGATATTTTATGAATTTGTTTTTAATTGCTTCGATTTTGTCTATGTGGATTTTGTAAAATGGAGACCAATCAACTGATGCAAACTCCGAATGACTTCGTACATAGGCAAAGTAGAGTTGCTTAATAATATCGATGCTATTAAAAAGTTTTGTGTTTCTTATGATGAAGCCTAGCATTTAAGCAGCTTAATTTGTGATTTGATGTTTATGAAGGTTACATTGTAGTTTACTATCAAGGGTTTTCCGAGATCACGAATATTTGAGACTGTTGCTATGTTACAATGTTGTTGTTGTTAAAAGAATAATTAAATAATATTTCATTTTTATTTCTCGAAAAGACAATGTGATGACATTTTGAAACCTTAAGATATAGTTGATTTTGTTGGCATTAGGTGGATATATTGTTTAAATGTTCATGTTGTAAATTGACACAATCGTTTAGACTTTTATTGGCTTGTATAGCATAGCATCATCAACAAATAATTCAATTTCAATATATGTAGAGACATGAGCGCTATGTGTATGATTATTTGTAATTATTGTGAGATTTATATAGTTTAATCACGATCCTGCTGATAAGACACTTGTAGTTTGCAGTAGTAAGCTCATTGGAATTCCCATCATACAAAAATTAATAATCGGATAGGTTTATTATGTCGATTTATATCTGAAATAAGGATACGGCGTAAAGTTGTTGAAATTTTGATTTATCTATGTACAATGAACTAGCTTAAACATGAAATACCGTGAAATAGAAGGTACATTATAATTCAAATATTAAAAATGGAAAAGAAAATAAATTCACGTAAATTTATTTTATTTATGTAAGTTGCTTCTTTACCGTTTGTTCAAAGATTTTTTTTATTATTTATTGAGTAAGTTTATATAACATTTGAATATAAACAAGATAATATTTCATTTTGTAACTTTAAATATTTTTACAATAAACATAACATTTCTTTTTAAATTCATTCATTCTTCAGACTTTTAGGCATTTCATCATACATCTTTACTCCTTTGTACATTGGGCAGTTCTGTGATTTTGATTTCTTCATATGTGGAAATCTAATTCTATTTACATTTCTGGTTTCGTAATTATGAACATCTCTGTTAAAAACAATTTCAGCATAAAAATATTTTGGCATTTGGTTGTTCATGACTTTATGCACAAAATTAAAATATTAAATAATAGTTACTTTTTAAACAAACTTTTACAATTTTCAAAACGACACATAAATTCAAGCAGGAATTCTAGAGTTCATTGAAGCAGAGGTTCAGAGACACACAAGAGAATTTCGCATTTTTCATTAAACTAGCTGAAGAACCCAGCGTCGGCTTCACCCAGTTTTTGTTTTATTTTGAACGGTAATTTTTATGTGTTTCTTTTTTAATTTTATAAATATAAAAAATAAAAAAAATTGGTGACGTTCGCAACTATTATGGTAATTACCGTATTATGGTATTCATACATGATTTATATAAGAATATCAATCATAAAACAAAACGGAAAAGGAAATTGTTATGGTCAAAAAAAATATATTGGACATCGAGTGTGCAAAAATTGTTCAACAAGTGTCGAAATCCTTAAGGGGTGAAAAAAATGGATAACGATAGATTTTAGAAAAATCTTGTAGACAGTCGCCTTCAACTTTAGAAGGTTAAGTGTGCAAAATGTCATCAATCTAGGAATAATAGATATCAAAAGCACAAACACTTCTTTATTTAAATAGATGTAAATATGATAGATAGGTCCACAAATAAAAAAAACCTCTAATTCAAAAAACCGAAACAGTAATTTCATAATAAAAATAGAAGATTTATGTATGTACGTAGTATAAACCATTATTTTAAATGTAATTTTTATGCATCCAATAAGGAATTATACAATATTTTTCAGGTAGGTGGGTACCATAGTATTGATTATTGTTTTGTTTGTTTTTTTCCTAGGTTTGTCAACAGTGATTCATATCAAAGCATGGTTGATATTATCATTAATTACAGACAAACACAACATTGATGACATAATGGATAATATGCTTGACATAATCGATAATTGATAGAATCTAACCTGAATACCATATTGAACTGCAAACGGAAAGTACAAAAAATTAACAGACATACATAAACTTTGAACGGTCGAGTTAAAACAGGACTCCGCTACGTTCTTGTGAGGAGAGAAGTTTTGTAGTACAGAAGGTGCAATTATTTAATTTGATGATAAATTATGACGCGGCAACATTTGATGACTGTTTGCGGGCATAATCAGTTTAATGTTTTCTTGGTTCATCAGTTGCGTGTAAAGAAATATTTCGAAGGTAAAATCTATTTCGCACATGAAGTGAAATTACACAAAACTGCGCTATATAAAAGTTACGTTATGATTATTTGCATCGGAAACACTTCTGTGATATGCAATGCAACTTACTAGTTGGCTGAACACTCTCGGCATACTGCAAACATTCCTTCTTCACATCCGGGAGGTGGATTTCAACATCCCCATGGGCCATTTCACCTGAGCCTTCTTCCTGTGACCATGGTTCAGTTTTGATGAAAACACTCTTAGGGTTGGGATCCATGGCACTGCTGTGATAGCGTCCTGTCATGTGATGATAATTATTCTCAGCTAAAAATAAGAAAGGAATGTAACGAAACCTCTCACAAATACTCTAGTGCAAGGCTGCCCAAACCCAGGCCCGCGGGCCACATTGTGGCCCGTGAACGAATTATAAGCGGCCCGCGTGAACCATTTTCAAAATATCCGCCAATTTTAATATTACTTGAATCGAATTTTTTTTCGTATCATTGCATCATCCACCAGGAGGCGTTGTGTGCTAAAGACATACAGTTGAATGATATAATGGAGCCGGTAGTACCTACGCTGCATAAATTACAGACATTCAAAAGCTCTTCACAGATGTCAATTCAGAGTTTTATTTGAAGAAGAAATCAGCGAATTTGGAGAGTTACAACTGTACTGCGCTGTGCGATGGCTTTCAAGGGGCAACATTTTAAAACATTTCTTCATCTTGAGAGAGCAGGTGTTGGAATTTTTGTGAAAAAGGGGCGTTACCTTTGGAAAGTGATTTACTCAAGAATAGGTACTGGTTTATTGATCTTGCATTTCTTGTTGACATCACCAATTATCTCAATATTTTAAATTCAAATTACAAGGCACTGCTGACTATATTTAGCCAACGAAAATATTGACCTTTTTCCCATACAAGATTTGAAAGAGAAGCTCAATATTGCCACCATAAACTTTACTAAGTACGAAGCTAAAATTACAAGCTTATTACAGTCGTTTGAAAGCAGATTCCAGGACTTTGAAAGTACAAAACCAAATGAACAATTTTTTTTAATACTTTTACAATCAGTTTGACTGAAATAATTAGTTATCCTGCCAATATCCAGTTGGAACTCACTGAACTGCAAAATCACTCTGCGTACCTTTTTGCAGAAAAAATATTTTCAAAGTCACAAACTTCTTCAAAAGAATTTAGAGATTTCTGGAAATTGGTGCCAAAGGAAGACTGGAATTTCAAATTTTAAGTAGTTTTGGATCGACGTATGTTTGTGAAAAGTTTTTTTCTAATCTTAATTTTGTAAAAAATAAATACCGCACATCTCTAACTGAGGAACATACCTATGTCTGATTTGTTGCTACTGTCAACATCTGAACTGACTCCTAACATAGGAGAATTATTAAAACAAAAACAATGTCAGAAATCACACTCATTGTACCAATTACTTGGATTTAGATTTTTGTTACATAAAATGTTGTTTCGTAATTTGGCAGTAGATGCTATTATTTTATTATTTCAATAAACGACAATAAAATTTCAATATGTTTATTTGTTTGTTGCATAAAACGAGACATTAAAAACCTTAGGTAACAAAAATAGGAACCGTCAGTAGTCAGTGGCCCGCCAATGACTTTTAAATCGTCAATTTTGCCCAACTGTTAAAAAGGTTGGGCAGCCTCGCTCTAGTGTTATATCGAGAATGCAGTTTAAATTGATCTAACAGGTGTCAAGCGATATATTCTTACAATTAACAGCACCAATTTCAGAGTTTAAGTGTTACTTAGTTAGTATAAATAGAACCTCTTTACATACAGGGTAAAGCATGACGGTCAAGACGTTGAACAAACGTCATCAAAAAAGTAAAAGCAGTTCAATTTCAATTATTGTGAAGTTTGTATAATATTACTTTAGAGCGACCGAACAATAATTACAAACGAGAAGGAAGCAAAGGAGACTCTGTAACACATTAGTCTGACTTGTCTGAATCCTGACGTTTCCGTTCGTAGAGATGATCGATATTCCTGTCCCAGCTCCCAGCTACATTTATGTCACTGGAATCGTTGATATTTTTTTGTGGAACTGGTTCATTCTTGCACTATTTATCGAAAATTAAAAAGTCACTAGTCTCTTGAAACATACCCACGGTTTCTTTTGTTTCTTTTTGAAGAACCGGTTACTAAATTAACGTTCCGCATAAGTATCTGGTAATCAGAGCCGCAGTAACATCTCATTTCAGATATCAACCATCTTCGTATATAACTTCGAATTAATTTGTAATTTTAAATCGGAAATAATTATTCGATCCAATCTTTTTTGATTAATAAAATTAGAACAGTAGGTAGACGAAATAAAGATATTCTCTAGTAATGGCAACTCTTATATATCATTAGAATTTTCTAAGCTTTTTAAACTGTGGAATTATAGATATGACTCCTTACTAAGTAGCACAATAATTAATTAATTATTATTAATTATAATTTTAAACAAATATATTAAATCGGAAAAAATTCGTGGTTTCGATAATTTTAATCGATTTAATGAGCAAAGTAGGAAGCCGTTATTTAGAAATCATCTATAAATACCAACTCTAAAATATCTTGAGAATTTATTTAGCATTATTTCAATCGTGCGAAAGAACTTCGTAATTATATGAGCAAACTATGGAATTATACTGATAGTTTTGATATTATGGAATTCATTAAAATACTCTTAAAATAAAGTCCAACATATGAATAGCTTTATTGGATATGTCTACAACTATAAACTACTGAGATATTAGGTTTGGTTTACTTATTCATAAAAGACCAAAGTTTTGGTTTTTGTTATTATGTGTAATATACTTAAAATTTAGAATGAAAGACCGGTGACCAAGTTAAATACGAACATTGAATATAAGACAATCGACATAGATGCCATCAGGGGTTCTATCCCTGAGTATAACCTCAGGGTAGCTCTATAAAGGCATATCGATTATCTCTCAAGGGGTGGAGTCAGCTATCATTTTTTGCTACTATCATTCCGACCCATGCAAGGGGTTCAGTAAAGACATTGTTATTGTTACCGCGCGTGCAGGTAGTGCAGTGAGTGAAGCGGATACCAAATTAAGTGGGCCTCCAACTACAAACTATGCCGCTATTTAAGGGGCCGAAGACCGATAGGTCTCCCGGCCAAGGGGAGTCAAAAAATATCGGGGAACAATTAAAAATATTGTCCCTGAATATTGAGGGAACCTCTCGATCAAAGGTGGATTTCTTATTAAAAATACTCACTGACAGATATATCGATATTTTGCTACTCCAGGAAACTCATATCGTAGAAACCGACTCACCACGCTTGGATATTCCCGGCTACCTTCTAGCGGCAGTGCGGGGACACCCAAAACATGGGCTTGCAACCTACATCAAGCCGGAGTTGCAGAATATCACCCGAAAAATCACTGATGGATATCACGCGATCGGAATTCAGGTTGGAAAACTCGCTGTATTTTATATCTACAAACCTCCCAATGAACTATGGCAGTCACCAGCTCTTCCTGCATACAATCACCCGGCGGTGTATGTGGGAGATTTCAACAGCCACCACTTCCTATGGGGCTACTCGACGACCGATAAAGCTGGAGAGCAGATCACGGATTGGGCGTCAGCACAGGATTGCCAACTTATTTACGATGCTAAGCAAAAGGGAACATTTTTCTCTGCGCGATGGCGACGTGAATATACGCCAGACTTGTGTTTTGTCTCTACAGCGCCGGACGGAAAACCTATGAGGGCTTCGAGAACTATATTGAACAGTTTCCCACATAGCCAACACAGGCCAGTCATGCTAAGCATAGGCATACAGATTCCGTGTATTTCCAGCAATCCGTTGCCGCGATGGAATCTAAGAAAGGCAGAATGGCGAGACTTCTCGGAATATGTTGACAGGGTTGTGGATAACATACCACCAAAGCCGAATTCCTACGACCGTTTTTGAAACCTTTTATTTATAGCCGCAAAGAAATTTATACCTAGAGGCTACAGAAAAGTGTATATTCCAACATGGAGCTCAGAAAGTGAACAGCTTCTAGCCGAATTCGAGAGGACGAATGACCCAGACACTGCCTCTGACCTTCTCCAGTCTCTGGACGACGGGCGTATGAAACGGTGGAATGAATTAATGGAGGAAATGAATTTCGAGCACTCGAGCAGAAAAGCATGGCAAACACTAAGGCGACTTGGAGCTGCAGATCAGCCAACTAAAACAATGCCCAAAGTGTCACCAAATGCTGTTGCTCAGCAACTACTCCGTAGTTCAAAAACGACAACAAGGTCTAACATAAACCACCAGGTCCAAAAATCTCTGAAGGCGGCGCGGCTAAAATGGCCGGTGAACCCCAACACTGTGGTCGCCGTTACAGCTGACGATGTAGATATCGCCCTCACTTCAACAAAAGCTGGGAAAACAGCTGGATGTGATGGAGTTCTACCAGACTTTCTGAAACATGCTGGACCACGGACAAAAATATGGATCGCAAAACTATTTACTGAAATTTTCAAAACTGGAGAAATACCAAATACCTGGAGAAAGTCTAAAGTTATTGCGATCCTCAAACCCAACAAGCCAGCAGAAGATCCGAACAGCTACCGGCCAATTTCACTTTTAAGTACCATGTACAAACTTCTTGAGCGAGTTGTGCTCCGCAGACTTACTCCAATTTTGGAGAAAGTGGTCCCACAAGAGCAAGCTGGCTTCAGACCAGGCCGTAACTGCTGTAAAATACCAAGGTCAGTGTATTTTGAGAATGATTTTTCCAGACGTACACGTATCTTGACGATGCCTGAAGAATCCTATTAAGGTTATGCATAGAGATACGTGGGAATGTCCGTAAAAACAAAGTAATCTACAAAATTTCAAATATCCCTGATATACGTCGTCAGTATATATTACAAATATAATTTATTATATTAAACTAGCATAGTAAAGTAATTTTATAATGTTGACGTAGTTTGTTGCACAAACATTAAAAATTTGTTGGTAAATATATTAACTTGTTGTGAGTATTCTGAATTGTGTGACTTAACAGCGGTTGTGGATAAGAGATTTCTATCTCTTCCCGGGGAGCAAAATTTTGGGTTTTGAATTGAGAAAATGATTATTTACTCATAACATGCATTAACTTATAATCCAAAATAATTTAAGGAGTGAGATGATTTTGTGTTACAGCTTATAGCTTCAGGAATTAGAAACTGTTTATGGGCATAATAAGTAAAACGTTTTCTTGGAACATTACATTGCCACTTGGAAAAATTTATAATTACCGCGCTGTATTATAGGCGATAAAAAGGAGAGTCAAACACAAGTAGGGGTTGTGACTGCGCCCATCTGAAACACAAACAGATGAATAATGCCACTTACTGGTTTGCTGAACACTTTCGGCACACGGCAAACATTCCTTTTTCACATAAGGGAGGTGGATTTCTATATCAGTAAATGCCTGTTTTTCACCTGAGCCTTCTTCCTGCGACCATGGTTCAGTTTTGAAGCTAACATTATCTGGGATCGGAAGATCCATGGCTCTACTGTGATAGGGTCCTTTAATGTGATAGTAATTATTCTCAGCTGAAAAAAAGTAACGTCTGTATCAAAACTTATCTACATCATAAAAATTATTTATCAGAGTTGAAAAATTATTATGTTGAAAAAACCAATAAGATTCTTAAGCAATTCGGATTTCATTAGAGTTTACTAAAAGCTAATTGTGCCACAAAATAAGTTTGCTGTTTTGAAAATGTATATGATGTTCACTCGGGGTAATTAGATGAACTTACTAGTCACTTGCTTTTAATGTGTGACAGCGGCCGTAAATCAACAATGAACAAACACATTTAATCTCATCTGTCACGTGTTTACACGGTAAGTGTTGGGTAGCTTAGTATGTTATAACGCTGTCAAAACTAATCAATCGAGTGCTTGGCGATATTTTCTTACAATAAACAAGCACCAATTTACGAGTTTAAGTGTTACTTTGTTAACATAATTAGAACTAACTTACATGCACGGCAAAGCGCGGTAGTCAATTTCAAGGCGTTGAAGAAACGTCACAAAGAATTAGAAGCACTTCAATTTTTAAATCTTTGCTTTAAAATTGTGTTGGTGGTTGAAATAACCTCAAGTGGTATAAATTTTACATAATTGTTATGTAGTTTATATGGTATTACTTTAGAAAGACGGTGCAACTGTAACTGATGAGAGGGAAGCAATCATAAATAAACCACTCACTAAATCGATCCAAATAGGTCTATTTAACCATAGATATGTCAATATTTAGACAAATTTTATGCATGCAACATAAGTACGTCGGGAGTCGCTATATGCACAGCGACTAGTCGACAGGGGGCGTGGCCAACATATCCGAGCATACCCGAAGTGAAGTGTTTCGGCGCTTTATTTGAAATTGGTTCTCCGCTCAGATATTTTTTGTGACGTCACGGCTAAGCATTTCCGAATATTGCCGAGCAGCCAATAGCTAATTTTCATCTTTCGTTTCATACAATTCTTGCACCTTGATTTCATTTGGTTAGATTACATTACTATAGGGCCAATATCATAAAGTCGATTCCAAAGCCTTAATAAAGACTGTTTGGTATGGCAACCACATTCTAATTCCTGCAAATATAATTAACTTTTGGACAGTAAAAGACTTGTGGTAGGCCCTATGTTCAACTTTTGTACAGATTCGTACTAGGCCTATATATACTCAAAGTATCTAATCTTTTTACATTACAAAACAGTACACCTATGGGAAAGTAAAACTAGCATTATTTGGAGTCTTTGTGAAAATTTGGATGCCATATTGCATGTTGAAGGATAAGTGAGCAATGAAGGAAGTCGGGCAATTCATTGATACATATTTGATATTATTTTATAACTGGAAAATAATAAATTACACAACACAAAGAAAATATAAACATTGAGGGAACAACCCCTTTAAAAACATGACAGATAAACCCTGAATTGAGCCGATCAGGTTCTGCCCCATCCTGAAATTTATGTTTAATAAATTGCTACAACAATAGAGACACATCTCGTACTGATAAACTCCAGCTTCAACAAGCCTGTTGATCTCCTGTCTCTGCTGTGGTTGTGGCTCGCTTCTCCGGTTGCCGAGACGTAATAACGTATTTAGGTGGGCTGGTGGATTGAAGGGCTGCTTTCACTTGTTTCAGAATCTGAAAACAAGCCACAATGTTTTACTATAAATAAAAATAACAGAACCCTACAAAAACAGTAATTATTGGTTAGATACAGTATCTAGATACATTTTTGTATATCTTTATCTAGCTATATTTCTATAACTGTATCTGTATCTAGATACATTTTTACTTGTATCTGACACCTCAGATACTTTATGTTGGAAGTGAACTGCTTTACCGATTTTCTCTAGTTAATTTTCATGATTTCACAGATTCACGACACAGATTCAGCTAGTGGGTACTTTTGTCCATATAGTGTATAATATTTTATAGCAGTTTATATACATGCATTTTTGGGGTCCTAACCCAAGTAACCGAGTACCCGGGTACCCCCCTATATAAAAAAATGAATTTAAAAAATAAAATAAAATTAATGAATAATTTAATTTTTTTTAATTTTCCATCAGAACCCTAATCAAGTTGCACATAGTTCACGTATTTTTTTATTTATCCAAGGGGCGTCGGGTACCCGGGTAGTAATATGCTACCCGGGTACTCGCGAGGACCCCTAATGCATTTATGTTATCACCGCTTGCAGGCCAATTTGCCAATATCTTTTTGGGCAACGAATAAAACAAGCAAGTGAAAATATGTAAAATAATCACAAGTGTTTACATCTACCGTCTTAAATAAATTAAAATAATCGCTGTTTTCGATAATATATATTTTTTAAAGTTTTCCCCCAAAAAAGAAGAAATGTATCTGAGTATCTGTATCTAGCTACAAATTTTGCCAAGTATCTGTATCTGTATCTAGATACTTTTAAAAAGTATCTGACACTAAGCTGCATCTAACTATAGTGAAAACATTAAAATAAGGTTATAAAGTGATTGCCCATGTAGGGATAAGCAGAGAAAAGAAACTATCATACCTTCGTTTTTGCTCTTTCTGCAATTTGAGGTGGAACAGGAAATTCTGGAAAATATTTCATTTGTTTCACACTCATCATTGCGGGACAACCAAGCTTCTTGGAGTCCAAAACCCGGAACCTCTTCTTCATGGTTTTGGTGATCAGCCTGAAAGAACAATTCAAGGTATAGGGTCTAATAGGCTTATACGTATAAGACGCCTATTATTTGTGGGGCGAATAAATTGCCCATGGTTAACTTATTTGACGCAGATGATTAACTTTTACAAAAGTTGCAATGTTGACATTAGTATAAAATTACAAGTGTGGTTATAATCCAGTGTGATATGAATTAAAATTGTGAAATGAGATAAAGCTGCGGGGGCTTTAATTAATTTCGCACTTTGAGCACGGTCTTCTTTAGACTACCACGACATGAGGATGTGTTACGAGCCACGGCACACTTTTTGACACACAAAGATGAATTGTGATTGGTGTGATTGTCGTGTTAATCTAAATGAGACGGAGCTCCAACTGCCATATTAGGAAGGCCCCTGGTGTAATCTAGTCCTAACTTACCTAGGCCTAGGCCCATCGCTTTTATTTTTATTTTAAACACATCACTGACGATACGGTGATCATTTTGGGGTTATAGACCTTAATCTTGGACCACCGAGTCCTCGGTGCTCTGTCAATGCTACTATTGAAAGACGAAGGGAAGTAGGCCTAGCTGATGTGGTTCTAGGGTGTATTAACATACCAACTCAACTCTCTTCTTGCTGTTATTTGGGCGGTGTAGTCGGGGCCTTAGGCGCACTCTCTGTACGCATTCATACCGAATGTAAATGGCATCCCAAAGAGCTCCACTGTAGGCGGGCAGAACGTGTATACTGCATCTGAAAGATTGGAAATGTTAATTTCGAATAACTCGTAAATATCAGAAGCTGCTTATGAACTGAAGAAATGGGAAGGCCTACCCTAGACCTAGGCCCTAAGGTTTAGAACTTACCTCCCAACTTCTTTTTCATACTGTCTCTCGTTGAAAAAGAGTGCCCCAACGCGTTCACAGAACACAGAAATGCTTCATTGTCAATGTAACCACTGATAACACCCGTCTCTGAATTCTTTTTGAAATTACTTAATGAAACTTCTAAAAGACGGCACTCAAAGACGCCACTTCTGATGATTTCTGACGTTTCGTTTCATCGCTCACCGCGTTTCACTGATTTTGCATCACAGGCAGTGGGAAACAATTTACTCGGAACAGCTCGGGTATACTCGGATATGTTGGATGCGCCCCCTGTCGACTAGTCGCTGTGCATATAGCGACTCCCAAGTACGTCCCATATCATCGATAAGGATAGAGGAAACAATAAAAGGCGCGACCATACACAATATAATTCTCATTCGGAGCCTACCCTATTCGTTAGATCCCTGGATACACAATTTGCAAAACGATGGTGTAGATACTCATGTAAAAGAAAGTGTTCAGGCCTTCTGTAAAGTAAGTTGTTTTTCCTGGCGCAAACTGCTTAAAAGTGAATAACTTGTGTTTAGTAAATAATTATAACCAATAATTAGTCGGCCGAAATATTCATACAAATTGAAAATATCTCCCGAGTAAAAATAAATGCCGCCAACGGGAATTGAACAAATTCAATTTGGTAGGCGGGAATGGGTACCGCCGCCCTGGGAACCATTTATTGGATGACCAACACCTCTGCCACAGGTCACCCCAAGTGGTTCGCTACGTTTGGTGACTTAGCAGGGGTGCCCGGGTTCATGGGTTAAGGTTTGCCCAGGTCTTGGTGGCGGGTGCGTCTGCCCACCTTCTGCGTGGCGGGCCGGTTGGGAGATGCTGGTTGAGGGAGACCCTTTACAACCGGTTAGAGCTGTCCGGGCCGCTCGATAGTACAGGGGCCCGACCCTCAGGCTCACGACTAAGGGTGGGCTGCCCCATCAGCGAGTGAAAAAACCCCGCCACTGTTGTTGTGCCGGTTCGTGACCGGAGGGGACCCAGCAGCAGCGTTTGGGGCGCATTGGATGCCCTCTCCAGCCGGACTCTCCCAGCCTATCGCCTAGCACCGCAGTGAGTGGGCTGGAACCAAACGCTCATCACTCCTGGACAGCCTGAACCCCAGATTCCTACCCACCCCTCATAACTTTCCATTCCAGACCTTCCTTTCCCCTCATACCCTTAAAAAAGAAAATATTAAAATCATGAATATACAAAAAAACAAACTTAACATCATTACAGCGGCGAGTAGCAGGCGTCCCCGGTGCGGGCCAAAACTGTTGGTAAATTTTGCCAACATTCGCGGTCTGCACACTAATTTAAATTCAGTACATCACCATCTTTTGTCCCAACGTCCCAACTTTCTTTTCCTATCCGAAACTCAGATAGCCGAGCCGCCAGACTCCTCCTATCTGGACTGCCCGGGCTTTACCCTCGCAAGCAAGTTCCGACTCAAAGGAGGAGTCTGCCTCTATAGTCGAGCTGACGTCAACTGTGTACGACTATTGAGTCTGGAAAACTCCAGATTCGACGTAATGTGGGTGCGAGTCAATCTTGCCAGTACGGCAAGATTCTACGCTTGTCTATAACGCTCACCGAACCATAGCGAATCAGACACTTCCGAGCTCTTCAAACATTTGAGAGATACTATTGATGATCTCTTGCCCCGCTACCCTTCGGCCGAGTTTATTGTTCTGGGGGACTTCAATGTTCATAACGAACCATGGTTGAAGTTCTCTGGCCCAACGGACTCGGCTGGCCGACAGGCGGAATCCTTTGCCATTTGCTACGGATTAGAGCAACTGGTTCAGGAGCCTACAAGGGTTCCTGATGTCCAGACTCACCGTTCCAATCTGTTAGACCTATTCCTAACTACTGTGCCACACGGTTATAAGATTGACGTCACAGCGCCTCTGGGATCATCTGACCACTGCCGACATCAATCCCCGTTAGCCTCAGACCAACCAATGAGAGGCTGAGGAGAAAAGTGTGGCACTATAGGTCAGCAGATTGGTTCGGTATGCGGGCCCATTTCAACGCTTTTCCGTGGTCAGCTGTTTGTTTTCGGACTTCGGACCCTTCAAGATGTGCCCAGGAGATTGGTGAAGTCATCAAATCGGCGATGGATGGCTTCATACAATCGACTACTAAAGAAACTGGTGTGGGCTCAAAGCCGTGGTTCAGTCGACAATGCTCCGAAGCAGTTCGACGAAAAAACGCGGCTTACCGAGCCTACAACACATCTCGAACGTCCGAAAGCAGATCAGCATACAACAAATCGGCAAAGGAATGCAAGAGAATCATTAATAGGTCAAAATTCGAACACGACCTGCAGATCAGCAAAAAGCTGGCTGCCTGCCCGCATGGCAGCAGAGCATTCTGGTCCCTTGCGGGCTCAATAGGTCGGAATTTTTGCAAACCCAGTTTGCCACCTCTTGCCAGACCTGACGGCTCACTAGCAAACACCGCCACCGAAAAGGCTAACTTATTAGGAAAAATGTTTGCGGAAAACTCGACCCTCGATGACGGAGGTGCTGTTCCGCCGTCGGTTCCTCACTGCGGCTTCTATATGAAAAAGCTGAGGATCCGGCATCGGGATGTACTCCACGTTATACGGGGGCTCGATGTTAACAAAGCTAGTGGACCTGATGGAATACCTGCCCTGGTATTGCAGAGGTGTGCTGGTATTGCAGAGGTGTGCTGCAGAAATAGTTCCAGTTTTGACAAAGCTCTTCAAAATGTCCCTGAAGTGTGGCACTGTGCCCTCTGGTTGGAAAAAAGCGGTCATTCACCCTATTCCCAAGAAAGGTGACCGCTCCAACCCGGCCAACTACCGCCCCATAGCGATCACATCAGTTCTGTCCAAAGTGATGGAACGTGTGATCAACGACAAACTGCTCACATACCTCGAGAAGAACAAAATTATCAACGACCGTCAATACGGATTCCGGCGGAACCGCTCGTGCGGTGATCTTCTCGCGTATGTGTCGCATGTTTGGGGGCGGTGCCTGGAACGTCACGGTGAGACCCAAACGGTCGCACTAGACATATCCAAGGCCTTTGACCGGGTCTGGCACCGAGGACTTGTCAACAAATTGCCTTCTTACGGACTTCCCGCATCCCTGTGTACATGGATTGCTGACTTTTTAAGGGATAGGTCGATTCAGGCGGTTGCTAACGGTTTCACCTCTTCCTCGCACTCTATAAATGCTGGCGTCCCACAGGGATCGGTTCTGTCTCCGACTTTGTTTTTGTTGCACATCAATGACCTTTTGACATGTGCACCGATACATTGTTACGCGGATGACAGTACAGTTCATGATAGCTTTTTGTTTGACAGGCCCCCAAAGGGCACACAAACTCCAACGGCTCGGAGGGCTTTGAAGCAGAGAATGGACGGTTTTCTCGAGAGTATTTCCTCCTGGGGTAAAAATAATCTCGTCGAATTTAATGTTTCAAAGACCCAATCCTGTCTGATTACGTCTAAAAGGGATCCAAATGATAATCTAGTCTCCTTCAACGGAAGCAATCTTCCGAACAGGCCTTCCATTGATATGCTTGGTGTAACTATAAGTGACCAGCTCAGGTATGGGGGCTCCATCGAAGCCAGAGTAAAGCTGGCCTCTCAGAAGCTGGGCGTACTGTACAGGGCCCGCAGATACTTTAATAATACACAACTGCTGACCCTGTACAAATCGCAAGTGCGCCCTACTGTCGAATTTGGCAGCCATCTCTGGTCCGGAGCCCCTAAATACCTGAAAAAAACCCTTGACTCTGTGCAAAAACGGGCGGTCCGTTTGATAGATTCCCCAATCTTAACAAACGGACTGCAATCTTTAGAGCACAGGCGTCAGGTAGGTATGCTGTCCTTGTTCTATCGGTATTACAATGGAAGATGCTCTGAGGAACTAGCGTCATTGATCCCTTCGGCACCGGTGCGTAGTCGGGATACACGCCAAACGCGTGCCCAACATTTGTACACGGTTGACATTTGTCACACAAGAACGGGTCCCTTCTACGATTCGTTCTTGAGTTCAACAGCTCGGCTGTGGAACGAACTGCCGGCCTCTGTGTTTCCTCCCTCCTACAACATGGGACTCTTCAAGACCCATGTTCACTCCTTCCTCTCCACAAAAAGACCCTCCACACAGCATCCCCAAAGATGACATAGGCCCCGAGGGAAATTATTTTCCTCAGGGCCTCCTGTGTGGAGTTAATATAAAAAAAAAAAAAAAAAAAAAAAAAAAAAAATATATATATATTTTTATATATATATTTTTTTTTTCTCGGGAGATATTTTCAATTTATATTAATATTTCGGCCGACTAATTATTGGTTATAATTATTTGTTATCCTTTATGCTATGCATAAAACCTTGTCTTATAAACATTATTTTATCATTAAATAATAATTTTGTTTAGTAGCTATTTAAAGATATATTTATTTAATTACTACCTATACTCTACCGCGAGCGGATGTGGCTAATTCTGTCTGTGCCGATAGAGAAACAATAGCGCGTTTCTTCTTTACGTTCAACAGATAGCGCTTTAAAAAAAAAACGTTTTTTATCTATCACAGGTGTCAGTCTTTATAATATTGGTAAATAAAAACAGACGCGTATTCAAATGCAACGTAGTATCAACATTTCAAAGCAATCGATGAAGAACTTTCGGAGATTAAAGATTTTCAACAAACGAACATTTTCATTTATATAGATTGTATATTTATGGAATTAGTATTTACACATATTTTTACCAGCTAATTTTAAACTATTTTATTTAACAATAAGTATGTACATTTAAGGTAAGTTTCGAAAGATTCATTTATTTGATAAGTTGGAAGCAAACATATTTGAAAGTTTTATGTAATTCAGTTTGGTATTGGTAGTTTGTGACAATAATAGAAAACTAATGAGAGAACCAATAATTTTGATATGTGCCAGTTGACTTATTATTGTGGTACGACTTTTGTTGAAGATTCAGTGTAAATTATTGTAAGCCGAAATTTTAAATTTGTTCGATTTTCTAATTATCTTGTTTTGTCAAGTAAATTATTGTTTATTTTAGTCTCAATGTGTTTGTAATTTTTAGTCCGATTTATTTTAGGTTTTTGTAAAAGTTCGGTATTTATTTTTTCTTCCTTCTTAATCAATTATATTTAACATTGCTGATGAGCTGTGCCTATCTCACTAGGAACTCCTGTGTTGAAAGGAGGCTCAGTTGATAACAGTTTACAGCAGTGTATAACAGAAATACAAATAACAACTCAATAGTATGTTTAAGATAAAAAAGAATCAGTACCGTACTATTGGGAATGAATACATATAAATTTTTAAAAAATCTTTGATATTAGATCTGTCTTGTTTGATGTTCCATCTGATTTATATTTAAAGTTATTTGAGTTCTGTCCAATGTCCACTGGAAGAGCTTTGTTACAAAGAATAAAATATATAAATAAAAAATAATCATTGATTTATGCATTTCAGTGTGCAAGCGAAAAAAACTTGGTGATGCCTTGCTTACAAGGTAACAGTTCTAATGTTGTGCAATGTGTTGAAGAAACGTCACTTAAAAGTAGAAGTGCCTTAATTAGATTAACTTCGGGATAGATATGTGATGGTCATTGAAGTGACAAAAAAACTGAATAAATGGAACACAAGTGTTGTTCAGTTAATACAATACATTACTTACAGAATAGCGAAGCAAGAACGGTATTATGCAACGACGTAAGACGTATTCCGTTAAAAAACGTACCTACTTAAACAGAGCCAGTAACTTCCAGCATTCAATTGTGTCAGGATAATTTGGTAATATTATGCATGACTTTTTTGCCAAATAAATGGTTTATCAGTACAACCGTATAAAAAGTTTTCATTTTGATGGTTCCTTGAGAGATGGCCTGAACTCGCGATCACTGAGATTGTAATAAATAAGCCTAGGTGTTTATACATCATTTACATTTTAAACAACATGTACTTTTCTCAATTACGGAGGTATTCATTAACAGCTAGAAACATATATTTTATTCCTGTGGGTAAAGATGTGAATTTTCAGTTGTCCCTTTGAAGAACATGAATAGTTGCAGTGGGCACAAAAAAAGACCTTTCTCCACTGTGGGTCAGCAAGTGACGTTTTAGAATTCCCTTTGTTGAACATGAATAGTTACAGTCGGGACATGAAAACGGTTTTTCTCCACTATGGGTCAGCAAGTGTCGTGTTAGATTTCCCCTCGTTAAAGATGAATAATTGCATTGGGCACAAAAGAACGGCTTTTCTCCACTATGGGTAAGCAAGTGACGTTTTAGAATTCCCTTTGTTGAACATGAATAGATACAGTCGGGACATGAAAAAGGTTTGTCTACACTATGGGTCAGCAAGTGACGTCGTAGATTTTCCTTTGTAAAACATGAATAGTTGCAGTCGGGGCATGAAAACGGAGTTTCTCCGCCGTGGGTCAACAAATGGCTTCTTAGATGTCCCTTTGTTAAACATGAATAGTTACAGTCGGGGCATGAAAACGGTCTATCTCCACCGTGAGTAAACATGTGCATTTTTAGATATCCCTTTCTAGCACAACGATAGTTGCAGTCGGGACATGAAAAAGGTTTTTCTCCACTGTGTGTAAACATGTGAATTTTTAAATGCCCCTTATTATAACATCGATAGTTGCAGTCGGGACATGAAAAAGGTTTTTCTCCACTGTGGGTAAACATGTGCTTTTTTAGTAAACCCATCGTCATACACGAATATTTGCAATCGGGACATGAAAAAAGTTTTTCGACACTGTGTGTGAGCATGTGCCTTTTTAGTAAATCCTTTCTCAAACCCAAATAGTTGCAGTCGGGACATGAAGAAGGTTTTTCGCCACTGTGGGTAAGCACGTGCTTTTTTAGTAAATCCTTTGTCACACCCGAATAGTTGCAGTCGGCACATGAAAAAGGTTTTTCTCCACTGTGGGTCAGCAAGTGACGTCTTAAATCTCCTTTTGTTGAACATGAATATATGCAGTCGGGACATGAAAAAGGTTTTTCGCCACTGTGGGTAAGCATATGCTTCTTTAGTAAATCCTTTCTAACACACGAATAGTTGCAGTTGGAACATGAAAAAGGTTTTTTTCCACTGTGTGAGAGCATGTGTCTTTTTAGATTCCCCTTTATAGAACAAAGATAGTTGCAGTCGGGACATGAAAAAGGTTTTTCTCCATTGTGTGTAAGCATGTGAATTTTTAGACCCGACTTTGTAGAACAAAGATAGTTGCAGTCGGGACATGGAAAAGGTTTTTCTCCACTGTGGGTAAACATGTGCATTTTTAGATTCCCCTTTGTAGCAAAAAGATGGTTGCAGTCGGGACATGAAAAAGGTTTTTCTCCACTGTGGGTAAACATGTGATTTTTTAGATTCCCCTTTGTAGCAAAAAGATGGTTGCAGTCGGGACATGAAAAAGGTTTTTCTCCACTGTGGGTAAACATGTGCTTTTTTAGTATATCCTTTCTCACACACGAATAGTTGCAGTCGGGACATGAAAAAAGTTTTTCTGCAATGGGAACAAAAATTTTTTTATCCTCAGGATGCGTCTTCAAGTTTGACAAGTCTGAAAAGATTATTAATACAGCTCTTGAGTTCGGTAAATTCATAAAAAAACGCATAAATTAAGAGAGCACGAATTTTTAACTTCAACAAAACAAAATCGCTTATACCTGCTGTGTGGGAAAATCTTTCGGAGCGCTCTAAGCAATCCTTTTTAACATCCGGGAGGTCTACGTCAATATCTGAGTAATGAATTCCCCTTCCAAACTCTTCTCGTTGTCCAGGTTCTATCTTGATGGTAATAGTCTCCACATTAATGCTACCTGCAGAAACAAAACAACAATACGTACGTAGACAAGCAAATACGAATAACCTATTACATTAAAAACTACTACCTTCCTTCTCCGAGAGAAGTAATAAGAAAACTTATTGTTTTAGTAAAAAAAAATATTTTCGATTGAAGAAATCATTGTTAAATCTTGTAGAAGCGGAAAACAAGACTGGGAGTTTATTTAAAAAGGACCTCAGATGTCCGCTTAAGGACTGATGCATCAAGAAGTAAACATAAAGGTATTTGCCTGCACTCCTTTAAAATTGATATTTTTTGCTTTATTATATTGTCAGTGAAATAATGTGTTTGTGCATGAAGTACACATATTTTAATGGACGATCATACATAACCTATATCATGCGTGGAAAATGTATTAACTTTAGAAATCGAGATTTTGTCAGCATTATAAATTTGCTTAGTTTGACAGTTTACTGTGAAGACGCATTTTAAAGGAAATACCAGTATAACTAATGAACTTCACGATAGGACTCCATAAAGAGTGATACAATTTCTGTCTGCTAATCATTCAGAAACGGGAAAGAATTCCTCAAAATCCTGAACATACTTCGTGTATTATTCTATTATTTATTTATATATTATTCTTATTTCCGTAATTCATCTTACTGGTTGACGGAGTACTCTCCGCATACTGCGAAAATTCCATTTTTACATCCGGGAGGTGGATATCTACATGTGTATAAGACATTTCACCTCCCCACTCTTCCTGGGACCCTGGCTCCACCTTGATGGAAACACTCTCTGGGTTCGGAAGATCCATGGCCTTCTTTTACTTGGTCCCAGCTTAAAATAAATCATACCTGAAACAGTATATTGAGAAAACTATATAAAAGTAATCACTTTCAGTTGGAACGACATATTCAAAACCTCGGTGGTGAACTCGAACACATATACAAAAGTTTTGTCAGTCATACGACTAAGTTAAAATGTTATTGCATAAAGTAAACAATGCTTGCAAGTGTCCTGTTGACAGTTTTTTATTACGCTTATTATGCGAGTCATGCAATTACATGAAATGAAACATAAACAAAAGCATTATATATTATGAATTTACTTGTCATGGTGATTTAAATACAAACTAGAATTATGTTTGCATTAAATAACCGTGCGGGAAAAACATATGCATAATAAAAATAGGATCAAAATTTATAATATCTCACGGCCGCCTTCACCAATAAAACAACAGACCAGAGACCGCGCAGTTCCTATGGAAAACTAAATATAATGTTGACTGCACAAATGCCAAGCTTGACTGGCAGTAAATATACTTATCCAGATTAATAAAACCTAATTAAATGAGTTATTATCGTAACACTACAGGTTCAGTACAAGTTTAGAACTGTCAAATTTAGTGTGGTGTACTTTTGAGGGAGTCGAACCAGTTGCTCCAAGGTCATCTGAGAGAAAGACAGCCTCATTATCACTCTCGATCACCATTCAGCACAGGAAGGATGCTTCAAATGGTTTTATCCGTGTTTTGTGACCAGATCATAACTAAATGTAAAACATTGGTTTCTATTTCAAGGTGTAGAGTAAAATAAACGGTAATTATTTACCATTTAGGTTAGGTTGGATTAATATATATGTTAGATTAGGATAGGTTAGGTTAGGTTAGGTTGGGTTATTATAGGATAGTTTAGGTTAGATTAGGTAGAATTAAATCACAAACCAGTCTATACAAACCTAGCGTAGCCCACAAACTACATGAAAACTGGGATATAACTCTAAAGGGGACGCGAGCAGGCGTTATTAAAGGGTCAATTTTTTGTTACAGAAAATAACATGGAAAATAGGCATTAGAATTAAATCACAAACCAGTCTATACAAACCTAGCGTAGCCCACAAACTACTTGAAAACTGGGATATAACTTTAAAGGGGACGCGAGCAGGCGTTATTAAAGGTTCCCCAACATTTATAGTAACTTTTAGTAATAATTTAATAATATAACTAAATTCAAGTATTAATTCAAAGTAATCATTCCATATTTACCGTGAAGCGGAATTCGTAACCTTTACCAAAAAACCTTTCCTTAATACGTTAATTTTAATAAATAATTTTTTATTTACAATATTTTTTATGTATAAATAAATTACCACATCATTTAAAAAAATGTTTTTCATTGTCTATGATATAAAAAACCGTTTTGCCATATAAATTTTAAAAACTATCCGATTGTGTTTTTTAATTGTTATGTTGGCAGTGCCCTACACTACGTAATAACAAACGCGAAGTATGCGAGAAATCGGTGTGTCAAAATAGTGTCTCGTACGGAATATTTTCTCAAACGGTAGTCGTAGGTAAATATTTACCAAATAAACTATATTGACAATAAGCAAACGCGAGAAAAAATATGTGATGTAATACTCAATGGAATTGACTAATAGGAAAAAGTAAAAGTGTACCCTTCAGTGTCAACAGAAAAACTTATTAATCGTTCGGTTGGCATTTGTGACGTTTGTAAATTTACAATGAACAAACACATGTACCGTGAAAACTTTTTTGGTTTTGGGTAACTAAGTATATTATATCGCGAATATTTCCAAATGTGACATATTTTTAAAATGAACATGCTCCAATTAAGGGGCTTAGGTTTTACTTGGTCAATATAACACTAACCTTCCAGCGGGCGCGACAGACGCGCCTTATCGCTTCCCCCACTCTTTCCACTTAGTTGCAAGCATCGAGCTTCGAGCTATGCTACAGTCAAATCAAATGTCAAACATTTACCGCAAGATATAAATGTTTTTCTCAAAGTGAGTTACGGTAGGGCTATTGAACCGTTGACAGAAGAAGAAAACATAAGCTTTCCAAAACTCGGTGTTTGTCGGTTATGTGCACTGGATAAGAAAAGATCCTCAGCATCAATGAAGTGTTGCCGTTGCCAGTCCTTTACATGCAAGAACCATTCTTCAGTTGAGGTGGTTTGTAACAATTGTAAGAATGGGAATATTGATTCTGACTAAATAGGTCGATAACAAATTTTGTTTTGAAATATTAAAATGTTTTGAGTGTTGCTTCGTATTTTTAAGAAAGTCAATTTGTTTTTGTTTTAAGTACTGCCTATTATCATTCTTCATATCCTTAAAAAAATTCCCTAACATTTGTATAAAGAAAACACCACTTACATGGAGAAAACTTGATGACGTAAAATTTACGACAAGCGCACGCTCAAGGGAAATTTCTCAACGCGCCCGCTGGAAGGTTAACCTACTTACGTACAAGGCGACAATTCAAACTTTTAGAAGAAACGTCACTAGAAAAGTAGAAATGCAAGAATTGGATTAACTTTAGGATATAAAAGTGATGGTCACTGAAGTGATACAAAACTGTATAAATGGAACACAAATATCATACAGTTAATACAATATTACTTCAGATAAGCGGAGTAACAATGGTATTGTTCAACGTTGCAAGATGCAAGACGTGAATCATAGATATACCTGTAAATACACAGTGGTTTTATCCGTGTTTACCACTAGATCGATATCTTCGTGATTTTTGTACTGAGCAAATTGGTCCTAAATTTAACCATAGATATGCCAATATTTAAGACAAATTTCATTCCTGCGCAAAAAATACGTCACACACCACCGACGAGGATAGAGAAAACTAAAAAAAGCCCAGCAATAGGCATTGTAATTCTCATTCGGTGCCTTATCCCATTCACTAGCCTAAAATATTATTTTAACAATAAAATTTTTTTGCAACGTCGAATTATTCCCTCACAACAAGAAAGATCCATCTGACAAGTGCTGTCCTGCGAAAATGAGTTTAAAATATTTTTCTTTAAAGGTCATTTTCTTAGGACATCCAATGTCAGGTGAAATCTTGTTGTTCTGAGATGAACAATAAATCTGTCGTTAAAATAAACTAAATGACTTGAATTATTATTTTTTTGGTAAACTAATGTTTTTTTTAAGACAAGACTTTTATGCATAGCACAAAGGATAACAATTATTTTACAAGCAATAATTATTCGCCTGAAACACTCATCCACATTGAAGAATCTCCTGATAAAAGATACATGACGCCAACGGGACTCGAACCCGTGTCCCTTCGATTTCCGGTCGACAGCTCTGAAATTTGAAATCCTCCAAATAAAGGCAGAACATAATATCTCAAATAGCGAACACGCCTTAGAAAATACAGATGTTGGCAGATTGTACTCAATTGGCTAACATATAAATATGTCACGGTAAAATTTATTTTGAATGTGCATTGGTTCTGTAAATAGTCAATTTACCGCCACATTAGATAACGAACTTTGTGTTGTATTGAGCTGAAACTAGAGTTAGGGCCCGTTTATAATAGGAATAAGCGGTAAGAATAGGCCGGTGCGGTAATCCGTAATATTTTAGATCGTCGTTTATAATTGGAAAAGGAATAGAATAGAATACGTCCATAAAATTGACTATGCCGCTGTCACATAAATCAACTATGCTGTCACTTGTCTATGTCTACTGTCAACCGAGAGTATATTCTTCCTCCATCTTATAAAAGTATTATTGTTTTATATAAACAAATATTGAAACGATAAATTCATCAGATATTGTTGCATGTGGAATGTTTTTGTCAATTCTGGGGCAAGCATACGCTGCAATAGGAGACGCACAGTTGACGAAAAAAATAAGGAAAAAACGACGTTGGAGTGTGCGTCCCATTAATCATAAAAGGAAGAAAACAGGACATTTGTTAAATTAAATTTGGACAAATTTTTAGGACTTCTACAACACAAATTAGTAAAGCGAAGCAGACGTGAGCCTTTAAGTCCGGAACATAGACTAGTTATCACATTATTGTAAGTGATAATATCTTTTAATATTCGATTAATGTTCGATTGTCAAATTCATATGTGGTTATCGTGGTGTATAAATGAAAGATCTCTCCAACTCAGGTATATCGTTTATTGATTAGTTGAAAGCTGATTTACAATCACAATATTTCACGTTTATTTATGCACAAATACTATGGAATGCTCGCGAAACTAGGTTGTAGTACTCGTAGTTAGGTGCAGCCGACGATAGTAAATACTGAATACTAATAATATGCTCGCTGCGTCGGGCCTATTTATATTGTTCGGCCGGTGGCGACAGCAGGTAGTTAAATGGCAACTAAATCGAGGCCACTCGCTCGATCTGGACCTTTCGCGAACTTTCGGCGTCACGGCAATTATGCCTACGCGGTAGACTCGAACCTTCTGGCGAGTTCTCGTAATGTTCCAGACTGACTGCGCGATAATATTGTCGCGAGTAGACAAGTAGGTGCTTGAAGTACGTAGGTTTCGCTGTTTTGATTTAGACTGCGAGTACGTACCTAAGTAAGTCGAGCGGTTTATTATTAATTATCCAATGGATTATTCTCGACGCCACACATAAATAAACCACTCTTGGCAAATACCATAGAGTAGATAGATACCATAGAGTATCGATCAACCAGTAAGCAAGGTCAAGATAGTTTGTAGAAACCAGCCACCGCAGATTTACCTTGAAGGCAGCCATTTGTTTGTTTTGCCAAATATAATATAATGACCGTACATATTTACATGCAAAGCTTCCAACAAATAGTCTTCTTACAGGATGTACAAGAGACTACACCAGATACAAACGCCTGGGATTCCTCAACTTTCGGGCTTAGCACTCATGATATTGAAGTTGATTCCTTCCCAATTTCATACGAGGTATGTAAAAGCAATATAAAGAGAAACATAGTTGAATAGAAAATTCTATTTTATATAAAATATATGTTTGAATGATGAATCATTTTACGCTGAAGAAGTAATGTGAAAATATACTTTTTTTTTCTTTTAGGTGGAAGTTTGTCAACCGTTCAAGACTGAGATGTTGATTGAAGGCCGTAGATTGGTTAACGTTGATATGTTTCTAAAAAAACTCAAAATATTTAGTCAACTTTGCGAAAATTTTGGATGTAGTCTGAGAAATTTGGAAATAGTAAGCGAAAAAAGAACTGGTCTTATTTCTAAATTTACAATAAAATGCAATTTTTGCAATTATCAAAGCTTTCTTTCGACCGATAATGATTGTGCATCTTTGGATCTTAATAGATGTGCGGTGTCTGGGATTATGGCAATTGGTGGGGGACAGTACCAGTTGGAGGAGTTTTTAGCAGCAGTAGACATACCAACAATGTCTCCAAAGTATACGAAAATACACTCAGAAGTATCCGAAAAATGGCAGGAAACTTCTATCGATTGTATGGCGTTGGCAGCTACTGAAGAAAGGGATGCAGCATTAAAAGAAGGAAGAGTCAACAAAAATGGAACCGCCATGATTGACGTGATTTCAGATAGATCCTGGGGTAAGAGATCATACCCAACAAACTATTCCTCTTTGTCAGGAGCAGCGGCAATTACTTGAAAGAAGTTTGGAAAGGTATTGTTTATGTCAGTTCGTAACAAATATTGTTGTATTTGCGCTCGAGCAGAAAAAAAGCCACTGAACCTAAAGGACATGTATGTTTTAAAAATTACACCGGCTCTTCAAGCGGCATGGAGTCAGATATTCTTCTCGAGGGTTTTGGGGAGTCGATTAAAGAATACAACTTAATTTATGCTCGGCTAGTATCAGATGGAGACTCCAGCACGTATTCCAAAATATTGCAGGCCCGATCTTACTTGGACAATACAGTGGAAAAGATCGAATGCAGAAATCACGTGTTACGTAACTTTTGTACAAAACAACGCTCTCTTGTCACTGACACAAAATATCCCAAGAATTTGAGAAAATTATTGAGCATTAGTAATATTATGTCTTTCCGTAAGGCTGTTACCTGTTCAATCAAATACAATAAAATTTCTAACATTCCCTTGTCGAAAAAAATCGAAAATTTGCATAAAGACATTATAAATTCACCCTATCACGTTTTCGGAAACCATGACAAGTGTAGAAATTATTTTTGTTCTGCGGAAAAGACGGGTGACTCCAGCTTATTGAAGATGCTTAAAGGAAGCCCGCTGTGGCTAAGAATCGTTTTGATAACATCTGCTGTCGGTGCACATGCACGCAGTCTCATACACGATGTGGATAGTAATGTCGTTGAACGATTTAATGGCATAATCGCCAAGTTCATAGGTGGAAAGAGGATAAATTTTGCAATGAGGCAGTCCTATGAGGCACGATGCCATGGTGCTGTGGTTTCTTTTAATACAAGAGCCCCACTGTGCAATTTAAAAAAATCTTTTTATCATAATCCTAGCACACCTGTGAATATTCTTGAAGCCAAACGTCAAAAGAGAGTATTAAATACACAACGGTATATGAGGAAAAAGAATCGTGTTCTTCAACAAATTTCTAAAAATGAAGAAATTCATGGTGTCAATGTCAAGCAACCAGATATGCTACCAGAATGTTTCCAGAAGAGCAAAGAAGAATTTCTTTTGAATTTAAGAGAAAATATTATAAACCGGGACAAAATCCAAAAAGAAACCATTTTACAGAGAGATTCTGGTGAATGGTTGCAACTAAGGCGGAATATGTTAACGGCTTCCTTATTCGGAACTGTAGTCAAAAGAAGGGAAGATATTAAATGCGGACCGCTGGTGAAAAACATGTAAAATCCAAAAAGTCTGTTAAATGTAGCAGGCATTCGGCATGGAATCGACAGTGAAAAGGTGGCTCTTCAACAACTGTCCGTTCAAGAAAATGTGACAATTAGTCCTTGTGGACTGTACATTGATTTGGAGTACCCGTTTTTAGGCGCTTCGCCGGACGGCGTTACCGAGGATATGGTTTGTCACATAAATATTTTGTGACAAGTGTAGTTCTTGCTTAATTGGGGTTATTTTGTCTATGGTGTTTTTTTTTTGAACTTTGGCAATATTTTTAAGGAAGGAGGGACAGTTTTGTTTTTGGTCACTTCCTCCCCGGTCTGCTTGGCCAGCGGCTCGGTGATCCAGTCACTCGCCATTTAAGGTGTTTTAATCTGAGTTAATCATGTGAATAGAAGTCATTCTTTTCTTTTAAAAAGGGCGCGGGGTGTTTTTCCTATCACGAATAGTTCGTGTTGGTTATTATTTTTAGTGGTGATTATGGAATCCCGCTTTTTTATCCAGTGTTGGCCGGTGGTCATATTTGTAGTACTCGTGTTTCGGTTGTGAAACCGCAAATGGATTGGTCCTAGCTGTGGCTAGAAGTTGATGGCTGAGTATCCCCGCGTCGCGAAGGAACGGATTGCTGTTCCCGAAGTTTGTAAGACGAGTCTGGTTGGTTACCACGTGCTGCACACTTGATGATCCTACAGGCGCACGTTGAAGGAGTTGCGCCCTCCTGTTTCCACTAAGTGAAGGATGTCCTGGCTCCGTAAGACGAGTCTGGTTGCTTGCCACGTGCTGCGGACTTAATGATCCTACAGGCGCGCGTTGAAGGACTTGCGCCCTCCCGTCTCCATTAAGTGAAGGATGTCCTGTCTCCCGTCACGGGTCCGTTCCCCGTTACCGGAGACAAGTTTTCGTTCGCCACCCGTTGTTCTTCCTTCGTTTCTCGACCACGTAAAGTTAGTTTAGTTTGGTTCAGGAGTCCATCTGGTATGTGCCTACTTTTATTCCTATTGTTACATGGTTATTATTTGTACTCCTTTGTTGTAACTTTTGATGGTTTCAATATAATTTCTATTAAGTATTTACTCTTATTATTTCTGATTTCCCACCTTACTTGACAGAAAATTAATCTCACAATCATGAGATTGAGATCTTTGCTCTACCGTTTTTGTAAGCATTGGAAGGTTCCTACATTACTTTTTACACCATTACAGGTTGTAGAAGTAAAATTTCCAATAACAGCATTTAAAATGGGATTAGACGAAGCTATACGTAAAAGAAAACTAACTTTTTGGAAATTAATTAAAGGCCAGCTGGTCATCAATAAACAACACTCGTGGTATTACCAAATACAAGGACAACTCCGTGTCACAGGCAAAGAAAAGTGTTTGTTCGGCCTTTGGACTGGAAAAGAAAATACAATGAAAGTAGAATATATCAGAAAGGACGATGCATTTTGGAAACAATGTATGGAAACAAAGTTGATAAGATTTTACATGGATTGTCTACTACCGGAACTCCTTGATTCCGTTTAATGCGAAATATGCCAATCAAAGAACCTCAGTTTATAGTTGAAGCTATGCAATTGCGCCAACTTAAAAAAGTAGGATAAATACGAAGACATGTAAATTGACTTCCACTACGAAACAAACACAATGCCAACCAAATGACTCTGAAAAGCTATATGTCAACGCAGAACATTAGATCTTTCCAAACGAGCAGAAACAGCATTGTCTACTGGTACTGTACATAATGTAGAAGATTTACAAGCATTGCCTATTAGTCCATATTATAACGATCTCGGTGCAATTGATTCTATCGTCGATTTTAGTAATTACTAGCAGTTTTTAGGCAGAAATCTGCTAAATCTGCAAAGATGAACATTTTTTTATATAATTGTTTGTGTGCAAATAAAAAGCGCAGTGTTTCCTCTTTCCAATACTGCTTAAATCACATATATCTTACCGTAATACAAAAGGAGATAGAACGACGTTGATGAATCGATTGCAGTTTGAGCTGTAAAGTACACAAAAATAGCAGAGTGGTTAAAAAAAGGAAAAATTCAATATATTGCGTAAAAGTTCAATTTTTACATACTGCATCATTCAATAAAAATTGTGACGAGATGCCGATATTTTACAACGCATAAGTCAATTAAAAGCGATTTATTTAATTAATAAAAAAGCGTATCGGTTCTGAGTAATAACAGTTATTTAGTTACTAAATTTACCCTGTCGAAAATAAAGGTAAGCTCCTTGTTACTTGTGACGATTTGGTGCGTTTTGCCGAGACTAGAAAAATTATTTTAACCATTAAAACTAACTGTTACAATAAAACATACATATTATAATAAAATACATTAGGTATTTAGAAGCTAAATATTGATTTAAAAATAAATTTCCTTATTCTGTAAATAGGGAAAATGACATTAAATATTAAATTGTATGTGGGCTCGCACGCTCGACCGACTCGTACAGTGATCGCTGAGACATGATATCTATGGTGACAATCTAACATAACTGTAATGTAAAAACTATTTTTTGTGTAAAAGTTTTATTAGTAAAAATATTATATTTTTCTATTTTTGTACTGTTTCGTATGTGCAACTTGTAATTTTGACATCAAAATATCAATGTAAAATTGTAATTATTAACTCCCACCTATGTATTATAAGTTCTTCCAGTCTTTCAGTGAGTTTTGTAACTCATCGGGATTGCTTTAGCAAGAAATAATTAAAAACATGCCAAATTTTTTTTTAGCTTTCATGGCTCCTATCAAAAGTAACTACCAAATAAATATACATTTATAAACCAAAAAAAGATTTGTGATTTATAATTTTTTGGGATCCCTTACAATTTTTTTCACTGTATGTAGATACCATGAATCTCCAAACACCATGCAAATTATGCAATTCATTAACTAATGCTAAAAATTATAATTATTATTTTTATCGTAGAGAAATTTACATTAACCTTTCCTCATCTGTGGTGTGTATTTACTACACATTGCTTCTAATATCTTTAATAACTCTATAAATATAATAAATTCTGGGTTCAGATTTTAGGTATTCCTCCGTTATACATTTATGCACTGAATTAAAAAATAATATTTAATATAGTTTTCAAATTCAATTAAAAATCAGAGTTTTTTGTAAGAAATCGGGAGCAAATATACCAATACAATCAACCGTGTGCCATTGCTACGCGAAGAGTGTGCGAGGAAATGACACGCTATTGATGTCCCGCTTTACTTCGCTATGCGTGCACATGAGAAATCCACTTGTCCCCAGTTCTATTTTTCTATTTAGACCATCGATACCTACGGCCGCATTGTGTAGCTTCGTCTCGTGACCAACTTGTGCAGGGGTACTAAAGTGAATCATTATTTCCGTTCGATAATTAAATTAATAATTTTTTGTAAGTACTTTTTCATTTATTTCCGAATAATGTGTTATACTATTACCTTATATTATAGTATTGAAAAGTGTGTATTACGTAACTATTTATCCGTGCGCTTTCGTCATTTAATCATTGATCTAAGATTTATTTTTGAATATTTATTTCAAATGTTACATTTTTTTTTTCTTATTCGTTATAATATTCAGCTAAGCAATACTGCGTTTTACATTATTTACAAAAACCCTTCCATTTTCAGGAAGAATAATGTCTGACAGAAATTTAACAGAAGAAGAGATAGCGCAAGAACTTGATTATGATAGTGATATTGAGTTTGAAATGAACAATGACATATTAGATACTGAAGATTTGGTTGAACATTTAGAAGAATCGGACTCGGAATCGACTAGTGAAAATGAAGACGAGGGAGAAATACTGATTTCAAAACATGGATTCGAATGGAGTGTATTACCACCATCATCATCGAGACGTCGGCAATGCAATATTGTCAATGAAACTTCCGGCCTGAAAAATGGTAGTTTATTAGCTAACACAGTAAGAGAAATGTTTGCTTTATTTATAAGCGCAGATATGGTGACAGAAATATGCCAAGAAACGAATCGTCAATTGAGGCGTTTACCCGGGAATATGATTGAGCAATTATCCGAAGATGAATTATATGCTTTCATCGGTATAATGCTTGCTTCTGGCAGAAATCGCACCCGAAAACTAAGTTTGAATGAGTTGTGGACAAGTGAAAGTCCATTTTGTCAGCCGTTTTCACGGCAGCTATGTCTCGAGACAGGTTCATAAATATATATATATATTCAGATCCGTTTTGATAATAGAGATACAAGACGAGAGAGATTTGAAGCTTCTTCAGACAAGCTAGAGCCAATTAAGTCGATTTTCAGTAAATTGGTAGATGCATGTAAATCAAATTACTCTCCATCGCTTGATATAACCGTGGATGAGCGTTTGGCGGCGTTTAGAGGTAAATGTCCATTTCGGGTATATATGAAGTCAAAGCCAGCCAGGTATGGCATCAAAATATGGATCGCGCTGCAGATGCTAAAACCGCATATATATGTAACATGCAAATATACAGCGGTATGATAAATAATAAAAGAGGAATAAATCAAGGCAATCGTGTCGTTATGGAATTGGTGGAACCTCAATATGGCACCAATATAGGCATAACCACAGATATTTTTTTTACGTCAGTACCACTGGCGGACAATCTTCTATCTAAAAATCTGACCATAACTGGCACTCTTCGCAAAAATAAGAGGGAAATCCCTAAAGAGTTTTTGCCATCAAAAGAAAGGCCATTGTATAGTAGCCAGTTTGGTTTTATATCAAATAAAACACTTGTGTCATATGTGCCTCAGCAAAATAAAGCAGTTTTGCTGCTGTCAACTCAATTCCTTGGAAATGAAATAAGCCAAACCGATACAAAAAAACCGGATATAATTTTACATTACAATAAAACCAAGGGTGCCGTTGACACAGGGGACAAAATGACCTCCGAGTATTCGTGTGTAAGGTCGACAAGAAGATGGCCGTTTCGTTTGTTCATGGAAATGTTAGACATTGCTGCACTGAACACATATTTATTATGGATTCAAAAGTATCCGGAGTGGAAAAAAAATAATAGAAGTAAAACGAAATTATTCATAAGACAGCTAGGTTTAGAGTTGGCTAAGCCCAATGTAATGAAAAGAAAAAACAGCACGGTCAAATTTCACAAACAACAACAAGATGCTTTCGAGACAGTTTTGTCATATTATCAAGAAACACCACCGGCAACTGCTGTTACGAATGATATTACGAGTGATTCAAGAAATGTACTAGTGTCCCGAGCACCGTCGAAAACCTACAGATTTTGCCCATACAACACAAAAAAAAGAAGCACCATAGTTTGTCATATTTGTCAAAAATCTGTATGCACAAGCCACAGAAAAGAAAAAAAATATATTTTCTGCCACAATGTCGATGCAATTTAGATTAACAATTTAATATATTTGGTTTAAAATCTTTATTATTTTTAATTTCGCTGTATTGTTTTGTTCTTACATAATTTTGCTGTTATATTTAAATATAATGCATGTGGAATTTTTTATGTTTAGTTTCTCAATATAATATTTCTTTTTACAAATTTGTTTATTTCATTTAAAAAAAAAATTAAGTTTGAAACCCCTGCAAGACTGGCAGCGTAAACACGCAAAGCTGTGTGCATGTAGTCCAGCGCCCATCAGCCGCCATTCGGTCACGGACCGTCATTAGATAAGCACTCTTCGCACGTTTTTTTAGCTTCTGCCGATGGTTTTTTCATGTTTTCAGCTATTAAATTACAATTATTATCACTTTTGAAATAAAATATAATAAAAATAAGCGATTGGCTATAAATATTCATATTTTTCCGATTTTAAATCGCTTATTTTAAGATGTGTATTCACTACACAGCACCGGAACGCGTGTATTTTTTTAGGACAATAAGGGAAAGGTTAACCTTGAAAGAAATATCGACCGTCTCTAGTGGATACGTCAGATTAACGTTAGTCGGCGTCTCCCAGGGGCGTACAACTCCCGTCTGACCTTGTAACCCTGATGGGAGGAGTTATTCCCAACCCAAATTCTTGTAGACAAAGCTGTTGTGGCTGAAAGCTCAAATCTCATTGGCTCAGAGCAAAAATTGTAGTTTGATCTCTCGCTCTCTACCATAGGGACTTGTGTAACAGAAAGAGAAGCTAAGCATGTGTTATGCTGTGATAAAAATTAACGGTAATTTCGAAGACGCCATTTCGAAAGTTAGTCAGTTGAAGTTTTTAGCGTAAATATTTTGAATTTTGAAAATCGTCTAACCCATCTAAAAATAATGTTGCGTGCTAGAATTCTTCAAGGTGATAAATTAATGCCGTATTGTGTTAAAGGTTGCTCAGACGGATTCGATAATCCGGTGCTAGCAAGAAGCAGCAAGAAATGCGTTTGTTTGTGGGTGTCATTTCGCATTTGAAAGCAAAAATGCGGTACTTTTGGGATTAATAAAGAATGCTTGGCAACGCTTAATCTTCCAGTCATCATATAATATCCTGTCTATCTCCACCAACTGAAAGAAGGACCCGAACCCGTTGTTAAATACAGGTACTAACCTCTCGTTCTTTGATACAATGTTCCTGATTCCTGAATGTACTTCATTGGCTAATAATTTAATTAATTTTCCTTTTCAGACCTATCCGTATTCCGACGCGATACTATACCACGTATTAGAATGCTAAAACTGCTAAAAAAAGCCACGATTACATCAAACAAGGTCATTTAAACCTCTCCAGAATTACATCATGTAAGTATTCAGATTTAACCAGCATTTTCCATGATGTTTGCTGACGACAAAGCTGTGGAAATTATATGAAACCCTTGCATGAGAATTTGAATAACTTCTAGTGCTGTGGCAATAATAATTAATTCTTAAATTTGTTGAATATGTATTTTGTGTATATATTCTTGTATTTTTGTTCAAGGTCAAATTAAATCCTATTAAGTTGTTGCAGTAAGACTGAGTTCGATTCCTAGTTGAGACCGTTACTTTTTATTTTTCTGAGTCTTGTTCTGTTTCATGTTTTGTTTAGATATATTAGTTTTATCTTCTACTTCAATGATAAATCAATGCTGAATACATCGGTTGTACTGACCTTGTTTTGTATTACTGTCCATTGTCTTTTTGAAAATAAAAAGTATTTTTATGTGTGCATAGCTGTGGGTTTTTTTTATTTTCCTTTTCCTGCATTCCAATATTTTTATTTTAAAAATATAATTTTTTTGGGCTAGTGAATGAACAATGTTAGCTGGGTGCAGTTATATTGTCTATGTTAGCACTTTTTTAAATGGCCTTGAGATTTATTTATGGTCCACAATATATTTACCTGTCTGGACCAAACGACCGTTTTATCTGTGGTCGTGTGTGGTTAAGGGGGTGACAAAATGGGGCCATACAAAAAGCCCGAAGATATCGATCTAGAGAGTGGTTTATTTATGGCGTCTCCGTATCTTGTGCTCTCTTGTAGTCATTAATTATTATTGCTACGTCTTTTTAAATTTCATATGAACATTACAATAATGGTGTTAAATTTATGTCACTTGAGATTATTTCAATAACCAACACATTTAAAGCATAGTTTTTATAATTGAGGAGCTTCTACTTTGCTTCAACGCTTTAGAAGTGACCGCCGCACTACGCCTTTAAGTAAGTAGGTTCTAGTTATATTGACTAAGTAACTTCTCAACTCCTTGTTTTGTGCTTGTTTATTGTAAGAATATATTGCTTAACACTCGTGTTATAACATATTGCGGTACCTAACACCAACCAGGTTAACACGTGTCGTGACGGACGAGAATACACAAGTTTGTTAATAGTTGACTCACAGCCGCTGTCACATATTAAAACCCAGCCTTTAGTAATGCAGTTCATCTAATCTTGAACCCGAGTGAAAGAGTTTACCGGATTCCATTAAGTAAAAATCATTATTAATTTTTTTTTGTCTAGCATTTACACACAATATCAATAATAGGCGTCAACAAGTATGTTTTATATTTCACCGTCATATTCATAAACCAATATTGTTTTCTTTATCTTTAGGGATTCATTTGCAATGCAACTAGTCTAACAAAACTGGGGCAGTCTATAATATCACAAACAAATGTTTTCAATATGAAATTCAATTCGGAAATGAATCTTCTATCATGTTCGGCCCCGTAGTAAGCGCTCAAAGATGGTATGAAAGGGAGATATGTAAATACGAATGTTAGAGGGAGCGCGCTAATATTAAAAAACGATAATAATTAAGCGAAAATGGTGAAAATATTTAATAAAACACGACTGTTTGAAATAGAGCAAACATCTCTATTTCATTCTCGAAAAATGCTTTAGTTGCATTTAAAGATACACTGTGTATTTTTTCATGCCTATAACATATAAAATAACAGAACAAAATGTGTTCCTAATAATTTTCGGAGCTGTTTTTTTGTTTTTTTTTTTTATCGAGGAAATTTCATACAATTAATATTTCGGCATAACAAATATATATACATTATCTTAAAATATTACTTTAATTGGAACAAAAAAAATCAAACAGTTATCGAAAAACTTGTTATAAATCGGTAGAAATTGGGTATGGACTTAGTTAATTTAATTCTTCTTTCATTTAGTTTATCGTTTCAATTTACCTATTTAAGAGTGCAAGGCTGATGTCAGTATAAAGAGTAAGATTAAAAAAGGGACGCTTAGATGGTTTGGGAATGTAGAGCGAATGAGCGAAGAAAGGAGTGTAAGGAGGTTATATGATGCAAATGTGAATGGTAGCAGAAGTCGGGGACGCCCGAGGAAGACATGGCGCGATCAAGTGAATCAGATACTCGAGTCAGGCCATGTCAAGAGTCAGAATAATAGAAGAGTATGTATGAATGTGAATGAGGCAAGAAGATTGTGCCAAGACCGAGTTGTTTTGCGGTCCGTCCTCTCTGTCTACCCCAGCGGGGAAACGGCGTCATGGTTAGTTAGTTAGTTAGTTAATACATCTAAGTTTTTTTACAAGAATATGCTTTTACACAATCCATATTATGTTTTGAGTCGACTTGAGTTTTATTTTCATCTGAAAATTATATAAAATGTTTGTGTAGAGAGGTTTTGGAACAGGTTTTGTTTATTTTCAGTTGAAAACAATTACCATCACAAAACAGTACCCTATCACAGCAGTGCCATGGATCTTCCCAACCCAGCTAGTGTTTCCATCAAGACTGAACCATGGTCGCAGGAAGAAGGCTCAGGTGAAATGGAGTATACGGATATACAAATCGACCTCCAAGATGTGAAGAAGGAATGTTTACAGTATGCTGACGGTGTTCATCCAACTAGTAAGTTGCATTACATATATCATGGATGTGTTTCAGATGGACGCAGTTAGAACACCCAACTGTTTTCTTCTACCATTCTTGTCGTCCATCGGTTCTTTTGATTTTACCTTTGAAATATTTCCTTACTTGAAACTGACAAACTAAGAAATTTTAAAACTTATTATGCCATTACAGTTTTACTTACGTGTAATGAATCGTGTAACTATTACTCTCTCTTGTGCCAAAAAAATGTACTAATGAATTCAATTAAGTTCAAAGTCACGGTGTTTGAAAGAGAGTGTTGAAAAGTGTGCAGTATAGTTTTATTTCTATCAAATGGTGTTCGAAAGAGAGTGTTGAAAAGTGTGCACTATAGTTTTATTTCTATCAAACGGTGTTCGAAAGAGAGTGTTGAAAAGTGTGAAATATAGTTTTATTTATTTCAAACGGTTGTTATGAATATAATATAGGATTATTTTTCTTACTTTGCAGTAAGTAAGAACCTGTCAAATCTGTGATTTTTTAAAAAAAAAATTTTATTTTATTTTTTTTTTATTTATTGAAGGAGAAAACACAGATACAGACAGTAATTAAAAGATAATTTTGTAAAACAATAACTTGAGAATTCACCTGCATCCTAACTATTTCTCACTGATTGACTGGTAGATAACAATTTTAAATATTTTTTACATGTAAATAAGGTAAAATTATTTTGTATATAGATAATGCTCAGTATCAAATAAAAGTGTACAAATATTTTTTATACAAGTTTAGAGATAAATCATAAAAAAGTACTTAAAGAGTATAGTGAATGAAGTAAGTACACATTTTCTTCTTTTTTTATAGTAAAACAGACTTCAATTTCCTACCAAAAGTACTATATGTATCAAAAAATATGTCGGAATCCTTCAGGTTTTGGTTTTTATTATACAATTCGCACATTCTTCTGATTGGATCTCTGACACCAGCATTTGTGCGCGTCCGGCTAATATGGAATAAGTCGTTAAGCCTCGTCGTTCTGAGTGGTATTTTAAAGTTTATTAGATTGAGTAAGCCAGGACAGTCGATAAAGTTGTTACAGATTTTGTACAAGGTCATTAGGTCAAGGTAAATCCGCCGGTTAGTAAGAGTGGATACGTTATATTTCGAGAGCATATTTGTGTATCCCCGTTTAGGTGCGCTCATTCTGTGGTTGAGGTAACGCAGAAATTTCTTCTGGATACTTTCAATATTTTCTTTATAGATATCGTAAAGTGGAGTCCATATAGAGGTGTAGTATTCAAGTTGAGAACGGACCAGCGTATAGTAAAGCAGAAGGTAGGTTTCAGGCTTTCGAAATACGCGGCTGTTTCTGATAACAAAGCCTAGCATGCAGTAAGCTTTATTCACAATGTTTTTAATGTGCGCATCGAAATGAAGTTTGGAGTCAAAAAGTACGCCAAGATCCCTTATACAGTATACACGATCTAGTGAATAGTTGCCTATATAATAATTGTGTATAATAGCGTTATGATTTTTAGTGAAGCTTATTTGTTTACATTTATTGTAACTTAGGTAAATTTTGTTTTCATTGCAAAACCTTACTAAGTCTCGTTGGATGAGCAGACAATCATTTAAATTCCTAACAATAGCAAATATTTTTATGTCATCGGCGTACAAGAGAAATAAACAATGCATGAAACATTCAGAAACTGTATTAATAAAAAGTATAAATAAAAGCGGTCCTAGAATTGATCCCTGTGGTACGCCAGAAGTAACTGGTTCCCATACGGAAGTATGTCCTCGTAACGATACAGCTTGCTGTCTTTTTGTTAAATATGAGATGAACCAACGTTATAAGTTTCCCCTAATTCCGTTATACATCATTTTTTTAATAAGAATAAGGTGATCAACCTTGTCAAAAGCCTTTTTAAAATCGCAGTAAATTGCATCTACCTGATGGCCTTGATCCATGCTAGTAAACAAAAAATTAGAGTAAATAAGTAAATTACTCACAGTAGATCTGCCTTTGACAAACCCGTGTTGTTGTTCTGTAATTTTGGCAGCATGCTGGGGATATATATTAGTATGGACAAGTCTTTCCAACAGTTTAGGGATTGCCGAGAGAATGGATATTGGCCCGTAGTTTTCCACTCGTTGACGCGAATCACCCTTGTGGACCGGTATGATGTAGGCCAGCTTCCACCTGCCAGGGAAAACCCCATCACTCAGACATTTATTGAATATTATGGTAAGCGGCACGCACAGTGACGACGCAGCAGATCTAAGGAAAAACGCCGGAATTCCATCGTGACCCGCACCTTTGTTTATGTCTAGCGACTTTAAACTTGATTTCACTTCTTGTTTCGTTAGTTTAATCGTGTGAATTTGCGCAAGTCCTGAGTCGTGAACTGATTCAAGTTGATCAATGTCTATTGTGTCATTGACGGAGGAGGGTTCCAATGTTGACTTGAAGAATTCAGAGAACATATTACAGATTTCCTGGGCATTATTAGATTCACGGCCGTCAAAGGACATAGCAGCAGGATATCCGTCGGACGACTTTAATGAGGATATGTATGACCAAAAACTTTTGATATTGTTTTGCAATGAACTTTCGATGTTGTCGAAAAATATCTTTCGAGATTCACTAGACAACTTCTTGTATGTTGCACGTAAGAAGGAAAATTCACGATAGTCAGAAAGACCTTTGTATGTCTTCCATTTGAGCCAGACTTTGTCCTTTTTCCGTGATAGCCTAATAATTTCGGGGGTAAACCATATGGGAAATTTTTCATTTCTTCGTGCCAGTAATGGAATAAACTTATCAATTACATTGTTTATTATTAAATAGAATTGGTCTTCTGCTTCTTCTGCTGATAAATTTGCGATTTCAGACTTCCAATCAATACAGTCAATGTCATTATTAATTTCCGTGTAATCAGCTTTCCTGAAATTTCGCCTACGCTCTTTGTTGTTTTTAATTTTTGATTGAATCGCGGAGGATATTTCGAATTTCAGGGCTGGATGGTGTCTATCCTCTGAAAGGAGAGATTTATAGTTAGTGATAAAATTCTTGATAAAACGATCTGTATATCGTTTTAATAGTAAGGTATATTCAATGTATGTAGCAATAAATTTAATTTTAGTTTGTATTTTTAAATAATTTATGCAGTTTACGAGTAAATAATACATAAATATTTACTTATGTGTCATACATCTACTTACTTTAAGAAAAATCGATTTTGTCTTGAGCATTTTGTCTATAGCATTTACCACAAAGTCATCCATATCGAAGAAATAATAATATTAAAATTCATTATTAGCCGTGATTCACCTTTGTTCGTTTCACTGTTGGAGTTAGATTTTATGGAGAACGGACTTGTTGAGAGCCTTTGTGTTTTTTTTATCGCTAATAAGGAGGTGTGCAATTATATTCTTGGCAAGTGTGGTTCCCACCGATGTGAAGAAGTTATTAGCAAAATTCGCCATATTTTTTGGATTAGAGGAGTTTGTGTTACCGATATCTAATGATTTAATTTCGGAAGACCTGTTGATTTTTGTTTTACTAATATTACAAAATGCTTCGCACATACGTTTTGGAGTATAAGAATTTTCGTGAACGAACGTTTTATAATAATTTTCCTTCGTATTTTTAAAAATCGTTTTGCTTATGTTCCTGTATTTCTTACAGTGAATTTGTACTAAAATATTATCTGGAAACTTTTGCGCCCTTTTGTGGTGTTGGTTTCTTTTGTGAATCGATTTGACAAGGCCGGGAGATATCCAGGGCGTAAGTTTTAACTGGCTGTTCGGTATGAGTGTGTTACTTGTATGTTTAGATATATATTTGTATGAAGGATGCGGATGAATTCATTCATCGCAATGTCAGTATCAGTTTGATCAAATACTTTTTGCCAGTATTCTAATTGCAAGTCTTTAATTAAACTCTTGTAGTTTGTTCGAGGGACGTACTTTAATTTAGCAGTTGTGGGCGGTTTATCTTTAAAGCACAGGGCTGTTGTGTAGTGGTCGGAAATTAAAGTGTGGATAGCAAAAAAGTCAGTGAAGTTATTATTTTTTTCGTTGATGTGATCTAAACCTGTATTGTTTTTTTGTTATTCCAGGTAGCATTAATGTGGAGACTGTGTCCAACAAGGTAGAACCAGGACACAGAGAAGAAGACGGTGGAGGTATTCCTTATTCGGCGATAGACATAGACCTGCTGGACGTTAAAACGGAATGCTTAGAGCGCTCTGTAAGAGCTGCAGGTAAGAATAATAATAATATTTGGTTATTTTTTATAGCGCCATTTTCGTGAAATATCACACCAAGGGCGCTGTACAAATATATTCATTAATTGATTTGTTTTGTCTAAATTTCTTATAATCATTTTTTCGTTTTATTATTGATATCTCATTGAGTATTGAGTTTTATCTGCTATTTTTTCAGATATGATAACGGACCTGAAGATGCACCCTGAAGAAAAACCTTACTCATGTTCCCATTGTAACTACACCTCTTCACTCAAATCGAGATTAACACGGCACTTACGCATCCATACTGGAGAAAAACCTTATTCATGTTCCTACTGCACCTATTCCTGTTCTCAAAAGGCACATTTAAAAATTCACATTCGAAACCATACTGGAGACAAACCTTATTCATGTTCCTACTGCAGCTATTCATGTTCTCAAAAGGAACATTTAAAAATTCACATTCGTAACCATACTGGAGAAAAACCTTATTCATGTTCTCATTGTAACCACTCCTACTCAAAAAAATCACGTTTAAAGGTGCACTTACGCACCCATACTGGAGAAAAACCATATACATGTTCTCATTGTAACTACTCCTGCTCTGTCAATTCATGTTTAACAAGGCACTTACGCATCCATACTCGAGAAAAACCTTATTCATGTTCCTACTGCAGCTATTCATGTTCTCGAAAAGAATATTTAAAAATTCACATTCGTAACCATACTGGAGAAAAACGTTATTCATGTTCCTACTGCAGCTATTCATGTTCTCAAAAGGAACATTTAAAAATTCACATTCGTAACCATACTGGAGAAAAACCTTATTCATGTTCCCATTGTAACTTTTCCTGTTCATTTAAATCAAATTTGACGAGGCACTTACGTACCCATACTGAAGAAAAACCTTATTCATGTTCTTATTGTAACTACTCCTGCTCAGAAAATTCAACTTTAACGGTGCACCTTCGCACCCATACTGGAGAAAAACCTTATAAATGTTCCCATTGTAACTACACGTGCTCACGAAAGTTTAGTTTAACAGTGCACTTACGCACCCATTCTGGAGAAAAACCTCATTTATGATCCCATTGTAAATACTCCTTTTCAAACAAATCAGGTTTGACAGTACACTAACGCACACACACTGGAGAAAACCGTATTCATGTTCCTGTTGCAGCTATTCATGTTTTCAAAAGGAACATTTAAAAAGACACATTATTAAGCATACTCGAGAAAAACCTTTTTCATGTTCCCATTGTAATTTCTCTTGTTCGTTTAAATCAAGTTTAACAAGGCACTTACACACCCATACTAAAGAAATACCTTATTCATGTTCCCATTGTAACTTTTCCTGTTCATTTAAATCAAATTATACAAGGCACTTACTCACCCATACTGAAGACAAACCTTATTCATGTTCTCATTGTAACTTCTCCTGTTCAGACAAATCAAATTTAAGAAGGCACTTACGCTACCATACTGGAAAAAAATATAATTGGTGTTCCTATTTGAACTACACGTGCTCACGATTGTCAAATTTAATAGCGTAGTAAGGCACCCATACTGGCTGAAAACCTTATTCATGTTCCCTCCTCAGCTATTCATATTCTCGGAGTGGAAATTAAAAAGTTACTTACCTATACCTGAGATAACCTCTTTCATTTTTCTGTGGTACTACTTTATTTCCCCCACATGTGGCAACACTCACTTAAATTAATCCGCCGCTAGACGCAAGCGGGCACCAGAAGAGAAATCTTCATTCCGGTTTAATTGAAGACAATTCTTATACACATAAGGAAAAATGATTTAGCACTCAAAACTCAACACAATATTTGCACCCGCTACTCATCACACCAAAAATGTAAAATTCCTCCAACAAAAACAGCCTTCGCCCAGCGACAGTTCTCTTATATAGCGCCAAAAATGTTCAACTTACTGAGTATTGATATTAAGACATCGAAAACTGATGATCTTTATGCCATTAGTGTACAGAACTGGTTATTTGCTCAAGGAAGGAAATATTATAAAGAATACCTTACAACTTAATAGTGTTCTTATTTTTCGAGTAAAAATTTTATCTCTAAATTAACTTTCAACAAAAACCTTATATTACGCTGATGCGATTATTTTTATTTTTTGTTTTTATTTCTATTATCCCTAGCATTGTCTATTATTTTTATTTGTATCCTACCTTATTTTTATTTTTATCTTTATGTTTACAAGATTCACCTACTCCAATTTCTTTCCTGTATGTGATCATGTACATAATATTATATATTCAGTATTGGTTATTTATGAAGGAAAGAACTATTTTAAAGAATACCTGACATCATTAAATAAGTTCATTTGCTTTCTTATTCTTTTTTTATTCTTTTTTTTCATTTCAATTCTGTTTAAAATTTATTTTTAAAATAATTATTTAATTTATCTTTATTTTCATCGCTTTATTATTTTCAGTTAAACCTATTTAACCTATACCTATTTTACAACTGAATGAATCATGTATTACATTTATATAATTATATACAAATTTCGACTACCATAATACGGACATGTGTCTAGTGTGGTAGTCGAAAAGGATGTAAAAAACCTGTATCTAAATATATTTTTATGAATAAAGAAAAAAAAAAATAAAAATAAAAAAAATACATATTACAAAGTTGTTTTTTTTTTAAATATCAGGAAGAGTAAACTAACACACCTTTTCTTTGAGCAAAAGCTCGTGGTTAAAAGGTGAGGAAACGTAATCAATTACCATTTTAACAATGTTATTATTTTTAACAAAGAAAAATAAAATACAGTTTTCAGACAATTGTTGTAAAAAAATTAATAGAAAAACAAGAAGAAAGCAGAAAAAAATATATCTAATATTATTTTAGAGAATAATGATATTATTTTAAAAGTGTAATAATTAAAAAAATACTGCTGAATTATATTTTCAATTGTGTTTTTGAATTTCAACAATTTTTTACATCTAGAGGTAATTCGTTAAACCATTTCACTCCATTATATTTATAAAATGTTTGGGCTGTGGTGGTTTTGCAGCACGGGGAGGTTATAGAACCTTGCACATTTGGTATGTTGCTGTTTGAAAAAAGTGTTTGGTTTTTGAAAGAATCTTTATGAAATTGTAAAAGCGATGTTTTTTTAAGTGATTAGGGGATTTAAATTCTATAAATAATCTCATGGTGGGGTAATCATATGTCTTATTTAAAATTATTTTAATTTATATTCTCTTGATGATTTCTACAGGCAAGAGAGAGGATTTTAATACACCACCTCAGCCAACAATTCCATATTGCAATAAAGATTGAATCAGTGAAAAAAAAAAGTATATTTAAAAAAAAAAAAATTATTATATGACACATTTATTATAAGACACAGTGATTATAAGACACAGTTTCAAATAAAAATAATAAAAGTTAACATGCTTTTCTTTAAAAGAGTCAAAAACTCGTGTGTAAATGGAAAAAATATTTTTTTAAATTTTAATTATAAAAACATATCAAGTGAGGTGATTTTTGTTCTTTTAAATAATAATATATAAAATAATATAGTGAAATGTCATCGTCACTCTAATTCTCTAAATTATTTAAGGTAGTGAAGTTTATTTTATTTTTGAATTTTAGTCCCGTTCTAACCTTATTTCTGTCGTTAGTTGATTTAGGCTATATTGAAATTGTTTGAAGGTCGTATTAAAAAACGTAATTTTAAAATATTTTACATGAAGTTTAAATTTGGAGTAATTGTCAACTTAGATTAGAAATTTAATTGCAACCAGATATCAATTAAGTGTATGCATGCATAATATTAATCAATATTATCAGAATCAGCCAGACAGCGCAATCTAGCGGTGAGAATGGCGATGCCAGCGCCACGGGCTCAGACAACGTACCGAAGTGGTGTATAGCGGAACCACTATAATTCCAGCACCCCACCACAGGCGTGCTACGGTCGCCGGATCGCGCGGGTGAAGACAACTGATTCCGCAACAAAAGGGTTCCCATCTCGCCTCTGGAGAAAACAGTCACGATCTCGCCTCTCAGGATTCACTATCTCGCCTCCGCCGAGAAACCTCCTGCCCTCCCCCTTGGAGCGGTCGCCGAGGCTCTTCCCGTAACCCCGCGAACTTCCGCCCAGGAAGCCAGAGTGGTCGCCAGACTTCCGCCCAGGAAGCTGCCCTCTCAGAAGTCGCTGCCTGCCGACTCCGCCCGTCGGAGCCTTGGCCCAGGCTGAACTGATTCCGCCCTTTGGAATCAGCCCAAGTTGCCGCTTGTGTTATCAGTGATAAGTGCGAACGTGGAGATCCGCGGTTCCAGAATCATCGTAAAGGGAAGTGCCTGAACAATTTTTGTATATTTATCTCGTAACGTGACCCAACTTTTGAAGACATTGAATGAACAATAAATTAGGATTAAGTAAAAGGACAATTAATTTTAAGAATTACAATTTAAGACCAGTATTAAGCCTAGATTAAGACTAACCCATAACTTTATACAATTTTTAAATAAATTTTAAGAGTGTTTGTAACTAAGTAACTTCTTTTTTTACTCGTTCCTACTTTTCTTTTAAATGCAAAGTAATAATATTAAATTCCCTTGAGTATAGTAATAACATACTTATATATATAATAAAACAAAAATTTAATCAATAATAAAACAATAATTTTTAATTATATTTATATTTTTATTAATTTTCCTTTACCCATTTAGGTAATTATTCGGGATCGCTGGCAACGCTTCATACAATATTTTTTTCAAATAAATACCCGTTTATAATAGGAATAAGCGGTATGAATAAGCCGGTGCCGTAATCCGTAATATTTTAGATCGTGGTTTAAAATTGGAATTGAAATAGAATACGCTCATAGAAGTGACTATGCCGCTGTCACTTGTCTATGTCAACTGTCAACCGAGATTAAATTCTTCCTCCAACTTATAAAAGTCATATTGTTTTATATAAATAAATATTGGAACGATGGATTCATCAGACATTGTTGCATGTGGAATATTTTTGTCAAAATCTGGGGCTAGCACACACTGCAATAGGAGACGCACAGTTGACGAAAAAATAAGGAAAAAACGACGTAGGAGTGTGCATTGTCCTAAGAATAACCCCCATCAACGCCGGGAACACGTCAGCTAGTAATTAATAAATGTTAGAAATTAACGCTTCCTTCTCTTGATACTTAGTTGGAGAATCTTATTCAGTGGAGCCCAGATTGTCGAATAATACTCTAGATTGCTTCTCACCAACCCAGTGAATAATAATTTAGATGGATTAATTCATTTAAAATCTTTCCCTGTCCTCAAAATAAACACCAAACATATCATTGCACTGTTATTTATTTCATTTATATGCGGAACCGAAATTAATTTATTATCAAAAATAATACCAAGGTCCTTAATTTAGCTTCTTTTTAGAATAAAGTTTTGATGCATGATAGGATTTTAATACGGGCATTTTTTTAAAATTAAGGAATACTTCATTATTGTTTATATAAATGAAAAAATCCATCACGTGAATAGTTCACCTGCCAAAAAGTCTGACAAATGCCGCACGGCCCTCCGGAAGAAGCCGACTTCGCAGCAAATGGAGTAACCGCGCCTCATGTCGCGCGGCTGCCAGGTCAGCCAGCGAAAGGCGGAATTGCCTGCGCAGACATCGCGACACGGCTCTAGCTCCTGCTCAGCCTGCTCTGCAGTGACGTAAGGATTGTTCAGGCCGAGGAATAGGGCTAACTTTTTTGGCTTGTGTGTTGTCAAATGAAATAGCGGCGATCTGTATCTAAATTTACACTGTTTATATTTCTATAAATTGGACAATTTAAAAACTGTTTTTTGTGTTGAATGTTCCACCGAAGTGGTTTATACACTGCTACACTGATATTAGTTAAGTGTTCACATGGGTTTAAGAGATTCTTATGAATGTTTGTATTCCGTGTTTAGCAATGGGTGCATCAGGAAACCGCTAGATACTTGCTTATTTTAAGGTAAAGTGAATCTAGGATAGTTTAGTTTATGTAAGATTATGTAATATTAATTTTGGTTAGGTTGGATTGAGTGTCTCACCGCCTCCGTCTTCAGTACGGTGGCACTGGGGTGCACTAGGTAGCTCCCTGGACAAGCAACGGTGACTGCACCACCGTACGGGAACACCAGATACCCGTTGCCGTTGGTGGTTAGCAGAGAACCGTTGGAGACGTAAACAGGTTGCGGCCGGGACGGATTGTAGCTATGAAGTGATACGGAGCATCGGGCTGGAACCGTCAACAAATTATGGTGTTGGAGAGGCACAAAAAATTAAATAGGAACACACTGAGAGAAATTTATTCCTCAGGGCCTATGTCATCAATGCTGTGTGGAGGGTTTTTTGGAGGAGAGCAAGGAGCGAACGTGGGTCTTGAAAAGATCCATGTTGTAGGAGGGAGGAAACACAGAAGCAGGCAAATCGTTCCACAGCCAAGTTGTTGAACCCAAGAACGAGTCGTAGAAGCGACCCGTTCTCATGTGACAAATGTCAATGTGTTGGCCGCGCGTGCTGAAGAGATCATCAGCGCTAGTTCCTCAGAGCATCTTCAATTGTAATTCCGATATAACGAGGTCAGCATGCCTACTTGACGCCTTTGCTCTAAAGATTGCGATCCGTTTTTTATGATAGGGGAATCTATGACCCAATCTACGGACCTCCCGTTTCTGCACAGAGTCAAGGATTTTTTTATAGGTATTTTGGAGCTCCAGACCAGAGGTGGATGCTAAATTCAACAGTGGGGGGCACTTGACAGGGTTTCCTCATGCGGTAAGAATAACTTTGTCTGGAGGGTCTTTCAAAGAAACGAAGGAGTGGAGCTTTTTTTTTTTTTTTTTTTTTTCAAAAATACATTTTTTTACAATTAAGTCCCGTTAAACTGATTGATATCAGTTTGTCAACGGGTTCTTTTAACAATTACTTTTTAAATACATATTCAATTTTAACAAGTACATAAAATATACACATAATTACATTAGTACAAATAAATTCTTTCACATAACCATTTTTTTAACATACATTTCCTTCTGTTAGTCAATTCACAGCTTTTTATTGAGTTTGGTAACATGTTGTAAATTATTGGAACGAGGTATTCTAGCGTTCTTTGACCGTATTTATTCAGGTATCTGGGAACTACAAGTCCATCGTTTGCAATTAGTCTTGTATTATGAACATGTGTCACTATTTTACTATGTTCAGATTGAGATGTATGCTGACTCGCAATTTTAAGCCACAATAAAGCACGAACAGATAATAAATTTACAGAATTGTATAGCAATGACTTTGGTACGTCATTTCTTTGTTCGTATTTGGTTTTGTTTAATAATAATTTAACCAACGAATATTGTACATTTTGGACTGAAAGAAGATTTGTTTTTGTTGAATGTCCCTATGAAGTTATTCCATATATTATTAGGGATTCCGCCAATGACAGGTATACTATTCTAAGGGTATTTGGTGGAACAAAAAACTTCAATCTATAAAGTTTGCTCACTATAGCTCTAAGCCGTGTGCAGACTTTTTGTATATGTATATCCCATGTAAAATTACAATCAATTGTTAAGCCTAGATATACGTATTTTGAAACAAGTTCAATATTTTTGCATGAGCATGGTTGTATTACAAAGTTATGGATGCAATTAAAATCATGAGAAATAATTTTAGGAGTTATGGTGATGTTATTATGAAGAGATCTGATGTGCATAAGCTTCGTTTTTTTAGCATTGATTATTAAACCTACATCATGTGACCATTTTTGAAGAGTGAAAAAGTCAATTTGCAGTAAAGTGCTCGCTATTAATAAATCCTCATGTGAAATAACTAATGCAGTGTCGTCAGCATAAACGTAATGTTTTACATGAGAAAAAATAAATTTCATTGCAGTAACATATATTATATACAAAGTAGGGCCTAGTATGGACCCTTGTGGTACGCCTGCGAAAACAATATTTTTTTTGCTAAAATGATCAAAAAATTTTACACAAATCTTTCTATTTTGAAAGTAGTTAACAAACAATTTATGTAGGTTTCCCGAAATTCCAATGGTTTCTAGAGTTTTAAGTAATTTACTATGATCAATCGTATCAAAAGCCTTTGAATTATCAATAAATAATACGAGTACATGTTTTCTTTTGTTAAGATCATTATTAATTTTATTTGAAAATTCTTGAAGTAGTAGATCTGTGCTTTTATTTTTTTGGAAACCATATTCATGGTTATCAATAATAGAACATTTTTCAAGGTACTTTATTAGTTTTACAGATATATATTTTTCTAGGATCTTTTCAATTTCAGGTAAAATACTGATCGGTCTATAGTTTTCAATTTCACTATGTTTACCACCTTTGTAGATGGGTCGGATTATGCTACATTTGAGATCTTCAGGTATAATTGCCTCCGATAAAATCATATTAATTAATAGAATTAAAATAGGTCCTAAGATATTAAAGTGTTTTTTAATGTCAGACATTCTTATTTTATCTATCCCCGGCGATTGACTATTTTTTAAACTTCTGACTACTTTTTCAATATCACAAAGTTTTGCTTGTGTTAAGAGCATGCTGTGTGGAAGTCTATGTGTTTGAATATGAAAAGCTTTTTTGTCACATCTATGTAATAGTTGCTCAACATTGTCAGAAAAAAAGTTTGCAAAATTGTCAGATGTTTGTTCTTTTTTTAAAAAATAGTTTGATATTACTTGGTCGCCATTACTTTTGCTCTTCCTTCCTAACAATCTGTTTATTTCGTCCCATGTTTTTTTAGAGTCGGCAAAGTAATTTTTAAATTTTGAGTTGAAGAATTTTGATTTGCATGCACTGATTAATTTTGTAACTTTGTTTCGATTACATTTGCACTCTCTTTCATAAAATTTATTTGTAGGATTATTTTTCCATCTTTTGTAAAGTGTATCTTTTAATTTGATTTTTGATAATAAATCTTCATTCATCCATTCATTTATGGCATTAGGTCTGATTTGAGGTTTATAAGACTTTACTACAGTACTTTTTCATAGATTTCATTAAATTTATTTTTAATTTTATTATACAGAGTAACGCAATCCACTTATTTCAAAAGGATATTCCAATTATATTTTTTTACTTATTTATCAACACGTTTTTGAGACAGAATTGTGATTTTTCATTTTGTTCAATATTTTTGACATCATGGTATTGTACATTTAGTCCCGTCATAAAATGATCAGCAATTCTCGAATCAATTACACACGCGGATAAGTTATATGTATTAGACCTGACCAAAGATATTAGAAGAACGAGATATGCTATGTTGGCCGCCGGACCGTCGGCGGAGTACTACCTAATTAGGGTACTTTGAACGGTATCGGGACATGTACGCACAGAAATCTGTTCTATGTATTGGTGCGGATACCTTAGCGTAAGCGAAGGTGTGCAGTAGTATTGGTGAACATAACCGGCGACACTCGGCAAAACAATTCCACACAGTATGAACTGCTCATAGCACATCTCGTTCTTCTAATATCTTTGGACCTGACATATATTTATGTGGTCAATACAGGATTTAGTTATTTGACCAGCAACGATTGCTTCTCTAGTCGTACCATTAATACATTTTATTAAGTAATTACTGGTTAGTATATTTTCATAAGCTATTATACCTGTTTGAATCACTTTGATTTAGTATATTGAGATTAATATCCCCAAAAAATATTAAATTATCATTAAAGTTTACATTATTACAAAAAAAACAAGAAATTTCATTTAAGAATCCCTTTTTATTGAGGTTGGTTGGTCAATAAATTACTAAAATATAAAAATTACATTTATTAGGTAATGTCAATATTCCAAACACATTTTCAAAGTGAATGGTTTCAACCATTTCTTGTTTGAAATGTAAATGTTCCCTTATATACAGCGATATACCGCCTCCTTGTTTATTGCTTCTGCAATAGTAATACGATTTATATCCTGGAATATCATATAATTTAATAAGTTCGTCGTTAATTGCAGTTTCGCAAAGCATAATTACATCTATGTCTTTCAAACAGTTTTTCAAATAGGCATGAAGAATATCCCAATACTTGTTTAGTGATCTTATATTTATTTGGACACAGGTTAGGTTAGAATTGCATTTATTAATATTTTGTGCGTGAATCCAACATTCTAAATTGCTTGCACGGGTAAATTCTACATCAGTATCATTGTCAATATAGTTGAAAGCCATTTAAAAATATAAAATATTATACTCGTAACATTCACTATATTGGTTAGAAGTTGAAATATAGCATCTATTAATAAGTAATGTTGCAAGCCAATGTACATAAATAGTATGGGTGGAGTAGATGTACGAACTATACTTGAATATTGTAGGCCTGTAAAAAATAAATTGAAAAATAGATTTTAATTTTGTGCATCTTATAAAGAAAAATATCAAACTGTTTGTAATAATAGTATTATCCTCGTATATTTTAATATTATGGTTGTTGGGTTTAGTATTATTTGATACTATTTCCTGAGAAGCTATGTACAACCTAGTATTGAGTAATACAAAACAAACTTGAAGAAAATCGGCGTGTAAGTAGAATATATAAAAAGAGAAATGTTTCAATAATAATACGAGAGAATACTGCTGTAGAGTTATGTGCAAAATACTACTATAGAGTACAAAATAAACTTCAAGAATATGGATTTGTAAAACGTAGTTAGAAATGTCAATTTTATGACATCCTGAGGAAGAAAATATTAAAACATAACGATTTTCAATAATCGATTTTTTGGTGTGCAATTTCAAGCATTTTTTTATAAAACTTACAATTAATTTTGTCATTTGCTCGGTGATTTGATGGAAATGTCAGTTTATTTTTTAGGTTATGTTGTTCACAGTTCAGACATTTGGGTGCTTTGCTTATATTAATACAAGCCGTATGTGTGTGAGGGTCTCCACAATAGCTGCAGCTAGATGCGTCCTTTTCTTTCCCAAGGCATCTACTTGATGTGTGTCCAAAGCGTAAGCAATGGAAACATTGTACCAGCGGGTTTGCATCTTCGGCGTAAATTCTTTGATATCCGATATTTATTTTTTCTTTTTGTATTATAGTTCTTCGGATGTCCTTGTCTACCTCTACAATGAAGTTCACCGTATCGTTGTATTTATTTTTAACAACCCTTTTCACATTTATTAGTGATTTGATATCTGTAGTGTGTGTAAAAACTTTAAGATATTCGTTTTGTTCAAATAGGTCATCAGTAAAATCTTCAGTGTTGTAGTCATTGAAGATACCTTTGAATATAAGTGTAGGTTTTTTTTTCATAAGTTCTTTTGCTTCTACATCCTGTAATTCTTTGGAGATTTATTTTTGCAGCATCAGTGCATCCTCTTTTTTGAAGCATTTTATGATTAATCTATTTTGAGTAATTTTTTTAATGCTGTCAATACTAATCCTTAATTTTCCGTTTTTAATTTTTTCTTGGATTCGTTTTTGGAGTTTTTCATTTGATTCTTTATTATTTTGATTCGGCGTAATCATTAGGTAAAATTCGTTTTTTCGATTTAAGTATCGTTTTCTATCTGCTGATTGGTCATACGACTCAAGTTTGACATTGGTTTCAGTCATTTCAATGGCGACGTGACCCATCAGTGCCAATATTGTATTTGCTTTTAAGGTAATTAAGTTTTGTTGATCCTTGGTAAAATTTTTTGTTGGATCTTGTACTGCCTCCAACAGGTCTTGAATTGCCGTCTTGCATGATTCCATAAATCGGTGGTTATTTGTGTGCGTCATGTTTACCCTAGTTTACACAGTGTTTATTTCGTTGATTTGTGTGTTATTGTCACAATCACTCAGTGGTTGAGCTCTAATGGACTCCAATAGAACACAGTTAAATTTGCAAAATGCACCGTGATAAAGCACTTGATTGACAGTATATTTAGCCACCTTTTTAAGAAAAACTTTTTTTATCAGTAAGTTCACTCACTTGAATATAAATCTTCAGATTATTCACTGTTTTTAATCGGTTTGGTGAGAGCACAAATATCGCGTCTACTCGTTGTTACGTACTCGGTTAATGAGCAACTCGGCTTCTGAGAAGGAAAAACATATAATGTCAAGTGATCAGCTCAGCCACGGGGGCTCCATCTAGTTATCATAAGGTGTAAAGGGCCCAGGTATTATGGCGTGTTGCGCTACCTCTTTCTTTAGCCAACGTTTCGGACAGCGTTGCAGTGTCCATCATAAGGGCAGATGTGTAATCAGATTACAAGATTACTAAAGAAGGAGGTAGCGCAACACGGCAAAATACCCCAAAAAATCACTATAAACCTTTGCCGTAGGTCCACACCAAGTGGTTCGTTGCGTTTGGTGATTTGACGAGGTGTGTTTAGGTCTTGGCGGCGGATGCGCCTGTTGCCTGGTGGGCTGGATCGGCAGAGGCTGGTTCAGGGAGACCCTTGTCTTACTCCGCAGCGGAATGGATTGATTTAATTGTTCGTCACTCTTGGACGCACTGATCCCTAGATTCTTACCCACCCCTTTTTCCTTTCATTAAAAAGACCCCCCCACAGACCACCCTCAAAGATGACGTAGCCCCTGAGCGAAATTATTTTCTTCAGGACCTCCTGAAAAACCAACTTATCAATCACGTTATTGCTACCAACATCGAAAGTGTGGCAAACCCGTCGTGCTCTGCCTTTTGAGGTGCATCCAAAACTCGAAATAGTTTAGAAATTCCTCCTCTGACAAGCGAAACATCTGTTTTTCGGGCGTCGGAAGGTTCTCGAAGGGAACTCCTTCCAGCTCCAAGGACCTGACAATTTCTGGCACATCGTATGTTCTCACCGATACCAAAAATGCCAATAAACATACCAAAATCAAAATACTCCTCGGCCACATTTTGAAAGTTAAATTTTAAATTTAATTTCTTATTTTAATTAATGAATGGATAATTTTCAAAAGTCAGAACAATTTTCTGATTTTTTCTATTAATAACCGATTTTCTTTTTTCATTTAAATTTTTTGCTAAAAAATCACTTGTAATTTTAAAATTTAGTTTAATTTTGTATTAATCTTTTTCTTTGAATTATTAGATATGATATTTTTTGAATTCACAACAAAATATTGTACATAGTTAATTTTGCTTTCAAATATTGCGATTTAAATAAAAAACGATCCGTACGTACAAACGAATCCGTACGTACGTACAATTCCGTTGTACAAACTGTCAATTTTAGAAAAATTATTGGACTTAAAAAACGTAAGCGTCGTCGCTTATTTAATTTTGAATAAGGAAAACCATAATTTACTAAAAATAATACCTACGTTTTTACTTTATGGCTACTAGCAGACTTTACCTAACTTTGGAAACATTTAGAAAATAACGTTTTCTCATTCATTGGTTCCACCTACACGACCATATTGAGATATCAGATCTGGAAAAGGGAGATTTCATTACTAATCCTGATTCCTTCTTGTACATGGATCTGATTGTTTTTACTTTAATTTTTATTATCTGACTTGTACCTGGCGTTCTGGGGGTGAACTTTTGGAGATATACACATGCCATTAAAGACTGTTTTGCAGACCTTTTTAAGATATACAATTCCGTAGTACATTATTTTGATGTATCTCATAAGGTTTAGCCAGAGTTAGCAATGTAAGCGCCCGAAAATATATATTTTTACTACTCGATTAAAAAACATCGAGTTTTCTCTACTTTCTACAAATATAATATGCATGTTTTATGTACATACATTTTCCGGAAGAAATTCTCTAAATGATAGTGAAAACGTCGCTCTAGTTCAGTGTTTCCCAGCCTTCTATATGCCATGTCCCACCGTTGTCTTTTCAACAGTAATGGTAGCCATACACGTTAGGGTTTGCATGATTGTTATGCATGTACATGCATAACCATCATGCAAACCCTAGTGTGTATGTAAAAAACTGTACAGTTATCGATGCATGTACATGCAACCTAACAAATACCAAAATAGATATTTTTTGCCACTCGGTTATGTTTGCGCGCATGCATAACCGAGCGTGTGTGGCGGCCGCTCATGCTTGCATGCAGAGTTCTAAGTCATTCTCAGTTCTCAGTGTCCAATATTCTGTGGTAGTGGATGTAAATCTCAGTTCATTCATCAAATTTATATGAGAGAACTGTTTTCTTTTCAAAAGCCAGTGTTTACACCACTCAGTGCGATCTCTTTTTCTTGTCCTTTTCTTTGTTACAAGTATAAAGTCAAGTACAGCTATCACATCGTCGTCGTCCATTGTTGGCGATACAGTGCACAGCAGATTAGGAAAATGTCCTACAAAACACCGTTACATAGCTGCAACTACCTTTAACTGAGAGTTTATAGGAAAGTGTACATGCAAACCCTAACGTGTATGTGTTTTATTAAACTCGGTTATGCATGATGGTTATGCATGTACATGCATAACCATCATGCAAACCCTAACGTGTATAGCTACCATAAGATGCCCCACCGCATTGATGTATTGTATTTAGTCTATGCCCCACCGGCATCTTTTTTAACTAAACAGCAGGTAAATTTTCAAATCATATTGTAATATGTTTGTAAACATATGAACCCCTAATGAAATTAAATAAAACCTATTCTAATACATATATTATAACTGAAATTAAATTCAGTTACGCTTGCTATAAAGAAATTTTATGTCCGGATCTAACTTAGTTCATTTTAGTCTTAGGTCCCCTCTATTAGTTATATCCAATCGATTTCGTTTTTTAATGAATAAATCGCCTATGGCGCTAAAACCACATTCCACCAAATAAATTGAGGGAAAGGGTAATGATAATTTTCTGGCATGTAAAGTAATATTAGGACATTTTGTGTTAGTTTCTTCGCAAATCCTTATTGTAAGTGTCTTATTTAAGCCTTTATGTCACCTTCGCACTCACACTGAGCGAAAACCGTTCTCATGTTATTACTGCAATTTAATGGCATACGTGTTCACTCATACGAGGACTAAGGATAAACTATTCTAATTTTCTTACTGTCGTTATTCATTTTCACAGAAGTCACAGTTATTGCAACACGTTGACACTCATTCTAAGAAAACTTTGTTCTTATTTTCTTACTGTGATTATTCATGGTCAAGCATAATAAGACACATTCACACTCATACTAAGGCAAACCCGTCTCTTTTCTCGTGTTATTTCTGTTCATACTAAGGAAAAACCATTCTCATATTCTTACTGTAACTATTCATGTTCACAAAATACAAATTTAATCACTCACATACGCATTCACACTAAAGATAAACCAATTTCATATTCTTACTGCGATAATTCATGTTCACAGAAGTCACGTTTATGAGACACAATAACACTCATACTAAAGAAAAAACATTCTTACTTTAATTATTCATGTTTATTGAAGTCAAATTTAACGACACACACTATCACTCATATTTAGGATAAACCATTCTCATTTTCTGAGTGTAACTATTCACGCTCACAAAGTCAAGCTTAAGAAGACACATTCGCACTCATACTAAGCAAAATCCATTCTCATTTTCTTACTGTCATCATTCATGTTCACGGATATCCAACTTATTGTTAGAAATTCGCATTCATGCTAAGGAAAAATCATATCATGTTCTTATTGTAATAATATATTTTATTTTAGGAAAATTAACAGTTACTTGGTTGGTTTATGCATGTTAAATTCACTTAACTGAGAAACCAATTACAGATTTCCTCATTATACATATTCATTATGTATAAAACAACTAAGCAGTATATTATCATGCACAGTTTCTGTGTTTTAAGATAATTATTGAAATTGTAACGGGTTTCACTATGTAAAATTTAGCGTATATTTCAATTTTGTACATCTCACGCATTTTTTGTATGACCGATGAGTATTCCCCTTTATATATGGAATGCCTACATCTCTCATCTCTGAAGCGTAGTGCCCCACCTCTGAGGCGTTATGCCCCACCGGTGGGGCGTACGCCATACCGTGGGAAAGACTGCACTAGACATATCAAAGGCCTTTGACCGGGTCTGGCACCGAGGACTTGTCAACAAATTGCCTTCTTACGGACTTCCCGCATCCCTGTGTACGTGGATCGCTGACTTTTTGAGGGATAGGTCGATTCAGGCGGTTGCTGACGGTTTCACCTCTACCTCGCACTCTATAAATGCTGGCGTCCCACAGGGATCGGTTCTGTCTCCGACTTTGTTTTTGTTGCACATCAATGACCTTTTGACATGTGCACCGATTCATTGTTACGCGGATGACAGTACAGTTCATGATAGCTTTTGTTTGACAAGCCCCCAAAGGGCACACAAACTCCAACGGCTCGGAGGGCTTTGAAACAGAGAATGGACGGTTATCTCGAGAGTATTTCCTCCTGGGGTAAAAATGATCTCGTCGAATTTAATGTTTCAAAGACCCAATCCTGTCCGATTACGTCTAAAAGGGATCCAAATGATAATCTAGTCTCCTTCAACCGAAGCAATATTCTGAACAGGCCTTCCATTGATATGCTAGGTGTAACTATAAGTGACCAGCTCAGGTACGGAGGCTCCATCGAAGCCAGAGTAAAGTTGGCCTCTCAGAAGCTGGGCGTACTGTACAGGCCCCGCAGATACTTTAATAGTACACAACTGCTGACCCTGTACAAATCGCAAGTGCGCCCTACTGTCGAATTTGGCAGCCATCTCTGGTCCGGAGCCCCTAAATACCTGAAAAAAACCCTTGACTCTGTGCAGAAACGGGCGGTCCGTTTGATAGATTCCCCAATCTTAACAAAAGGACTGCAATCTTTAGAGCACAGGCGTCAGGTATATATGCTGTCCTTGTTCTATCGGTATTACAATGGAAGATGCTCTGAGGAACTAGCGTCAATGATCCCTTCGGCACCGGTGCGTAGTCGGGATACACGCCAAACGCGCGCCCAACATTTGTACACGGTTGACATTTGTCACATGAGAACGGGTCGCTTCTACGATTCGTTCTTAAGTTCCACAGCTCGGCTGTGGAACGAGCTGCCGGCCTCTGTGTTTCCTCCCTCCTACAACATGGGACTCTTCGAGACGTTCACTCCTTCCTCTCCACAAAAAGACCCTCCACACAGCATCCCCAAAGATGAAATATTCCCTCAGGGAAATTATTTTCTACAGGGCTTCCTGTGTGGAGTTAATATTTAAAAAAAAACAAGATATTATAAGATGAATATTTTTCTCAAACAATGTTTTAATTAAATAATAATCAATTTAAAAAGTATAATCATTTATGTTAACTAAAATAATTCGTAAAATTACTTTTCACTGCTTTTCCTTTTAGAAATGTTTTTCTTCTAAAGAAGCCAGTGCTTGAGTTTAAAAGAGTTGTGAGCATCAAGATGAAGAATATATGTGTTTGTTATCAATAATGATTCAAGGAAATATGATAATTACAAAAATACATGGAAATAAACAAATTAAATTTATATTTATTAAGAAAAAGAGAATTAATTATGAAGTTGGTAAAATGACATGGTTCACAATGCTACAACTGGGCCACTCGGCCTACTTCTATTTTATAGTGTTAATTATAATGGTTATATAATCGAGTTGAAATATGTGCACTTATAAGTTATAACATTAATTTATTATTTTCGTTAAAAAGGTTTTTCTCCACTGTGAGTTAGCATGTGGCTTGTCAGAGCGTTCTTTCGAGAACATGAATAGTTACACTCGGAACATGAAAAAGGTTTTTCACCACTGTGAGTCAGCATGTGTCTCGTCAGTTGGCCCTTTTGAGAACATGAATAGTTGCACTCAGAACATGAAAAAGGTTTTCCACCACTGTGAGTCAGCATGTGGTTCTTAAGAGTGCCCCTTTGAGAAAATGCATAGTTGCACTCAGAACATGAAAAAGGTTTTTCTCCACTGTGAGTTAGCATGTGGCTTGTCAGATTGTTCTTTCGAGAACATGAATAGTTGCACTCGGAACATGAAAAAGGTTTTTCACCACAGTGAGTCAGACTGTGCATTGTCAGTTGGCCCTTTCGAGAACATAAATAGTTGCACTCGGAACATGAAAACGGTTTTTTTCCACTGTGAGTTAGCATGTGCCTCGTTAGATCGCCCTTTCGAGAACATGAATAGTTGCACTTGGAACATGAAAAAGGTTTTTTTCCACTGTGAGTTAGCATGTGTCTCGTCAGATAGCCCTTTTGAGAACATGAATAGTTGCACTCGGAACATAAAAAAGGTTTTCCACCACTGTGAGTCAGCATGTGGTTCTTCAGAGTGCCCCTTTGAGAAAATGCATAGTTGCACTCAGAACATGAAAAAGGCTTTTCACCACTGTGAGTCAGCATGTGGATCGTCAGTTGGCCCTTTCGAAAACATGAATAGTTGCACTCAGAACATGAAAAAGGTTTTTCCCCAATGTGAGTTAGCATGTGGCTTGTCAGATTGTTCTTTCGAGAACATGAATAGTTGCACTCGGAACATGAAAAAGGTTTTTCACCACAGTGAGTCAGACTGTGGATCGTCAGTTGGCCCTTTCGAGAACATAAATAGTTGCACTCGGAACATGAAAACGGTTTTTTTCCACTGTGAGTTAGCATATGCCTCGTTAGATCGCCCTTTCGAGAACCTGAATAGTTGCACTTGGAACATGAAAAAGGTTTTTTTTCACTGTGAGTTAGCATGTGTATCGTCAGATGGCCCTTTTGAGAACATGAATAGTTGCACTCGGAACATGAAAAAGGTTTTCCACCACTGTGAGTCAGCATGTGGTTCTTCAGAGTGCCCCTTTGAGAAAATGCATAGTTGCACTCAGAACATGAAAAAGGTTTTTTACCACTGTGAGTCAGCATGTGGATCGTCAGTTGGCTCTTTCGAGAACATGAATAGTTGCACTCAGAACATGAAAAAGGTTTTTCTCCACTGTGAGTTAGCATGTGGCTTGTCAGATTGTTCTTTCGAGAACATGAATAGTTGCACTCGGAACATGAAAAAGGTTTTCCACCACTGTGAGTCAGCATGTGGTTCTTCAGAGTGCCCCTTTGAGAAAATGCATAGTTGCACTCAGAACATGAAAAAGGTTTTTTTCCACTGTGAGTTAGCATGTGCCTCGTTAGATTACCCTTTCGAGAACATGAATAGTTGCACTCGGAACATGTAAAAGGTTTTTCTCCACTGTGAGTCAGTATGTGCCTCTCTAGATAGACTTGTCGAGAAAATGAATAGTTGCACTCCGAACATGAAAAATGTTTTTTTCCTGTATGGTTGCATAGGTGCCTATTTAAATTCGACCTATTAAAAAGGGAGAAGATAGAATTAGGACAAAATAATTGTTTTTCCACAGGATGCGTCTTGATATCTGTCGAAAAAAAATAATACGATTATAAAGGCTTTATTCGACATAATATCTACACTAACCATAATAAAGCACTAAAATTGATAAAAAAATTAACAAATTACTATGGCAGAAATTGTAAAATTTTAGGAAGGAAATTGTTTTTACCGGACTGGTAGATTCTTTCTAAGCGTTCGAAACATTCCTTTTTGAAATCCGGCAGGTCTATGTCAATTTCCATACAAGGAAGTCCCCCATAACTATCTTCTCGGCATCCGAGTTCCGCCTTAACGGTAACAGTCTCCACATTAATGCAAGCTATAAAATAACATGTACATAGATTGATAATCGATGTTAAACAGCACAAGTTTTCAAATTACAGGAAGGAATAAACATTTGCTTTAGAGCACCTGCATTATGGAGTTGTTATAAGTCGACGAAATGTTGTTTCCTTTCAATAATAGTAAGAGCCCTAATTGGGCGTGTACAAACAAATAAATAAATATGTATTTTTAACTCATGAGGAAAAAATGGAAAATTTGAGGAATCGAGAGCTTATTGTGAGGTTATATTATTGTAATCAAAGGGTATGGCTCTCGACTTGTAATCTGGAGGTTCCGGGATAAAATCAAGGCGTGCGCAAGCAATTTTTTTGATTGATACATGATATTTCACAATATATTCTTGTGGCACGTTCCAGAGTAAGAGATACTATCGGTATCGCCTTGGTGTTATGTTAACAATTTTTCCATTTAAACATTGATTGAAATAGACAGGTACTTCCCACCTTTCACCGCTCTATATCCATTCCCTCCTTTTGACTTCTAGCCTGGAGTATTCACAAAACTAAATAAAAATGATTTAGTTTAACTAATGTTGTAGATTGGCTGTTTCTGGCAAAGATAAAAACTAATATAACTACGGCAAAAGAGGGTAGCGTAAAAAAACATATTATGTTCTATCGCCATGGCAATCGAAAATGGACTCTAATTAATAACATACAATTTATTTTACAAAAGCAATGCAACTAACTGGCTGTCTGAGTACTCTCCGCATATGGGGAACATTCCTTCTTTACATCTAGGAAATCTAAATCCATTTCACCTCCGCTTTCTTCCTGGGGCCCTGGTTCCGTCTTGATGGAAACAGTTTCTGGATTTACTAGATCCATGACACCGCTGTCATAGGCTGCGGTAATTGGTACAAGCCCAAACAAATATGTATACCTACCTGAAACAGAACATAATTGTGATGGAACCCTATTTTAAATGAGCTTTTCATTTTGTTTGGTTAAATATTTTGTCAAAACAATGATATCTTATGCGAAACTTATACTGGGAAATAGGGATATACATATTGTGACTATCTTGACCTTGGAGTTGACATTTGAAATCTGTTTACAGATTCGTCGGATAACTCAATATAACTATAACCATAAGTAATATTAAGACCGGTAAAGCTTTTAACGGAATATTTAAAACTAATTTTTAAAATATTTTTACTAAAATAAACAGACGTCTAATTGACAGGTTGAACGTTCCGCAAACAAAACGCCAATAGATTTGTTAAATTAGGTGTACCGATAACGGCCGCTACCAAAATGAATAGCGTGATTCATAAAAGCATTAGTACTTACTATTAAATATCACAAGCACGGGAAGATAAATTTAACTTCGTGTGTTTAACAGTGTTAGCAATATAATGTAGAATTAGAGAGTAAAAACCGGGGGATGCGACTGGCTAACTGGCGATGAAAAAAGGATGAGTCATCAAATTAGGTTAGTTTTCCACAGACAATAATGAAGTCATAGACAAGTTTTATGCCATCATCAGTAATGCTTGCATATTTAATTTGATTTAAAAACGATGCAAAAGTTACAGACGGGTAAAATAATTGTTCCTCTTTGGCGGTCAAAATACGCATTTATTTTGGATTTTGGTAAAGGTGGATATCTCCAGCCATAGCTTGTAGAACAGTCAATAACAGTTTTTTGTTCTTCAGGCAATGTTCAACAATTGTATAAATGGTTCGATGCCAATTACTTAACATTAAACTCGGGCAAAACTTATTACATAATATTTACCCAAACAGACAGACAGTCCGGGCAGGATCATATTAAACATATTATGTAACATTAAAACCAACAAGCAGACAGTCTGGGGAGGATAATATAAAACAGACTTAGACCCGTTGGAAGTGGTCCAAAGAAGACTCACAACAAGGTGAGTAACTCTAGTTGCAGGTTAGTACGACACAGAGTTTTTTTTATCAAATGGGGCGGTTAATTGACTATTTAGAGAAACAATTCACATTTATGAATAAAAAGAGAGTAATTGTGCGATAAAATTAGCAGTCGGTTAAATTTAGAGGTGTTAATTTTACTCAAACTGATGGCAATTCTTTACCTGCAACTAACTGTACTTGATATGTCCCTAGATATCTACGTGATTTGAATTCACAGAAAGACCAAATTGAACACGTGCGCCCGCATATGTCTCTGTGATTTTACACGCTGATTGAGGCGGCAGTTCGCATTATTAGACCTAAAATATTTAATGAATAGCTTGCCCGGCAACCGCAATAAAAATTTAGAAAGCCAACTTAGAAATTCACCCATTTGTCGGCAGATTTAGCTCTAGACCCTCATCAAGTCGTAAATCTGAAATGGGAAACGTTAAGCCAGCGACCCAAGGGCAATAAAAACCTTCGCCCAATGCTAGGCTGTTTTTTTTCAATGTTTATTATTTTTATTTTATTATATTATATTATTTTTTTATTGTTTTAAATAGGTACAGTTATAATGTATACATATTACAAAGTTGTTTTTTTTTTAATATCAGGAAGAGTAAACTAACACACCTTCCCTTTGAGCAAAAGCTCGTGGTAGAAAGGTGAGGAAACGTAATCAATTACCATTTTAACAATGTTATTATTTTTAACAAAGAAAAATAAAATACAGTTTTCAGACAATTGTTATAAAAAAATTAATAGAAAAAAAGAAGAAAGCAGAAAAAAATTATGTCTAATATTATTTTAGAGAATTATGATATTATTTTAAAAGTGTAATAATTAAAGAAATACTGCTGAATTATATTTTTAATTGTGTTTTTGAATTTCAACAATTTTTTTTGTAATCTTACATCTAGAGGTAATTCGTTAAACCATTTCACTCCATTATATTTATAAAATGTTTGGGCTGTGGTGGTTTTGCAGCACGGGGAGGTTATAGAACATTTGGTATGTTGCTGTTTGAAAAAAGTGTTTGGTTTTTGTTGTTGAAAGAATCTTTATGAAATTGTAAAAGCGATGTTTTTTTAAGTGATTAGGGGATTTAAATTCTATAAATAATCTCATGGTGGGGTAATCATATGTCTTATTTAAAATTATTTTAATTAATATTCTCTTGATGATTTCTACAGGCAAGAAAGAGGTTTTTAATACACCACCTCAGCCAACAATTCCATATTGCAATACAGATTGAATCAGTGAATAAAAAATTATTATATGACACATTTATTATAAGACACAGTGATTATAAAACACAGTTTCAAATAAAAATAATAAAAGTTAACATGCTTTTCTTTAAAAGAGTCAAAAACTCGTGTGTAAAGGGAAAAAATATTTTTTAAAATTTTAATTATAAAAACATATCAAGTGAAGTGATTTTTATTCTTTTCAATAATAATATGTAAAGTAATATAGTGAAATGTCATCGTACTTCTAATTCTCTAAATTATTTAAGCTAGTGAAGTTTATTTTATTTTTGAATTTATTATAGTCCCGTTCTAACCTTATTTCTGTCGTTAGTTGATTTAGGCTATATTGAAATTGTTTGAAGGTCGTATTAAAAAAACGTAATTTTAAAATATTTAACATTAAGTTTAAATTTGGAGTAATTGTCAACTTAGATTAGAAATTTAATTGTAACGCTAGCGATTCTCCAGTAGCGAACAAAAGTTGCTCGTTACTCGCAAAAAATTACTGGTCGTCACGACCAACTTTGTCGACTGTTTCATTTATGCGTATTCTGGAGTGTCGAATGATCAAAGAGATGATTATATTGGTAATCTTGTGAATATTGTCTATGTTTCTGATTTTTTGGCGTTTCTATGGTGTGAATTTGAAATGTCAAAACAAAACAACCGTCGCATCGTTGTTTGTGTTTACACTATTTACTTTCTTTGTCGCAATGTCTACCGGCTATATAACTAACGCCCAAAAACAGCTCCTAATTGAGCTAGTTAGTAGTGATCCCGAACTTCTTTTGGCGACATTTACTTTTAATGAATCGCGACGGAGGTGGGTGCAAATCGCGGAGAAACTGAATGCCCTCGCAGGGGCGAATAAAGACTTTAAACACTGGAGAAAGGTTACTATTTGTTAATTTGTGTACAAAATATAAACTGTTCTTGTTGCCCTAACACTACGTTCAGATGAAGGTCCGTCTTTGACGAATCGCGATTCGATAAAACGAATATGATGTTCACACGGAATTTCCTTAAACCTAATTTGTTTGTTAAAAATCACTATATTGAAAAGAATGTGTATTGGGTTACCTAACCTCAATGCCGATTGTTTCAAAATCGAAGAATATTGAACATTTTAAGATGTTAGAAAGTGTATTTCTACATTACTGTTAGGATATTTACTGTCAATAATTTTTTATTTTTTTTTTATTTATTTATATATAATTTGTACATTTATTTATAACAATTACAGGTAATAAAGCCTAAGACGTTATAATTGTACCATTTATGCAGTGTATATGCAATGCCAAAAATCTCGCAAATGCGCTATAGGACACAAAAAATAAATCTAATTTCTTATCTACCGCATTCAAAAAGCACGTAGCTCTCCCCACAGGTGAGTTCATTAATAAATTAGTGCGGCTTGCTCTACTATATAGAAGATTGTGATGACGTCCTCGAGAGTGAGACTCTGGTACAAAAAAAATTAATTGGGCCAGAATCTCATTATTAGATAAGTGACCGTTTATTAGTTGGAAAAAATATTTAAGCAAAGCAATACCTCTACGTGTCTCTAGGGAGTGGTAATTGGTCATGCCTAATATATAAATCGATGGGTAAAGCCAAGGGTAACGTCCATAGAGCCGCGAGAATAAAAACCTTAAAAAAAATTTATGGACTCTTTCAATGCGTAAAGTGTATGTTAATTCATGTGGAGCCCAGATGATCGAGTTTGATTCAAGTACACTTAGGACTAGTGTGTTATATAATAACGTCAGTGTTTTTGTGTTACGAAACGGATATGAGTTTCTAATTACGAAGCCGAGAAGCCTGTATCCTCTGCTTATTAAATCATCGATGTGTTGGTGAAAGGTTAGTTTGCTGTCGTAAATAACTCCTAGATCTTTGATTTGATTTAGGTGTTGGAGAATAATTTCATTGATTGTATATTCAAATACATGCGGTTTCTTTGATCTTGTATACGAGACGATATTGCACTTGGGTGTACTGAAGTTCAAGCCATTTATTTTGGCCCAGTTTGAGACGCAGTCAATGTCACGTTGAAGGAGAATACAGTCAAGATGGTTTTTTATTGAACGATATAGTTTCAAGTCATCTGCAAATAGTAAATACAGCGAATGTGTGATGACTGAACCAATATCGTTGATAAAAATCAGAAACAGAAGTGGTCCAAGGATAGACCCCTGAGGAACTCCAGAAAAAACTGTGAATTCCAAAGAACTGGAACCCTTATAATAAACAAACTGTCTACGATTTCGAAAATATGAAGCAAAAAAACAGAGTAGTCTTTTGGAAAAACCAAATGAAGCTAGCTTATTTAGAAGAATGTCGATGTCAACCTTGTCGAATGCTTTTTCCAGGTCGAAATAAGCAACATCCACCTGTCCCCGATTGTCGAGAGTTTGTGATAAGAAATCTGAGATGCATAAGAGGTTTGATGTTACTGACATCTGGGGTCTAAAACCATATTGACGGTCATCAAGAATTGGATTAACGTGATTAAGTATATATTTATGTAGAATTTTCTCGAATATTTTCATGATGGAACATAGAACGGCAACTGGTCGATAATTCCGGATATCGCGTTTGTCTCCCTTCTTGTAGATAGGGGTTATTTTAGTTAATCTCCAGATGTCTGGGAGAATCCCGTTTTTTAGGCAAACATTGAAGAGATGACATAATGGTGGTATTGAAAGGTCGGAACAACCCTTTAGTATAAATGTTGGAATATTGTCAGGACCGATGGAGTGAGGTTTCTTTAAATTTGAGAGTGCCTCCTTAACATCTTTTTCTGAAATACTGACCAGGTCGAATGAGGGCCCAATCTGTACAGTGTGAAGGGTAGAGTCAATATTGAGAGTTGGTTGGACATTTTTGTAAACAGATGAAAAAAAGGTCGCAAAACTATTTGCGATTTTATCATCAGTAGTCAATTCCTCTCCGTCAAGAATCATAGACTTAAATGAGTTGTTGGATTTTTTTAGATCCTTAATGTACTTCCAAAACTGTTTGGGATCAATAGATAATTTTTCTTCCATTGAAGTTAAATGATTTTTAAAAGCTTCACTGATTTCATGTTTTACGATGGAGCGATAGGCTGAAAAACTAGCATAGTCCAAGTTGTGACGTGTTTTTTTCCATCGCTTATGAAAAATATGTTTAATTTTAATATTTGAAATAATACTATTGGTGTACCACTTAGGATATACTCTGTGTGCCGTAGTGCGAGGTGTGGAAATGGGTATACACTTGTCGAATATATTGTAAATTGAATTGTAAAAATTTGTACATAATGCATTTATATCTGTTGAACTTTGGCAGACCGGTTGCCATGAGCATTCAGAAAGCAATTCATATAATAAGTGGAAATTTCCTTTGCTGAATCTCCATGCGTTTATGGTTCTAGCTCCATGATAGGAGGGAACTTCTATTGGACTTGGGTTTAGACATGAATTTGCAACACCTGAGTGAGTCTCACTAATACTAATAGACAAAGCAGGGTGGTGCTTGTCCTCGTTTGTAATAGGGTCATGACATTTCTCAACACACTTTATAAGATCCTTGGCATTACATAAAACTATGTCCAGAGTGTTATTATAATCATTACATATCAAGTTATATTCTTGCAAACCGTAGAAACATTTAAAATAGTTAAACATGTTCACAATATTGGAGTTACAGGAAGGGAGGTTCAAATCAACTAATATTAAGATATTTTTGTCACTGAGAAGATTATAATTACTTTCTATTTTTTCGAACATGTTGTAGTATAACGAAGTTGAAGAACGAGGTGGCACATATATCACACATACGAAAACAGTTGAAGATTTCAAGGATAGCTTCACCCACAGGGATTCAGTGTCGGGGAGGTCCATTGAAGAAATCCTCTCAGCATGGGTTACAGAATCAGCACGAACAGCCAGGACGACACCCCCCGCTCGTGTGAGGCGGTCACGACGAAAGACAACATAATTTTCTGGAAATAGCTCTGAATTATGCACACTTGGTTTCAGCCACGATTCAGTGATTGCTATTAAATCTAAGCTATCTCGAGCAAATAGGTTGTTTTTAAATACTGCCAATTTCGTATTTAGCCCTCGAACGTTTTGATAATAGATAGAGAGGTTAGAATTACTTCTCACTCTTAGAGTGTTTCGTTTTATCATTGGTTGCAACGTTTCTCCGAAAAAACCACTCATTAAATGCAACATGATTTGGCCATATGTTCGGGTCCATATAAAATGAAAGCTTCGATTCCGGGACTCCAATCCGGAAAGAGGCGTAGTCAGCTTTGGCTGTCAATTTGACAACATCGTAAACAATTTCTTTGTTTATATTGAGAAGGAAATTTACCATATCCTCGACCGTAGTGTTGACATCGAATTGCCAGGCATGTATATATTTGCGCCTTTCAACGGCTATGAGGCCTTTATGCTCAGTCGCGGTACCATGAAGTACTGGTCGTCTTTTTTTCCTATGCGTGACTCGGCGCCAATTGGGGTTAGCCGAAGTGGAGATATAGGCTTCTGTTTCCGATTTGGATTCTGCTGTATCGGTTTCTGCAGTCTTCGATGTTATAGTATCGGTAGGTTGGGCAACGGGAGTTGACATCTTCTTCGGTTTAGATGGGCCGGACATCGGAACCGATGGATCTGGAACAGATGATGCCATTGAAGCATATGTTATAGCAGGTTGAGGGTCTACTTCCGATTTGCCCTTTTTTGTAGCAGATCTCGTGGTAATCTTACGAGCGTTGGGGCAGCCGACTAAGGCAGCTTGGGTTGTGGCGGGCGGTGGGCTAGCCGCTCTGTTTGGTTGTATGTCGCTGGGTCCCGTTGAGAGCTGCGGGGCGGAGGGGGACGAGCGTAGTAAAGTTGTGACCGCTTGTGCGGCGGCGGCAGGCGCGGCGGGCAAGACGCGCGGGTCCGGGGGGATCGGACCTGCGGCGTTCGACGAAGAGACACTGCATGTACATGTACACATTTTAACGCTACCGACATACGTTGTCAGCAAATTTTTAAGGGAATTCTGTTCCCTTTCAAAAAACAACATTTTGTCACTCAAACTTTCAATCGTTTTCGTTAGAAGGTGAAGCCCAGTCAAAATTTCGTTACTGTCACCCATTTCGGTTAATTATCAAGCGCTGATAATAGGAAACAGAAACAAAATTTTAGCGCGACAAAAAAGACGTGCGTTCCGGGCGATATAGAATAATCGTACTCGAATATTATATATAATGAATATTATTCAAAATTGTTTTCAGACATGGCAAGATTTAAGATCGAAGGCCAAATTAAAGAGTGTCGCCTTGAGACGTCATGCGGCCGGGACTGGAGGTGGACCACCGGCGCCATCAATAAATTTAAACCACTCAGAAGAGATGATTTTACAAGTCATCAGTCCCGTGTTGATAACGGACCACACAGGAGTCCCAGAGTCTGTGGTAGACTTTGACTTTTGGTCTCTCCCAGGTGCTACAGCCAGCAACACGTTGAGTTCCTCAACTCAACCTGTTGCAGGCTGCAGCAGCTGGCAGTCTCCCAGGAGAGTTGAGGTACCACTAATCGTGGAGGCCCCGTCACTGACACCACCACTTTTGGAGGCAACTCCTTTTTTGAATGAACCCTCCATTAACCGACCGCCACTCGTGCAGACTCGGCGAAGTACAGCATCCCGTAGAGTAGATGAAACGTTGAAGACATCAAATGCGTTCATTGAACAAGGGGATCGAAACATCATTAATCAGTCGGTATTTTTTAATGAGCTGCTGGCTGTATTGACGAGGCTTACAGAGTCAATAGAAAATCATAATACTAGATCCATAGAAATTTTAAATACAATTGCTAAACTTTTAGAAGAAGGGAAGTCAAAGAAGTGATTTGATTACTACTACTAGCCCCGTCATTAAAGCAAGCAGCACATTATTTATATGTTTTTTTTTTTTTTTGTTTTTACTTTACTAAATAAAACTAAATGTGGTGGTTAACGTGCCTTAGTATTTAGCTTGTATTGAAAATATGTAACATTTTTTTATAAGTAAACATCATTTTATGTTATTATATAATAAGAATTGTGATATTCTTCAACCTATTGTTTAACAAAATGTTTTGGTGCAAACCATCGTTTACTGGGTCATAAAACAAAGTTGTCATAGTTTTCAATGTAAAAAATAATGTTATCATTTTATTGTTATCATGGATAAATTTTATGTTTTAATTTAAAATTAACACCAAAGATGTTATTTACTAGAAACTATCAGACTCGTTTGTTAGTGTACATATTCTTTAGCTTTTATTACAAAATATATTAAAATTGTACAACTGATAACTGTGTCATTCTCTGACATTGAGTTATTTGATAAAAATTGTGATATTATTCAGCGTGATTAATGTTTTATTTTTATCTTTGATAAATATAATGTTTTACTTCAAAATTAACACCAAATATGTTATTTACTAGAAACTATCAGACTTGTTTGTTAGTGTACTTATTCTTTAGCTTTTATTACAAAATATATTAAAACTGTACAACTGATAACTGTGTCATTCTCTGACATTGAGTTATTTGATAAAAATTATGATATTATTCAGCGTAATGAATGTTTTATTTTTATCTTTGATAAATATAACGTTTTACTGTAAAATTAACACCAAAGATGTTATTTACTAGAAACTATCAGACTTGTTTGTTAGTGTACTTATTCTTTAGCTTTTATTACAAAATATATTAAAACTGTACAACTGATAACTGTGTCACTCTCTGACATTGAGTTATTTCATAAAAAGTGATATTATTCATCGTAATGAATGGTTTACTTTTTTCCTTGGATAAATATAATGTTTTATTTTAAAATTAACACCAAAGATGTTATTTACTAGAAAATATCAGACTTGTTTGTCAGTGCATTATTCTTCTTGTATTACAAAATATATTGAAAACTGTGTTGATATCTTTATTATTTAAAAAAAAAACTGGTATTCTTAATGTTAAATACATTATTTTTTTATGATCAGACCTTTGTTTTCTTTTAAACATAATGTGTCATACTTTACAACTTTAAATCCCTACATTACTACAAAATATAATATAAAAGTTCTTGAAATTCACCCTACAAATACAACACTAAGGAAGGAATTGTATAGGAACTGCTGTAATAAGTTAGTTGATTTGCCACCAAAATAAAGTGGTGCTTACAAAGTTAATAATTATAATCAAATGTACAATACGTACATATCATATTTAAAGTTTTGTAACGCAGCCTCATGCAGCCTGCCACTCACCATTTGTATGTGGCTAATCCGCCATCATTAATAAAAATAAAACAATTTAGAGTGTAATAGAGACATGACATAATATAGAATGAACAAGAAATGAATAAGAAAAAGATAAAAAGGCTAGTACATATAAACATTTAACCAAAATAATTTAAAACAATTCTATTTTGAAGAGCTCTACCAGCCACTAAATCTGGGTTAATTCTAACAGCCCGATGCTCAGGCTCAGCAGCCGGTCCACCAGCAATCAGTCCCAAATCTATATTATGATCCATCAGATATTCTGGAAGATCAAAATTATCATCTACACACATATTGTGAAGCACTATGCATGCATTAATAATTTTGGACGCCTTTTCAGGAGAATAATGCAGAACTCTGTGTTTACAAAGGCAACGGAATCTCATTTTTAAGACACCGTTACATCTCTCAACAGTTGACCTGATTGATCTTAATCTTATATTAAACCTGTCTTCAGGAGATCCAGGTTCAGCCCTGTCGATTTGGGTCATTAGCCAAGGTCGCAAAGGGTACCCAGAATCCCCCAGAAGATGATATCCGGACTGACCACTCCTATATATCTGCTGCAGCACAGGTTCTACAGAACACGACTTCCAGATAAAAGCGTCGTGAGTGCTCCCAGGGTAACGTGCATCGACATGCATGATTCGGAGATCCGAGTCACAAATTATCTGAACATTAATTGAATGATATGCCTTTCTATTTACATAAATGTATTCTGGAGTAACTGGATCTCGTGTTTTTGGTGGATATATGGCCACGTGGGTGCAGTCGATGCAGCCGATTATCCCTGGGAATCTGTATTTGTTGTAAAACCTAAAATAAACAAATATTATTGATAGAGCTAACCTTAAAATAAGTAAATAACTTGATCATAATGTTTCTCTAATAAAAACTTACTTCGCCCTTATCTGGTTTAGGGCCTGGATGTTAGGGGGAAATTTTACCCAACGGTTAAAAACTTCACGGTTATTAAGTGCGTTTACCACTTCATCTAATGCCCGGGAAATTGATGCTTGGGAAATTGCAATGTGCAAATTACACCCCACGGGCAACTGGTAACCACCCGTGGCAAAGAAATTTAATGCTGCTAACACCTGCAAAACGACATTGGAAAAGATTAATTAGCAAGTTCATTTTCATGTAAAAACTTTCGACGTTTGTATAAATCATTTTGAACTCACTTTACTTTCGACATCTAGAGCTGAAGAACGGGTTGGGGGTGATATGAAAGGCGACACAATGACTACCAGCCGACGTACTAGGTCTTTGGTAAGCCTAAAATTCCTGATGAAGACTTCGTCTGTTAAATTATCGAAAGGATCGACCCTCTGGCGAAACGTTCTTGTTGGTCTCACAGCAGCTGCTTCAGCTTGCTCTACATTATTTATTGCAGCCAATATCGGCGGTAAATCAGCCATTATAAGGAACCAAAACAACTTTGTAAAAATATATGACGTTTGTCCTTCCAAGAGCGGGCGGGAAACCGTTCGTTACTATGTACGATTTTGACAGTTTTCACGATGTCGACCATAAATCTATGGTTTCGACTGGTTCAACCCACTCGTTGTTAGTTCCGAATGACTTTTGACGTTTGTCGACTAAGTATATACCTACGAAGAAACTCAAGAATACCATGTCGACCAATGTACGTACTTTCGACGGCGATTACGAGTGACGGCGACTGGAGAATCGAGTTGACAAAATATGCAGAGATGTGCAAAATGGGTACCCAAAACCATTTGAAATGCAAAATGGAAATGGGTAAAAACTTTTCCATTTGAAAATGCAAAATGCAAAATGGGTTTTAGAAAAGCATTTCAAATGCAAAATGCAAAATACCTATTTTCAAAATGCATTGAAAATGCAAAATGGTTTCTCAGGTCAAACAATTAAAATAATTATAGAATTTTAAATTTTTTTTGTCATTTAATAAGGGACATCAATGTAGAACAAACATATTACATGATGGTAAATCCAAAAACACCATGACTACAGATTATGAAACCACAAAAAATTTGCGCGGGACTAATGTTGGCAACGTAAAAACATAGAAACTGCTATCTAACATTTAATATTACAGCGTCATGGCCCCATGTTCAGTATTTGAATCAGTATTTTTTGTAATGGTATCACTCAATTGCCAGGGCTCCTACCAGGGAGCAACTTGACAAATGTAAATTATCTCTCATAGCGAGGTTGAGGACCGACTGATATTTGGGTCTTATGAAAAAAAGATGAGTGGAGATAGTAGGAAGAATGTTGCAAAAAAGCATTTAAAATGGAAAATGCATTGAGAAAAGCATTTAAAATGCAAAATGCAAAATGGTTTTTAGAAAAGCATTTAAAATGCAAAATGGAAAATACCCATTTTGCATTTCCATTTGAAATGGATTTATTTGAAATAAAGCACATCTCTGAAAATATGTTACATAAAATATAAGAATTTTAAAAATATAGGTATGGATAGAGTAAGTGAGACGAAAAATATAAAATCTTCCAAAATCCACAAAATCAACCATAATGATAATAAGAAAGTATAACAATAGTTTACGAATTAGGTAAAAATAGTTCGCACATACTCCGTTTAAAGTTGGCCAAGTTCAAATTATTGTCAAATACATTTATATTATTTAAGTATTTGTTACCAAGACTGTGTAAACGTTGTATTGGAGAGTGAAAACTATAGTTGGAATGAGATGTATGTATGTAAAATGTTGATATTTGCCTAGTTGTTCGTGTAGGTATGTGTAGATTTATTAAATGCAGGAGTTCACAACAATCGAATTTAGAGTTCAATAATTTTAATAAAAAGGTTAGGTCGTTTATTTTTCTTCTGTTTTCTAATGTCGGAATGTTTAAATGATTCAATAATGACTGGTAATTTATGTGTTCTAAAGGGATGTTAAGTTTAAAATTGACGAAGCGTAGAAATTTTCTTTGAATTCTTTCAACATTATGAATATGTACATTGTAGAAGGGCGACCAAACTATGGAGTTATGTTCTATCAGGCTTCTAACAAGGGATATGTACAATAGTTTTATGATTTGTAAAGATTCAAAGTTTTTAATTATTCTTAATATAAAACCTAATGCTTTCATACCCTTATTCACAGTTTGTTGAATGTGGGCCGTAAAGTCTAGTTTCTCATCCATTATTATGCCAAGATCTCGCATTTCCTTTACTCTTTCTAAATTTGTTTTATTTATTGAATAGCCAAAAAATTGTGATGTTTTTTTTCTGGAAAAGGTCAAAATTTTGCATTTTTCTACATTTAAATATAAATTGTTTTGTGAACACCAGTTATTTAGCATGTCTATATTAGATTGAAGAACTTGACAGTCGTTTAAGGAAGTTATTTCTTTATATAATTTAATATCGTCGGCAAATAGCAGTACATTGACATTTTTAAAGCAGTTGACTATGTCATTTATAAAAACAATAAATAAAATTGGGCCAAGATAACTACCTTGCGGTACGCCACTAGTGGCCAAAAATGGTTTAGATAAAAAAGATTTTATTTTAACAAGTAAAGTTCTACCAGATATGTAGCTACTTAACCAGTTTAACATATTTGCTCTGATTCCTATAGCATGAAGTTTTTGGATCAGTACTTTGTGAGACACTTTATCAAAGGCTTTCGAAAAATCAGTATATATACAGTCAACTTGTTTATTTTTAGAAAAAGACTCCAATATATAGTTTTGAAACAGTAGTAAATTTGTTGTAGTTGATCTACCTCTAATGAAGCCATGCTGTTTGTCATTTATTAACTTTGTTAGTGTGGGATATATTTCTTCCAAAACTAAAGATTCAAAGATTTTGGGTAATACAGATTGTATGCATATTGGTCGATAGTTTGAAATGTCAGTCTCGTCACCTTTTTTAAATATTGGAATAATATAGCTGGATTTCCAGTAGACGGGAAAATATCCAGAGGATAGTAGGTGGTTAAATAAAATGGTTAGTGGTTTAGACAATACGGAGGAGCACTGTTTTAGAAAAATTGGCGGGATGGAGTCCGGGCCTGCAGACTTGTTTATGTCTAAGGAACTTAATTTTTTTTTGCAAGATTCTTCGGTGATGTAGCAGTCTGTTAAATGTGTGGTTTTTTTTAATGTGTATGTAGGAATATTTTCTTCTAGTGTTTCATCATCATAAACATTTTTAAAGAAATCAGAAAAAATATTTACAATGTCTTGCGTATTGTTGGCGTATTTGTCGTCCATGTGCATTTCTGGAGGATAGTCTGTGCTGTCGTTGTTTATTTTTTTAATAAATTTCCAGAGATTGTTCGAGTTTAAGGCTGTGTTCTCGATAGAATTTATATATGTTTTATAACAGATTTTAGAGAGATCTTTGCATTTTTTCCTACTTTCACTGAAATTTGTATAGTCGATTTTCTTCAGAGTTTTTTTGAATTTTTTATGAAGTATTTTTTTTTGTTGTAGTGAGGCTATTAGTTCTGATGAGAAGTAAGTTGGATATGTATGTTTTTTAGGAGTAAATAGTGGTACATATTATTTGATAGTGGTGGAGAATATTGAATATAGATTTTCTAAGGAATCGTCGGTATTAACTTCAGACAAAAAAGACCAGTCAACATGCGAAAGATGAGAATTTATAGATTCAAAATCTGCTTTTTTGTAGTTGAGAGTTTTTTCAACGGGTTTCGGCTCGACGCCACATATATTTAACTTAATATAAAGAGGGGGGTGATGATTATCAACAGGTAACAGAGGATCATTACATTTCTCAATGAACAATTTAGGATAATTTGATATTGCTAGATCTAGTAAACGATCATTTATGTTGTATATAAAGTTATGTTGTAAAAGATTTAAAAAATTTGTCATATCTAATATCTCACGTGCACGATCATTTTGACTTTCATTAACAATGAAACCACTATCACTTGTTTTCCATTTTAGGTTAGGGAGGTTGTAATCCCCGAGAATAATAATTTTAGAGTTAGGGTATTTGTAGAGTAGATTTTCAACGTCTTCGCTGTGGCTTCGATAGTTTCCGGCATCAGATAGTGGCGGTGTGTATAAAGTTGCAATTATTATCTTTTCTACAGTGGTATCAATTTGTACAAATAGTTGTTCGAGTGTATTATTTTTTGTTTTGAGTTTTCTTGACATCAATTTCTTCTTTATTGCAATTAGTACTCCGCCTCCCCTTGTATTGGAACTGGATTTAGAGTTTCTGTCGCAGCGAAAAATTTTGTAGTTGTTAAGTCCGAGTTCTCTTGATTTTATTTCCGAGTCGAGCCAAGTTTCTGTCAGCACATATACGTCGTAATGGTGTAGCGATATTGTAGAACGTAATTCATTTAATTTGGTGCGTAGTCCCCGCGCGTTCTGGTAGTATATCTTGAGTTTGCATCGTTTTTTGGCGGTGTTTGCACTATTTTAGGGTTTCCGTTTACATATTTTATAGTAATATCATATTCGCCATTTGACTTTCGTTTTTCCAGTTCTTCTCTTAGATTTTTTAGATGTTTTTGTTGAAAAATTGTAGCATCGGGGTATATCCTTGTGTTGTTTTTTAAAAGATGACGTTTACTTAGTAATGTTCTGGATGTTGTGGAGTTATTGAATTCTATTTTAAGGGACCTTGGTTTTTCAACACTTGGTTTTCCAATGCGGTAAACGCGTAGCATATCACGGTTTGCGGTATCATCAAGAGCAGAGATTAAAACCGTTACCTTGTTTTTGTCATCTATTAATTTGTTGGCCGCAGTCGTTTCAGTGCTTTCGGGTATATTACAAAGAATGATGTTTTGAGCTCTTTCGCTACGCTCATTAATTTCAGCAATTACCTCGCAAATGTCGAGGTTGTTTTGTGGGGCTGGGATATTTATTCCGATTTCCTTATAAGCCCGTAATTCACCCTCTAGACTAGCAGTTTTATTAGACACCGTTTGCGCCAATCTACCAATAGCTATTAAGAAATGACTTGTAATTGGGGTTAGTTTTGTTATTTGGTCTTTCGTGAACTTATTTGCTGGATCCGTTAAACAGGTATTAAATGCAGCCACAGCATTTTCTACATTTGTTATCAATGCTTCGACATCCATTATGGTAAAAATTGGATTGCAAGTAGAAAAAGGTTATTATTTTTATTTAATTATTTAACTGCAATGGTTTCACTCCCCTGAAAGTTGGTTTACTCCGAGTACCTATGCAATATTTCTATGAGTACTTATTATACTATTTTTATTTAATTATTTAACTGCAATGGTTTCACTCCCCTGAAAGTTGGTTTACTCCGAGTACCTATGCAATATTTCTATGAGTACTTATGAATGACTTATGAACTTATGAGCAATACACTGCGAGACAGTAAGTTTGACAAGGCAGGTAGCAATAATAATCTTCCAGATATTCGCACTGAGTCACTTTTAATTATTATTTTGTTTTCACTTTTGACACTTTAAAATCACTTTTTTAAAAGATGTAAGACCAGTTACACTTGTGGGCAATTGAAGCCACGTTTTAATATACTTTTCGCTGCTTTTGAGTATAGAAATTCACTGGTTTTCTATTAATTTGTATAGAGCGAATATTTGATGTGCTCACCGTGTCACTGTTGTTGTTGTATATGATATTATAATAACATAATCGATTCAACAACATGTGGTAGATGCATGTACCACTGAACATACGCTGTACCAGCATTCCATCAAACGATCAGTGGTGTATGTACTTACCATCACACATTTTATTGTAAAATATAATTTTTTTGAAAAAAAATCTAGAACAATATATTTAGTCAAATATAAAAGTTTTTTTTGGTTCGGTAGTTGTATCTTAAAAAAAGTGTCCTATAAAGGAATAATATTATGTTGAGTACAACCATCAAAAGTTATCAAAAAATATTTTAATTAATTTTTGTGTTCCATATCCAACTCGGCAATACGGAACGGAATCATCTCGGGGTCTGTCTGTAACAGGTGTTTTTTTTTTCAATTTTTTTCCATTAATTTATTTGACGTAAACAAATTAAATTTGTCACAATAACTTTTGTAAATAAGCTCGGTAAGTATTGGCACACTCAAGATAAGTCACCAAACAGAAAAATAATTTTTAAAAAACATCGATAACTCGGGACATGACAACACTAGTGGACTAGTGTATTGATATAATTATTGAGAATGTCACATCACTTTGTTGACTGTATACGTATTCAACAAAACCCTCTCCGCCCCCCTCACCCCCGAATACTGAGAGAAAGGGACACATGCACCTCAGCCTGATAATACCTAAATAAAATTGTCAAAATCGAGGTTTTGTAGTCCTCATTTTTCTACTCCAAAACTGAACCGATTTCCAAGATTTTTTTTAAGAAAACATTCTATGTCTGTTTTTTTTTTTTAAATACATCGTCTTATTTGTATACTGAACGTTTGTTGATGGCGTTAAAAAAAGGCAATTTTAACAATTTTTGAAGGGTTATAACTCCTATAAAAAGTAACTTATCAAAAAAATCAAAACGTACCGACACGCTTGCGGTCAATATTCATATTTTGTAAAAAAAATATTTTTTCTAGTGTCAAAATCCAGAGAGGGAAATGAGGAATACGTTTGTATGGAAAAAACACCACCCGGTTTCCTTTTAATGCTCAAAGCATCCCTTTAACACGAATGACGGAATGAGATCCGGTCCAAAAGAAGTTTTTGATTTTAATTTTTTAACAGCAGCGGTGATGAAAGTGTTTGTGATATTTTGAATATCAACATTCTGTACTATTATCGAGCTTTATCTGTCATCTTTTACAGATGTGATAATGGTCCTGAAGACACATCCCGGAGTAAAACCTCATTCATGTCTCCATTGTAACTACTCTAGCTCACACAAATCAGATTTAACAGCGCACCTACGCACCCATACTGGTGAATAACCTTATTCATGTCTCCATTGTAACTACTCCAGCTTACGAAAATCAAATTTAAAAATTGACTTACGCACCCATACTGGAGAAAAACCTTATTCATGTTCCTACTGCAGCTATTCACGTTCTCGAAGGGGATATTTAAAACATCACATTCTTACCCATACTGGAGAAAAACCTTATTCATGTTCCCATTGTTACTTCACCTGCTCAGACAAATCACGTTTAAAAAGGCACTTACGCACCCTTACGCAGAAAAAACCTTATTCATGTCCCCATTGTAACCACTCCTGCTCAGAAAAAACATATTAAAAAGGTACGTACGCGTCCATAGGTACTTATGAAAATCCTTATTCTTATTCCCATTGTAACTTCTCCAGCTCACGCAAGTCAAATTTACCGCAACACTTGCGGAAGAAGAAAAAAATACTGAAAAATACTGAAGAAAAACCTTAATCGTATCCCTATTGTAACCATTCCTGCTCACAGAAGTCAGATTTACCGGCACACTTATGCAAAGATACTGGACAAATGGTTTAATTCCTTATTTGAAATATGAAAAAAACATCATCTATTAGATATATTTTTGTTTTATTATTAAGTACCTAAGTAGGTATATAAGTTCATTCAGTTAGTAGGTATGTAAGTTCCGTAGTTACAAATCTTAATTTTGTTTTGATTTTTCAAATTAGCGAAAATTAGAAACAGACTTTTTTTAAATGAAAAAACATACACTTAGTAAGACACCACTTTATTTTTGAATTAATAACAATAGCCAACCGGGTTTCGCTTGTCCCAAGCTTCATCAGGACTAAATATCAACTGACTAAATATCAACAGTTGATATGAGGACTAAATATCAACAGTTGATATTTAGTCCTGATGAAGCTTGGGACAAGCGAAACCCGGTTGGCTATTGTTATTAATTCCAAAATAAAGTGGTGTCTTACTAAGTGTATGTTTTTTCATTCAATATGTCACACCCCAAAGTATTTGCTTCCTTCGAAAAAAAGACTTTTTTTACATACTCATCATTTTGTGAAAACTATTAGATCACAGAAATTTATAGTTGTTCTACGATTGATCTATTATGGTTCTATTTTTTTGTTCTTCTAGACACGATTACATTTAATTAAATAATCACTATAATAATGTACCTATTATTTTTATAAGCAATAATTGTTCGCCTGAAACACTCATCCACATTGAAAAAATCTCCTGATAAAAAATACATGACGCCAACGGGACAAATAATATACCTAATTAATTGTGGATATAGGTATGGGTACTTAACCCTTACCACTCATTTTTCGAGTGCCAGCCGACATCACTATTTGTACGCTTCAACTCAGCTGTCGGCTGGCAGTCGACAAGATAAGACGTGCGCGCGCGGTGTATTTTCATGCGCAAAACTTGACATGCGACGTTGTTTCTTGTGATTATTCGATAAAAAAAAACATTTAAATTCACGTTTTAATTAGATTTTGACTGTTTTAAGTTTTTATCTTACTATAAAATAAGCTTTGCAAATTCACATAACCTAAAATAGCGGGAACTTCGCGTGATATGGCATCTGACTACCAAGTGTTTTCAGAAGATGAATCTTATGAAAGTGACAGTGAGTACGAGCATGTTGTTTGTGATTTTGAAGATCCTGATGATGATAGTGTTAACAGCACAGAAGGAAGACGCGAAATAGTGTGGTTTTGTGAGACCTGTTCCAGAAAACCTGGTCTTCATCATGGAGAATGTTTTTAAAAGTACCATACGATGCAAAAATATAAGTACTCCATAATTTTTTCTGTAAACTGTTTTTTATTTTAAATATAAATCATAACGAATGAATTTTTAAAGATTTTTTTTTAAATGCCTTTCAATAAATTAATATTTTGCCACTATTTAAATTGGAGTTGGCTAGTAAAATATATAAAAAAATAATGGAGTGGTAAGGGTTAGTTACATATCGTCGGTGCATACATAATATGAACAATGTAAGCTTTAGTACATTCTGAGATAATCGATAAAAACTGTTTAAAAAAATAACGAAACGGAAAACGAAAGTTCTATTTATGAACAAAGTAGGAAATATACATTTTATTCAGTAAAATAAAATGTTATTTGCAAATATTAATTATTTTGTATCAGAAAATCACATTTTAATGCGATTTTGCTCACATGGTTCATATTCTGTGCACGGTTTTCGTCACATTGTTCATTTTCAATAGCAGCTGTCAAAATATTTCATTCAAGTCTTGTGTTTAAAGTAGAGATTTAAAATGGGAGACTATTATCACAAAATATATTATGTGAATGTAGTGGTGTGCAAAGGATATGACATTTTGTTTTATTATTTATATCAATTTTTGTATAATATATTGGAAAAGTATAAATTATGTGAATGAAACTTTTTATTTTAAGATTCCCAAGTTTTAACGACACACATCTTTGTCATCACAACACCCATATTTACACAGAAGAAAATCCATCTCTAAAATATCTTAAAGATAACTAACTAACTAACCATCACGCCGTTTCTCCGCAGGGGTAGGCAGAGAGGACGGACCGCCAAACAACTCGGTCTTGGCACACATTCCTTGTCTCGTTCACATTAATACAACGTCTCATACATGCTCTTCTATTATTCTGACTCTTGACATGGTCCGACTCAAGTATCTGATTCACTTGGTCGTGCCATGTCTTTCTTGGGCGTCCTCGCCTTCTTCTACCATTCACATTCTTAGAGCTCTGCTAATTAAAACTAGTAACCTCCTGACAAGTTCAGTGAGTGGACCATTGCTCTCATTTTTCACACTAGTTTTAGTAAGTTTATTCTTTAAGAATAAATTTAATAACTCGATAATATTAATAGCATAAAATCATACTTCAATGAAATACATAATAGTAAAATAAACACAATATTATATTTTTTAATGATGTTTTTATTGGAATATAATTACTAAAAAAGAGGAAACATAATTCACACTTAAATTATTTGTTTTTTCTCCCACAATTCTACACATAAGTTAGAGAATCATAAAATGGGTGATGATCCTTATCTATTACCAGTTTTAACTCTTGCAAATGCCTGAATTTAGAATCTGATAAAGCAAGGGGTTTGGTGTATAGAGGCAATGGGGGAACATAGCCAGTCTTGCGGCGTTGGAGCAATTCCAGCCAATCCTTCGACTGGTCTTATTTATAGAGGATATCCCCCGACGATAAGTATTTAAGAGCCCTCAAATCTGTGACAACGGGATCCCCTACTTTCTTTCCCGGTCTCAAAGATGTTAGGTTTGTATTCAATGATTCGTAATTTTAAAAAAAGTCGAAGTGGACATTTTTTATATTGTATGGCTGTTTGGGTCGAGCCATTTGCATGCGAGATAAATAATCACTTGGAGAATATATTGGTGGCTTGAAGTAATGCTCCAGCACCGAATGGACATTGTCGGCTTCCATCATAGTATGGCCCTTCTCCAGAAAAATTTGATCTATTGTGACTGACGATCTTTTAGAGTAATCACTCAATGCACTTGCCAGTATTCTGTTCCGATTTTGGTAATTGCAACCATCGGAAATAAGGATGACATTCTTATACTGTAGGGGTAAGCTCTCCAGTAGTTGATTATACAACTTGTGAATTCATTCGCGGTCACACCTCCATCTGCTTCATGCCACGTGTAGAGAGTGACATCTGCATTGTTTAGGACGTATAATGTGAAGTTGTGGAGTTGAAGTTTCTGCTTGTAGTATACAGCAGACGCTAGTAATTTGGGACATAACAGTACACTCTGCAAGTCCATAGTGACAACTAATGTAGTCTCACTGGCAGATTCTTTTGCTGCATTCTTAGCAATTTTCGCTTGATCCTTGCGTATAATATGCTGCTCATAAACTTCTCCTCCAATAGTACCGCATTTAAAACCCACACAAATATCACATTGATCTTTGCGTGGGTGGTGAATGGAAACCTTTTCAGCTTTTAAAACGTCACTGAATAAGTTTCTGTTGACTTTTGGCACATTATTTTCAGTGCACCAAATACTGAAGACTGAAAGCATGTGTTGCTTCGATAAAAAGAACGATTCCACATATCGTCTATTTGTTTGTGATCTGCAGTAGAGACTCGGAACAACTGCCAGAAGATTAAGCCATTTTTTAATACTATCCACTGCTTTAGTATGCTTGGCAACTTTTTTACTTACAGTGTTAGGGGATACGTTATCCTCGTCATTGACAACTTGATTATGATAGCTCCACCTCCTGAAAGTGCTTTTTGTAATGCTCAACGTATTCATAAACATTTTGTGACACACCTTATATTTATCCCCGTCCTTGGTAAACAGATATACATCACGTCCTTGTGTCTTTTTCGTGCAATCTGCGCTTTCACGACGACGCTGTCTTATAGCACGTACTGCTACAAAGCCCAGGAAATAAGCTCTCTTCTCCGACCAAGTTTTCAATTTCCAAAAACTGTTGAATGTGTGCAGGCGATCCTCTTCCGTTATTTTATGACAATAAAAAGAATTTTTAAGTGCAAATTTGGGTTGTTCGTGTTCACATCTTATTCCCATAGACTTTGCTGACTTCAATTGGCTTTGCTCATATTTCCCGCAATGCTTTTTATATCCGACATACTCTTTGCCCAAGACTCTACATCTCTTATTTTTTTTAATCTTCTGAACAAGTGAATCAGAATCTAATGGTAAAGAAACATTTGTATTATCATTTTCTAGGATCCACTCTCCAGTTAATTCACACAGACTTTTGTCTCCAGAGATAACATCGTTCCGTGTGGAGCCAATGTTATTCGACAGGTTTGGAATAAATTCTCCAGTCACAGGACATAACATCATGTTGTCATACATTTGATTGACTGGTTCAAGATCTTCAACATCCATTTGATTGACTGGTTCAAGATCTCCAACATCCATAACCTCTGATACAGAACTACGTATCGTACTTAAACGTACAATCTCCCTCGTGCGGTTTCGGTACATTCTGGAACAAAATCAAAATTAAATACATAATTCAACATCTTTCTTGCTACAGTACTAGTACAGTAATAAAAATATGAACTCACATAAAAATTTTTGAACTTGTCAGCAAACAACAGTGATTTCTCTACACGTTTCTCTTATTATAGTCAAAGATATATTTATCTGTAAAAGAAGATACACAGATTGAAATATACATTACATAGTACGCACAAATATGACAACAATATAGTAAAATATAGTTAAAAGACAGACAAATACTTACAGATGCCAGTCAGATGATAATGACATGTAATGCTTAGAATAATCATGTATTTCTCTTATTTTTGAGTTAAATTTTAGTATTAAACTTTCCCTGAAACATAAAAACAAAATAACTTTAATATTTTTCCACATTGTGTCAAAATTCGAAGTTTATCACAACACTGGACTCAAATTATTGACGCTTCAAAGGGCAGCCATTTTTCATAAATCCTCGGATGACATTTTGTTACTGTTTTTAGGAAAACACGTGAAATTTATAAAATAAAACATAATAACTTACCGCTACTTTATAAACCAAATGGCCACGAACCGTCAAACAATAATATTATGTCGGATTTATTTATTTATTCACTTCAAAAACAGCTAGAGCGTGTACAAGGTAGAAAATATGCGGGAACAACTTGACAACTGTCAGTGTAATCATAGATGTAGAATATGAACAATGTGACCATAGATGCGGAAAAAAGCGCACATTTAATAATATGAACCATGTAAAATAAGTTCACATGGTTCTTATTGAGATGCAAAATTTTGACTGCCTGCACATGATTCGTTTTCTATCTCCATAAATATTGGTTATTAGGACATGGTTCATATTGTAGAAGGTGGAGAAAAAAAAACTAAAAAAAACTGTATATTTAGTTCATTTTCGTCAAAAACGTTACATTGTTCATATTATGTATGCACCGACGATATTGTGTATGGTCGCGCCTTTTATCGTTTCTTCTATCCTCGTCGATGGTGTGGGACGTAGGTACTTTTGTTGCACGCATAAATTTGTCTAGATATTGACATATCTATGGTTAAATAGAGGACGAATTTGCTACGTACAAAAGCTCGAAGATATCGATTTAGTGAGTGGTTTATTAATGATTGCTTCCCTTTCATCAGTAACAGTCTTTCTAATGTAATACCGTATGAAATACATAACAATTATGTAAAATATATACCGTTTGAGATTATTTCAACAACTAACACATTTTTAAAGCAATGATTTGAAGTGCTTCTAATTCCTTGTGACGTTTCTTCAACGCCTTGAAATTGATCACCGCGCTTTGCCGTGCATGTAAGTAGGTTCTAATTATGTCAACAAAGTAACACATAAACTCGTAAATTTGTATTTGTTTATTGTAAGAATATATCGCTAAGCACTTGATTGATTAGTTTTGACAGCGTTATAACATACTGAGCTACCCAACACACGTGACAGATGAGATTAAATGGGTTTTTTCAAGGTTGATTTACGGCCGCTGTCACACATTAAAACCAAGCGACTAGTAAGTTCATCTAATTACCCCGAGTGAACATCATATACATTTTGAAAAACAGAAAATTTATTTTGTGGTACTATTATTTTTTAGTAATCTCTGAAGAAATGCGAATTGCTTACGAATCATATTGGCTTTTTCAAAAACAAAAGCTATTTAAACTATGTGATGAATATTTTTTATGATATAGATAAGTTTTTCTAAAGACCTTACTTATTTTCACATTAGAGCCATGGATCTTCCCATCCCAGAGAATTTTACCATCAAGACTGAACCATGGTCGCAGGAAGAAAGCTCAGGCGAAAAACAGGCATTTACGGATATAGAAATCCACCTGCCTGGTGTGAAAAAGGAATGTTTGCCGTATGCCGAGAGTGTTCAGCAAACCAGTAAGTGGCATTATCGATTGCATATCACAGAGGTGTTTCAGATGGGTGCAGTCGGAACTTCTATTTATGTTTTACTCTGACAACAAGCTAATATACAGGGTGTATCGGCACTAACCCGACAAACTTTAACCAGCTATTCCTTAGCACATTTGGAGTAAAAAATGTTATGTACACTTTGCTGTCCGGTAACATTTTTTTTCTTTTAAAAACAAAAAATAAATAAAATTTCCACACTCCGCTACTGCCCACAGTATAGGGGTAAAATAATTGGCAACGCCGCGCTACTGTCATCTCTTTCACACATATTCTGTCTCAAGTCCCGTGTGGTTCCCGCCACCCCGTCTCGTATCAGTGGTCAGTGCTGTTTTGGGAGTTCGCATGTCATCAAGTTTCTAGTTTCGTTTTTGTTTTGTTATCTAAGTTTTTACTGTTGAAATATGCCCCTCAATTATCCACCTGCCGAGCAAGCAGATATTGTTTTTGTTTATGGATTTTGCAATGGAAATTCACGAGCAGCCGTAAGGGAGTATCGCATGAGGTTTCCTGGAAGACGCGTCCCACACCATGCTACCTTTGTCCAGGTTTGTACCCTATCAATTGTTTATTGAAACTATTTACATTCATTGATAATGCCAAAAAGCGCTTTTGAAATTTAAACTGGGAACATTAAAAACATAACAAGGGGCCACCAACTTTAAAAATGTAAATTGTACTTTAGGTGATTTGTGTTCAGTGGTCACTAAAAGGCGTTTTAAAAAGTTAATTAATTTTAATCTCTAATAAATGCATCATTCACTGCAATTGAATTCACTCCCTTTCTCACCATGGGATTATTTGAATTACTTGAATTCAATTTCACCCCTGTGAATCCAAGATATCAACCGTACCTAGTTAAGAAAATTATAATTTAAAACACTTTGTTATACATTTTACTATAAAAAAATGAAATAAATGAAGAGAAAACGTAAGTTTTCTGATATGTGCCTAAAATAAGTGTTCTTTAAAAATAAAATGAGTGAAAAAGCCCGCGATTGTTTATTTGACATTATTACTGAGCTGAATAATAAAAGCAGTTGTTATTTGTTGTTTTGTTTCAGATGTATCAACAATTGCGTGACTGTGGCATCGGACGGATTGAAGGCGCCGGCGGAGGACACAACATCGTTCCTGTGGCAGTTGAGGAGAGAATCCTGAACTTAATTACCGAAGACCCCACGCTGTCCGTGCGTCGGGTCGCTCTGATGATAGGACACAGGGAACACATGGCGGTATGGAGAGTTCTGAAGAAGCACGGGCTCAAACCTTTTCACTATAGGCGCTGCCAAGGCCTCATGGAGAATGACCACTTTTCCAGAGTCGTGTACTGCAGAAGAATGCTGCATAATGTCATAAGAGATGCAGACTTCATGAAAAACATATTGTTTACCGACGAAGCACAGTTCACTAAAACAGGAGTGCTAAATGTGCACAACTTGCACCATTGGGCTGAACAAAACCCCAAGCTTGTTCGGGAGTCGTCGAGCCAGGACAGATTTTCCATCAACATGTGGGCAGGAATCCTGGGAAATCAAATACTCGGTCCAATCGAGTTGCCTCCCAGACTAAATGGACCGATGTATTTGGAGTTCTTACAAGTGCAACTGGGCGAGATTCTGGAAGATGTGAACCTCGAATTACTACGGAGAATGTGGTTCCAGCACGATGGAGCCCCACCACACTATTCGATTGCCGTGCGGAACTACTTGGATGTCGAGTTTCCTGGTCGTTGGATAGGCCGTGGAAGTCCGGCCATTGCTTGGCCACCAAGATCACCCGACCTGACCCCCCTGGATTACTACCTGAGTGTATGCTAAGCCAATAGCCTCAAGAGAGCAACTGCTCGAACGAGTGATGGAAGCCGCTGCACAAATTAAAGCAAATCCTGCTAACTTAAATAATCAAAATATAACAAGACTACACGCTTGCATCGAAAATAATGGTAGTCACTTCGAACAAATGCTCCAATAAAAAAATTAACATAAACTACATGTCCGCATTTTCATTTATTATTTATTGGTAAAATTCTCACAATGTCATTCATTTACACATCAATATTACCTACATATCAATATTTAATAAAATCTGTAGAAGAGTATGCCCGTCGGCATTCAACAAGTTTTTCGACAAGTGTGTCGAAAAGCGTCTTCTCTCTTTCCTACACACTAAATATTAATGGTTAAAAATGAGACGACTGATGCTTGTAAGCGCGCCAATACGTAAAAACAACGAAACTCGAATAAGAATTGCCAGGTGGGTTTTTTAATCGCTTTAATCTGACTTTAAACAATAATTAAACACGTAAAAATTATTTAATATAATATTACAGTACAGTACTTTGAACCTTCGCAATAAATTTATTTGATTTTAAGTTTAGTTTGTAGAACTCCATTTCAATTTAGAGATTTTTTTTATTTTAACAGTCTTATTAAAAAATTTATAAAAACAGTGTGTTTATAAACAAGTTCTGCTAGTTGTAATTATTATTACGCGTGACAGCTGTTTCACCTTCTGACGGCATTATCAAACTTTGGTAAAGCCACTTACAGACGACGTAAGTGATAACTTTCTTTTTTTATTATTCTGGCTTTATTGATTTCCGAGTAAATTGTCGTAAATTATTATTTGCTAATCCCAATATTATTTGCTAATGCTAATAATTAAGTGAAATTTTAAACAATGCAATAATAGGATTATTGCATTGTTAATTTCACTTAATGTCGTTGGTATTTCCAACTGATGACTCAGGGGTTTATTTCCCTGAATAATTAAGTATTTTGGGGTCTAATTATTATGCATTTCATTACATCCGATAATTTAAACAATTTTTATGTTGAATTGGGGTAAGTTTTATGGCTAAGGGAAGGAGTGGAAGGTGAGGAAGTACCTGGATATTCAGATCTGGTCACCAAATACGGCTAGTCATTTCAAGCAACGTTTAAATTCTGAACCTGGATATTCAGATCTGGTCACCAAATACGGCTAGTCATTTCAAGTAACGTTTAAATTCTAAACCTGGATATTCAGATCTGGTCACCAAATACGGCTAGTCATTTCAAGCAACGTTTAAATTCTGAACCTGGATATTCAGATCTGGTCACCAAATACGGCTAGTCATTTCAAGCAACGTTTAAATTCTAAACCTGGATATTCAGATCTGGTCACCAAATACGGCTAGTCATTTCAAGCAACGTTTAAATTCTGAACCTGGATATTCAGATCTGGTCACCAAATACGGCTAGTCATTTCAAGCAACGTTTAAATTCTAAACCTGGATATTCAGATCTGGTCACCAAATACGGCTAGTCATTTCAAGCAACGTTTAAATTCTGAACCTGGATATTCAGATCTGGTCACCAAATACGGCTAGTCATTTCAAGCAACGTTTAAATTCTGAATTAATTAATCAATTACGAAAAAGCGTGGGGTTAAGAATATTTTTTTTAAATTATAGTTGTAATTTATTGTCGATTTTTTAAAAAAATTGCGATATTTTAAATAAAATTTAATAATTATTGTTTAAATAAATTAGCAATCTGGCAGCATTCATTTGCAGGTGTTCAATCCAATGCAGTCATGACGTTTGTGTGAGTGCTTTCCTTTGTCTCAGTGTGTTGCGCAGCAGTTTTATATGAACCGTTTTTTGATTCATCGGGATTGTTTTTAAAACTATACATTCTTTGTACCTTCAAATTAGTGGAAATAAACTTAAGTGTGTCAAGCTGCTCGTTATATTCCGGTAATTCTGGAAGGCTTTTAACATAAGCAATAATATTCATAAATCACATTCCGCGAAGTTGTAAATAACTAAATTTATTAAAAAATATACGTTGTAGGATAGCCTAGCAAGTAACATTTTGACAGAGCACTTACGGTGATTTAAAAAACAACGGCGCTGTTCAAATAATCCAATTATTATTATTGATAAGTACCTAAGTGAGGAAAATTGTTTTTAAAAGTGCTCAGAATTATTGGACTTCGATTATAAATTCAGGAAATCTACTAATTAGTTTCTTAGTTTCAAAATTAGACTATTTAATACGTGAAACGCGTAAGAGGTGAAACCAAAGCATTCCAGAGGTGAAACAATTTAGATACAAAAATAAAACTGATGTGTACAATACAAGAAGACAATCAGTGATTCGCATACGAAAAATGTGAATAATCATTATTGTTAAATAAAATATTTCTTTTCTGGTACTGGATTATGTAATACGGGCTTCGTTCGCAGCAACACGCGAGAGTTGCGATGTTGCTTTCAAATTTTGACAAAGGATAAAACAGTGGTGACATGTGGTGAAAATATGTTTAATTAATTTTTTATTTAAAAAAAACGTTACCGGACAGCAAAGTGCACATAACATTTTTTACTCCAAATGTGCTAAGGAATAGCTGGTTAAAGTTTGTCGGGTTAGTGCCGATACACCCTGTATTTACTAACAAATTTTTAATCTTTGTGCAACAAACTACATCAGCATTATAACATTACTTTACCAAGCTAGTTTAATATAATCAATTATATTTGTTATAATTACTGGCGATTTACAAGGATTTCCCAGGCATCGTTATTAACTGCTCATGCAGCAACGGCAATTATAGATGATTATTTTTCATCTTGAACTGCATGTTTGACGTCTATTTCTGTACAGAAAAAAAACTCCTTTATTGTATTTCAGATCTATTTCGATATAATAAACCTCATCGGATTACGGATTTTTATTCAATGGGATTTTGTACCCGCTTAGCAACCGCAAGTAGCTTATCAATTTGTTATTGTTTTATTATTCCAGGTAGCATTAATGTTGAGACTGTACCCATCAAAGCAAAATCAGAATCCCGAGAAGAAGATGGAGGGGCAATCACTTATGCGGAAATAAACATAGACCTGCCAGATATAAAAAAGGAATGTTTAAAGCAGTCTGAAAGTATTCTCGAGACTGCAGGTAAAATTTATTTTTGGTTTTCTGAATTAATTTAAATAATTATCTAGTTATTATAGACACGTACTTATTATTATCTGCCATCTTTTTCAGAGATGATAACGGACCTGAAGACGCATCCGGGAGAAAAAACTCATTTATGTACACACTGTAACTACTCATGCTCACGCAAATCACATTTAACAGTTCACTTACGCACCCATACTGGAGAAAAACCGTATCCATGTGTCCATTGTAACTACTCCTTCTCACGCAAATCAAATTTAACGATGCACATTCGCAGCCATACTGGAGAAAAACCTTATTCATGTTCCCATTGTAGCTACTCGTACTCACGAAAGTCACATTTGACAGAGCACTTACACACCCATACTGGAGAAAAACCTTATTCGTGTTCCCATTGTAACTACTTATGCTCACGCAAGTCAGAGTTAACAGTGCACTTACGAACCCATACTGGAGAAAAACCATATTCATGTTCGCATTGTGACTACACCTGCTCACATAAGTCAGCGTTAACAGTTCACTTACGCACCCATACTGGAATTAAACCTTATTCATGTTCCTACTGCAGCTACTCATGTTTTTATCAGGGGAATTTGAAACGACACGCTCTTACCCATACTGTAGTAAAACGACATAAATGCTCCCATCGTAACTTCTCCTGCAGAGGAAAATCACATTTTAAAGTCCACTTACTCACCCATACTCAAGTTAAACTTTAATGTTCTCACTGCAGCTATTCATGTTCTGTAATAGGAAATTTGAATAAAAATTAGGCATAAACTTTAAAAAGTCTCATTTGTAACCATACTGGAGAAAAAAAAAGTATTTGTTCTCTTTGTACGTACTCCTGCTCACCCAAATCAGTGTCAAATGGGCACTTACATACCCATACAGAAGAAAAACACTTTACAAGTAACCGTTTAAACCTTCTTTCTAACTTAAGTCAGCGTTATCATTGTGTGTGTACCCACAAAGCCTGCACTTATAACCCATACTGGAAATAAACCTTATCCATGTTCCGACTGCAGTTTTTCATGTTCACAAGTAGGAAATTTTAAAAGTAGGATTTCGACCCGGTCATGAGGAAAACTATTTATGTTCCGACTGCAATATCCACGTTTTCAGAAATAATAATTAATGCATCATACACTTACCCACACGGCATGAAAACTTTATCCATTTTTCTAAGATAAGTTTTCCAAACTGACATTTCTGGCATCATTTATTTTAACATTCTTGGTTTGCCATTGTAACTATAAATTTTGGTTATATGGTTGAGTTTTATAGAGATAATTTTGAAAATATTCTGAATAATCCTTATAATAAGTTTCAAGAGTTGGTGAAAGACGAGGTGAAACATTTGTTACGTAGCGGTTTAAATCTAAGTAAATAATAATAATAGAAGAATAATTGATGGACACAAGTAGCTGCTGCTATCCTGACAGTCACTTAATTCTCGCCATCAGCGTTTCGCGTGGCCAGAAACGGCAAACGGCAAACTACAGAAAAGCAATCCGAATACAAGGGAATATCCAGACTATTGTCCGGATAATCACACTAAAATCCTTTTAACTAGGCGACACAGCATAAACTCCTGGCTAAACTTCTCAATGAAACTAACTCGAATGCACATGTTTTAACGTGTACGTTGCACGTGGACAATGGCCGCCTACACTTCGCTCACCGATTGAAGAACTATGTTAGCTTCACCATCCTATCCCCTCTCCATGTGTTTTCATAAAATCAGTTCCGATTTCGTAATTTAAATTCAGAGTGAAAGATTGAACTTAGTTAGGATTATATTTTGTACCCGTAATGCTTTGCATGCCCCATGAGTATAAGATGTGTTCTATGTGATAATCCTTTCTTCTTTTTTAAAGTTGCCCTTCGCTATAATATAACGTTGAAATCTTCTTGACTTTTCGTTGAGTCCCTTGTCTTTACTGAACCCTTTGTCCTGTTCTGAATGATGGTTGCAGAAACTGATAGCTGACTCCACGCCTCGAGAGAGAATCGTCACGCCTTAATAAGAGCTAGCCGGAGGTAATGCTCAGGGATAGAACACCTTATCCCATCTATGTCGATCGACTTATATTCAATGTTGGGATTTAACTTGGTCACCGTTCTTTCATTCTAAAGTCTAAGTATATTACACATTGCAAAGTTGATATATTATTTTGTAAACATGAAAAATAACAACAAAAAAAAAAATTCAGTTCTAAACCCACAGATACGAAGACTTCAGTCTATTATGAATACATAAACCTAATATGTCAGTAGTCCCTAGTTGTAGACATATCAAATAAAGCTTTTCAAATGTTGGACTTTATTTTAAGTTTATTTATTGACTTTCATAATATAAACTTTCATAATATTAAAACTTTGTACGTCACTAGTAAGTAGTCATATCTAGTATTATTCCACAGTTTGATTATCAAATTATGAAATTATTTACATTAACACACACTTGAAAGAATGCTAAATAATTTATTTTGATGTTTTAGAGTTGGAATTTTAAGAAAACGTCTCTAGTACTTCTACCTAGCTTACTTATTTAATCAATTAAAATTATCTGATCGAATAATTACTTCAGTTGTAAAATTGCATATTAATTCGTAGTTAAATACAAAAATGGTTGATAATACAACAATACTCTTTTGACAGTGTTAATATGTTTTGATCTACTCCCGTCAAAATTAAACATTTAACCTATTTAACGTGAATCAGTACACATAAGTATCACCAAGTATTAACAAGAAACACATATTTTTAACGTAATAGTGTTTTCCATTGAAAGTGTTCGTGTACTGTGTCAACAAAGGCAAAAACAAATCGACAACTCCGAACATTGTAATAATAAATACTTACCTCTATACCCATCGGTGCAATCCAGAGGTGACCAATCTTTCTCAATATGCTTTGCTACAAACGCCAACTGACTACTAGCGATGGCGTCACATGTCACTCCTGCAGTAAGCAGTTTCACTACGAATGCGGAAGGACAACTGAAACCACATTTCGCAAAACAAATAATGAGAAAAGACGAACCTGGCGCTGCCCAAACTGCAAAACTTCACCCCAACCAACTGCTACTCCAAACAACTCCATAGAAGACGTAATGATTGAAATTAAAAAAATATCCTCTGAACTCACCTCTCTCAAAACTCTCAACAGCCAAGTGAAGGAAGATATGTCAGATTTAAAAAAATCTGTCGACTATAACAATACAAAATTAAACGAATTTACAAAAAGATTCGAATTATTGGAACAGGCGATGAGCAAAATCGATCGACTGGAAGAAGATGTATCCTCCCTGCAATCAACAATCAAATCAATTCAAGATGATTCCAAATTCAAACTAAATGAAGAATTAGAAAAAAGAATAACAGAAATAGAAAAAGACCAAGAAAGAAGAAATAAAGAATCCAATAAAACATGTTTAGAATTCCGAGGAATTCCGGAATTTAAAGAGGAAACAACACAATCCCTGGAGGACATCATCTTCAACATCAGCAAATTAGTGAAATGCGACCTCAAAACCAACAACATAGAGAATATATTTATACAGAGTCACTCCGCGAAATAAAAATAGACCTCCAACAGTGAAACCCAGAACAGTGATAATTCGTTGTAACTCAACGGCTTTAAAAGAACAACTACATAACGATATCAAAACATATAACAGATCTTGTGAACAAAACAGCGATAAACTAAATAATGTTATAATTGGATTATCGGGTCCCCGCTCGCCAATCTATGTTTCTGAACTCCTTACCTTACGCGCTAAACGATTATGATACCTAGCGCGACAGTTCACAGCAGAATGTAAGTTCAAATACATTTGGTCTAAAGCCGGTCAAATATTCATTAAGAAGGATGACAATTCACGACCGTTCCTAATAGATTCCGAATTGGCTCTATCAAAAATATGACTATCTGTAAATTTTATTACTCTTTCGTACGATATTACCACTTTCAACCGAACTAAACAGCTGTCACATCCTGAACATCAACTAAACGAAATACGAACAGATAAAATATCTCATAAACAACAATTTTATTTCTTAGGTTCTTCTTATATTATAATTATTTATATTGTTATACTTTTACTATGTGTAATAACTATAATTCAACAACAGATTAATATCGGATATTTGAGAATAATTATTGAATATTGGAAATGTAAATCCCTGAACCTTACGTTCCCCCCTGAATGTACAAACCACTCGAATTCTAACCAAAAAAAAACTAAAAAATCTTCAAACCATTTATCTATCAAATACTACATCGAACAAATTTAACGATTTGAACTTTGATGAATTAATTATTATTATTATTATTAAAATCAATAACTTAATATTTCAACCAGACCGCATAATATCAACAGAGACATTCACAAATGATGAGTCAAAAGCTTATCAGCTTCCTAACTATACATAAATTCCGACAAAAATAAATATAAATAAAAATATTGGAATTTCAGTATTCGTCCACAGGAAATTCAGTATTGTAACGATTTTAGAACACGGACGGGTTGTTTCGGAGAATTTAAACAATTCATCAAATTTCAACGCTCATTTTCGGGTTCTGTGAAAGTCCTATTCAAGTTCTGTTATTATATCATTGTAGGCTAGTTGCTTGAAAAAACTTAAATAAAAACAGAACTTGAAAAAATCTTTCACAGCACTTGAAAATGAACGTTGAAATTTGATGAATTGTTCAAATTCTCCGAAACAACCCGTCCCTAATATTACACACTAACTGTATTCAAACCGAAATAAAACTCGATAAATATGTTTATCACATTATTGCCATTTACAGAAAACACGAATCAATTATTGCACTATTTAACATTGGGCAATATGAACCAAACACAAGCATTATCTCCATCTACTTCCACCAAACAACATAAATTACCATATTATTATAGATTAATCTTCCTCTTTGCAACTGTAACTATATGCCTAGTCAGAGATGTGCTTTATTTCAAATAAATCCATTTCAAATGGAAATGCAAAATGCAAAATGGGTATTTTGCATTTTGCATTTTAAATGCATTTCTAAAAACCATTTTGCATTTTGCATTTTAAATGCTTTTCTCAATGCATTTTCCATTTTAAATGCTTTTTTGCAAGATTCTCCCTGTTATCTCCACTCATCTTTTTATCATAGGCCCCGTATATCAGTCAGTCCTCAACCTCGCTATGAGAGATAATTTACGTCTGTCAGTGATACCATTAAAAAAATACAGATTCAAATAGTGAACACGGGGCCATGATGCTGTATTATTAAATTTTAGATAGCAGTTTCTATTTTTTACGTTGCCAATATTAGTCCCAAGCAAATTTTTTACCCTACTGTTAGGCACATGTTCATCAAATAATGCAATATTTGTCTTCCGAGTTCAGCACCAGTTGAATGTCTCTTTTCAAATGGAGGTATAATCATGAGACCTCATAGAAGAAAGATGAGTGATGATGTTTTTGAGAAGCTCGTTATTCTAAAATCTAATAATGGCTAAGGCTACATAACACCTATATAATATAGAATATATATTGGTTTTCTCAAAGTTGTATTATATTATCTGTGGGTTTTCTAGTGCGCCTGCTTGGAGTTTTTTGTGACAATCTATGGTCAAATAATGGGTGCGCAATAGAAAACAACATTTTATATTGTCTGATCCTCACTGTCCTGTATTTCTTTATTGTTCACTGGTGGATGTCCCCTCACTAGAGAGTTATTACACAAATGATGATGGCCCTAAGAAAAAATCATTAAAAATGACAATATTTAATAATAGATTCTATTATATTCCACTCAAATACAATTGTTTTTTACACAGGACATATCAGTATGTATGATTTGTTATTCCACAAGTTGTTTTACATTGATGTCCATTATTAAATGACAAAGTTGTTTAAAAATTCAATAATTATTTTGAACCTGAGAAACCATTTTGCATTTTCAATGCATTTTGAAAATAGGTATTTTGCATTTCAAATGCTTTTCTAAAAACCATTTTGCATTTTGCATTTTCAAATGGAAAAGTTTTGACCCATTTCCATTTTGCATTTCAAATGGTTTTGGGTACCCATTTTGCACATCTCTGTGCCTAGTACTCAATGATCTTAAGATACATAATAAATATCAAATAAAATGGTTTAAAACGCAAATACTAAAACGCATAAACTAAACGCATAACGCATATACTAAATGGTTGATTGGCTTAGGTAGGGAGGAGTCTGAAAAACTATTATATAATGTCACTTAAAACTATACATGTTTACCTATTAATGTCACATTTAGTAAAAACTTAATATAAGACTGATAAACTATTATATAATGTCACTTAAAACTATACATGTAACTATTAATGTCACATTTAGTAAAAACTTAATATAAGACTGAAAAACTATTATATAATGTCACTTAAAACTATACATGTTTACCTATTAATGTTAAATTTACTAAAAACTTAATATAACTATACTTAATTTTTAAAAAAGAGTAAAAATTAAATTACATTTGGCATTTCACAAACATTTGGTTCCTTAGAACAGGCAATCTGCCTAGCTAGGAACTAAATTCGACCTAACACTTGTACCTACTCATTTTAAATATATGATCTTATAATGCTATGTTATTACTGTTATGTCTGCTTTAAATGTATCTAATGTAAAAATAAATAAAAATAAACTTGAACGAGATGTTACTAAAGTTATTTTAGTTTTATCAAAATACTACTAATGCCATATATGTGTGTACGTTACTTATTAAATAAACGCCAGTTCACTCTGTCTCCTTGTATAAAAAGACCGTGTTTTTTAAATAGGTTATGGACCCCGCTAATTCTAGGCGTTTTAATAATCAGTCACGAAAATAGACAAATTGTGTATGTGTTAAAAACTATTTTTTTATTGTCTCGGATATATTTTTCGTGTTGGGAATAGGGTTAAGGAGTTGTTGCGGACTCATTAAGTGTTGGATATTTTTAACAGAAATGGTGTCTAATTCATAGCTCGCAAGTATAGCCAGGCTGAAAGGATCAGAAAACTACGATGAGTGGACGTTCGCTGTGGAAAATTTACTTATATTAGAAGATATTATGTAACAGTGCATAAAGTCCGAGAAAACTGTGGATATATCAGTAGCAGACGGTGCGAAAAAAAAAACCATGTTAAACCTCACAATAGATCCATGTCTGTACGTTCATATCAAGCAAGATAAATCAACTACAGATTTATAGAATAGGCTGAAACTGAAAAAAGGCTTTCTAGACGCATTTCCTTATTAGGGAGTTTAGTATTAATTCGCCTTGAAACTTGTAACACAATGCAGGGCTACGTCACGCAAATTGTTGAAACCGGACAGAAGTTGTATGAACCGGATTTAATGTAAAAGACAAATGGATTGGCTGTTTATTACTTGCAGGTTCACCAGAATTATTATATTCAATGATATTGGCTATCGAGCATAGTGGGTAAGAATCAGTGCAGATGTAATAAAAATGAAATTAATCGACATGGCAGAAAATGACGCCGAATCGGTTGGTGCATTCTCCGCCATGTTATCGTTGTAAACAAGCACATTTTAAAAATCAGTGTCTTGTTAGTGAATCAGAGGAAAACAAGAAGAAGTCTAATGCAAGTCTAATGTTCAGCGGAAAGTTTAATAAAATTGACTGGTATATATAATGGGGTGCTTGTGTTCACATGACACCGAATAAAAACATAGTTTGTAATGCGTCGAATAAAACGAGTATTAAAGAGATAATAGCAGCTAATAAGATGGCTATGCCAGTTTTATGCTCAGGAGAAGTTAATATTGTGACGTTAACCCAGAAATGTAAGTACGAAGTAATATTAAAATATGTTTTGTGCGTACCTAACCTTAACACAAACTTAATCTCTGTCAGTCAGTTTATTTAAAATGGCAATAAAGTGGACTTCAAAGAAAAATGCTGCTTTATTTATAATAATAATAATTAATAATTTTTAAAAAGGAAGACAAACATTCCCGGGTTACGACTAACTTGACAATATTTGAAAATCTCCTACTACCACCACAGTAGGCTGAAAATGTTGATTGTCTTGTGATGGAGGACTTAGCCAGCCGAGGAATTGAACACACTACGCCTGGGTGTTACCCAAATGCGATGTCAATTCGGCCACTGACCGGTCAGAAATAAATAGTTGCCAATAATAAACAGAAATAATTAGTTGCCATAGCAGATATGACAGATAGTGTTTATAAACTAAGGACGGAATACAAGTTAAAAGTTCCTGAGAGTATAGTGTCTAATTTAGCGGTATCAGGCAATACTTGGCACCGCAGATTGGGTCATGTTAATATTAATTACTTGAATAAAATGACCAGTGCTGTAAAAGGAATGAATGAAAGGAATGACCGGTCGGTGGCCGAGTTGATATCGCGCTTGGGTCTCACCCAGGCGTAGTGTGTTCAATTCCTCGGCTGGCTAAGTCCTCCATCACAACACAAGCAACATTTTCAGCTTACTGTGGTGGTAGTAGGAGATTTTAAAATATTGTCAGGTTATTCGTAAAACGGGAATAATTGTCTTTCTTTAAAAAAAAAAAAAAATATATATAAATCTTCGAGAAAAAGTTGATATTGGCAAGAAATCATTTACAGTTTGCTGTGAGGGAGTACGTCTTCCATTCACAAATGCTGGTACAAGAAGCAAAGAATTACTTCATTTAGTCCACACTGACTTTTGTGGACCTATGGAGCATGGATCGCTTGCATGATTGTAAAGTAGCAAATACAATTTTAGAGGCTAAATTCAATATTAACAAAGAAAATAAAAATTGTGAAAGTCAAATACCTCATTGGTGGACTTATGTATTTGGCGGTGTTAACAAAACCTGATAAAGCGTTTGCAATAAGTTTTCTGAGTCAATTTAACAATTTCTATAACAAGGAAACTTAGTTATATGCTAAACGAATTTACAGATATCAAGAAAACTAAACATTTTGGATTGAAATATACTAGATGTGGTAATTCAAAATAAGGAGAATTTGTTGATGCAGGTTGGGGAAGCCATATCAATGATCCTAGGTCTTATAAAGGTCTATGTTATAGTTTAGCTGGATGTGTTGTTTCTTGGAAAGCAAATAAGCAAAAAAACAGTTGCTCTTTCGAGCACCGAAGCTGAGTACATCGGTGTAGCTGAAGCTTGTAGAGAAGTTATATATTATTTAAGTAATTTGTTTAAAAAAATAACTAATGAGTCAAACACCATATCTTCATTTAATGATAATCAGGGTGCACTTAAGTTGTCTTCAAATAAAAGCTTTAACCCATTGGCCTCCGAATTGTTTAGCTAAAAAATTGTCCTTCACATCCGAATTAATTTTGTACCAAAGTTTTAAATCTGCAGTGGTGTACTAAATCTTACATAACTTTCAAACTAAACATGCAAACGAAACAATTTTTTTACTTGTGTATTGAATTAAGGTATGTAAAAAATATATCCAGTTTTTTAAATAATAATATGACTAAACGAGGATATAAAAATATATATTTTTATAAAAACCATTTTTTTTTTCTTTCTTTTATAATTGGATTAAGAAAAGTTTTACATTAATCATATTTATTACAATAAAATATATTTTTTCAATTTGGGCTGATGTTAGCCGACCACCACGCATTTTACGAACAAGCTTGTCAATTACCGAATCACACGCCATTTTGAAAAAATTCAATGACGCTGAAATACAACAAAATTTCAATCGTAAATATCAGGAAAAAACTGTACCAACGGAGTCCTGCCAATTACTACGAAATCAATGCTTAATTATCTACAGAGCGATTGGCATTTACAATTTTAAACACAGGTGTCAATAATGCATCCCTTTTTCGTTTTTAAGCCGACAGACATCAGACCCTCTGTCGTTTGATTTTAAGACACATCGCCGTACACACGCCGGGACGGCGTCGTTTGAGCCCAATGGGTTAATAAAAGAACTAAACACATTGACATAAGATACCACTTTTGTAAAGAATGTGTGAATGATAAAATTGTAGAACTGAAGTACTCGTATTTGGAAATAGCTGAAATGCAATATTAATCCTAGAAGCCTAATCTATTTTATAGGTACATAAAGCCTAAACATACGTCTCAGAGGCGTACACATTTAAATGACAGCCTGTAGGTCAAAATATACCTACTTGTGCCCTTTTCATTGATTGAAATTCAAGGTTGGTATATAAACTAATTAAAAAACACAGTTTTATCACTGAAAATTACTATCACAGGTATTTAACACAACGAATCAAATCATTATGCTTATATTCAAACAAAAAAATCATCTTCTTAAAAATCAACTTGAACATATGTTTTTTTTAAATAAACTTATATTTTTTTAAAATTAATTTCTTATTCATAGGGCAAACATTAAAAGTAATCATGTTTTTAATTACTTGCTTTAATTTTAGAGCAATCTACACAGACATCAACTTTGTGCTCAGAAAATACTGACTTTTTGCACTTACATCACACTAATTTCGACATTCTATTTTTTTAGCAGCAAAAAGCTCAGTATTTATGTTTGTTTGGGCTCTGGTTCTCGTGTCTGAAGTTTATTACCTGAATCAGTAGGTTTTGCGAGAATTTGGCTTATATTTTTAAGTCGGAGCTTCAAATCTGAATCCAAGGCTTGACCGAATCTGTGCTGAGTTGTTTAGTGAATTCTTTTTTGTTTAAGGGTTTATTTGATCATGTTGTGGCCATAAATTACAGCATAACTGACAAAAGTCATGTTAAAGATGCCATAGAATACAGCCATTGATCATCTATTAGTTTTGCAACTGCACCACATTGAGGAGCAAATTTGATCAAATTTATCTACTCCTCCTTTTGTTTGGTTCTAGAAATGAATCATGTCTGGTTTGCCACTTGAATTATTAATTATTGCATTTTCATCACAAGATAAAAGGTAAACCATATTTGCAAGTTTTGGTTTGTACGATAGAAGTGTCAGAGGGCCATCAAAACAAAACGTAGAATTGCCAACAGGTCGAGATCTCGAGTTCTTCAATTTTTCGTGAATTTCCCGCTTATTTGATCGAATAGTGCCCACTAGATTTAATTTGAAATTTGAGCTGGTCCTCGAAAGGTGCGGACTTTATTCATAGCTGAAGTTCTGTGAGATGATTGACCCCTATTTTTTGACCAAACATCCCGCGTCCATTCTTACATTTCCAGGAATACGATAATTTCGCCCCGAGTTGGCAGATTGCAAAGCATGAGCAGCATCAAATGCTAGGTCAGCTTTTGAAATTTTGAGTCGGCTTCTTCAGTGGGAGCATATTCTTGTAAATGGAAAGCCTCTTCAGTTACATAGTTATTCTCATCTTCGCTTTGAATGTCGTCCAAACTGGCTGTCCTCGTCTTCAGGAGCTGATTCTCCCAGAGAAAGACTATCTTCTTAGTCTAAGATTTTCAAAATATCGTTACTGTTTAATATATTAGACCATGACATATTGGTATCTGAAACAATGCCAAAATAAACATAAAATGGATGAAAAATTAACGAAAGTAAAAACATATAATCTTAGTTAAAAGTTACACAAAGCCTAAACAAACGTCTCGCAGGCGTACTATACCTGAAAAACTCAAAAATGGCTGAACTTACCTTAGTGATGCAGGTACCATCGGTAAGCTCCCGTCGGCCACTAGGTTGGTTAAAGAGCACGAGGCGCTAACTTAAGCCGTTAGAAAGAGAAATAGAATTTAAGATTGTGTGTACGCCTCGCAGGCGTAGTTAAGGCTTCTAGGGTTAATTTTTCGATAAATAGTGTTCCACAGAAATAATATCAACGGTTCCAGTGACATAAATGTAGCCGGGAGCTGGGCAAGCAATATCGACCATCTCTACAAACTGAAACGTCAGATGTCAGACCAGTCAGACTAATGTGTGACACAGTCTCCTTTGCTTCCTTCTCGTTTGTAATTGTTGTTTCGTCTCTCTAAAGTAATATTATACGAACTACACAAAAATTAAAATTTAACTGCTTCTGCTTTTTTATGACGTTTTTTCAACGTCTTGGAATTGACCTTCGTCCTTCGCCTTGTATGTAAGTAGGTTTTATTATATTAACTAAGTAACACTTAAACTCGTAAATTTCTGCTTGTTAATTGTAAGATTATATCGCTCAACACCTTATTGACCAGTTTAAACAGTATTCGCGATATAACACGAGAGACAGACGAGACTACATGAGTTTGTTCATTGTTCATTTACGGACGCTGTCAAACATTAAAACCAAGCGATAATTAAGTTCATCTTATCTATACCCTGTCACATCAAATATTTTTTTTCCTTACATCAAAAACGGCAAACCTTTTTTGTGGGACCATTAGTTATTAGTAAACCCTGAATTGATGAGCATTGCTTACGAAACGTGTTGGTTTTGTTAATAATAAAAGTGTTGATTATTTTTAATAATATTAACGGGTCAAAGAGAAAGGTTTTGTTACAGATTTTACTTGTTTTTAGCTGAGAATAATTACTATCACACGACAGTACGCTATCACAGCAGTGACATGAATCCCAACCCAAAGAGTGTTTCCATTAAAACTGAACCATGGTCACGGGAAAAAGGCTCAGGTGAATTGGCCTATAAGGATGTTGAAATCCACCTCCCGGATGTGAAGAAGGAATGTTTGCAGTATTCCGAGAGTGTTCAGCCAACTAGTAAGTTGCATTGCATATCAATGAAGTCTTTAATTCACATAATTAGAACAGCTGCTTGTTCTTTACTTCCCCTCTTGGCGTCCATTATTTTAATAATAATAACACAACATTTATATAGCGCAGGTTTGTGTTATTTCACCTCAGCTGCCCTTTTGATTTAACCTTCAAAATATTGCTTTACTCGCAACTCATGAAATGAAAAAACAATTACTTAAATAATTCACCCAAACGGGTTCTTAAGAACCTACTTATATAATTAAAATAATTTTTCATGAAGTTATTTTATTTTCCATTTTCAAATTTTGAATTATAATGTCCCGTGATTTTTCACAATATTTCACATCTAAGCTTGTTTAATGTGACCATTGCTATAAGTTTGAGAAATATTAACATTTCAACAACGTTACGCCATATCAATATTTCAGATGCATATCCATATGTCGATTTCGACATAATAAACCTATCCGATTATTGATTTCATATTATTGGAATTTGTATTGTCTTTGGTAAGGTAAATATCTTTCAGCAGGATCTTGATTAAACTACATATATGAAACAATCTAACAATAAATACAAATTGTCATACACATATCTCTCATGTCTTTATATAATTTACATTAGTTGTTGTTCTGTTTCAGGTAGCATTAATGTGGAGACTGTACCTACTAAAAAAAAACCACGACCCCGAGATGAAGATGGAGGGGGAATCCCTTATACGGAAATAGACATAGACCTGTCAGATGTTAAAAAGGAATGCTTAGAGCACTCTGAAAGTATTACCGTGAGTGCAGGTAAAATGGATTTTTTTTATCTGAATCACTTTTAATAATCTTATCATTTCATCATAGATACCTACTTATTGAGCTTTATCTGCCATCTTTTTCAGACATGATAACGGACCGGAAGATGAATCCGGGAGAAAAACCTCATTCATGTTCCTATTGTAACTACTCGTGCTCACACAAATCAAATTTAACAGTGCACTTACGCACCCATACTGGAGAAAAACCGTATTCGTGTTCCCATTGTAACTACTCGTGCTCACGCAAGTCACATTTAATAGTGCACTTACGCACCCATACTGGCGAAAAACCTTATTCATGTCTCCATTGTAACTACTCCTGCTCACGAAAATCCCTTTTGAAAGTGCACTTATTCACTCATTCTGGAGAAAAACCTTATTCCTGTCTCCATTGTAACTACTCCTGCTCACGCAAGTCAGATTTAACGGTACACTTACGCACACATACTGGCGAAAAACCTTATTCATGTCTCCATTGTTACTACTCCTGCTCACGCAAGTCAGATTTAACGGTACACTTACGCACACATACTGGCGAAAAACCTTATTCATGTCTCCATTGTAACTACTCGTGCTCACGCAAGTCACATTTAACAGTGCACTTACGCACCCATACTGGCGAAAAACAGTATTCATGTTTCCATTGTAACTACTCCTGCTCAAACAGATCACTTTTAACGGTGCACCTACGCACCCATACTGGCGAGACGCCTCATTCATGTCTCTATTGTAACTACTCCTTCTCACGCAAATCAAATTTAACAGTGCACTTACGCACCCATACTGGAGAAAAACCGTATTCGTGTTCCCATTGTAACTACACGTGCTCACGCAAGTCACGTTTAACAATGCACTTACGCACCCATACTGGAGAAAAACCTTATTTATGTTCTTATTGTAACTACTCCTGCTTAGAAAAATCGAATTTAACAGTTCACTTACGCACCCATTCTGGAGAAAAACCTTATTCATGTTCCCATTGTAACTACACCTGTTCACGCAAAACAAGTTTAACGGTACACTTACGCACCCATACTAGAGAAAAACCTTATTCATGTTCCCATTGTAATTTCTCCTGCCTACGCAATGCAGATTTAATGGTACACTTACGCACACATACTGGAGAAAAACTTTATTCATGTTCCCATTGTAATTTCTCCTGCTCACGCAAGGCATATTTACCTATACACTTACGCACCCATACTGTAGAAAAACCTTATTCATGTTCCAATTGTAACTACTCCTGCTCAAAAAAGTCACGATTAACGTCACACTTACGCACCCATACTGGAGAATAACCTTATTCATGTTCCCATTTTAATTTCTCCTGCTCTCTCAAGTCATATCTACCGAAACACTTACGCACCCATACTGCAGAAAAACCTGATTCATATTCCCATTGTAACTACTCCTGCTCACGCAAGTCAGATTTAACGTTACGCTTATGCAGTCATTCTGGAATAAAACGGTATTCGTCTTCCTACTTACGCTCTTCACGATCTCGAAAAGGAAACAAGAAAAAAGTCACATTCTTACCCATACTTGACATAAATACCTTATTTATGTTCCATCTGTTACTATTCCTGCTGACTAAAGTAAGCCTTAAGGCGATCCCATACGTAGTAATGCAAAATCATGTGTTTTTGGTTTGAAAATTTGGTCACCTAGAAATGTTTCAGATGCTTTAATTAAATACTGCGAGTAGAATACATCTTGGCCTTTGAAATAATCGAGTATTTTTTAGATAAGTCCTTTTATAAGCCCAGAAAAAAAAATGTAAAGGCCTATGAAAACTGCTTTAAAGTTCAAAATCTCCTACTTACGAACCTATTTTCGGTTATGATTTTATTGTATAGTGTGGCCAATTAAGTTATTTATAAAATTATCGATAAAAAATTAAATATTTATGCTTGAACATCCACAAAATAAAATAAAAGGCACTTTTTTAAAAGGCAAGTTTTTTTCTTGCATAAATCAAATCTGGCGGATGGTGGTAAGCGGTAATTTAAACCTTATCGCCATCTACGTAAAGTTTGTTATTGATAGCGGCTCAATTTGAAATATTACACGACGTAGTGCGTCGCCTTAATATTGTGTGTGTACCTATAAACGGTGCATTCTTAAAACTAGTACAAGGAATAAATCTTGTTCATGTACTGGCTGCAATTATTCAAGTTTTCGAAAGGAAAATCAAAACACGTTTTTACCCATACTAGCAGAAAACCTTATCCATTTTTTTTTAAATTGTCTTTCTAACTCTCTCTCTCTCAATCTGCCTTTGTAACACATTTTACATCCTTCACAATTTAAATTTTTTTTTAATATTTTTAAGTTTGCATAAGAAATTTTCAGTTTATTTAAAAGTGTTATTACTATAGAAAAATGTGACAACATAACTAAGACCGTGAATTTATTACGAGAAAATCATTTTGAATTTATTCAGAATAACCCTCTTCATAAGTGTCAAAAGCTGGTGAAAGAAGCAGTGAAAATTTGTTTTAGTGACTTATTTGAAAATTAATAAAAAAAATTGAAGTAACCCACTGGTACCTAAATTTAATGGTTTATTAAAATTTATAAACAGAATAAACTTATTAGGCAACTAGTTTTATCGAGACTTTAGATAAAATGGATTTTTGTTTGTCTGAATCAGTTTTAATAAACTAATCATTTCATTACAGATACCGACTTATTGAGATTGATTCGCTATTGTTTCCAGATGTAATAACGGTTCTGAAGACACATTCCGGGGAAAAAGCAATTTTAGACAAGTGTGGCGAATTTTCAAAAATTATAATCATAGAGTATTTCTTAATTTCTGAATGAATTTTAGTTAAAATGTTATTTTTTTGAAACCTTAGAGATTATCACAACATTGTAAATGTGCATTTTTTATATTATTTAAGATTTATTTGTATTACTTTCGTGTTATCTTTATTCTACTTTACTATTTCAAAAATACCCTCTGACGTCTGAATGTTACGCCAAATAAAAAAAAAACCAAAGCCCAACAAAATTTCACATAATTTTCTAAGCAATACATATTTTGAATATGTGGAATCAATAATCCTGGTGTGAAAGGGTTAAGAATGCGTTAGAATTAGTCAATAACTTAAGGAATTTGGAAATCCCTAACAACGCTAAGTTTGTGTCCTAAGATTTAATTAATTTATTTCCTAATATCCCAATAGAATAAAATAAATCAATTTCTAAAAATTTGTTAATTTCTTCATTTTCGCCGAAAGTGCTGATGTCTAATTTAACCTTATTTTTCGATGTAATTTTTAAACAGAACCAAACGCAATTGCGAAAAACTGGAATTTAAATGCATCTTTACCATTTCCCCGAAAAAATATTTATTTCTTGAAGAAAGTAAGTATGTTTTAACTAAGTGTTATTTAAAAAAAATCCATACTAAGCATGCAGCGGAATTCGACACCTTTATGTTCGTAAAAAACTTTATTTATGACGAAAGCCTTCCAGATATTTACAAAAGCACAAGTCTGATGGAAGCCTTCGAGGTATTTACAAATGCACAAGTAAATTTTTTAAGTTAACACTTAAAAATACTAAATTATAAATACCAGTCACCACACCACAAGAAAATCGATCCATATCTAGTGGATATGTCAAAAAATCAATGTCAATATTCAGTGATACTTTTTTTTCATTTTAAATATATTTATAAAATAATTAATCAATTTACAGAGTATAATCAATGATGTTAACAAATATAATTCATACAATTAGTTTTCACTGATTTTACTGCAATAGGTATATATCATGAACTACACAATAACAGTGTTAATTTTGGTTTACATGATCATTATATCCATACTTACGATTTCATATAGTTAGTTGCCATTAGAGAAGAAATAATATTTTGAGACGGTACTAAATCGTCAAAAAATGGCAGCACCTTGAACAAATACCTAGACTATAAGTATGAACGAATCTGTCACTGTCATTTGCCATTTTTGTCAAGTGCTTGGTCGTTACCCAATCGATGTTTTTATTTACCCGTTCGTCTATGAATCTTTTTCATAATGATTTTTATAGGTACCTATGCCTTGGCAAAACTCCTTACCTGATGTATCTTGATCGGTACGATTTCGTTTAATATATGAGGTGGAACTATCAAAACAGCAGTGAAGATGCCAAAGCATAAACTCTCAAAGCCCTGTCTCTATTCATCAATTAAAACGTATGTTGCAATGTGAAGTAAACACACATTATACATTCTGTATTCTATGAGTTAACGGTACGTTGTAAAGATGTATTATACGCGAAATTTACTATACCTAACAGTAATACACATTCACATTCGGTACTAAATAAATATTGTAGTTAAGACTTAAAGTTTTTTTATTTTTATATATTTACTCCACACAGGAGGCCCTGAAGAAAATAATTTCCCTCAGGGCCTATGTCATCTTTGGGGATGCTGTGTGGAGGGTCTTTTTGTGGAGAGGAAGGAGTGAACATGGGTCTTGAAGAGTCCCATGTTGTAGGAGGGAGGAAACACAGAGGCCGGCAGTTCGTTCCACAGCCGAGCTGTTGAACTTAAGAACGAATCGTAGAAGCGACCCGTTCTCATGTGACAAGTGTCAACTGTGTACAAATGTTGGGCGCGCATTTGGCGTGTGTCCCGACTACGCACCGGTGCCGAAGGGATCAATGACGCTAGTTCCTCAGAGCATCTTCCATTGTAATACCGATAGAACAAGGACAGCATACCTACTTGACGCCTGTGCTCTAAAGATTGCAGTCCGTTTGTTAAGATTGGGGAATCTATCAAACGGACCGCCCGTTTCTGCACAGAGTCAAGGGTTTTTTTCAGGTATTTTGGGGCTCCAGACCAGAGATGGCTGCCAAATTCGACAGTAGGGCGCACTTGCGATTTGTACAGGGTGAGCAGTTGTGTACTATTAAAGTATCTGCGGGCCCTGTACAGTACGCCCAGCTTCTGAGAGGCCAACTTTACTCTGGCTTCGATGGAGCCCCCGTACCTGAGCTGGTCACTTATAGTTACACCAAGCATATTAATGGAAGGCCTGTTCGGAAGATTGCTTCCGTTGAAGGAGACTAGATTATCATTTGGATCCCTTTTAGACGTAATCAGACAGGATTGGGTCTTTGAAACATTAAATTCGACGAGATTATTTTTACCCCAGGAGGAAATACTCTCGAGATAACCGTCCGATCTCTGCTTCAAAGCCCTCCGAGCCGTTGGAGTTTGTGTGCCCTTTGGGGGCTTGTCAAACAAAAAGCTATCATGAACTGTACTGTCATCCGCGTAACAATGAATCGGTGCACATGTCAAAAGGTCATTGATGTGCAACAAAAACAAAGTCGGAGACAGAACCGATCCCTGTGGGACGCCAGCATTTATGGAGTGCGAGGAAGAGGTGAAACCGTCAGCAACCGCCTGAATCGACCTTTCCCTTAAAAAGTCAGCAATCCACGTACACAGGGATGCGGGAAGTCCGTAAGAATGCAATTTGTTGACAAGTCCTCGGTGCCAGACCCGGTCAAAGGCCTTGGATATGTCTAGTGCGACCGTTTGGGTCTCACCGTGACGTTCCAGGCACCGCCCCCAAACATGCGTCACATACGCGAGAAGATCACCGCACGAGCGGTTCCGCCGGAATCCGTATTGACGGTCGTTAATAATTTTGTTCTTCTCGAGGTATGTGAGCAGTTTGTCGTTGATCACACGTTCCATCACTTTGGACAGAACTGATGTGATCGCTATGGGGCGGTAGTTGGCCGGGTTGGAGCGGTCACCTTTCTTGGGAATAGGGTGAATTACCGCTTTTTTCCAACCAGAGGGCACAGTGCCACACTTCAGGGACATTTTGAAGAGCTTTGTCAAAACTGGAACTATTTCCGCAGCACACCTCTGCAATACCAGGGCAGGTATTCCTATAGGTTTATATTATTATCTTAAATACAAAACTGAATAAAATGCTAGATAACATACATTTTATATACTGAATAAAATGCTAGATGCTACATTTTCGCTATTTATGTAAAACAATGAGAGATTGCAGGAACAGAATGTCAATTCATCAAACATACAGTCAAAATTCACAATACCTATCAGTAATACGCATCCACAAGCCTGTAATAAAAAGATATTGTAGTCTTTTTTACTAATATTTTGAATATAAAACTGAATAAACATGAAACATTTTTGCGTAACGTAAACATTGAGAGATGGCACCTGTCAAATAGTGTCCGCCATCTTAAAACTGTCGAAATCGGCAAAACCAACACATGTTACTTACGGCACCAACGACCAAAGTAGAACACGTCACTTTTTCGTCACGATTAGACACACTGGGTGAAAAGGTCTAATGCAAAATGAGTATTAATTAGTTCGTTTTGTGACTTTTTAACATTTTTTTTAATTTTTTGATGCATTGTGCAAAAAGTAACCAGCTCTAACGGTTCCAGTGACAGATAAGTAGCCGGTTCCATCTCTATAAACGGATATGTCAGATTAATGCAGGGGCGTATAACTCCCGCATGACCTTGTAACCCTGATGGGAGGAGTTATCCTATACCCAAATTCTTATAGACAAAGCTGTTGTGGCTGAAAGCTCAGATCTCATTGGCTCAGAGCAAAAATTGTAGTTTGATCTCTCGCTCTCTACCATAGCGACTTGTGTAACAGAAAGAGAAGCTAAGCATGTGAAGCTATGCTGTGATAAAAATTAACGGTAATTTCCAAGACGCCATTTGGAAAGTCGAAGCCAGTTGAAGTTTTTAGCGTAAATATTTTGAATTTTGAAAATCGTCTAACCCATCTAAAAGTAATGTTGCGTGCTAGAATTCTTCAAGGTGATAAATTAATTCCGTGTTGTGTTAAAGATTGCTCAGATGGATTCGATAATCCGGTGCTAGCAAGAAGCAGCAAGAAATACGTTTGTTTGTGAGTGTCATTTCGCAATTCAAAGCAAAAATACGGTACTTTTGGGAAAGTATGTTTAAAAAAGAATGTTTCGCAACGCTTTATCTTCCAGTCATAATATAATATCCTGTCTATCTCCACCAACTGAAAGAAGGACCCGAACCCGTTGTTAAATACAGGTACTTACCTCTTGTTATTTGATACAATGTTCCTGATTCCTGAATGTACTTCATTGGCTAATAATTTAATTAATTTTCCTTTTCAGACCTTATCCGTATTCCGACGCGATACTATACCACGTAATAGGATGCTAAAACTGTTAAATAAAGCCACGATTACATCAAACAAGGTTATTTAAACCTCTCCAGAATTGCATCATGTAAGTATTCAGATTAAACCAGCATTTTCCATAATGTTTGCTGACGATAAAGCTGTGGAAATTATATGAAACCCTTGCAGGAGAATTTGAATAACTTCTAGTGCTGTGGCAATAATAATTAACACTTAAATTTGTTACTCTTCTAATATTTATAAGATGTAAGTCACCTGCAGTACGCTTGAATAGTGTGGAATCCTCATTTGAAGGAATATTCTGAAGATATACACCTAATTTATATTGCAGTGAAACTCGCTCAAGAAGTTTTGTTTTCGCTCCCTACAAATTCTGCCGAAACTGAATAAAACGCTATTTTTTTCCCATAGAAGAAAGTTCAAAAGTTCAGCAGTGAATTATTCCATCACCATGTCCCCTTTTTCTTAAAATATTTTTAATTAATTTTATCCATGAAATTTATTAAATATGTGTATAATACTAGAATAGTGTAATCATTGGTCTCAAATTTTGTCTTTTTCTAGGTAAGACGAAGGTTATTTTGAGCTGCATTGGTCCGACGGCAGCCCTTTCTCCCAGGAAACAGAAGACGCACTTGGAGATTTTGGGGACCAGACGGCAACTGCGATATGTATAACATTTGTAAATATATATATAACAGACTTTTCTGTAGGCCTTTTTAAGGTATACAATTCCGTAGCACATTATTTTGCTATTCTCATAAGGTCTCGCCAGCGTTAGCAATGTAAGCGAACAAAAATAATCTTTATATCGACTTTTCTCTGATTTTTATCAATATGTGTCAATGCATGTTTTATTTACCTAAACCTTCCGGAATAAATTCTCTAAAAGATGCTGACAACCTTATCGAAATCAGTCGCATAGTTAAGAAAAACTAAGCGGATAAACAGACAGACGCGAAGGTCACTTTATTTTATTCTATTTATAGATAACTGATTCCACCACGAATTCTCAGTATCCTAAATAGAAATATTAATAACATGTTCTTAACTTCTATTTCATAACATCTTTTGTTGTTTTACAAGCTATATTTAAAAGCTTTTATTATGTACACGATTTTTATTTCTTAAGTAAAATTTTAGGGCTCCTTGTCAAAACCAGTTGATGCCTAGGCCTTAGGAAGTAGATGGGCGATCAGTGTAATCAATAATATTTTGATGATTTGTATGTATGCGTAGGGTGGATTTTATGAAAGATAGTCTTACGTTAGTTTAGGTATTATCACCCTTGGAAATTCAGCACCCGAAGCGGACTGCGAATTGCGCCCGCACAGAGTCAGCCCTGCCTGTAATTTTTTTTTTATTACTTGACATAGTGAATATCTTTCAACACGTTGAATATGTATTTTGTGTATATTATATTCTTGTATTTTTGTGTAAGGTCAAATTAAATCCTATTAAGTTTTTGCAGTAAGACAAAAATCCTGGGTTCGATTCCTAGTTGAGACCGTTACTTTTTAATTTTCTGTGTCTTATTCTGTTTCATGTTTTATTTAGATATATTAGTATTATCTTCTACTTCAATAATAAAAAAATGCTCATTACATCGGCTGTACTGACTCTGTTTTGTAATACTGTCCATTGTCTTTTTGAATATAAAAAAAATATTTTGATGTGTGCAGGCTGTGGGTTTTTTTTATTTTCCTTTTGCTTCATTCCAATATTTTTATTTTTTAAATATAATTTTTTTGGGCTAGTGAATGAACGATGTTAGCTGGGAGCAGTTATATTGTCTATGTTTGCACTTTTCTTAAATGGCCTTGAGATTTCCTTATGGTCAACGATATATTTACCTGTCTGGACCAAACGATAGTTTTATCTGTGGTCGTCTGTGGTTAAGGGGGTGACAAAATGGGGCCATACAAAAAGCCCGAAGATACCGATCTAGAGAGTGGTTTATTTATGTGCTTTCCTCTCATCAGTAACAGTTGCACCGTCTTTCTAAAGTAATAACATATAAACTTCATAACAATTATGTAAAATTTATACCACTTAAGTTTATTTCAACCACGAACACATTTTTAAAGCAATGATTTAAAAATTGAAGTGCTTCGAATTCCTTGTGACGTTTCTTCAACGCCTTGAAATTGACTACCGCGCTTTGCCGTGCATGTAAGTAGGTTCTAATTATGTTAACAAAGTAACACTTATACTCGTAAATTGGTGTTATTTATTGTAAGAATATATCGCCAAGCACTTGATTGTTTAGTTTTGACAGCGTTATAACATACTAATCTAGCCAACGTTTACCGTGTACACACGTGACAGATGAGATTAAATGAGTTTGTTCATTGTTGATTTACGGCCGCTGTCACACATTAAAACCACGTGACTAGTAAGTTCATCTAATTACCCCGAGTGAACATCATATACAATTTCAAAAACAGCAATCTTATTTTGTGGCACGATTAGCTTTTAGTAAACTCTAATGAAATCCGAATTGCTTAAGAATCATATTGGTTTTTTCAACAAAAAAAGCGATTCAAACTCTCTGATGAATATTTTTTATGATGTAGATAAGTTTTGATACAGACGTTACTTATTTTCAGCTGAGAATAATTACTATCACATAAAAGGACCCTATCACAGTAGAGCCATGGATCTTCCCATCCCAGATAATGTTACCGTCACAACTGAACCATGGTCGCAGGAAGAAGGCTCAGGTGAAAAACAGGCGTTTACTGATATAGAAATCCACCTTCCTTATTTGAAAAAGGAATGTTTGCCGTATGCCGAAAGTGTTCAGCAAACCAGTAAGTGGCATTATCCATCTGTTTGTGTTTCAGATGGGCGCAGTCACAGCCCCTACTTGTGTTTGACTCTCCTTTTTATCGCCTATAATACAGCGCGGTACTTGTAAATTTTTCCAAGTTGCAATCTAAGAAAACGTTTAACGAAATTATGCTCAAAAACAGTTTCTAATTCCTGAAGCTATAAGCTGTAACACAAAATCATCTCACTCCTTAAATTTTTTTGATGCATGTTATAAGTAAATAAACATTTTCTCAATTCAAAACCCAAAATTTTGCTCCCCGGGAAGAGATAGAAATCTTTTATCTGCAACCGTTGTTAAGTCACACAATTCAGAATACTCACAACAAGTTAATATATTTACCACGAAATTTTTAATCTTTGTGCTACAAACTACGTCAACATTATAAAATTACTTTGTTAAGCTAGTTTAATACAATCTATTATATTTGTAATATTTACTGACTACTTTTATCAGGGATATTTGAAATTCTGTAGATTAATTTGTTTTTACGGACATTCCCGCGTATCTCCATGCATAACCTTTCTAGGATTCTTCAGGCATCGTCAAGCTGCGTGTACGTCTGGAAAACTCATTTTCAAAATACATTGCCCTTGGTATTTTAGTGGAAATATCTCACTGTTTATAACAAGAAAATTGTAGGCCATTAGAAAATATATAAACTCTAATTGCAACGGCAATTATAGTTATTTTTTATCATCTAACTGCATGTTTGACGTCTATTTCTTCATAGAAAAAATAACTTCTTTACTGTATCTCTATCTATTCGATATAATAAACCTATCGAATGACGGATTTTCATGCATCAGAATGTGATATCCGCTTATCAGCCGTAAGTAGCATATCAATTTGTTATTATGTTATTTTTCCAGGTAGCATTAATGTGGAGACTGTACCCATCAAAGCAAAATCAGAACCCCAAGAAAAAGATGGAGGGGCAATCACTTACGCGGAGATAAACATAGACCTGCCAGATATTAAAAAGGAATGCTTAGAGAAGTCTGGAAGTATCCTCGAGACTGCAGGTAAAAACGATTTATAATTATCTAGTTATTAAAGATACGTACATATTGAGCGTTATCTGCCATCTATTTAAGACATTATAACGGACCTGAAGACGCATCCAGAAGAAAAACCTTATTCATGCACACACTGTAACTACTCATGCTCATGCAAATCACATTTAACAGCCCACTTACGCACCCATACTGGAGAAAAACCGTAACCATGTTTTCATTGTAACTACTCCTTCTCAGGCAAATCAAATTTAACAGTGCCCATTCGTAACCATACTGGAGAAAAATCTTATTCATGTTCCCATTGTAGCTACTCGTACTCATGCAAGTCACATTTAACAGTGCACTTTCGCACTCATACTGGAGAAAAACCTCATTCATGCTCTTATTGTGACTACTGCTGCTAACACATGTCAGCATCAACAGTTCACTTACGGACCGATTCTGAAATTAAACCTTATTCATGTTTCTACTGCAGCTTTTCATGTTTTTATCATGGGAATTTGAAACTTCACATTCTTACCCATACTGTAGTAAAACGACATAAATGTCCCCATTGTTACTTCTCCTGCAAAGGAAAATCACATTTAAAAGTGCGTTTACTCACCCATACTGGACTTAAACCTTAATGTTCTTAGTGCAGCTATTTAGGTTCTGTAATGGAAAATTTGTAAATTCCATTTGGAAAAAACCTTATTCATGAGTTCCCATTATAATTAAACCTGCTCATACAAGTCAGCGTTAACAGTGCATTTACGAGATTTAAACCTTATTTATGATCCTACTGCAAATATTAATGTTCTCAAAAGGATTAAAAAGTAGGCGTAAACTAAAAGGCACGTTCTTAACCATATTGTAGAAAAACTATATCCATGTTCATTGTAAATTTATATAGTCAAGTTCTTACCCATACTTGACATAAAAACCTTATTCATGTTCCAACTGTAACCTCTCCTGCTCACTAAAGTCACACTTATCATTGTGTGTGTGTACGTATATAGCGTGCACCCATACTGGAAATTAATTTTATCCATGTTCTGACTGCAGTTATTCATGTTCACGAGCAGTCAGATTTTGACCCGCTCATGAGAAAAATTATTCAGGTTCCGACTTAAATATAATTTTTTTCAGAAAGAATAATTAAAGCATCATATACGTACCCATATAGCATGAAAACCTTATTCATTTTTCGAAGAAAAGTTCTCTTAACTGTTTATCGCTTTGTGATGTCATTTTTATATGTTTCTTTGATTTACCTTTGTAACAATTAAGTTTGGTTATATGTTTAAGTTTTATTTGACAGTGTTATTATATTGGATGAAAGTGACTACATAAATAAGACTATGGGCTTTTTAGAAGGGGATAATTTTGAAAATAATCAGAAACTCCCTATTAATAAGTTTCAAGAGCTGGTAAAAGAAGCGGTGAAACATTTATAACATAGCGGTTTATATCGTATTAAATAATAATAATAGTTGAATACGCTACATGCTAGCTCTTTGCTCTTAGATCGCCGCAAGTAGCAGCACCTGCCGGTCACTAAATTCTCGCCATCAGCGTTCCGCGCGGTAAGAAACAGAACTAATCGCCCACGCCGTTAGCCCTCACTCTCCGGCCTCATCCTCTTTCGGAATCCTGACCTCAGCATGTCAACACGCTGCTTCGGGTTGTGGTCCCTCGCCCCAGAAGCAATCTGGATTCAAGGGAATATCCAGACTTACGTCTTGAAAATTACATTAAAATCCTTGCCTTTTAACAAAACGACTCCTGGCCGAACTTCTCAGCGAAACTAACTCGTACGCACATGTTTCAACGTTTACGTTGCACATGGATAAAGGCCGCCTAAACTTCGCTTAGGAACTGTCTTAAAAATCATGTAAGCTTGACCATCTTATCACCTTTCCATGTGCTTTAATAAATTCAGTTCCGATATTACGTAATTTAGATTGAGAGATTGAACTTAGTTAGGATTATATTTTGTACCCGTAATATTTTCCGTGCCGTTGTAACGTTACCCTTTGCTATAATATAATGCGGAAACATGACTCCCATGTATTTACTGAACCCCCTGTATGGTTTGGAATGATAGTACCAAAAAATGATAGCTGACTCCACCCCTCGAGAGATAATCGATATGCTTTTATAAGAGCTACCCTTAGGTAATGCTCAGGGATAGAACCCCTGATGCCATCTATGTCGATTGACTTATATTCAAAGTTCGTATTTAACTTGGTCACCGGTCTTTCATTCTAAATTTTAAGTATATTACACGTTGTAAAGATGATATATTAAATTTGTTAAAATAATAAAAAAATAACAAAAAACCAAAACTTTTTGTCTTTTATGAATAAGTAAATCAAATCTAATATGTCAGTAGTTTCTAGTTGTAGACATATGACTAAGTATTTAATGACTTTCATAATATCAAAACTATCAGTATAATTCCATAGTTTGCTCATTAAATTACGAAGTTCTTTCGCACGATTGAAATAATGCTAAATAAATTCTCAAGATATTTAAGAGTTGGTATTTATATATAATGTCTAAATAACGGCTTCCTACTTTGCTCATTAAATTGTTTAAAATTATCGAAACCACGACTTTTTTTTAATTATTAATTTTAATTTGTTTAAAATTATTAATTTAAATTATTATTAATAATAATTAATTAATTATTGAATGCTACTTAGTAAGCAGTGATATCAATAATTCCACGATTTAAAAAGCTTAGAAAATTCTAATGATATATAAGAGTTGCCATTTCCAGAGAATATATTTAGTTCGTCTACCTACTGTTCTAATTTTATTAATCAAAAAAGATTGGATCGAATAATTATTTCCGATTTAAAATTACATATTAATTCGAAGTTGAATACGAAGATGGTTGATATCTGAAATGAGATGTAACTGCTGCTCTGATTTACAGATACTTATGCGGAACGTTAATTTAGTAACCGGTTCTTCAAAAAGAAATAAAAGAAACCGTGGGTAAGTTTCAAGAGACTAGTGGCTTTTTAATTTTCGATAAATAGTGCAATAATGAACCAGTTCCATAAAAAATATCAACGGTTCCAGTGACATAAATGTAGCCGGGAGCTGGTACAGGAATATCGATCATCTCTACGAACGGAAACGTCAGGATTCAGACAAGTCAGACTAATGTGTTACAGAGTCTCCTTTGCTTCCTTCTCGTTTGTAATTATGTTTCCGTCTCTCTTATGTAATATTGTACGAACTACACAATACTTGAAATCGAATTGCTTTTACTTTTTTGATGACGCTTGTTCGACGTCTTGACCGTCGAGCTTTACCCTGTATGAAAATAGGTTTTATTTATACTAACTAAATTACACTTAAACTCTGAAATTGGTGCTGGTTAATTGTAAGAATATATCGCTTGACACCTGTTAGATCAGTTTAAACAGCATTCTCGATATAACACGAGAGTATTTGAGAGAGGTTTTGCTACATTCCTTTCTTATTTTTAGCTGAGAATAATTATCATCATACGACAGGACGCTATCACAGCAGTGCCATGGATTCCAACCCAAAGAGTGTTTCCATCAAAACTGAACCATGGTCACAGGAAGAAGGCTCAGGTGAAATGGCCTATAAGGATGTTGAAATCCACCTCCCGGATGTGAAGAAGGAATGTTTGCAGTATGCCGAGAGTGTTCAGCCAACTAGTAAGTTGCATTGCATATCACAGAAGTGTTTCCGACGCAAATAATCAGAACAGCTGCTTGTTCTTTACTTCCCCTCTTGTCGTCCACTCTTTTAATATTTGTATAAATATTTAAAGTTACAACATGAAATATTATGTTGTTTATATTCAAATATTGTATAAGCTTACTCAATAAATAATAAAAAAATCTTTAAACACACGGTAAAGAACCAACCTATATAAGTAAAATAAATTAACGTGAATTTATTTTTATTTTCTATTTTGAATATTTGAATTATAATGTCCCTTCTTTTTCACGGTATTTCTTGTTTAAGCTAATTCAATATACCGTTGATATTAGACATAGATAAATCAAAATTTCAACAACTTTACGCCGTATCCATATTTCAGATATAAATCGACAAAATAAACCTATCCGATTTTTAATTTATGTATGATGGGAATTCCAATGAGCTTACTACTGAAAACTTCAAGTATCTTATCAGCAGGATCTTGATTAAACTATATAAAACAATCTAACAATAATTACAAATAATCATACACATAGCGCTCATGTCTCTACATATATTGAAATAGAATTATTTGCTGATGATGCTAAGCTATACAAGCCAATAAAAGTCTAAACGATTGTGTCAATTTACAACATGATTTAAACAATATATGTTTAAAAATATTTTTATTATTATATCCACCTAATGCCAACAAAATCAACTATATCTAAATGTTTCAAAATGTCATCACATTGTCTTTTCGAGAAATAAAAATAAAATATTTACTTAATTATTCTTTAAACCACGACAACATTGCAGCAGTCTCAAATATTTGTGATCTCGGAATAACCCTTGATAGTAAACTACTATGTAACCTTCATAAACATCAAATCACAAATTGAGCAGCTTAAATGTTAGGCTTCATCATAAGAAACACAATTTTTTTAATAGCATCGATATAATTAAGCAACTCTACTTTGCCTATGTACGAAGTCATTTGGAGTTTGCATCAGTTGATTGGTCTCCATTTTACATAAACAAAATCGAAGCATTTAAAAACAAATTCATAAAATATCTTTGTTACAAGTCATTTGCAAGATTTAATAATTATGCGTGTATCTTTATGTCTCTATTGTTTATATCTCTATTATGATTTGATTTATATCTACATCCTCTCTTCATGGCTATAAATGTATTGCTTTGTAAATTTTTCATTTTATATAATCTTTTGTTTTGCATAATTTTTTTAATTCATATTCCTTTCTCACAAATTTAATTTACTTATTCCATATTATGCTGTCTCAGTAGAGGTAAAGTTACAAGGAGGAAATCCATAATTGGTTTTATTTTACTATATAATACTTATGTACAAACTGATAATGTAAACAGTCGATTTCCCGAAAATAAATAAATATTAACATTTTGTTGATGTTCTGTTTCAGGTAGCATTAATGTGGAGACTGTACCCATGGAAATGCCAGAACCCCGTGAAGAAGACGGTGGGGGAATTCCTTATACGGAAATAGACATAGACCTGCCAGATATTAAAAAGGAATGCTCAGAGCACTCTGAAAGTATTACCGAGAGTGCAGGTAAAATGGATTTTTTTTCATCTGAATCAGTTTTAATAATTTTATCGTATCATTATAGATACCGACTTATTGAGCTTTATCTGTTATCTTTTCCAGGTGTGATAGTGGTCCCGAAGACACATACCGAAGTAAAACCTCTTTCATGTCTCCACTGTAACTTCTCCAGCTCGAGCAAATCACATTTAACAGTGCACTTACGCACGCATACTGGCAAAAAACCTTATTCCTGTGCCCATTGTAACTACTCCTGCTCACAAAAATCTTTTTTAAAGAGGCACTCATTCACCCATACTGGACAAAAACCGTATTCATGTCTCCATTGTAACTACTCTTGCTCACGCAAGTCAGATTTATCGGTACACTTACGCACACATACTGGCGAAAAACCTTATTCATGTCTCCATTGTAACTACTCCTTCTCACACAAGTCAGCGTTAACAGTTCACTTACGCACACATACTGGTGAAAAACCTTTTTCATGTTCCCATTGTAACTACTCTTTCACAAGCAAATCACATTTAACACTGCACTTACGCACCCATACTGGCGAAAAACCCTATTCATGTTCCCATTGTAACTACTCCTGCTCACGAAAATATCTTTTAAACCGGCACTTATTCACTCATACTGGAGAAAAACCATATTCATGTGCCCATTGTAACTACTCCTGCTCACTGAAGTCAGTTTTAACGGTACACTTACGCACCCATACTGGAGAAAAACCTTATTCATGTTCCTACTGCACTTATTCGTGTTCTCAAAAGGGATATTTAAAAAGTCACATTCTGACCCATACTGGCGAAAAACCTTATTTATGTCCCCATTGTAACCAATCCTGCGTAAGCAAATCGCATTTAACGGTTCACTTACGCACTCATAGTGGCGAAAAACCTTATTCATGTCACCATTGTAACCAATCCTGCGTAATCAAATCGCATTTAACGGTGCACTTACGCACACATACTGGAGAAAAACCTTATTTATGTCTCCATTGTAAATACTCTTGCCCACGGAAGTCAGATTTAACGGTACACTTACGCACCCATACTGGAGAAAAACCTTATTCATGTTCCTACTGCAGCTATTCATGTACTCAAATGGGACATTTAAAACGTCACATTCTTAGCGATACTGGAGAAAAAACTTATTCGTGTCACCATTGTAACCTCTCCTGTTCACGAAAGTCAATTTTAGCGGTACACTTACGCACACATACTAGACTGATTTAATTTTTTTTAAATTTCATAATAGGTAATGTATGTTTTATAATTAAGCACCTCTGTAAGTATCTAAGTTTCAACTTACAAATATTAATTTTGTTTTGAATAATAGAATTAGCGAAAACTAGAATCGTGCTTTTTTATATACTCGGCTCTATTATTGCTCGTATTAAGTCTACCGTTGAGAATATTCTTGCTTATGTCAATTTATGCGAAAAATCGTGGAGTTGTGCAAAAGGGTATTTGTCTGGGATCGTAGTCGCGTTCCAACGCCTGTAATACCCAAAAGGGCATCATTCTTCGTTGTGTTTCTTAACCATGTGAAATGGGCTGGCCCAACTACTATTTGACGGCCGACACATTTTTTTAGCCGCTTCCAAAAGATCCGGTGCCAGCTTGCGGGCTTGATCTGTTACAGGCGGTCCCCTTGTTTCAATTACATGTGTAAAATTATGTTTACGATCATCTGGAGTCTTCATGTCGGGTCGTGTCAATGCAGGGTATTTATTTTAAAATGTCTCGGTATTTCTGATTAGCAGATAACGTCGAGATGCCGGATGAGGGTCCTTGAGAATTCATTCCTCCAATCTGTAGTGGACTGTTCCGTTAATGTTGCGTTCTTCAGGTTGTATTTTTCGTGATCCTGCTTGACCTTGGAAGTACGGATACCTCAGCACCGGTGTCGATCAAAAATTTTTGTTGCCTTATGAGTTCATGGATGAAGAGACGACATGTATGTTGAGGACAATCGCACGTCCCTACTGCGGTTTTCCGTTGTTGGTTCCCGACTTGTTGCTATTAAAAGTACATGGTTTAGTGCAATAGTACGATTTGTCAGCGAATTTTACATGATATTTGCAGTAGCCGTTTGAGGTATTGTTGGTGTATATTGGCCTACCGCATGACCTGGATCGAGGTCGTCGGGCGGAATTCGGGTACGGGTATTCTCGGCGTGTGCTGGGATTGCTGTTTTCATTATAGCCTTGAGCCTGTCCGTGACCATCTCTTCGAGTCGTTTTGAGTTGTTTGACTTCGAGAGTGAGTGACGAAATTTGCTCATGCAAACTCTGGTGTACAGCACATACGTTTAAATCTACGTTCCGAATGTTTTCATTACGCTGTTTTTCGTCTACTGCTCCACATTGTATTTTTGGTATCCTTCCAAAATTTTATCTGCTGCAGACGCAAGTTGTAACAGGTTGTCATCGGGTAGTGCGGCCAATATGTCCTGGACCTGTTTAGGTTGCCTTTGCAGCCAAAGTGTGAGCAGCGAGTTCATGCATGAGTCGGAGTAGTCCATACGGTTTCCTGTCATCGAGCTGTAGTCCGGTTAGAAGACGAGTTAGTAGGTTTTCTTCAGAATCTTGTAATCTCTCGATGAGTGCTGATTTGAGAACAGTGTACTTGTCTGCTGCAGGGGGATTTATGACTACGTCGCTCACGGTTCTGAGGGTGTCCATATCCAAAGCGGCAACAATAATGTTATATTTGGTGAGGTCATCCTTGACTCTTGATTTTGAAAACTGGCTTTCAGCTTGTGCGAACCAAAGTGCAATATTGTCGCGCCAGCAAACGGGTAGTTTAACCTAGAGTTTATGGCTGTATCCATTGCTGTATTATTATCGCCAGTTTTGTACGATATCTGGGTGTCCTCAAACGATACATTGTTCTGGTAATAAGGCAAGCAATAGGCAGTGGAACAAAATATCAAAATACTGAGGAAACAAAAGCAGTGACAACAATAAGTTTAGATTTTGAAAATGAAATTGTGAAAATTCAGAAAAGTTAGATTAATGGTATCCAAAACTTCTCAAAAATCCCTTAGTCCTTAATCTAGAGTTCATAAAATGTTAACAAACATAAATGTATTGTGACGAGTTCAAACTGTTTTGTCAACTAATTTAATAAACATGTGACAATTTTATGCGCTTGCAAAATTTAAAAAAATTATATTTGAATGTTCGTATTAGAATTTAACTGTACATTTAAGGCGATCCAATACCAAGTAACTCAAAATCGGATGTTTATGGATTGAAACTTTGATTGCCTAAGCAAATACTACGGATGCTTTAATTAAATACTGCAAGTAGAAAACATCTTGGCCTTGTCAGCAAACGATCATTTTTTTGAGAAAACCTTTTATCAGCCAAAAATCAAGTATCAGGCCTAAAAAAACTGTCTAGTGCAAAATATCCCATTTACAAGCCCATTTTCGGATTTTTTTTACTGTATAATGTGGGAAATTTATTTTTTCATTCGATTATCGGAAGAAATTTTGATATATGTACCAGAACTTCACAAAATAAAACAAAATATTCCTTTTTGCGTTGTTTATTTTTACACGAATTTTTTATCGATTTTCGAGGAGGTAAACATTGAATTTGTCACTGTGAAATAACCTCTATGCCGTCTACGTAAGGGTTTCAAGCTTTTGTATTTATTTACCGCCCTGCGCTGGCGGTATGAAGACGTTCTTTATTTTAGTGCCGCTCTGTTCTGTGAAATGTTTTCAACTAAAATCAGTTTACGTGTAATCGTTTTTTTTTTTAAATTCCTAGTTTTATACAATGGGGAGGAAAGATAATAAAAAAAACTGGGTACGCTCAGTGGCCTAAAAAAAATAAAAAAACATGCTGGAATATTTGGGTCAGTTCAAATAATCTTTTTCATAATTAAGTACAATAACGCAAGAAATATTTGTTTATTTTATGTTATTATGTTTAGAAATCAAACAGATACACATAAAGAATATTAACAAATATACATTGCAAAATAAACGCATGATAAAATAAGTTACAATCATTATTTAAATGTACAAAAAAAATATTATAAATCGGTCATCATCGATTATCGAACACGATTAGACTATTAGGTAAAATATACCTACTCATGGAGTAGGAATTAATTTTTATTTTTTCAATGCATGCAATGTCTTTTGTAATGTAATTTATCTAAATGTTTTTTACAGGCCTCTACGTAATCTTTCCGCAAAAAACAATTAAAAAATACTGCTGTTTCAATAATTCCTAACTATAATTAGGTATTGTAATTTATTTAATTTAGTCGATGAATACTATTTGAAAAACAACCATGCAATAATTTCTTTGCCAAAAATATGTAAATAACGCAGCTGAACAAAACAACGAGTCAAGAGTGTAGAGTGTAAAACCAATTTCAAATTTCAAAAAATTACGGAAGCGACGCACAGTGATAAAATTTAACGAAATTGGGGACGTATTTGTTCTTAAAAGAATCCAAGGGTTAAGTTTATGACTAGGATTGTTATAAAGTGGTCAATTCACGCATTACAGATTGCTTGTTTTTTATATGTTTATTACTAGGATTGTTATACATAATACATAAATTCTTTATTCCAGGATGTGGGGAGGTTAGTGCAATCCCACACATCCCATAGAGGATATAAGTACAAATAATATTTACATTTAGTAAAATAAATAAAAAGAGATTAATAAATTAAAAATTAAATAAAAAATGAAATTAAGTTAAAGCAGAGAAGCACGGGAATCCATCGGATCTGAGATTGTGGGAGCAAGTATCTTTCTCCAGTGGTCTTCAATGCTCGATCCTGAAGTCAGACGGGATTCTTTGTTAATAATGTTTCTGGAATGGTTTATCCTTTCCCTCAGTCCTGCAATCCTAGTTCTTAACAGAGCTGTTAATCCTGGAACTCGCCCTTCTGCAAACATTGAGGAGGCACTGCAGTGCCTGGGGAGTCCGAACATCAATCGGTAAGCGTTGTTATATTGCACCCGAAGCCTTTCCATTGTTCTTTTCTTGAAATTAGCCCAGAGCTCGCATGTGTACAGGGTGGTGCAAAAGGCAAAGAAGAGCGTCCTTTTCACTCGTGGACTACAGAGCCGAAATCTTCTACTGAGCATGTTACATTTTATACTCAGTACACGCCTCTGCCTGTCAATATCTTCATCATCCGTTAACTTGTTGTTGATGATATGTCCTAGATATTTTGTGGTTTCCACTGTTTTCAGAATCTCACCATTCAAAAAGACTGGGGGAATGTTTTTTGGGCCTTCCCCGTGTTTTATGACCAACAGTGCTGTTTTTTTCGCATTATATATCATGTTGGTTTCGTGAGCAAATTCTTCACAGATTTTCAGGAGAATTCTTAATCCCCGTATTGACGGTGCCATCAGAACCATATCATCTGCGTAGCTCATATTGTTAACACATAGACCTCCGATGTGGCAGCCCACTCCAGCATTGTTTAATCTGTGGGTTAATTCGTCCATGTATAAGTTAAACAGTACTGGGGACATACATCCTCCCTGTCTGACCCCCCTTTTCAAGAAATAGGGTTCTGAGAATCCATCTTTCCACTTTACAAGGTTTTCCTGTTGACGGTGCCATGATTCGAGAATTTTTACCACTTTCCATGGTATCCCTCTTTCCTTTAGTTTTTTCCATAGTAGGGGGTGGGAAACTCTGTCGAATGCCTTACTAAGGTCCAGAAAGCATGCGTAAGTTGTTGTTTTTCTTTTCCTGTAGTATTCCAGCTTCCGTTTTACGCAGAATATGGCCGAGTCCGTGGAGCATTCTGTTTTAAAACCCATCTGATTGTCTTTCGTTTTCAATTGGGGTCCGACTTGATCTAAGAGAACTCGTTCAAATATTCTGGCGGTGGCGGTTGCGATGGATATCGGTCTGTAATTTTCCTGTAAAGTTATGTCTGTCAGTTTAGATTTTACTATCGGTATTATGATTGTCTTTGTCATGTCTTTGGGTAGATAACCACTCTTTATGATATCGGTAAACAATGTTGCCAGTAGTTTCAGAATCGCTACCCCTGCATGTTTGAGGTGTTCGATACTTAAGCCGTCATGTCCTGCTGATGTTCCGGATTTCATGTTTTTAATGGCGGTTTTCACCATGTTTGCAGTGACTATGGGGTCAATGTCATCATAGGCGTTCAAATGCGTTTCATTTGAGGAGATGGTCCGCGTAGTAGTCGCGAAATGTTTTTTGAAAATATTGGCAATTACTTCAGGATTTGTTTCTCCGTTTATGTTGCACGAAAGTTTGGAACGCATGTTCAATAGTTTATTAGACTTGTTCCAAAATGATTTGAAGTCCCGATTATCTAAGTCCGCTGCTATTTTATCCATCTGGAGTTGTGTCGAATTCTTTTGGCATTGTTTTAGAGCTGTTTTGAAGGCGGCATGCTTTGTCCTTCTATCCTCTGCGATGGGACCATTGTGCGGTCTCCCATTATCAATCCAGGTGAGCATCGCTTGTCTTGATTTTTCGTATTTGTCTGCGACAAATTCATTCCATCCACAAACTTGCTTATATTTTGGTGTAGTAGTATTTCTAAATATACTAGCGGCACTGTATCGTAATGCTTGTACTATACATCCGTAGAGGTGTTTTATTTTGGCACGTTCAGGGTTGCCACCGTCCTCAAGAGATGTATTTTTTGGCTTGATTTTAGCTAGATAAGTTTGCGAACATGAGTTGTAAATTCCGATATCACGTATATTTTTCGGATTCCATAATGCTGGATCCCTTAATATAGATGTAAATACTTCCGATGTTATTATTCCATTCGTATTTAAAGTTAGTTCGAGGGGTCGGTGGTCAGTCCAATCAACATCGTAATGTATTTTCATATCGATAATTTGTTTGTAAATATTTTTCGTAACTAGACAGTGGTCTAACCACCTGGTAGTACTATGCGCGTCACTGACGTATGTGTAAGAATTCTCAGGTAAAATTTCGGTGTCGGCACAAATGTATTCGAATTCTTGACAAAAAGATTTTAGTTCTATTCCAAAGAGTGAGTCGGGATTAGCGTTGAAGTCTCCGATAATAATTGAATTGATATAATCTTTGTCGTCAATGATCGTTTGTATGGAGGCCAGGCAGTTGGTAAACTCCAGAAAGTTGTCAGTTAAGCAAGTCGGCATATAGATCGTGAAGATGGTTAAATTTTCAGTATTCAGACTCACCTCGATTCCGGCCATACGACAATTGTCCATCGGGATTGTGGTAACCCTTAAATTTTGCTTGTAAATTATCCCAACTCCGCCGTACGGCCTACCTAGTAGGGGAACGTTAGCTATATTGACGGCAGAGGTGCCCAAGCTATTGAAATGCGGGTGAATATTAGACAAAAATTCAATCTCTGTTGGGAGTAGCCACGTTTCTTGGACTAGTATAATGTCATATGATTCGCAGAGATCGTGAATAAATTTTTCGGAGCTACGGACCGATCTGCAGTTAATCGAAATAATTCTTAATTTATCGATTGTCATTTTGATTTTTGGTTGATGTACGCGATTCTATATATTTACGGAATACAATTCCTTCCGGCCATAGTTCTTCCACCAGGTATTTCGACCCTTCAGCTTAATTTTTTCGATCTTAGTATTTTCGAGACCATTATCTGCAAGGTAGGTCTTTACGTCGTCCTCGGTAGTTTCCAATGTAAACCTTGAAATATAAATTGACGTAATTAAATCTACCGACTTCAGTGTCGTTGAGGTTGCTTTTCCTCTCAAGTTGCGTTTGGGTTTTCTAGTTACTAATGTAAATTCTCTCTCATCTTCCGCAGGAGGCCGAGGCCGCGGACCGCGGTCACGCGATACCTGTTTATTGTTTTGTTTTAAAGCGTGTGCGAAGTTCATTCCCGGCTGCACTGGACTATTTGTAGTGTGTTCGTTCATTGTCTTTGTGTGTGTGGTTAACACTGCATTACTAGAACCAGTCGATAAGTAGGATGCGCCGCCCGTCGGTATTTGTTTATTATCTGGAAATGGTCGCTTACCCACATTTAAGTGGTTAATAATTACTTCCGAATTCCCAGTTAAGTCACTTTGTTTGTTTGGGACCTGAATATTTGCAATTTGCTCTCTTATTAGTGCCAGTTCTTGTTTCATGTCTTCATTTTTTGTGGTCGATGAATCTTTTAGTTCGGTTTTTAATATGAGTTATTTCCGTTTTCAGTGCATTGAGTTCCTTAAGGAGTTTGGACACATGCTGTCGAAGTTGATGGGAGGCAATTTATGCAATTGTTTAGCAGCGAACACTGGTAGCTTATCAGGATCGGTCTCCTTCAATACTCTCAGGATGTCCTGGAGGTCTCGGCTGATTCTGCCATCTCCTTTCCGCAAAGTACGTTTATCCGGAAGCTTTTCAAACAGGATTGTTTTCGCCTCCTTTATTTCCTCTTCGGAGTAAGTAGAGATGCATAATTGTGTAATTGCAATCTCATCCAGAGTGTCTGCCTTGTTTTGAATGAACGTAAGACACTCGTTTATAATTTTTGTTATTTGTTTTTGGGGTATTATGCCGTGTTGCGCTAACTTCTTCTTTAGCCAACGTTTCGGACAGCATTGCGGTGTCCATCATCAGGGCAGATGTCTTATTTAAGACATCATCCAAATAAGACATCTGCCCTGATGATGGACACTGCAATGCTGTCCGAAACGTTGGCTAAAGAAGAAGTTAGCGCAACACGGCATAATACCCCAAAAACAAATAACAAAAATACTTTTGGCCGTGAAAATCTTAAATCACACTCGTTTATAATTATATTACATGAGTTACACGACATAGCGATGCGATACGGTCTTCTGTCGCGACAATACAATACAATACGTTATAAAGTGGTCAGTTATTGTCAGTTCACGCATTACAGATTGCTTGTGTTTTATTCCAAATGGTCAATGCAGGTTTTGGAATTGTTCATTTATAAGGCTTAAAAAAAGAACATGAGAGTCCTTACATATTTTTTTAGGGATCACAATTATCCAGAATAATGATGTAAATCTCCAATAAGACAAACTTTTGATCAATACATTGATACCATAGTTGGTTCCTTTCCAAATAAAATTTTGAGACAATTGGCATTTACTTCACCTCGGCTTTTATTTCATTTTTATGTTTATAATTTGTCTTTGCGTAGCATTTGGTTTATTTTAAATTAAATTTGACTAAGTATTTCATCCAAGAAATTGCCAGGCGTGGAGATTTTTAGTTTATTAAGTTTCAACACGGTTTCGCTACATTCCATCCATTATTTAACTGTTAACAAAATGTTTGCATTCTCCTCCATCCAAAGCGAATGATTCTAATTCAGTATTGTAAAACATTACTGTGATGTTATTGGAATGTTATTACTATTATGTTGGTATGTATAGATAACCAACCTTATATATTTGGACCCACCTAAAAATTTACTTAATAAAAAATGATTTAAAAATTGTTGCATAATTTTATTACACAAACTGTAAAAATTTTAAGTACATTTCTCTCTTCAAGACCCGCATTAATAAAACCCTTCCTTCAACCTCTTCCTTAATCCGCCCCACAACCCTGCCCAACCAGTGGCGATATAAATAAATATACATATATTTATCTGTACAGACAGAGGCGCTCTTGTGAGATGTCACATAAAAAAACGAAGAGTTTAAAAAACAGTTTTTTTGTGCCTCCTGTAGAATTTGATAATTGGAAGGCTGCCTTTACACTTGGAAGTTTTTTCCTGTATGTTGCTCACGTAAGCGACTTACGACAAATTTACCAATGTAAACGACACCATAAGTCGCTTACCGTAATTTTCAACAAGTTACAGAAGTTTTTCTTACGTAAGTTTTTGACACGTCTAATCGCTCACTCGGGAATTTACGGCTCTCTCACAGCTTATCAAAACAGATTGATAAGTTGAGTCGCTTACCGTAAGTTTTGACGTCACTGTCGGGATGGTAAAACAGAAATCTGCAACACCGACAGTAAGATCCCGTTGCTCCTCGGGACTTGTTTACTTGTTGTCATTTGGCATTTCGCTGTTTCACCCATTTCTAGTTCAGTTCACGTATCATAGTTGGTAATTGGTAAAAATGCCCAATAAACGAGCCGACGCGAAGAATTGGAGTAAGGACGAAACAAAGCAGCTGATAGACATTTTTGAAAGTCTTCCTCTGTTATGGGATTACCAAAGGGCAGACTATAAAGATAAAAATGCACGAAGCAATTCTCTTGCGTCAGTTGCAGAAGTGTTTTCAACAACGCCGGAAGAAGTAAATAGAAAATTGCATAATATAAAGGGACAATTTCTGCAGGAACTGAGGAAGATAAAATGTAAGAAGAGTTGCAGCGGGTTAGATGATCTGTACACTTCCCCTTGGATTTATTTCGAAATGTTGAAGTTCCTGGACATAAGCTCTGGTACACAGGCAACATACATATTGGTAAGAACATTTTTATTTAAAAAGTGTATGTTTATTTAAATATATTTATGTTCAAGTTTAATTCTGGGGGTTAATACTATAAGTGCCCATTAGGGCGGAACGAATTTTTTTTCTTTCTAATTCTGATTTGGAATAGTTGTATTAAGTTGCCAATTGCCATCAATTACCTCAATTAAAAATATAAAAAATATCAGACAACGGTAAGAGCCCCCGCCAAGACATCGAACATTTACAAAAACGACAGTTTAGGGGATATTTGCGCGGCCTAGAAAATAGTACAGAATTTATTAAAATAGGTTTATTTTATTTAAAAACATATTCAAATATAGTTAACTAGCTATTGAAATCAAATATTTCTTTATTTTAAATATACTTTGGCGCTGTAACAATGGTGCAAAGTGCGGGACGAAGCGGAGAGCGGCACCTGACAATCTACGAAATGCAGTGTTTTGTTTAAACTACTGTCGATAATTGTCTCAGGTGAAAGGTCGCGCGTCAATTATATTCACGAGAACTTATTGATAAACGTTTTTTAAGTGAATTAAACTGATTTCTAGAAGACAAAATTTAAAATGTCCGATATTTGGTGTAAGTGCAGAGTTGAAAGAGAATATCATACCTACGTTTGAAAATGTGATGAAATTCCACGAATGGGTTAGACAAGACTTATAAGTAAGGAATAACACAACAAAATAACCTACGTATTTGGAAATTGCCGTAGTAGTTTGAACGAAAATTGAAGAATTGTGGATAAAATCTTCGATTCCGATTGTCACACACAAAATAATCTTACAGTTACTAAAAAGTTATCACTCGAAGTGTTATAATTTGAAAAGTCTTTGAAGAAACTTAAGGAAGAAAAGTTAGAAGAGTTCAGAGTACAGAGTAGAAAGATTTTTGACATAGCTGCAAGTAAATGTCAAGAATTTGTAAGCTGTACTTGTTTGAGAGAAAAAAAAATTCCAAAAGAGGAACAAATGTTTTTAGAAGACCAACGCACTAACTGACTAATGGCTTTAGGAAGAGCTGATCTTATCCATAGTAAAAAATTGCTGAATAGAAGATTACGTACTCTCAAACAAGAAATGAGGCATAATAGATAGGATGAAACTAAGAACAATAAGGCAGAATGAGACGCGAGCAAATTTTTACCGAAGAAAGAGTAACAGAAATTCCTTCATTATATTTCGATGGAAGGAAAGACAAGACGGCTAAAACTGTTTTAAAAAGATCGAAGAGGCTTAGAGTGATTGTACAAGAGAAAAATATTTCGATTATAAAAGAACCAGGTACTGTTTATGTCGGGTATGGGGTTCCAACATCGGGCAGTGCAAGAAATATTGAAAGAGCTATCCACAGATTTTAAACGACTGAAAAGATATCACTAGATGGTTTAATGGCTGTTGGCTGTGATGGAAAAACACACAAATACAGGGAAAACAGACAATCTCGACCATTGCAATGGATAATTTGTCTCTTACACTCCAATGAGTTACCATTGAGGCATTTGTTTACCTATTTGGATGGCCCTACTGCAGGACCTAAATCATTTGCAGGTCAAATTGGTAAAGCATTAGAGATATGCGAGACGCTGCCGTTGGCTAACTTTGAGAAGATGGAAGGTGAACTACCTCCACAAATATCCACAGATCTCAGTACAGACAAGAAATATTTACAAGAAATTACTACTGCTGTCATAAATGGATCCTGGTCTCCTGGATTTATTGAAGAGAAGCCCAGGTAAACTACCCCATGCCCGTTGGTTGACAAGAGCTAATCGCATACTGCATTTGTATATTTCTACAGAAAATCCACAACAAAATCTTGTGACTTTAGCAACGTTTGTCGTATAATCATACGCTCCTGTCTGGTTTACTATCAAAACACATTCATCCTGCAAAGATGGTTCAAATCATTTATGGAAGCTCATTAACAGCACTAGATATTTGTTCAACGAGTTGTTAGTGATAGTAGACCCTGTTATAATTTGTAACAGTTACTTCGCTCATCCCGAAAACTTGTTGTTGAGTGTGATAACAGATTCATGTAAGCACATTGGAGAACTCGCTGCAAGACGCATTTTAAAGGCTCGTCAAGTTAATAAAAAATCTGTTTCGCGCATTTTTGAGGTGCCAAAAGTAAACTTAAATGCATGTTCTTACATAGACATGATTGACTGGCAACAAAATATATACGAACCCTCAATACTGATGAATATTTCCGATGGTCAGTTACAAGATCTTATTGAAAATAGAGAAGATACATTGTTGAAGTTTATGAGACTGACTTGCCATACCCAGGCTGTGGAAAGATTTGTAAAAGTTGTGACAGAAGCAGTTCTAGGTGCATTCGACAAGATAAGACGAGAGGGATTCATAAAATCTAAATTAGCATCTCGAAAACTCATGCCAAAGTTTGAACCTAAAAATGGTTTTTTGCTATAAAAAATGATTTTATTCATACCAACATAACTTTCTTAATCTGTGTTTAATTTTGAAATAAATGTTTTTATTAATTAAAATCTACTTTTATTTTATAATTTCGTGCATAACATATTATGTTTACTTATTATTTTGTTTATAGGGTGTTTAATACAAAACGTCTATAAAAACATAAAAAATAAAATTTCAAGTCTCTGGCGGGACCTCAAGATGTCGAGCTAGAAGTTCCAAATTGAGAACTGTTATTAAGAATTACATAAAGCAACTTTTCCCTGGTATTCCAATTCGAATTTCGAAAAAAAAAAATTTTCATACAAAAGTGTTCCACCCTAGTGCCCATGTCAGTTTTGGATTAAGGTACCAGAAAGTAGTCTAATAAAACCCTCCCTTAATTTTAATGCTATGAATATGTCAGGTGCTCTGTTTTTACGCCAAAAATCGATGAATAATCTTCATCCCTGGGCGATTAAGAAAATTGACACAGGCACTTATAGTAAAGCCCCAGAACTCTACATTGGGAAATATTCTCTGAATTCGTCGTCCACTTGTGGGTAGATGGTATAATAATTATGATATGTTAAAGTTCTTGGACAGGGATATCGGTACAGAAACAACTAACACATTGTATGGACATTTTTATTTATAAAGTGTAGAATACATATTCATGTTCACGGTTAATTATTAACCATTAATGATGAAAGTAGACTGCGGGGAAACGGTGTGATTAGCATCTGTTAGTTAAGTAGCGTAGGTTAGACACTTTGATATTGCCATGCCAATTCTCCCTCAAGAGAAACGAAATATTCGCTAAATTCATCTCGAATTAATTGTCCACTTGCAGGTGGATTGTTATTTCCATGCCTTTGTTCTAAAGGAAAAAGGTTTTCACGAGGCATTTCCCCCTCTCTTCCTCTATCAGTATAACGTGGAGCATTATTGCCAGACATCATAAAATTGTGTAGCACACAGATCGTAGAAACTAATAGTTCTACCTTTTTAGGGGGTAGTTCAATGCGGTTTCGTAAAATTCTGTATCTGCTAGCCATTACACCAAATACACTCTCAACCATAGCCCTGGCCCTTGAAAGACGATAATTGAAAACTCTTTTAGCAATGGGTTGGCTTTTGTATGGGTATGGTTTCATTAAATAATTTGATAACGCAAAGGCATCATCGGCCACCAATACATAAGGCATCGGTTTCTGCCTCCCCGCTAGAGGTATGGGAGGAGGAAGTCTGAGTGATCCTTGCTCTAAACCATTAAATAATGCTGTATTACGGAACACACCCCCATCAGAAACACGGCCAATGCAGCCACAATTCATGTAAATAATTTTATATTCTGCGTCCACGAGAATCATTAGAACGATACTATATGTTCCTTTATAATTAAAGTACATGCTCCCGCTGTTTTCTGGACATTTAATGACTACATGTTTTCCGTCCAGTGCTCCGATACAATGAGGGAAGTGCCATTTTTGTGCGAATCTGTCTGCAACATTATTCCAATGTTCTTCTGTTGACGACAACTGTAAAAATAATACAAAAATATGTTTTTTTTTATTTTTAGCTACAAAATACTGGCGCTATGAGGGACGTTACGGAGAAGGAGAATATAGAGATGCCTAGCAACAGTCAACCTCGGCAGACATCGGAGCGGCCAAACCGTGCTGAAAAAAGGAAAAAGGAGGCTGATTTGCTTTACAAATGTAGCAAAATATTAGATGCACCTGCGAATGAAGACCAAGTTTTTGGTGACTTTGTGGCTTCATCGCTAAGAAGTGTATCTCACGAACATAACAAAAAAAATTAAAACTCAATATTCAAAAACTCATCATAGAAACTTTGGAGGATGACTTAAAGACTCCCCTTTCTTTTATATATTTGCCGCAGTCATCACAACTGCCATCGACTTCAAATCAATTATATTTAAGTGAACTGGACAGTTCGGGAGAGCAGCACTATAAATATAACTTGATGGATCTTGTGGAAGTAGATGTTTCAGAAGACGATGGATGATATCACTAATTTTAATTTAATCGTGATATTTTTTTTTATTTTACGTTTTATTCCACTTAGTTCTTACTTTTTTTATCAACAGTTAATTTTTTTTCAGTTATGTTTTCTTATAACTCCAATTAATAATTTATTTACTTAGCTTCACTCCAAATATAAACATACATTAAGATTTTAATTTATATTTTTCTTATACTTATTACAAACGTATTTATAATACATACATAACACTTCAATATTAGTCTCATTGCTCTATTCTGGATTATTTCGAGTTTGTTTAAGCTACTTGCATTACTAAGATAGAGAATACTAGAACAGTTTGTATGTAAATGGGTATTTATTTTTCATCGAGTCTATTCCTAAGTATTTACTTTATTATATGTTTAGATTATTTCCAAGTTTTCACTTACCTATTTTAAAATTTTATGTCATTGGTATATGTTAAAAAATATATTAACTATCTGGTGCTGTTCTTCGAATTGCATGAATTGTCCAGTTTACATAAGTACCCCACACGCCTTTGTTGACTTTTGTCAACACTTTTTTATATTTCTTTGTTTTTTACCCTGTATTTTCCGTTCCAATGTAACAAAAACTTTAACTCAATAAAATAAAAAAAAATATACCACACTATGTATTTTGTATAGGTAAATAATTTTGTTTTAACATACCTTCACGTATTTGTCCTTTAATGTATCATAAATAGCAGCACATACTTCAGGTATAAATAGTGATATATTAGACGTAGCTATTCGAAACAAGTACATTAAGGATAGGTACGTAAGAATCTCCTGAAAATAGAAAATATAATTGTAAAACTTTGTAAACACACAAATGAGTACTAAGTTTGAATCGTCATGATAGCTTTATGAAATAACACACTGCAATAATCTATGGAGACCAACATAACACTAATTTTCATTAACACAATCGTCATGTTTAAAAAATGCCTGTGTAAACGTGTGATAATGTTTCTAGTATTCGACTTCACGAACTGATGAATCAGCTATCAAACTTCACAACAAATTAACATCTCCAATGAATGCATACAAAAATGCAATACAAGAATGCATAGAAAACATTACCTGACGCCAAAAATCGAAGAGTCACCAATAATTTTTCAGCTGGTGAAATAGCATTCCGAAAACGAGTATCATTCTTTTTAATTAGCGGTCCAATCCTTTCCAATATGTATTCGAAGTCAGTTGCTGTCATTCGGATAAAATTAAAGAATTGTTGTTGATCCTCAATTCTTAATTCTGCCGTTAAACGAACGAAGGCCCCATCAGTATTTCTTCTTTGAAGCCAACTCCTAATCCAACACTCTCTACGGGCACTTACGTTTTTCTTTGACAGTATTGTGCATATTATCGCGGCGGCAATCCGTTGTTTGCGGAAATGTGAATCCATAATCTAACCGTAAATAAATTCTCGACTTTATGAAGTGTAAATAAACAAATCCCTGTTATCAAATGTCACTAACTGAGAGCTATCAAAGTCGGCGGCAACGCGTTGTTGTAAGGAAGCCATCAGGTGCGATTCCGTGCCACGCGGCAGTCGGCAGACGGCAGCAGCAGACGTCGACTGCAGTGCCGCCGACGGCAGACGGCACTACTTAACTGTATGAACTTGTATTGGACCGTTTCCGACACACCACTACAAATTGCAAGAATATTAATTATAAAGATCAAAGAATAAGAGAAAATGTTTGGAAAGAGATCGCCCAAGATCTCAATAAAACCAGTAAGTTTTTTAATTTTTTTTATTATAAACTTTTACCAACTATTGTGTACGATTTACAACCCTTCTTTGCCATGATACTTCACCTACCTGGGAACAAAAATATTATTTTAGTGTGTCTCGAGAAAACGTCCCCATAGCAAGAGAGATGATATACTATTATTTTTGAGAGAGAGAGAGAGAGAAATCACGGCTTTCGCTGTTGAAAAATACCTCTCAAAATGAAAAAAACAGATGAGTTCAGCTCGTTTGCTAATCATATTGAGCACGTTTTAAAGAAATTACCAATTTTGCTTAAAATAAAAGCCAAAAAAGATATCTTCGAAGTTCTCACCAAGTACGAGATAATGGCCGTAGACAATGCAGCTAGTTCAACACCATCTACTTCAAGCGCTGATACCGCCATGACAAGTGCTTCTGATGATAGTAGCTATATAATAGTAAATGTGTATTCTCCACTTAGCTGTTATTCGGAACCGACCGATTTGTCATGTGCACAAAATGAAGGAAAAATGGATTCTATTAATAATTATTCGGAACCAAGTGAATCAATTCCATCATTGCCGGAATATTTAAACCAGTAGCTTAATATAACTAAGGACAGGTTGTTTCACAGAGTGTGAACGATTTATCAAAATTCAAAGTTAATTTTCAAGTTCTGTTATTATTTCAACTTTGTGGTTCAACTGGCAAAATATTGATTATAATAACAGAGCTTGAAAAGAACCTTTGCGGAAGTAGAAAATTGATTTTAAAATTTGATGAATTGTTCAAATGCTGTGAAACAGCTCGTCATTTCTTCTGTGTAATTCATTACAAAATAATTTTAATTTGCTTACCTTAGTGTCAACAACAATTTTTCTTCTGGCGATATTGTGTTTTGCCTTGTTTTTGGAGCAAGATCATTATAAATTAAAAAGATTACAAATTTTAACTGTTTTTTTTATTTAAACGGCAATAACTTCTGAAAATGTCTTCACTCTCTTCTAAGTGTCTTTTTATCAAAGGTTCATAAGCGCCTCCTTCCAGTCTATTTAAGTACATTGGCAGAATAGGCTTTCTACTTGAGTAGTAATACAATAATAAATCATCGTCATCGTCTTCTTCTTGCAATAACACATTTTATTATTCATAACTATATATGGAAGACACAACCGTCGGCAGTAATGCAGCAGACGCAACTGCAGTGCCGTCACTGCCGTCGATTTTGGAACCTACGCGACAGCATTAAGTAGTGCCGTCTGCCGTCGGTGGTACTGCAGTCGACGTCTGCTGCTGCCGTCTGCCGACTGCCGCGTGGCACGGAATCGTAAAAAGTAAACAATCAAAGCAAAAGTACTTATACCTACGTTCATTTTATTACACCCACAGATGCACTGATCAAAATGATAACTTTTGTTTTTAACCTCTTTATTTTTCTCTCTTGTAACCTAATTGTCACTTTATTTGAATACGTTTGTCATGAGTCATGATTCAATGAATTGTTTGCGATTTCTTTCGAAATGATATCCACAGAATTTGACATTTTAAATTATCTCATGCAAATTAGGTCAACAATGGATAAAAAAAATTCAAGTTCAAGATGGCTATCATTTACAACACAAAAAACTGACGACCTAAATTTTTTCACATATCTCCCTAATACCTTTTACCAAAAATAGCTGGTTTCTGGTGTAGCGGTCTCTGTGAGAAGTTCGTAAATTAAACTTCCTAACAACTTCCGTGAGCATTATTTACGATAAGTTGGATGCATATTTAAGCGCTCCTGTGAGTAACTTTTCCAAAATTTACGAAAGTCGTAAATTTTACTTACAAGTGTAAACCCACCCTTATAAATAGTGCAAAAATGTTCCAGTTCCACAGACATAAATAATAACGGTTCCAGTGACGGAAATGGAGCCGGGAACCGGGCCAGGAATATCGATCATCTCTACGGATGGAAACGTCAGGTGTCCGACTATTGTGTCTCCTTTGCTTTTAATTCCTTAACGTATATAAGTGTTGCTCTGTCTTTCTAAAGTAATATTATATGAACCACACAATAATTGAAATTGAAATGCTTTTACTTTTTTGAAGAGGTTTCTTCAATATCTTGCAATTGACCGCCGTGCTTCGCCTTGTATGTAAGTATGACCTTTATATATTAACTAAATCCGCCACTCATCCTACCGGAGACAGGGAGAACTGCCCAGCATACCTAGCAGCGCTTTCGAGGGATTTCTCCACGATCAGCTATGGCGTCTAACTACATAGATGAAGACTATGATGTTGACTTTAAGAGAACTAATAGGTTAGACCAATGGACGGAAGAAATGGTAGAAAAAAACAGTGAAGTGGGAAGTTTTATATGTGTGCAAGTTAATATACGATCAATCTCTAAATATTGGGATGTTTTACATGCTAACCTCCAAAATTGTTGGAAAAATATAGATTTATTAATGTTATGTGAAACATCTATAAAAAGTGAACAAACTTGTCTTTTCGAAATTCCAGGTTATAATAGCATCAGTTACTGTCGCACATCCAAATCGGGAGGGGGTATAAGCTTATATATCCGGGATACTTTAATTTTTACACAAAATACATATGAAACAATGTTTTTCGAAAATATCTCATGCCTAATAACATTACCTAATAATACAACACTTAATGTTCTTGCTATTTATAGACCACCAAATCTTAGTAAACAATCTTTTATAAATGAGCTTTCTTCATTACTAACCAAACATTCGAACCGTAATGAAAATATGTTAATATTTGGTGATATAAATATTGATTTGCTAAATTATATTGACGCTATAACGATCAACTATGAAAACACTCTTTCAAATAATTATTTTACTAAATGTATCAGTGACGTTACGAGGGAAGCCATAGCTAAAGGTAAAGTGACACGTACGTGCCTGGATCATATATTTGTTAGGTATATTAATAAGCACAAAGACACGGACATGCTACGTGCTTGTGTATGTGACTTCATTATTGCTGATCACTTTACAACAGGTGTGAGCATTCCATATTATAAAATGAATAAACGTATTGTAAATGAAGTACGGCAGGTATCAATTTTATCCCAAAAACGTATAGATTGCTCTATTAGAAATTATAACTGGAGTGCTTTACTACAGACAAACGATTGCACTAATTTATATAATCAAATAAAATCCAATTTTAACGAATTGTATGAAAATAGTAGATTAATTATAGATGTCAAACCTAAAGCTCGACCTTGGATAATAAAAGAATGGATGACCGAAGATATTTTATCACATATTAAAAAAAAAGATTTTTTATTTAAACGATGGAAAAATTCACCAACAAATACAATTTATGAAAAACAATATAAATCATTTCGTAATTATGTCACCAAATTAATAATCAAAAATAAAACGGCATTTTATAATGATAGATTTAAGCATCATTTTACAGACAGCAAAAAAACCTGGGATGAAATAAATAAAATTCTAGGACGTAACACAAAGAGTAACTGTGATGATGTTATATCTAGATATATGCTAAAAGATCAATCCGTGGAAATTGTGACAAACCAATTTGTAAACTATTTTTCAGACAGCATTTCTTCAATGGTACACAAATGTGATTTTAGGGCATCAAATATCGTCCCGCTAGAATTGCAACATAGCTTATATATACCACGAGCGTCACTCGCAGACATAGTGAGCATAGTGAAGCTCCTCAAAAATTCAAAGTCTCCTGGCATAGACAACATACGAATGTTTGACATAAAAAGACACATAGATATCCTAGGCCCTATATTAACACATCTGATTAACATAATTTTAACTCAGGCTGTAATACCGGATGAGCTGAAGTGTAGTATTGTCAGACCTATTTATAAAAGTGGAAAACATACCGATATAGGAAACTATAGACCGATTAGTATACTACCAGCTATAGAAAAGATTCTCGAAAAATACTTATCTTTAAAACTAACTAAATACTTGGACTACTTTTCTATAATAGATCCCAATCAATATGGTTTCCAAAAAAAAAAAAGTACCGAAATGTTACTACAGGATTTTTCTAATTTTATAAATAATGAATTGAATAACAAAAGACATGTTTTGGTACTGTTCATAGACAATTCTAAGGCATTTGATACTATAGATACGACGAAATTGTTAAATATTTTGGAGGCAATAGGGGTAAGAGGAAATACACTCAAACTATTCAAAAACTTTTTAACCAACCGCCAAATCAAGGTAAAAATATCAGATAAATTTAGTGAAATAAAAAATGTCAAAACTGGAGTTCCACAGGGGTCAATTTTGGGACCAACATTTTATATTATCTTTGTATCTCTTATGACAAAAATTTTTTCGCTTGTTAAATATTATGTATACGCTGATGATACTGCACTTGTCATATCCCATGAAAATTTATCCATTGCAATGAAATTGTTGCAGCAAGACTTTATTTCTTTATTAAGGTGGTCACATGATTATGGTTTACTAATTAATTCTAAAAAAACAAAACTGATGCATATAAGATCACCACATGCCAAGTATAGCGAGGCACCTCTAATCATATCTCACTCTTTTGACTGCATTCACAACAATATCACACAGCCCTGTGCGTGTACAAATATCGAACTGGTTAACCACTATGTCTATCTAGGAGTTACAGTAGATTGTAACATGAAGTGGGATGTACACATTTCAAAACTGTGTAAGCGCCTTCGGTCTATTGTAGGAAGACTGTATAAAATAAAATATTTTGTGCCTTTAAAAACTATGAAATTGATTTATCTGTCTCTTGCAGAATCTACCGTAAGATATGGGATAACTTCATGGGGTCAATCGTGCAAAACCAACATAAAACATGTACAAATGATTCAAAATGCCATGGTAAAGTTGTTAGTAAGCAAAACCGTTTATAACCAGAGGAGAGACATTAGTATTATGTATAAATCAATAAATGTATTACCGATTCGTGCCCTTATGTGATAAAAAATTGTATTACAGCATATATCTGACAGTCCGTATAAAACAATGGTGGATCATGTACACAATACACGTTTCATACAAAATAAAGGAATGAAAGTACCTGTGTTTCAAAACAAATATGGTCAAAGAACTCTTGAATACACAATACCTTTAATTTTTAACAAATTGCCATATGAATTAAAAGAAAATTGCTCCATTAATAAATTCTCTTTAATATTAAAATCATGGCTACTAAGGAGTAACCTCATGTATTAAGACTGTTTTTTTCCCCACAACACTGTTTCTGTATTTTCAAATTTAAGGTATTACACAATTTTTTATTTATTTTTTTTTGGTTTTTTTGTAGAAATGTATGTATTACTACGCTAAAGCGTTGATGATTATTTTAATTTTATGTACTATACTATTATTATAGGTGCAACTAATCTCCTGCTGACAAGCTACTTGCAGTAGCTTAGCGGGTATAAATAATATTGTATGTAATCTTTATACAAAAAAAAAAAAAAAAAAAAAAAAAAAAAAAAAACTAAGTAACACTTAAACTCGTAAATTTGTGCTTGTTAATTGTAAGATTATATCGCTCAACACCTGATTGATCAGTTTAAACAGCATTCGCGATATAACACGAGAGACAAAAGAGAGTACATGAGTTTGTTTATTGTTCATTTACAGCCGCTGTCAAACATTAAAATCAAGCGATTAGTAAGTTCATCTAACCTTGACCCTGTTTGAACATAACATAAGTCATTTTCGCTAATTTAAATACAGCAAACCTTTTTTGTGGTACCATTAATCAAGTAAATTTTGAAGAAGTAAGCATTGCTTACGAAACAAATTGTTTTTTTGAAAAATAATAGCGGTTTTAAATAAGTGTTGATTCTGTTTAATATAAACTGTTCAATGAGAGAGTTTTTGTTACAGTCCTTTCTTATTATTTAGCTGAGAATAATTATCTTTACACAACAGGACGCTATCACAGCAGTGCCATGGATTCCAACCCAAAGAGTGTTTCCATCAAAACTGAACCATGGTCACAGGAAGAAGGGTCAGGTGAAATGGCCTATAAGGATGTTGAAATCCACCTCCCGGATGTGAAGAAGGAATGTTTGCAGTATGCCGAGAGTGTTCAGCCAACTAGTAAGTTGCATTGCATATCACAGAAGTGTTTCCGAAGCAAATAATCAGAACAGCTGCTTGTTCTTTACTTCCCTCTTGTCGTCTATACTTTTAATTATTATAATAATAATTATATAGCGCAGTTCTGTGTTATTTCACTTCAAAATTTTACCTTTTAAATATTGCTTTACACGCAACTGATGAACTAAGAAAACGTTTAACTTATTATGCTCGCAAACAGTTCTTAATTCGTCAAATGTTGCCTCGTCATATTTTATTATTAAAGTAAATCAATCCACTCCAAAAATTCTTTACTCAAAAGAGCGAAGCGGAGTTCTGTTTTAAGTCGACCGCTGGTCATTTATATACATCTGTAAATTTGTTTGTATTTTCCGTTTCCAATGGTGTCCATTTTAGATTCTGTCAATTGGAATAATCAATACTATGGTACCTACCTACCTGAAGAAAATTGCATAATTCCTTATTGTATATATAAAAATGACACTTAAAATAATGGTTTATATTGCGTACCTACTTGCTACTCACAAATCTTCTGTTTTCAAAAAAAAAAAAAAAAAAAAAAAAAAAAAAAAAAAAAAAAAAAAAAAAAAAAAAAAAAAAAAAAAAAAAAACTAAGTAACACTTAAACTCGTAAATTTGTGCTTGTTAATTGTAAGATTATATCGCTCAACACCTGATTGATCAGTTTAAACAGCATTCGCGATATAACACGAGAGACAAAAGAGAGTACATGAGTTTGTTTATTGTTCATTTACAGCCGCTGTCAAACATTAAAATCTGTTTTAAGTCGACCGCTGGTCATTTATATACATCTGTAAATTTGTTTGTATTTTCCGTTTCCAATGGTGTCCATTTTAGATTCTGTCAATTGGAATAATCAATACTATGGTACCTACCTACCTGAAGAAAATTGCATAATTCCTTATTGTATATATAAAAATGACACTTAAAATAATGGTTTATATTGCGTACCTACTTGCTACTCACAAATCTTCTGTTTTCAGAGGAAATTATGTTTTTGATTTATTGAATGAGAGAATTTATTGTTATTTTTGTATTGATGGACCTATGTACTATCTTTACATCTGTTTGTATAAAGAAGAGTCTGATTTTGATATCTACTGTTTTATTCCGAGATTGATGTTCCGACATTTTGCACACTTGAACTTCTAAACAAGATTAAGGCGACTATCTACAAGAGATTTTGAAAATCTATCCCTATCACCTTTTCTCACCCCTGTAGAATTTTGACACTTATTCAAGAATTTTTGCACACTCGTCCAATATAAGATTTGTTTGACCATAACATTCTGTTTTGTTTTACCCTGACAATTTCTATTTCCGATATGTTTTATTATTGTTATTCTTATATAAATCACATACGATTACCATATTACGGGCATGAGCCTAGTATGGTAGTTGAAAATTTATTAAATAAAAAAAAGATAAAAATAAGCGTTCAAAATCTAGAAAAAACTTGAACGTTAACGTGAAGCCCGGCCGACGCTGGGTAATTCAGCAAGTATAATGAAAATTAATCAATTCTGTTGTGTTTCTTTTAACCTCTGGTTCAATGAACTCTTGAACTCATGCTTTGAATTTAAGTGTCGTTTTTAAAAGAGTTTATTTTAATTATTCAAACAAATGGTAAAGAACCTAATTATATAATTAAAATAAATTAACATGAAGTTATTTTATTTTCCAAATCTGAATCATAATGTTCCATGTTTTTCACTGTATTTCACGTCTTAGCTAGTTTAATGTATCGTTTACATTAGAAATAGATTAATAAACATTTCAAAAACTTACTATCGTATCCATATTTCAGATGTAAATCGACATAATAGACCAATCCGATTATTAATTTTTATGTGATGGGAATTTGAATTAGCTTAGCTACTACAAAGTCGGAAAGTATATTGTCAGTGGGATCTTTATTGAACTATATAAAACAATCTAACAAGAAATAAAAATAATCATGCACATAGCTCTCATGATATATATTAACATTTTGTTGTTGTTCTGTTTAAGGTAGCATTAATGTGGAGACTGTTCCCATGGAAAAACCAGGAACCCGTGAAGAAGATGGCGGGGGAATCCCTTATACGGAAATAGATATATACCTGCCAGATGTGAAAAAAGAATGCTTAGAACACTCTGAAAATATTACCAAGACTGCAGGTAAAATACATTTTTTCGGTCTGAATCAGTTTTGATAATCTTATCGTTTCATTATAGATACCGACTTATTAAGCTTTATCTGCCATCTTTTCCAAATAAAATAATGATCCTAAAGACACATACAGAAAAACCTCTTTCATGTCTCCATTGTAACTCCGGCTCAAACACAAATCAGATTCAACAATGCACTTACGCACCCATACTTGCGAAAAACCTTATTCATGTCTCCATTATAACTACATACTTCTGCTCATAAAAATCAATTTTAAAAAGTTACTTACTCATACTGGAGAAAAACCTTTTTTATGTTCCCATCGTAACTTTCCGTGCTCATAAAAATCAATTTTAAAAAGGTACTTACGCATACTGGAGAAAAACCTTATTTATGTTCCTACTGCAGCATTTCATGTTTTAAAAGCTGTATTTAATACATCTCATTCTTACCCATACTGGAGAAACATTTTATACATGTTCCCATTGTACCTACTCCTGCTTACGTTAATCATCTTTAACATTTCACTTTCGCTCCCATACGGGAGAAAAACCTTATTCGTTTTCCAATTCCAACTTCCAACTACTGTTCATGCAAGTCAGGGTTGACAGTACACTTGCCCACCCATTCTCGAGAAAACCCCTATTCATGTTCCCATTGTAACTACTCCTGCTTAAGCAAGGGATATTTAAAGACACATCAACGCACCCACACTGGAGAAAAACCTTTTTCATTTTCCCTTTGTACCCACTCCTGCTCAAGCGAGGTATATTTGAAGGTACACTTACGCACCCATACCGGAGAAAAACCTTATCCATGTCCCCATTGTAACCTCCTATGCTCACAGAAGTCAGATTTAACGGTACATTTACGCACCCATATTGGCGAAAAACCTTCATTATGTCTCCATTGTAACTACTCCTGCTCACACAAATCACTTTTAAAAATGGATTTATTCACTCATACTGGAGAAAAACCTTTTTTTTTTGTTTTTGGGGTGTCATGCCGTGTTGCGCTAACTCCTTCTTTAGCAAACGTTGTCGGAAAAGTTGGCTAAAGAAGGCGTTAACGCAACACGGCACAACACCCCAAAAACAAATAGCAAAAATACTTATGACTGCGTAAATCTTAAAACCTTGTTCATGTACAGATTAATTTTTTTATAAATTTTATATAAATAAAAAATTAAATAAATAAATTGTAACTACTCCTGCTCACGCAAGTAAAATTTAACGGTACACTTACTGCACCCATAACGCACCTTAACGCACCCATACTGGAAAAAAAAACTTATTCATGTTCCAATTGTAACCACTTATGCTCATACAAGTCAGTTTTAACGATTCACTTACCACACCCGCACTGAACTAATTGTTTATTTCCTTATTTGAAATTTGAAAAAAAATTCCTCTAAAATATTTTATGTTTTATAATTACTATATAATTAAGTACCATATAGGTATTTAAGTTCCTTCTTACAAATCTTAATTTTGTGTTGATTTATTAAATTAGCTTTAATAAGAAACATACTTTTTACATACTCGTATATAATACTCAGGCAACTAATATATCGCAGAAATTAATATTAATTCTACGATTTATCTATAATCGTTCTATTTGGTTCTTCAAGAGACAATGACATTTAATTAAATACTCATTATAATAATATAATTAACTGTGGAAGTAGTTATAGGAACTTAATTACATAACTGATTATCAACTGACATAATTTAAAAAAAAACTGGAAAAGGGTAGATAAATATCTGGTTCATAAGCAGGCATTGCGTCTCTTAACTCTGCTAGACATATTCTCCATCATTGCACAAGCAAAATTTTCGCACCACAATGAGCGGTTCAAATTTAATCTTATTTTTATTATTACTTTTTTCGACATTTCTTTTTATGTATTATGGCAAACATAATATATGTGTATACACTTAATTTTTTATAAATAGGGGTTACATGTGAATTCGAGTTGTCATTATACTTGCCTGGTCACTTTTAATTCCTAACTAGACATAATTCCTATTATGAACAATCAAAATTTTGAGTTGAATGGAAACATGTGTAATTTTTGTAGTTATTATTTATTTAATTTATTGTCAATTTGTTTCCGATATTGTACTTAGTGTATGCTTAGAAAAAAGAGAAAAATTAAAGTAAGGAAAAATAGAAAATTGTCATATTGTCATAATTGTCATATATTCCTCAAAGATAACAACATATTATCAGACAACCAATATGGCTTTCGCAAAGGTAGAAGTACATCTGATGCAATAGCTGCCCTCACGAAAATCGTTTCCTATAATCTTGACATTGGTCGCAAACCACTGGCTGTCTTTCTCGATCTTGCGAAAGCATTTGATACGGTCTCTCATTCCTTACTGCTAAAAAAACTACATCGGGTTGGAATAACAGGAGTAGCCTACACATGGTTTGAAAACTATCTAATGAACCGAACACAACAAACTCTCATCCACTCTGACAAAACACATATAAGCGAAAAATTACCTATGTCCTTTGGTGTACCTCAAGGCAGTATACTAGGACCAATTTTATTTCTTGTATACATAAACTCACTTTGTGCCATGAATATTGGAGGTAAAATATTATCATTTGCCGATGACACTGTTCTAATATTTGAAGATGTAACATGGGAATCAGTCACTAACGAAGCTAATAATGGTCTATTAAAAGTAAAACATTGGCTGGACACAAACCTCCTCACACTTAACATCGACAAAACCCAATATATGACATTTTCCATCCGCAAACATAATGTACCCAACAACTGCCCTAAACCTATTATTCACTCGTGTTCATTCAATTTACACACTCACGAAATCACACCTAATATAAATTGCACGTGTTCTACCCTTAAATCATCAAATGCAGTTAAATATTTGGGAATAATCATAGACAACCAACTACGGTGGGAAGCCCATATCAGTGACACAGTAAACAAACTTCGTAAACTCTGCCATGTATTCTGCTCCCTTAGGTCCATCCTTGATTTACAGACTTTAAGAAGCGTATACTTTGCCCTTTTCCAATCTATAGCAACGTATGGTATAGTGGGATGGGGTGGTTGTGCTGAATCCATTATTAATCCTATTATTACAGTTCAAAAACTAATTTTGAGAATTATATTTAAATGCCAACCTACCCATCCCTCTAATGAACTCTTTGCTAAAATCAGGGTATTAGATATACGACAGTTATTTACTAAGGTAAGCATTTGTTACATACGAAAAAATAACCTACTGTTGGCTCCACAACACCAAGCTCACACCCGCTTTTCATCAAACCTGGGTTGCGTGGTTCCTCAAACTAAAACCTCTTTCGCTCAACGGCAATTCTGGTTCATCGCGCCTAAAATATACAATGCATTGAGTACCGACTTAAAGTCAAGTAATTCTATATCCATATTTACTGCTCGTGTACATCAATGGATATTTGAAAGGGGACGACCTTTCTTCAAAGATTATATGAGTTCCTAACACAAAAAAAAAAAATTAAAAACTTCTTTTCCAACTTGTCTCATATCACGAAAATTAAAATTAAGTGTTGAACATAAACATGTTGTCTTATAGATAATACCTAAGTTATATAAACTTGCACACAAACAATTATATGCATTAAACAATCTACATTAATTATGTTTAAATTTTAATCTTAATGTTTAATATTTTTAATTTTTATTTGTATCTTTTTAATATACATATACTTTTTCTTTATTTTTCAGTTTACTTTTAATATACTTGTTTTTAGTTTTATTTATCATCAAATTTGTTTTTCTTTTTTTTCTTCTCTAATTCTTTCTTATGTTTCTATAAAATAGTATTTTTTAGTTCTTCTAAGCTATTTTTATTATTATTACTTCATTATGATTTATACTTACATACTTATGTTACTATAAGTATTTTTTAGTTCTTTTATGTCATTGTTATTATTATTTCATGTATAACTACCACAACACGGGCATTAGCCTAGTATGGTAGTTAAAAAATGTCTAAACATGTAACTTGTAAACATTTATTAAATAATAAAAAAATAAAAAAATAAAATATAGTTATGTATTTTAGGGATCCATGTTAACCCAACATAATTTAAATGCAACACACTTTTAAATAGTGATTGAAAGTCACGTGACTCTTGAAGCTGGTAAAACATCAACATTACAATTACATCAATTCTTTTGTGTTTTGTGTTTATTTTGGCTTTTTCAACAAATGTAATTCTCACACTAAACCTTGTTATTTTGTCCAGTCGTTAGTAAATTAAGACTGTTTATGACACTTTAAGAAAGATACTCAGAAAATATGATAAATGGGCATTTAAATAAGCCTTATTTTAATGCTTTTCTTATTTTAAACACTTATTGTAATGTTCTACAGCATGGCAAATGTTAATTAATACTTCCCAATACAAAGTCGCAAAAGCAAAAATTCACAACTACGGTCAACAAAACATATTAAAAAAAAAATGCAAAAAAATATATAGGCAATACGAAAGTATCACACCATTAACTTAATTCTGTTTTCATGGGAAATTTTGGTTTTGATTTATTGAATAATGAAATTTTAAATTTTTAACCTATCTATCATATTTACATCGTTTGTATAAAGAAGAGAGTCTGATTTTGGAATCCACTGTTTTATTCCGAGATTGAGGACATTTTGCACACTTGACCTTTTAAACAATATGAAGGCGACTATATACAAGAGAATTCGTAAATTTATCCCTTTCCCCTTTTCTCACCCCTGTAGAATTTTGACAGACCGAACGATTAGTCATAATAGACCGGATATAGTTTTACATGACAAAATTAAACTATAAAAAAAACCTTTATCAATGATGTAGCTAATCCAGATTCCTGTAGTATTAAAAAAAATCTATTTCTGAAAAAATAAGAAAATACACAGATTTGAAAAATGAGATTAAAAGAATTCGTCATTCTCAGACAAAAAAAATATAACCATTTGGTTTTTCGGCTACTGGTATTATACCTAGCTCTCTCATTCAAAATTTAGGCGTAAGAGATCTGTCAAAGAATTTATAAATAAAAATGGATAAATCTAGTCATTTAAAATACATGTAAGATAACGAAAGATTTTAAAATATTTATGTTGAAGGATCAGTAGGATTTATAGGCCCTGTTAGGAGTTCTACCGAGCCGAACCGTCTGATATGAAAATATCTGGAGTCGATGAATTATTTTCCCATTTGATCTCTGTTGAGTTGAAGTTTGGTTCTTGTATTGTTTTGTATTTAGTATCCTTATATAATGCACTTGCATAATTTGGATTGATAATCATTTGTGGAAAAGTGTGTGGAACGGTTTAGTTGTTTTCGGTGGGGAAGATTTATCCCGGATATAAAGTCGGAAACAAATAATCATACACAAAGCTCTCATGTCTTTTTATAAATATATATATAAATTAACATTTTATTCTTGTTTTGTTTTAGGTAGCATTAATGTGGATACTGTACCCATTAGGGAACAACCAGCATCCCGAGAAGAAGATGGAGGAAGAATCCCTTATACGGAAATAGACATAGACCTGCCAGATGTTAAAAAGGAATGCTTAGAGCACTCTGAAAGTATTACCGAGAGTGCAGGTAAAATGGATTTTTTTTGGTCTGAATCAGTTTTAATAATCTTATCGTTTCGTTATAGATACATTCTTACTGAGCTTTATCTGCCATCTTTTCTAGATATGATAATGGTCCTGAAGACACATCCCGGAGAAAAACCTTATTCATGTCTCCATTGTAACTACTCCAGCTCATACAAATCACATTTAACAGTGCACTTACGCACCCATACTGGCGAAAAACCTTATTCATGTCTACATTGTAACCAACCCTTCGTAAGCAAATCGCATTTAACGGTTCACTTACGCACCCATACTGGCGAAAAGCCTTATTCATGTCTCCATTGTAACTACTCTAGCTCAAGCAAATCAAATTTTACAGTGCATTTACGCACCCACACTGGAAAAAAACCTTATTCATGTTCCCATTGTAACTACTCCTGCTCACAAAAATCTTTTTTAAAGAGGCACTCATTCACCCATACTGGCGAAAAACCTTATTCATGTCTAAATTGTAACTACTCCTGCTCACGCAAGTCAGATTTAACGGTACACTTACGTACCCATACTGGCGAAACACCTTTTTCATGTTCCCATTGTAACTTTTCCTACTCACGCAAATATCGTTTGAAAATGCACTTACGCACCCATACTGGTAAAAAACCTTATTCATGTTCCTTCTGCAGCTATTCATGTACCGAAAGAGGAAATTTAAAACATCATATTCGTACCCATACTGGAATAAATCCTTATTCATGTCCCCATTGTAACCAATCCTGCTTTAGCAAATCACATTTAACAGTGCACTTACGAACCCACACTGGCGATAAACCTTATTCATGTCCTATTGTAAACACTCCTGCTCACAGAAGTCATATTTAAGTGTGCACTTACGCACACATACTAGCAAAAAACCTTTTTCGTGTCTCCATTGTAACTACTCCTGCTCACAAAAATCATTATTAATTAGGCACTTACGCACCCATACTGGAGAAAAACCATATTCATGTCTCCATTGTAACTATTCCTTCTCACAAAAACCACCTTTAAAAAGACATTTACTCACTCATACTGGAGAAAAACTTTATTCATGTTCGCATTGTAACCACGCCTGCTCACAGAAGTCTGATTTAACGGTTCACTTACGCACTTGCAAAAAACCATATTCATGTCTCCATTGTAATAACTCCTGCTCACAAAGGTCACTTTTAAACAGGCACCTTCGCATCCATACTTGAGAAAAACCTTATTCATGTTTCCATTGTAACTACTCCTGCTCACAAAAATCTCATTTAAAAAGACACTTACTTACTCATACTGCAGAAAACCTTATTCATGTCTCCATTGTAACTACTCCTGCTCATACAAATCTCTTTTAAAAAGGCACTTACTCACTCAAAGTGCAGAAAAACATCTTTAATGTTTATGTTCCCAAAGGGGATCTTTAAAACATCAGATTCTTACCCATACTTGAGAAAAACCTTATTCATTTCCCCATTGTAACCTCTTCTGCTAGCAGAAGTCAAATTTAACGGTACATTTACGCACTGGTCTATTTTTTTAATTCCGTATTTGGAATTTAAAAGAAACATCATAAATAATGTTTGTTTTATAATTAAGTACCTATGTAAGTTTTCAAGTTCCTGCTTACAAATGTTAGGGCGGCTTGCACCATAAGTTAAATATGGTTTAAATTTCATTTTAAACACATTATTTGATTTAAGTCGACTTGGCGTCTTGCACCACAAAATTAAAGTCGTTAAATGCGTGTAAAGAACTGTCAAAGTTAAATACCCAAAAGGGGCTGTTTAACCTAGTTAAACGTGTTTAGCCCTACTCATAAAGCAGTCATGTTCATTTTTTTAGGTTATCCCTTCGATTTCTGATTGTGGTTAAAATCTATCTCGTTTTAATTTATATATATATATGTTATGGTTAAGGTTTTCACGGGTGTAAGATGTAGAATAATGTTCTCGGTTTACCCGCGTAAAGTAGTCCTTAAAAGGACTTTTTAATTTCTGACGTTTCGGACAGATCTCACTATCCATCTTCAGAGGCCTTATGTCCTGAATTTCGTCTCAAACTGAACGCTTTCGTGTGTCTGTTCGGTCCGGAAGTCAAGATACAAGTGGGTGATCAATTCTTATGTCTAGGACGAAGTATGCGTGTCGATAGTGATTTGACGGTAGAGGGGGTGGGGGCGGGGTTGGCAATATCAAGCAGTATGTGTGTAGCGATCTGATTGGGTTGCTTTGAACTTGTTGGAAGTGTTTCTGAGAATTTTGGAAATGTCGGTTTTGGGTTATTTTGGTCAATTATAACTTTCCAGGTGTTGGGAATTCTAATTGAGTCATTTCTGGTATTCATATTATTTTTATGTTTATGAATTTCAATTGCTTCGCGGTAAATTCTTTTTGGCTCATTGTATATGCTAGCTATTGTTGTGGTATTATTAAAGTCCATTTTATGACCTTCATTAAGGACATGTTGTACTATGGATGAAGTTAAGCGTTTATTAGTGACATCTACCTTGTGTTCTGCAATTCTACATGTTCTATTCTACTTCTTCAATTCTACACTACGACTTTAATAATACCACAACAATAGCCATTTTATGACCTTCATTAAGGACATGTTGTACTATGGATGAAGTTAAGCGTTTATTAGTGACATCTACCTTGTGTTCTGCAATTCTACATGTTCTATTCTACTTCTTCAATTCTACACTACGACTTTAATAATACCACAACAATAGCTAGCATATACAATGAGCCAAAAAGAATTTACCGCGAAGCAATTGAAATTCATAAACATAAAAATAATATGAATACCAGAAATGACTCAATCAGAATTCCCAACACCTGGAAAGTTATAATTGACCAAAATAACCCAAAACCGACATTTCCAAAATTCTCAGAAACACTTCCAACAAGTTCAAAGCAACCCAATCAGGTCGCTACACACATACTGCTTGATATTGCCAACCCCGCCCCCACCCCCTCTACCGTCAAATCACTATCAACACGCATACTTCGTCCTAGACATAAGAATTGATAAGCACCCACTTGTATCTTGACTTCCGGACCAAACAGACACGCGAAAGCGTTCAGTTTGAGACGAAATTCAGGACATAAGGCCTCTGAAGATGGACAGTGAGATCTGTCCGAAACGTCAAAAATTAAAAAGTCCTTTTAAGGACTACTTTACGCGGGTAAACCGAGAACATTATTCTACATATATATATACATATACTTACCAATATCATAATCGTATTCTATTTTTCTTATAATTAGTGTAACTCGCTCACTAATCACAAGAAACAGTTTCTTCATTGGTGAGATTGCGAACATAAATATATTTTGTAACCATGTGTCCTTATATAACATCTTGTACCCACTTATATAAATTAAATAAAAAAATATATATCTATTTAGAAGAATAAAATCATAAAAATATACAAAATGAAGAGATTTTTGTTTTTATATAATAATATATGAAGTAATATAATGAGGTGTCATCGTGATTCTAATTAGCTGAATCATTTAATGTAGTAAAGTTTTTATTTACTTTCAAATGTATTATAGTCCGGTTTTAGCCTCATCTCTGTCGTTAGTTGATTAAACCACACCACTTCAGTAATGGGTGTGCATTAATGGAGTGCTCAAGCGACCCATTGTATTTTGCCTATTGCTCTCAACACGAACCATGGCATGGTGTGACTTCTTAAAGAGATCTTTGTGGATTTGAAGCAGCGTGTTTTTTGTATATTTTAGTGGTGGGACTTGAAAGTCTTGGAGAAGTTGTGAGGTTGGGAAGTTGAATGTTTTTTTTTATTCAAATTTTTATTATTAGTCTTTGAGTGATTTCCTTCGGTAAAAGTGAAGATTTGTAAGCTCCCCCCCATGCGACGATACCATATTGTTTTATTGAATGGGCAGTGTTCCGCAAACTTTTTGTGTTCAAGTTACACCTATCAAATCAATCAATTTTAGAGGTACACCAAAGAAAAAAGCAATGTTTATTTAATATTTATTTATTACTAAAATCACTATATATCTAACATGAAAAAATGTTTAGTGAGAAATGTGAGCCTGTTTAACTGAGCACAGGAGATCAAAATTTGGAGCAATCGTTTATAAGACTGCTCTCATCTCTTCATTGATCGTCCTCAGGCGTTCTCTTTTTTTCGATTTAATAGTAGTGAGAGTTAAAAATCCCAATTCGCATAAGTAGGTTTGGCAAACGGAAATATATTTTAACAGCATGCTTTGAAAGCAGTGGATACTCATTTTTTATATGCTAGCACATGCTCTACTTTGGAAAATTTTAGTTTTAATTTCCTATCAGTTTTTAACTCTATGAATTCTTCCTGCTCGTTTATCGGTAAGTGTCCAAGGGAAATGATATCCGAGAGTGAATTTCATACCCAGTCCATAGGTTGTAGGTCAAACTTAGGAAAATAACAGTTCTTTTTTTCTGCTAATAACTCCAAGTCTTTCACTATCAAAGCCTGCACATTGTTTCTGAATAGGCAGCCATGACATTTGGAAACAATCTATTACTACCATTGACAGCGTGGCTGATCCATAATACCAACTTAGCGCGAAAGCTTTCAGTTTTGTCCGAAGACGTTAAAATATATGAATTCCTGCCTTGCATTTTTCTGTTGAGTTCATTTATATGAGCGAATATGTCCGCAAGTTTTACTACCCATTCTTTTTTTCAAACACAGAAGCAAAATCTGAAACCTGGGCCTCTAAAAACTTCTGGGACTCATATTTTAGCTCGTAAATCCGAAATAGCACTTTTCCACGAGAAAGCCTACTTCTGTATGAAACAGAAGGGACTGATATTATCTTTCATTTGCTCCCATTTGCTTTCTTATTATCTTCACAATACCTTGATTTTTTTCCGCGGCACACCAACTGATGACCACGGTACACCAGTGTGCCGCGGAATACCTACGCTTTGCGGAACACTGGGCTAGAGCACAGTAAATATTTTTAAGAATTTTTAAGTTAAGTATATTTCTTAGACTAACGGGGTATTTCACCATTGTGCTCATAAGCTGTCATAAGCACTATGCATAGGATAAAGTATTATTTCGATTTCACCAACGCTCAAAAACGCTTACCTGTAAGATAAAGTCCCTCTTCACTATAGGGTACTTGAAGCAGCTAATAGTGGTTATATGTCGGATATGTAAGCCGAGTTTTCTACCTATTGCCTTTCAGTACTATTTGACTTGACACTTGATAGTTGCAGCTGTGAAGTTTACACTTTTATTTAGAGTTCAGTGTTTATTTTACGTTAATGTGGATTTTTTTTTTATATTATTGAATTTTTTTTTATACATACATGGTTACACAAAATATTAAAAATGTATAAAAAATATTGAAATAAATGTACATAATTTTAAAAAAAATCCCAGGAAGGCGAAGCATGAGTGTGGGTATTATAAGTATTTTTATCTTGTTTCTATGGTTTAAGTGGAGATACAATATCAAATATAAATTTAAATTATTTTAAAAGAGTTACTGTTGAGATGCAATACAAGAAACTAAATCATGAAATATGTAAAAGTTTTAAAATAACACAAAAAATAAGGTAAATCCTAGGTTTTGAAGACATCTTAAAAAGTGAATTATCAGACAAAGCATTACAAACAATAAAATATATCCGCTGTTTTGTATATATGTGAAATAATAAAAGAATAATGTAAACATGGATATAAATGTTACAGATAGCTTTGCTAAAACGTATAAGAAAAAAATATCTAGTTCAGTGTTTTTTAGCCAAGATTTGATGTACTTTTTAAAAGATTGAAGGTTTACACACGTGTCCCTTTTAAAGGTTGTACATAAAGAATTTAATTGAGGATTTTGGCAGAATTGAAGATTCAGAAGCATATGACGTGTCGCGGGCGTCAGTAATGCGAATACCAAGAGTAAACAATAAATGACAATAAGCCTGTGAAAAAATTTCTGAATGATGAAAAGTCTTGAACGATGTAGATTTCATTTCGCGTCTTCGACTGATGAAACATGCTGTTATGTAATCCACAACCGAATCATCGATAAAATGTCTCTGAGAACCACCACCAGGTATGTTATTTTAATACAAATACATAACGAAATAGCTGTACTCAAATAATAACAGTGTATGTACTCAGTGACGTTACTTACTGTGTGTAATGTTATTTTGTGTGCCCACATAATGTATTATTATACCATCATTATCCTGCTACAAGCATTGTACATAGACACCATGGTATAATTGTTTTCAGGAATAATGCTGCACCAAAAAGAAGTGTTAGGAGGCTATTGTACACCTCCGTCCAGTGTACGTTCACTTCCCTTAGGACCTGGCCCCCAAAAGAGGTTTATTTATAATTTGGCTCAGTTCCTAAAGGCTATCCTGCAAACATATTGCAAATCGCAATGTCACCAAGTAAGAATCTCTGCTACTTCAATAATAAACTACAGTGGTACATACAATATTGATAAATAGTCATTCGAATCAATGAAGGCTATTAAAATGATGAAAGCACAAGCCAACATCATTCACAAGACTCTTCGGACAAGTGACAAGTACAGTGTTGTCACCTAATGGCATTGCCATTGCACTGAAATAATTATGTTGATTACTGAAATTACTTTCTCTTATTTCAGGTGAAAAAATGCTGAAGTACGCCTCAACAGAAATGGTGTGTTCTGCATAAACACGCAAGTAAGTTTTCATAAGCTTCCTTTAAAAGGCAAGCTTTATTATCACTTGTATAGTTGATTTACACACTGTAAATATTAATATTTTAATTCTTATTATAAAAATTATTTTAAAAACGCTTTGAAATGAACAATTTTGTAATGTTTTTGAAATTAATAAACAAATTGAATTGAATTGAATTGAAGTAATCCGCGATGCCAATTTAATTATTAGATACAACTGTTTCCAGGAGAGGTAGCGTGAATCCAGCTGCGAGATCATTGAATAATGTTTATTGTTTTATAATCTTATATAAGTTAAGTTCCATATTTGTAAATAATTATGTATTAAAAAAATATATTTGTTAAAAGGGAATGGAATTAAAAAAATATTTATTTATTATTGCAATTTTTAATTGTGCTTTTCAGTTTCAATTGCCTCTTATCATCTTTCTCCTATTTCCTCAATTGTGTTCAAGTATCAGGACCCTCTGGAGTCTGGGGAATTCTGTTTAACGAGTCGGTGGCTTATTTGAGACAGTGGCCGCCTCACAGCAGACACCGGCTGCGGCTGCCTGCTCGCTAAGGCGTGCCAAGCAGGGGGATGGTCCAACTATCCCACGGCATAAGGTCTGGCTTCTGGAGCGGAGACTGCGTACCCAACAAGAGCCCTGGAAGTGGACGGCTATCGAGGAATGCTTCGTCTTCATCTCCTTCTATGAAGAACACCTCGAACATTCGGGTTATCTAGAAGTATAAGAGAGAATAGTGCGTTTTCAGTTTGCATTTGATAATATACTATAAACGCTTCCGAATATTCAATTAATTCTTTGAAACAACATTTAGCGTTTGAAAAAAATTTGTCAAGGTTTGCAAATTTTCATATTAAATGAAAAAAAGTTAAGGGACAATAACTTTTATAACATCTTTGTCTAGTTAAACACATTTTTGTTTCGTGTAAAGTAGTAATTACAGTTTGCACGATAAAAAACCATGTGAACCTAAGTGACTTTAAAAGCATTATCAATGTTTGAGTTCAAAAATGTTATATTTTTAAGTGCATAAGTCGTTTTGTACTGCAGAAAACTGAAAGAGTCTTTAATACGCTTTCAAGAACAGTATTTTATTTTGAAATACATTAAAAAATAGCGAATTTATATGGAATCTGAATTCTGACAGTTCGAGATGCACGTTGCAAGGCTTTAGGGTTAACAGGAAGAACAATAATTCAAAAGATAAATACTGTCATAAAACATTATGGGATAAATTGAAAGCTAGGAATATACCTACCTCATTTATAAACATACTATCCCGATGGCACTCCCAGCAAGAAAATGTTGTACGGTGGGCAAGTACATACTCCCAGCCGATATATTTGCGGTCAGGAGTAAGGCAAGGAGGGTGTATGTCCCCCATTCTATTTAATGTATACATGGACGAGTTGTCAAGTCGCCTGGACATCAGAACGGGCTGTCGTGTTAACAGTATATGTATGAATCATATAAGCTACGCGGACGACATGATCCTCCTAGCTCCGTCGATCAAGGGATTAAGATTACTCCTAAACATTTGTGAAGAATATGGAAAACAGCATAATATGATGTACAACCCGAAGAAGACGGAATTGATTGCGTTCCACCACGGAAAAAGTCAAGATACAAGTAATATGCTCCCCGTATACCTTAACGAGGCAAAAATAAATACATGTTCGAACGTGAAATACTTGGGGCACATTATTAATGAAAACCTATCGGAAGATGGCGATATCGAACGACAAAGGAGAAGCCTTAGCATAGTTTCTAACATGATTGCCCGCAGATTTTGCAAATGCAGCAATACCGTTAAAAAAATACTGTTCAACGCATTCTGTACTGGCCTGTATACGTGTGAGACATGGTGTTACTACCGAACTTGCTCGATGGAACGACTCCGAATTCAATATAATGACGCCTGTAGAATAATATTTGGATACCGAAGATACAGCAGCGCATCGACAGTGTTCACGGAACTAGGACTGAATGGATTTGCCGGCCTGATGAGACACCGGGTCACTGGAGCCAGGATGCGGCTAATGGCCTCCGCCAACACGTTGGTGACCGCAGCCTACCAGCACCAAGCGCCACTCCTGAGTGAGCGCTGGGCCCAAGCGCACTCAAGACCACACCCTGCATAGTTTTCCTTATTTGATAATTTATTATATCTATTGTACAAAAAAAATGTATATCTATATGGGACGTGTGGGATTGCACAAACCTCCCCACATCCTGGAATAAAATATTATTATTATTATTATTATTATAAAAGAATCAGTGCGTGACATTGAGTGACTTTGAACATTCTCATTTGTAATATTATAATACCTGATGCCGAAGAATTAACGTTATCTCCTAAGGTCATCAACGCGTCGCTTATTTTATATTCAAGTAGTTTGTTTACATTGTCAATCGTCTTTAAAATTAATGCTTCGGTCTCGTTTATTCATCCTGAAAAAAAGACAAATCTTTTAATTCGACTCAAATCTCTAGTAAGATCGCATAATAATTAACGAAACCAAAAACTAATGTACTTACCAAGAATTAATTAGGCAAAAATGTCGTCTGCATAAATAAATCACGTCTGTTTACCGTTTCGATATTTGCAATTCCATAGAAACAAACGCATTTTAAAGACAGGCGTTGCAATAGACATTATAAAAGCGCTGTTGCCAGAGAGATTCGTCTAATAGCTGTGTGGGACCATAAATAAACCAATCACTAGATTGATAACTTCGGCCTTTAGTAGGGTCCACGGATGACGTCATACAAGATTTGAGTAATAAACAAACCACTAAACAAAGTAGAGGAAACAATTAAAAAAAGTGCGGCCATAGACAATATGATCTTCCCTATACTATCATATTGTGCTATTCATCAGTCTAAAATATTATTTTAAAAATAAATGTTAGAAATGTTAACAGATTCTCTCAGGACGACAAGGCTCCAACTCATAAAGTGCGGTCCTGCGAAAATGAGCTATAAGGTGTCTTTCCTTACGGCACATTTTCTCAGGACGGCGCTTTGTAAGTTGAAAATCTGTCATCCCGAGGCCGTCGTAAAAATAGCTCAAAATTACTTGAAATTTGAATTCCTTTACTTTAAAAGAAAAAACATGTTCAAACAATGATTGTGCTTTTCTACGACAACATTGAATGTTAACATCTCTCTGTTTATCAGAAAAATGAAAAACTTTGTTACATTTTGTGAAGTAATTTTTATTTAATTTCAGTAAGATAACAGAAACAGAAACAAATACATTTTTTAGCACAAAACCCATTTTAAATGTTTACGAAATCTGCGACTGAAGATTTTTCTGGTTTAAATATTCATATGAGTCGCTAATATTGTTTTAAATGATTATATATTTCAATTTGAAGATTTAGTCATGAAGTTATTCAAAAAATAATATGAATACAGAATTCGTGAGCACAAAACACATCTTAAATTGGTACCAAGTATGCGACTAAATCTTTTTCTGGTTTTAATATTCATTTGAGTTGCTAGTATTGTTTTAAATGATTAAATATTTCAATTTGAGGGTTCAGTCATGAAGTTATTAAAAAAAAAATATAAATACAGAATTCATGAGCACATAACACATCCTTAAATGTTTACAAAAAAACTATAAATATTCTTACGCAGGGGAGCATCTTGTTTCCGTGTAAAGACTAAATTACTGCCGCTGGGTCCCACAGGAACAGGTACACTGATCTCTGTAAACAAAATGATCTTAGTGGTCGAAGGAAAGGAAGAAAAGATTTGCATATTGGATAACAAGTAACATAGAACAGATATTTACCTTTGTAATCTTTCGTGATCTTTTTGGCAGAAGGAACCACATGGCTGGTACCCGGTAAGATATTATCAAGCTCTGAAATAAACATATTTATCGGGTTAACCAAAGTTCGTGAACTAAACATATCATATTATTGCAAGTAATTATGGTCTTTTATGACATCACACCGTCCTGGTGGAACACGGATGGGGTCTAGAAATAAATTCAATTCTTGGGTGAAATTAAGTTACACATTACATGGAACACTGAAAACATATTCACACCTGTATTTTCGTCATAACGGGTCCGATACTGTCTTAAATCTGGATAACTACCAATGCCGGGTAGATATAAAGTCGGCAGTGCGCATCTTCGAAGGGATCCATTGGCATTTTTGTTTCTTTTGTACTTTTGTAACTTGCGTATTTTGGGTATTATTATGTCAGCACAGCTCTTCACGCAACACAGCTTCATAATTTTAGACATTTTCACACAACAACAACTCATGAATTCACGAAAGCAAACAACATAAATAAACCACTCACGCAAACAATCTGAATCTGTCAGAAGGACGCAACCATTATGCAAAAATGGCGTCACATCGTTTCAGGGGGAAATGGAGCGTAGTCTTTCTTTCTGTTACACGGGAGAGAGTGAGAGACCAAACCACGACGGCTTTTCATTGGATAGTCTTGTCAAGACGTCATCAAAAAACTAAAAAAAGTGTCGGAGTTATACCGCCCTGGTTTGAAGGTGCTGAGGGAAATGGCTATGACGGCGCAGGTCGGCATAAGGAAGGCCACCTTCACAATGCGCGGACCCAACACCGAGGAGCGGATGTATGGTTAAAGCGTAAGGATTAGACCCCTTAAAATAGCCTTTATAAAGGATTTCAAATTTCAATTCATCTTAGATTATTTTTACAAGATCAAGATTTCACCTGACATGCGTTGTCCTAAGAAAATGAGCTAAAAAAAGAACTCTTAAAGCTCATTTTCGCAGAACAACATTTTGTCAAATGGATCTCTCTTGTTGTGAGTGAATATTTCAACAGTTGAACATTTTTATTTTAAAAATAATATTTTAGGCTATCGAATAAGGTAGGTTCCGAATGAGAATTATATTGTGTATGGTCGCGCCTTTTATCGTTTCTTCTATCCTCGTCGATGGTGTGGGACGTAGGTACTTTTGTTGCACGCATTTTGTCTAGATATTGACATATCTATGGTTAAATAGAGGACGAATTTGCTACGTACAAAAGCTCGAAGATATCGATTTAGTGAGTGGTTTATTAATGATTGCTTCCCTTTCATCAGTAACAGTCTTTCTAATGTAATACCGTATGAACTACATAACAATTATGTAAAATATATACCGTTTGAGATTATTTCAACAACTAACACATTTTTAAAGCAATGATTTGAAGTGCTTCTAATTCCTTGTGACGTTTCTTCAACGCCTTGAAATTGATCACCGCGCTTTGCCGTGCATGTAAGTAGGTTCTAATTATGTCAACAAAGTAACACATAAACTCGTAAATTTGTATTTGTTTATTGTAAGAATATATCGCTAAGCACTTGATTGATTAGTTTTGACAGCGTTATAACATACTGAGCTACCCAACACACGTGACAGATGAGATTAAATGGGTTTTTTCAAGGTTGTTTTACGGCCGCTGTCACACATTAAAACCAAGCGACTAGTAAGTTCATCTAATTACCCCGAGTGAACATCATATACATTTTGAAAAACAGAAAATTTATTTTGTGGTAGGTACTATTATTTTTTAGTAATCTCTGAAGAAATGCGAATTGCTTACGAATCATATTGGCTTTTTCAAAAACAAAAGCTATTAAAACTATGTGATGAATATTTTTTATGATATAGATAAGTTTTTCTAAAGACCTTACTTATTTTCACATTAGAGCCATGGATCTTCCCATCCCAGAGAATTTTACCATCAAGACTGAACCATGGTCGCAGGAAGAAAGCTCAGGCGAAAAACAGGCATTTACGGATATAGAAATCCACCTGCCTGGTGTGAAAAGGGAATGTTTGCCGTATGCCGAGAGTGTTCAGCAAACCAGTAAGTGGCATTATCGATTGCATATCACAGAGGTGTTTCAGATGGGTGCAGTCGGAACTTCTATTTATGTTTTACTCTGACAACAAGCTAATATATTTACTAACAAATTTTTAATCTTTGTGCAACAAACTACATCAGCATTATAACATTACTTTACCAAGCTAGTTTAATATAATCAATTATATTTGTTATAATTACTGGCGATTTACAAGGATTTCCCAGGCATCGTTATTAACTGCTCATGCAGCAACGGCAATTATAGATGATTATTTTTCATCTTGAACTGCATGTTTGACGTCTATTTCTGTACAGAAAAAAAACTCCTTTATTGTATTTCAGATCTATTTCGATATGATAAACCTCATCGGATTACGGATTTTTATACAATGGGATTTTGTACCCGCTTAGCAACCGCAAGTAGCTTATCAATTTGTTATTGTTTTATTATTCCAGGTAGCATTAATGTTGAGACTGTACCCATCAAAGCAAAATCAGAATCCCGAGAAGAAGATGGAGGGGCAATCACTTATGCGGAAATAAACATAGACCTGCCAGATATAAAAAAGGAATGTTTAAAGCAGTCTGAAAGTATTCTCGAGACTGCAGGTAAAATTTATTTTCGGTTTTCTGAATTAATTTTAATAATTATCTAGTTATTATAGACACGTACTTATTATTATCTGCCATCTTTTTCAGAGATGATAACGGACCTGAAGACGCATCCGGGAGAAAAAACTCATTCATGTACACACTGTAACTACTCATGCTCACGCAAATTACATTTAACAGTTCACTTACGCACCCATACTGGAGAAAAACCGTATCCATGTGTCCGTTGTAACTACTCCTTCTCACGCAAATCAAATTTAACGATGCACATTCGCAGCCATACTGGAGAAAAACCTTATTCATGTTCCCATTGTAGCTACTCGTACTCACGAAAGTCACATTTGACAGAGCACTTATACACCCATACTGGAGAAAAACCTTATTCGTGTTCCCATTGTAACTACTTATGCTCACGCAAGTCAGAGTTAACAGTGCACTTACGAACCCATACTGGAGAAAAACCATATTCATGTTCGCATTGTGACTACACCTGCTCACATAAGTCAGCGTTAACAGTTCACTTACGCACCCATACTGGAATTAAACCTTATACATGTTCCTACTGCAGCTACTCATGTTTTTATCAGGGGAATTTGAAACGACACGCTCTTACCCATACTGTAGTAAAACGACATAAATGCTCCCATTGTAACTTCTCCTGCAGAGGAAAATCACATTTTAAAGTCCACTTACTCACCCATACTCAAGTTAAACTTTAATGTTCTCACTGCAGCTATTCATGTTCTGTAATAGGAAATTTGAATAAAAATTAGGCATAAACTTTAAAAAGTCTCATTTGTAACCATACTGGAGAAAAACAATGTATTTGTTCCCTTTGTACGTACTCCTGCTCACCCAAATCAGTGTCAAATGGGCACTTACATACCCATACAGAAGAAAAACACTTTACAAGTAACCGTTTAAACCTTCTTTCTAACTTAAGTCAGCGTTATCATTGTGTGTGTACCCACAAAGCCTGCACTTATAACCCATACTGGAAATAAACCTTATCCATGTTCCGACTGCAGTTTTTCATGTTCACAAGTAGGAAATTTTAAAAGTAGGATTTCGACCCGGTCATGAGGAAAACTATTTATGTTCCGACTGCAATATCCACGTTTTCAGAAATAATAATTAATGCATCATACACTTACCCACACGGCATGAAAACTTTATCCATTTTTCTAAGATAAGTTTTCCAAACTGACATTTCTGGCATCATTTATTTTAACATTCTTGGTTTGCCATTGTAACTATAAATTTTGGTTATATGGTTGAGTTTTATAGAGATAATTTTGAAAATATTCTGAATAATCCTTATAATAAGTTTCAAGAGTTGGTGAAAGACGAGGTGAAACATTTGTTACGTAGCGGTTTAAATCTAAGTAAATAATAATAATAGAAGAATAATTGATGGACACAAGTAGCTGCTGCTATCCTGACAGTCACTTAATTCTCGCCATCAGCGTTTCGCGTGGCCAGAAACGGCAAACGGCAAACTACAGAAAAGCAATCCGAATACAAGGGAATATCCAGACTATTGTCCGGATAATCACACTAAAATCCTTTTAACTAGGCGACACAGCATAAACTCCTGGCTAAACTTCTCAATGAAACTAACTCGAATGCACATGTTTTAACGTGTACGTTGCACGTGGACAATGGCCGCCTACACTTCGCTCACCGATTGAAGAACTATGTTAGCTTCACCATCCTATCCACTCTCCATGTGTTTTCATAAAATCAGTTCCGATTTCGTAATTTAAATTCAGAGTGAAAGATTGAACTTAGTTAGGATTATATTTTGTACCCGTAATGCTTTGCATGCCCCATGAGTATAAGATGTGTTCTACGTGATAATCCTTTCTTCTTTTTTAATGTTGCCCTTCGCTATAATATAACGTTGAAATCTTCTTGACTTTTCGTTGAGTCCCTTGTCTTTACTGAACCCTTTGTCCTGTTCTGAATGATGGTTGCAGAAACTGATAGCTGACTCCACGCCTCGAGAGAGAATCGTCACGCCTTAATAAGAGCTAGCCGGAGGTAATGCTCAGGGATAGAACACCTTATCCCATCTATGTCGATCGACTTATATTCAATGTTGGGATTTAACTTGGTCACCGTTCTTTCATTCTAAAGTCTAAGTATATTACACATTGCAAAGTTGATATATTAAATTTGTAAACATGAAAAATAACAACAACAAAAAAATTCAGTTCTAAACCCACAGATACGAAGACTTCAGTCTATTATGAATACATAAACCTAATATGTCAGTAGTCCCTAGTTGTAGACATATCAAATAAAGCTTTTCAAATGTTGGACTTTATTTTAAGTTTATTTATTGACTTTCATAATATAAACTTTCATAATATTAAAACTTTGTACGTCACTAGTAAGTAGTCATATCTAGTATTATTCCACAGTTTGATTATCAAATTATGAAATTATTTACATTAACACACACTTGAAAGAATGCTAAATAATTTATTTTGATGTTTTAGAGTTGGAATTTTAAGAAAACATCTCTAGTACTTCTACCTAGCTTACTTATTTAATCAATTAAAATTATCTGATCGAATAATTACTTCAGTTGTAAAATTGCATATTAATTCGTAGTTAAATACAAAAATGGTTGATAATACAACAATACTCTTTTGACAGTGTTAATATGTTTTGATCTACTCCCGTCAAAATTAAACATTTAACCTATTTAAAATGAATCATTACAAATAAGTATCACCGAGTATTAACAAGAAACACATATTTTTAACGTTATAGTGTTTTCCATTGAAAGTGTTCGTGTTCTGTGTCAACAAAGGCAAAAACAAATCGACAACTCCGAACATTGTAATAATAAATACTTACCTCTATACCCATCGGTGCAATCCAGAGGTGACCAACCTTTCTCAATATGCTTTGCTACAAACGCCAACTGACTATTAGCGATGGCGTCACATGTCACTCCTGCAGTAAGCAGTTCCACTACGAATGCGGAGGGACAACTGAAACCACATTTCGCAAAACAAATAATGAGAAAAGACGAACCTGGCGCTGCCCAAACTGCAAAACTTCACCCCAATCAACTGCTACTCCAAACAACTCCATAGAAGACGTAATGATTGGAATTAAAAAAATATCCTCTGAACTTACCTCTCTCAAAACTCTCAACAGCCAAGTGAAGGAAGATATGTCAGATTTAAAAAAATCTGTCGACTATAACAATACAAAATTAAACGAATTTACAAAAAGATTCGAATTATTGGAACAGGCGATGAGCAAAATCGATCGACTGGAAGAAGATGTATCCTCCCTGCAATCAACAATCAAATCAATTCAAGATGATTCCAAATTCAAACTAAATGAAGAATTAGAAAAAAGAATAACAGAAATAGAAAAAGACCAAGAAAGAAGAAATAAAGAATCCAATAAAACATGTTTAGAATTCCGAGGAATTCCGGAATTTAAAGAGGAAACAACACAATCCTTGAAGGACATCATCTTCAACATCAGCAAATTAGTGAAATGCGACCTCAAAACCAACAACATAGAGAATATATTTATACAGAGTCACTCCGCGAAATAAAAATATACCTCCAACAGTGAAACCCAGAACAGTGATAATTCGTTGTAACTCAACGGCTTTAAAAGAACAACTACATAACGATATCAAAACATATAACAGATCTTGTAAACAAAACAGCGATAAACTAAATAATGTTATAATTGGATTATCGGGTCCCCGCTCGCCAATCTATGTTTCTGAACTCCTTACCTTACGCGCTAAACGATTATGGTACCTAGCGCGACAGTTCACAGCAGAATGTAAGTTCAAATACATTTGGTCTAAAGCCGGTCAAATATTCATTAAGAAGGATGACAATTCACGACCGTTCCTAATAGATTCCGAATTGGCTCTATCAAAAATATGACTATCTGTAAATTTTATTACTCTTTCGTACGATATTACCACTTTCAACCGAACTAAACAGCTGTCACATCTTGAACATCAACTAAACGAAATACGAACAGATAAAATATCTTATAAACAACAATTTTATTTCTTAGGTTCTTCTTATATTATAATTATTTATATTGTTATACTTTTATTATGTGTAATAACTATAATTCAACAACAGATTAATATCGGATATTTGAGAATAATTATTGAATATTGGAAATGTAAATCCCTGAACCGTACGTTCCCCCCTGAATGTACAAACCACTCGAATTCTAACCAAAAAAAAAAAACTAAAAAATCTTCAAACCATTTATCTATCAAATACTACATCGAACAAATTTAAAGATTTGAACTTTGATGAATTAATCATTATTATTATTATTAAAATCAATAACTTAATATTTCAACCAGACCGCATAATATCAACAGAGACATTCACAAATGATGAGTCAAAAGCTTATCAGCTTCCTAACTATACATACATTCCGACAAAAATAAATATAAATAAAAATATTGGAATTTCAGTATTCGTCCACAGGAAATTCAGTATTGTAACGATTTTAGAACACTAAGGACGGGTTGTTTCGGAGAATTTGAACAATTCATCAAATTTCAACGCTCATTTTCGGGTTCTGTGAAAGTCCTATTCAAGTTCTGTTATTATATCATTGTAGGCTAGTTACTTGAAAAAACTGAAATAAAAACAGAACTTGAAAAAATCTTTCACAGCACTTGAAAATGAACGTTGAAATTTGATGAATTGTTCAAATTCTCCGAAACAACCCGTCCCTAATATTACACACTAACTGTATCCAAACCGAAATAAAACTCGATAAATATATTTATCACATTATTGCCATTTACAGAACACACGAATCAATTATTGCACTATTTAACATTGGGCAATATGAACCAAACACAAGCATTATCTCCATCTACTTCCACCAAACAACATAAATTACCATTAATTATTGTTTAATCTTCCTCTTTGCAACTGTAACTATATGCCTAGTACTCAATGATCTTAAGATACATAATAAATATCAAATAAAATGGTTTTAAACGCAAATACTAAAACGCATAAACTAAACGCATAACGCATATACTAAATGGTTGATTGGCTTAGGTAGGGAGGAGTCTGAAAAACTATTATATAATGTCACTTAAAACTATACATGTTTACCTATTAATGTCACATTTAGTAAAAACTTAATATAAGACTGAAAAACTATTATATAATGTCACTTAAAACTATACATGTTTAACTATTAATGTCACTTTTAGTAAAAACTTAATATAAGACTTTAAAACTATTATATAATGTCATTTAAAACTATACATGTTTACCTATTAATATCACATTTAGTAAAAACTTAATATAAGACTGATAAACTATTATATAAAGTCACTTAAAACTATACATGTTTACCTATTAATGTCACATTTAGTAAAAACTTAATATAAGACTGAAAAAATATTATATAATGTCACTTAAAACTATACATGTTTACCTATTAATGTTAAATTTACTAAAAACTTAATATAACTATACTTAATTTTTAAAAAAGAGTAAAAATTAAATTACATTTGGCATTTCACAAACATTTGGTTCCTTAGAACAGGCAATCTGCCTAGCTAGGAACTAAATTCGACCTAACACTTGTACCTACTCATTTTAAATATATGATCTTATAATGCTATGTTATTACTGTTATGTCTGCTTTAAATGTATCTAATGTAAAAATAAATAAAAATAAACTTGAACGAGATGTTACTAAAGTTATTTTAGTTTTATCAAAATACTACTAATGCCATATATGTGTGTACGTTACTTATTAAATAAACGCCAGTTCACTCTGTCTCCTTGTATAAAAAGACCGTGTTTTTTAAATAGGTTATGGACCCCGCTAATTCTAGGCGTTTTAATAATCAGTCACGAAAATAGACAAATTGTGTATGTGTTAAAAACTATTTTTTTATTGTCTCGGATATATTTTTCGTGTTGGGAATAGGGTTAAGGAGTTGTTGCGGACTCATTAAGTGTTGGATATTTTTAACAGAAATGGTGTCTAATTCATAGCTCGCAAGTATAGCCAGGCTGAAAGGATCAGAAAACTACGATGAGTGGACGTTCGCTGTGGAAAATTTACTTATATTAGAAGATATTATGTAACAGTGCATAAAGTCCGAGAAAACTGTGGATATATCAGTAGCAGACGGTGCGAAAACAAAATCCATGTTAAACCTCACAATAGATCCATGTCTGTACGTTCATATCAAGCAAGATAAATCAACTACAGATTTATAGAATAGGCTGAAACTGAAAAAAGGCTTTCTAGACGCATTTCCTTATTAGGGAGTTTAGTATTAATTCGCCTTGAAACTTGTAACACAATGCAGGGCTACGTCACGCAAATTGTTGAAACCGGACAGAAGTTGTATGAATCGGATTAATGTAAAAGACAAATGGATTGGCTGTTTATTACTTGCAGGTTCACCAGAATTATTATATTCAATGATATTGGCTATCGAGCATAGTGGGTAAGAATCAGTGCAGATGTAATAAAAATGAAATTAATCGACATGGCAGAAAATGACGCCGAATCGGTTGGTGCATTCTCCGCCATGTTATCGTTGTAAACAAGCACATTTTAAAAATCAGTGTCTTGTTAGTGAATCAGAGGAAAACAAGAAGAAGTCTAATGCAAGTCTAATGTTCAGCGGAAAGTTTAATAAAATTGACTGGTATATATAATGGGGTGCTTGTGTTCACATGACACCGAATAAAAACATAGTTTGTAATGCGTCGAATAAAACGAGTATTAAAGAGATAATAGCAGCTAATAAGATGGCTATGCCAGTTTTATGCTCAGGAGAAGTTAATTTGTGACGTTAACCCAGAAATGTAAGTACGAAGTAATATTAAAATATGTTTTGTGCGTACCTAACCTTAACACAAACTTAATCTCTGTCAGTCAGTTTATTTAAAATGGCAATAAAGTGGACTTCAAAGGAAAATGCTGCTTTATTTATAATAAACAGAAATAATTAGTTGCTATAGCAGATGTGAAAGGTAGTGTTTATAAACTAAGGATGGAATACAAGTTAAAAGTTCCTGAAAGTATAATGTCGAATTTAGCGCTATCAGGCAATACTTGGCACCGCAGATTGGGTCATGTTAATAGTAATTACTTGAATAAAATGACCAGTGCTGTAAAAGGAATGAATCTTCGAGAAAAACTTGATATTGGCAAGAAATCATGTAGGTACAGTTTGCTGTGAGGGAGTATCGTCTTCCATTCACAAATGCTGGTACAAGAAGCATAGAATTACTTAATTTAGTCCACACTGACATTTGTGGACCTATGGAGCATGGATCGCTTGCATGATTGTAATGTAGCAAATACACTTAGAGGCTAAATTAAATATTAACAAAGAAAATAAAAATTGTGAAAGTCAAATACCATATCAGCAGCTCATTGGTGGACTTATGTATTTGGCGGTGTTAACAAAACCTGATATGGCGTTTGCAATAAGTTTTCTGAGTCAATTTAACAATTTCTATAACCAGGAAACTTAGTTATATGCTAAACGAATTTAAAGATGTCTTAAGAAAACTAAACATTTTGGATTGAATATATATACTAGATGTGGTAATTCAAAATAAGGAGGATTTGTGGATGCAGGTTGGGGTAGCCATATCAATGATCGTAGGTCTTATAAAGGTCTATGTTTTAGTTTAGCTGGATGTGTTGTTTCTTGGGAAGCAAAGAAGCAAAAAAACAGTTGCTCTTTCGAGCACCGAAGCTGAGTACATCGGTGTAGCTGAAGCTTGTAGAGAAGTTATATATTATTTAAGTAATTTGTTTAAAAAAATAACTAATGAGTCAAACACCATATCTTTATTTAATGATAATCAGGGTGCACTTAAGCTGTCTTCAAATAAAAGCTTTAACCCATTGGCCTCCGAATTGTTTAGCTAAAAAATTGTCCTTCACATCCGAATTAATTTTGTACCAAAGTTTTAAATCTGCAGTGGTGTACTAAATCTTACATAACTTTCAAACTAAACATGCAAACGAAACAATTTTTTTACTTTTGTATTGAATTAAGGCATGTAAAAAATATATCCAGTTTTTTAAATAATAATATGATTAAACGAGGATATAAAAATATATATTTTTATAAAAACCAATTTTTTTTCTTTCTTTTATAATTGGATTAAGAAAAGTTTTACATTAATCATATTTATTACAATAAAATATTTTTTTCAATTTGGGCTGATGTTAGCCGACCACCACGCTTTTTACGAACAAGCTTGTCAATTCCCGAATCACACGCCATTTTGAAAAAATTCAATGACGCTGAAATATAACAAAATTTCAATCGTAAATATCAGGAAAAAACTGTACCAACGGAGTCCTGCCAATTACTACGAAATGAATGCTTAATTATCTACAGAGCGATTGGCATTTACAATTTTAAACACAGGTGTCAATAATGCATCCCTTTTTCGTTTTTAAGCCGACAGACATCAGACCCTCCGGGACGGCGTAGTTTGATTTTAAGACACATCGCCGTACACACGCCGGGACGGCGTCGTTTGAGCCCAATGGGTTAATAAAAGAACTAAACACATTGACATAAGATACCACTTTTGTAAAGAATGTGTGAATGATAAAATTGTAGAACTGAAGTACTCGTATTTGGAAATAGCTGAAATGCAATAGTCATTTCTTAATCCTAGAAGCCTAATCTATTTTATAGGTACATAAAGCCTAAACATACGTCTCAGAGGCGTACACATTTAAATGACAGCCTGTAGGTCAAAATATACCTACTTGTGCCCTTTTCATTGATTGAAATTCAAGGTTGGTATATAAACTAATTAAAAAACACAGTTTTATCACTGAAAATTACTATCACAGGTATTTAACACAACGAATCAAATCATTATGCTTATATTCAAACAAAAAAATCATCTTCTTAAAAATCAACTTGAACATATGTTTTTTTTAAATAAACTTATATTTTTTTAAAATTAATTTCTTATTCATAGGGCAAACATTAAAAGTAATCATGTTTTTAATTACTTGCTTTAATTTTAGAGCAATCTACACAGACATCAACTTTGTGCTCAGAAAATACTGACTTTTTGCACTTAGGACATCACACTAATTTCGACATTCTATTTTTTTAGCAGCAAAAAGCTCAGTATTTATGTTTGTTTTGGCTCTGGTTCTCGTGTCTGAAGTTTATTACCTGAATCAGTAGGTTTTGCGAGAATTTGGCTTATATTTTTAAGTCGGAGCTTCAAATCTGAATCCAAGGCTTGACCGAATGTGTGCTGAGTTGTTTAGTGAATTCTCTTTTGTTTAAGGGTTTATTTGATCATGTTGTGGCCATAAATTACAGCATAATTGACAAAAGCCATGTTAAAGATGCCATAGAATACAGCCATTGACCATCTATTAGTTTTGCAACTGCACCACATTGAGGAGCAAATTTGATCAAATGTATCTACTCCTCCTTTTGTTTGGTTCTAGAAATGAATCATGTCTGGTTTGCCACTTGAATTATTAATTATTGCATTTTCATCACAAGATAAAAGGTAAACCATATTTGCAGGTTTTGGTTTGTACGATAGAAGTGTCAGAGGGCCATCAAAACAAAACGTAGAATTGCCAACAGGTCGAGATCTCGAGTTCTTCAATTTTTCGTGAATTTCCCGCTTATTTGATCGAATAGTGCCCACTAGATTTAATTTGAAATTTGAGCTGGTCCTCGAAAGGTGCGGACTTTATTCATAGCTGAAATTCTGTGAGATGATTGACCCCTATTTTTTGACCAAATATCCCCCGTCCATTCTTACATTTCCAGGAATACGATAATTTCGCCCTGAGTTGGCAGATTGCAAAGCATGAGCAGTATCAAATGCTAGGTCAGCTTTTGAAATTTTGAGTCGGCTTCTTCAGTGGGAGCATATTCTTGTAAATGGAAAGCCTCTTCAGTTACATAGTTATTCTCATCTTCGCTTTGAATGTCGTCCAAACTGGCTGTCCTCGTCTTCAGGAGCTGATTCTCCCAGAGAAAGACTATCTTCTTAGTCTAAGATTTTCAAAATATCGTAACTGTTTAATATATTAGACCATGACATATTGGTATCTGAAACAATTCCAAAATAAACATAAAATGGATGAAAAATTAACGAAAGTAAAAACATATAATCTTAGTTAAAAGTTACACAAAGCCTAAACATACGTCTCGCAGGCGTACTATACCTCAAAAACTCAAAAATGGCTGAACTTACCTTAGTGATGCAGGTACCATCGGTAAGCTCCCGTCGGCCACTAGGTTGGTTAAAGAGCACGAGGCGCTAACTTAAGCCTTTAGAAAGAGAAATAGAATTTAAGATTGTGTGTACGCCTCGCAGGCGTAGATAAGGCTTCTAGGGTTAATTTTTCGATAAATAGTGTAAAGGCCCGTTTATAATAGGAATAAGCGGTAAGAATAAGCCGTAAAGCTCTAGGCCGTAGAAGTTGGAAGATAGGAAACCTGTGTATCCGTTTATAATAGATGGCAATAATCTCTTATTTTTTTCCATAACCGAAAAGATGGTCCAACTTTATCTTTTGCGGTTACGGATTACAGAAAGCTGAGATATATACCGAGATTTATGAATTTTCAATCGATACTCTATGGAATCCATTATTTGACAAGAGTGGTTTATTTATGTATTTGACAATCGAACAATAATATTTGTGTTGTAGAAGTCCTAACAATTCATAGAAATTGGTCTGCGACATTCTTGCATATTTCTTAAGTTGATCGTTGTCTACTGTTGCCATGTCTTAAAACAAATTATGGAAATGTCCTGTTTTCTTCCTTTTATGATTAATGAGACGCACACTCCAACGTCGTTTTTTCCTTATTTTTTTCGTCAACTGTGTGTCTTCTATTGCAGCGTATGCTAGCCCCAGAATTGACAAAAACATTCCACATGCAACAATATCTGATGAATCCATCGTTTCAATATTAATTATTCATAAATCTGGGGATACGCATAAATTAGACAATTACAGACCAATATCCCTTGTTTCAAACCTATCAAAAATATTCAAAAAATGCATCAAATTTAGAGTCATTGAACACTTAGAAAAATATAAAATTCTATCGAAAAACCAATACGGCTTTCGTAAAGATCTAAGCACTGAGGATGCCATATATGAATTGACAAAAAATATTTATACATCTATCGATAAAAAAAAGAAATGTCTTGCCATATTCCTAGATTTAAGAAAAGCTTTCGACACCGTTAATCATAATTTACTCATTAAAAAAATAACTCAACTGGGCTTCAAAAAACACACACTAAAATTACTATCAAACTATCTTAAAGACAGAGCACAAAAAACAAAAATTGGGAATAATTATAGTTCAGAAACACAGATAAAAAACGGAGTTCCGCAGGGAACTGTTCTTGGCCCGATTTTATTCTTAATTTATATTAATGATTTATGTAATTTTGTAATCCCTGGTAAAATTGTTTCTTACGCCGATGACACGGCAATAATAGTGGATGGTAATAATTGGACAGAAACTTTTTCGAATGCAACTGTATGTATTTCACTTGTTTCAAAATGGTTAAAATACAACAAACTTGTCTTAAACTACAGCAAAACATTTTTCTTACCTTTTTATAAAAACATCAAAAACAAACCAAAAGACAACCTTAAAATTAGAATCCATAATACATCTTGCAATAAAGAAATGTGCTTCCTGTGCAACGAACTCGCTAATGTCAAAAATATAAAATATTTAGGAGTATCAATAGATATTAATCTTAATTGGAAATCTCATATTAATCAAACCACTTCTAAACTAAGATATCTAACCTACATATTTTATAGACTCAAGGAAATTTTAAACGCTGAAAAATTGAAAATGATCTACTTCTCCCTGGTGCAATCTGCAATCACTTATGGCATAATAGGATGGGGTGGTGCACCTGATACATTTATTAAGCCTCTACAAATAATTCAAAAGCACATAATTAAAGTCATATATAACAAAAATAAAACATTTTCGACCGACCTATTATACAAGGAATCTAAATTATTTAACATTCGTAAATTATTTATATTACAAACTATGAAATATCTATTTAAAAACAAAAACAATTTCAAAATAAATGAAAACAGAACGAGTAAAAGAACAAATAATATATTTTACACCCCCCAAACCAATACTAAATTAATGCAGACGCATAGCAGTTTCATTGGTCCTCGTACATTTAACCTTTTACCACTACAAACTCAAATGATAAATAAAAAGATAGAATATATTAAAGAGGTAAAATTATAGCTGATTGACGCAGATATTGAAACGCTTTTAGTATAAATTTATTTATCCTTTCTACAACTCACTTGCTGAAACTTTATAAACTATTGTACATAATGTATTCTTTTTACTTTTTATAATAACTATAAACAAAAAAAAACTTTTTCTACTAATGTATATTATACTTTAGGTACTTGAAATATAGTAATCGTTTTATATTACTCACACTCAGGCAGTCAGTGCCTTAGTGGGTTTTCATTTCTTTTGTAAACTATTTGGTATTATATATTATGTTATTTTATACTATCTATTAATATGTATAATATGTGTAAAGAAATGAAAATAAATAAAGTAAAAAAAGTTTTTACTTTTATAAGATGGAAGAAGAATATACTCTCGATTGACAGTTGACATAGACAAGTGACAGCGGCATAGTCACTTATATGGACGTATTCTATTCTATTCCTATTTCAATTATAAACGACGATCTAAAATATTACGGATTACGGATTACGGCACCGGCCTATTCTTACCGCTTATTCCTATTATAAACGGACCTTTTGAATGAACCAATTCCACAGAAATAATATCAACGGTTCCAGTGACATAAATGTAGCCGGGAGCTGGGCAAGCAATATCGACCATCTCTACAAACTGAAACGTCAGCATAAATGAACCACTCACAACGTCAGTGTCAGACCAGTCAGACTAATGTGTGACACAGTCTCCTTTGCTTCCTTCTCGTATGTAATTATTGTTTCGTCTCTCTAAAGTAATATTATACGAACTACACAAAAATTGAAATTTAACTGCTTCTGCTTTTTTATGACGTTTTTTCAACGTCTTGGAATTGACCATCGTCCTTCGCCTTGTATGTAAGTAGGTTTTATTATATTAACTAAGTAACACTTAAACTCGTAAATTTCTGCTTGTTTTATTTTTATTTTATTTTATTTTATTTGTTAATTGTAAGATTATATCGCTCAACACCTTATTGACCAGTTTAAACAGTATTCGCGATATAACACGAGAGACAGACGAGAGTACATGAGTTTGTTCATTGTTCATTTACGGACGCTGTCAAACATTAAAACCAAGCGATAATTAAGTTTATCTTACCTTTACCCTGTCACATCAAATAATTTTTTTCCTTACCTCAAAAACGGCAAACCTTTTTTGTGGGACCATTAGTTATTAGTAAACCCTGAATTGATGAGCATTGCTTACGAAACGTGTTGGTTTTGTTAATAATAAAAGTGTTGATTATTTTTAATAATATTAACGGTTCAAAGAGAAAGGTTTTGTTACAGATTTTACTTGTTTTTAGCTGAGAATAATTACCATCACACGACAGTACGCTATCAATTTCAGTGCCATGAATCCCAACCCAAAGAGTGTATCCATTAAAACTGAACCATGGTCACGGGAAGAAGGCTCAGGTCAATTGGCCTATAAGGATATTGAAATCCACCTCCCGGATGTGAAGAAGGAATGTTTGCAGTATGCTGAGAGTGTTCAGCCAACTAGTAAGTTGCATTGCATATCAATGAAGTCCTTAATTCACATAATTAGAACAGCTGCTTGTTATTTACTTTCCCTCTTGGCGTCCATTATTTTAATAATAATAACACAACATTTATATAGCGCAGGTTTGTGTTATTTCAAGTGAGCTGCCCCTTTGATTTAACCTTCAAAACATTGCTTTACTCGCAACTGATAAAATTTAAAAAAAAAAATACTTAAATAATTCACCCAAACGGGTTCGTAAGAACCTACTTATATAATTACAATAATTTTCCATGAAGTTATTTTAATTTCCATTTTCAAAATTTGAATGATAATGTCCCGTGATTTTTCACAATATTTCACGTCTAAGCTTGTTTAATGTGACCATTCATATAAGTTTGAGAAATATTAACATTTCAACAACGTTACGACGTATCCATATTTCAGATGCATATCCATATGTCGATTTCGACATAATAAACCTATCCGATTATTGATTTTCATATGATTGGAATTTGTAGAATCTTTCAGCAGGATCTTGATTAAACTATACGAAACAATCTAAGAATAAATACAAATAATCATACACATAGCTCTCATATCTTTATATAATATTAACATTAGTTGTTGTTATATTTCAGGTAGCATTGATGTGGAGACTGTACCTATTAAGGAAAAACCAGGATCAGGAGAAGAAGATGGAGGAAGAATCCCTTATACGGAAATAGACATAGACCTGCCAGATGTTAAAAAGGAATGCTTAGAGCACTCTGAAAGTATTACCGAGACTGCAGGTAAAATGGATTTTTGTTTGTCTGAATCAGTTTTAATAATCAAAATATTACCGGCTTATTGAGCTTTATCCGCCATCTTTTCCAGATGTGATAATGGTCCTGAAGACACATCCCGGAGAAAAACCTCATTCATGTCTCCATTGTAACTACTCTAGCTCACACAAATCACATTTAACAGTGCACTTACTCACCCATACTGGCGAAAAACCTCATTTATGTCTCCATTGTAACTACTCCTGCTCACGCACGTCAGATTTAACGGTACACTTACGCACCCATACTGGAGAAAAACCGTATTCGTGTTCCCATTGTAACTGCTCGTGCTCACGCACGTCAGATTTAACGGTACACTTACGCACACATACTGGCGAAAAACCTTATTCATGTCTCCATTGTAACTACTCCTGCTCAAGCAATACAAATTTAACAGTGCACTTACGCACCCATACTGGCGAAAAACCTTATTCATGTCTCCATTGTAACTACTCCTGCTCAAGCAAATCACATTTAACTTTGCACTTACGCACCCATACTGGAGAAAAACCTTATTCATGTTCTCATTGTAACTACTCCTGCACACACAAATCACATTTAACAGTGCACTTACGCACCCATACTGGAGAAAAACCGTATTCATGTCCATATTGTAACTACACCTGTTCACACAAGACAAGTTTAACGGTACACTTACGCACCCATACTGGAGAAAAACCTTATTCATGTTCCAATTGTAACTATTCCTGCTCAAAAAAGTCACGATTAACGTTACACTTACGCAACCATACTGGAATATAACCTTGTTTTTGTTCCCACTTTAATTTCTCCTGCTCACTCAAGTCATATTTACCGAAACACTTACGCACCCATACTGCAGAAAAACCTGATTCATGTTCCCATTGTAACTACTCTTGCTCACGCAAGTCAGATTAAACGTTACACTTATGCAGTCATACTGGAATAAAACGGTATTCGTCTTCTACTTACGCTTTTTACGTTCTCGAAAAGGAAACACGAAAAAAGTCACATTCTTACCCATACTTGACATAAATACCTTATCCATGTTCCAACTGTTACTATTCCTACTAACTAAAGTAAGCCTTAATATTGTGTGTGTACCTAGAAACGGTGCATTCTTAAAACTAGTACATGGAATAAATCTTGTTCATGTACTGGCTGCAGTTATTCAAGTTTTCGAAAGGAAAATCAAAACACGTTTTTACCCATACTAGAAGAAAACCTTATCCATTTTTTGAAAAATTGTCTTTCCAACTCTCTCTCTCTCAATCTGCCTTTGTAACACATTTTACATACTTCACAATTTTTAATTTTTTTTAAATATTTTTATGTTTGCATTACAAATTTTTAGTTTATTTAAAAGTGTTATTACCATGGATAAATGTGACGACATAACTAAGACCGTGAATCTTTTACAACTAGATTATTTTGAACTTATTCACAATAACCCTATTCATAGGCAAGTGTCAAAAGCTGGTGAAAGAAGCAGTGAAAATTTGTTTTAGTGACTTATTTGAAAATTAACAAAAAAATGATTTTAAGTAACCCACAGGTAGGTACCCCAATATTATAGTTTATTAAAGTGAATAAACAGAATAAATTTACTAGGCCACTAGTTTTACCGAGACTGCAGATTAAATGGATTTTTGTTTGTCTGAATCGGTGTCAATAAACTAATCATTTCATTACAGATACCGACTTATTGAGCTTTATTCGCCATTTTTCCAGATGTAATAACTGTGCTGAAGTCACACCCCGGGAAAAAAGCAATTTTAGACAAGTATGGCGAATTTTCAAAAATTATAATCATAGAGTATTTCTTAATTTCTTAATGAATTTTAATTAAAATGTTTTTTTTTAAACCTTAGAGATTATCACAACATTGTAAATGTACATTTTTGATATTTAAGATCTATTTGTATTACTTTTGTGTTATCTTTATTCTACTTTACTATTTAAAAAATACCCTCTGACGTCCAATGTTAAGCCAAATTTAAAAAAAAAAAAACCAAAGACCAACAAAATTTCAAATAATTTTCTAAGTAATATTTCTAACTATATTTTTAATATGTGGAATCAATAATCCTGGTTTGAAAGGGTTAAGAATGCGTTAGAATTAATCAATAACTTAAGGAATTCGGAAATCCCTAACCACGCTAAGTTTGTGTCCAAAGATGTAAATAATTTATTTCCTTGTATCCCAATAGAATAAAGTAAATCAATTTCTAATTATTTGTTAATTTCTTCATTTTCGCCGAAAGTGCTGATGTCTAATCTGAACTTATTTTTCGATGTAATTTTTAAACAGAACCAAATGCAATTGAGAAAAACTGGAATTTAAATGCATCCTTACAATTTCCCCGAAAATAAATAGTCCTTTTTTGAGGAAAATCATGCAGCGGAATTCGACACCTTAATGCACGTCAAAAACTTTATTACTTTATGTATGACGAAAGCTTTCCAGATATTTACAAAAGCACAGGTCTGATGGAAGCCTTCGAGGTATTTACAAAAGCCCAAGACTTAATGTCTGATGGAAGCCTGCGAGGTATTTACAAATGCACTAGTTAAACAAACATTAATTTAAAAAACTAAATTCTAAATACCATTTAGATATCTGACACTGGAAGTTTCATTTTTAAGTCTCCACTCTTTATTAATTTTATTAACTGCTGCCAACCGTCTGGAGCCAGTGAGACTATGGCATCCCATGATGAAGGTGTAGAAGTACCTACCTGACTATTCAGATCCAGTCGCCAAACACAGCCAAAGCAATTTCAAGCAACTTTCAATACTGAATGGTTGTCTTACACCACAGGAAAATCGATCCATATCTAGTGGATATGTCAAAAAATCAATTTCAATGTTCGGTAATACTTTTTTTCTTCATTTTAAATATATTTATTAAATAATTAATCAATTTACAGAGTATAATCAATAATGTTACCAAAAAGATAATTCAAACAATTAGTTTTCGCTGCTTTTACTGCAATATATATTATGAACTACACAATAACAGTGAATTTCGCTTTACACCAGTGTTTCCCGACATAGCGCCTCAGTTGTGGGGAACCACTCTTCAGAGATGAGACACGTAGGCATTCCACACATAAAGGGGAATACTCATCGATCATACAAAAAATGCCTGAGATGTACAAAATTGAAATATACGCCAAATTGTGCTTAAAATAAAATGAAACCCGCTACAATTTTAATAATTATCTAAAATTACAGAAACTATGCAGGATATAGCTGTAGTTGTAGTTGTTGTATTGCTTAGTTATTTTATACCTATAAAATATATAAGTATAGTGAGGAGATCTATAATTGGTTTCTCAGTTAAGTAGGTTGCACATGTATAAACCAACCAAGTAACTGTTAATTTTCCTAAAATAAAATATATTATTACGATTAGAACATGATACAGGATTTTTCCTAAGCATGAGTGCGAATTTGTAACATTAAGCTGGAAATTAGTGAACACAAATGATCACAGTAAGAACATGAGAATGGATTTTGCTTAGTATGAGTGCGAATGTGTCTTTTTAACTTGACTTTTGTGAATATGAATAGTTACACTAATAAAATGAGAATGGTTTATCCTAAATGTGAGTGATAATGTGGATCATCAAATTTGACTTCCATAAACATGAATAATTACAGTAAGAATTGTTTTTTTTATAATGAGTGCTATTGTTAATAATTAAACGTGACTTCTGTGATCATGAATTATCGCAGTAAGAAAATGAAAACGGTTTATCCTTTGTGTGAATGCAAATGTGAGTCACTAAGCTGGACTTTTGCGAACATGGATAGTAACAGAAATAACTCGAGAAAAGATACGGATTTTCCTTAGTATGAGTGTGAATGTGACTTATTATGCTTGACCATGAATAATCACAGTAAGAAAATAAGAAAAAAGTTTCCTTTGAATGAGTGAGAACGTGTTGCAATAACTGTGACTTCTGTGAAAATAAATAATAACAGAAGAAAATTAGAATACTTTATTTTGAATCCTCTTATGAGTGACCACGTATGCCATTTTATTTGGCTTGTGTGAACATGAAGAAATACAGTAATAACATGATAACGGTTTTTTGCTTAGTTTTAGTGTGAATGTGAAATTAAGGCTTAAAGAAGAAACTTACACTAAGAATTTGCAAAGAAACTAACATAAAATATCCTAACTTTACTTTGCATGCGAGAAAATTATTATTAACCTTTCCCTCAACTTATTTGGTGGAATGTGGTTTTAGCGCAATAAGCGATATACTCATTAAAAAACTAAATCGTTTGGAAAAAAACTAATAGAGGGGACCTAAGACCGAAATTAACTAAGTTAGATCCGAACATAAAATTTCTTTGTAGCAAGCGTAACTGAATTTAATTTCAGTTGTAATAAATGTATTAGAAAAGGTTTTATTCAATTTCATAAGGGGTTCATATATTTACAAAAATATTAGATTATGATTTTAAAATTTACCTGTTGTTTCGTAAAAAAAATGCCGGTGGGGCATCTGACTTTTGAAAAGACTACGGTGGGGCATGGCATAAAGAAGGCTGGGAAACACTGGTATAGAGCTTTCGTGGAAGTCCGCAATATAGAGATGGATAAGATCCGCAACATACAACCCATATGTATAATAAATGTCCAACAGCCACCACGGAGAAAAATACGATGAACTCCCTTACGGATGAAGTGGGGGAAAATCCGCATCAATAAAATAATCTGTGCGGCTGCGAGAAGAAAATAAATAAAGGATTTACGGTCCCAGAGTTCTAACGGGGGACCTCTTGTACAGGGAACCGGTAAGGTGAAGCCGGGAACCTCTGGAGTCAGTTGGCGATTATTTTAACGACAGATTGATTGTTTATATTGGAACAAGATTTCACCTGACATGCGTTGTCCTAAGAAAATGAGCTGTAAAAAAGGACACTTTAAGCTTATTTTCGCAGAACAAAATTTTTTCAGATGGATTGTTAAGCGGGTTTGACCCAGGGTACAAATAATAAACAAAGGAATATATTTACCAACCTACCTTTCTATTCGACGTACAGATACTATTTTTATAAACTTTGTTCGATAGAACGCGCCAATCTAGGTTATAATCAATCATCAAGAATGTTTATAAACAATAATCTCAGGTGTGAAGGTTCGCAACCAAAGTCGCGTGTCAGAATCTTGTTTGTTCATAGGGATGGTCTCTCATAGTACATAAAATAAAAAGCGGTGCGTGGTTTGTTATTGTATGTATTGAGAAACATTATATTTAACTATTGAACCCTACCGCTCGAACTTATTTCGCTAGTCGCGTGGTTTGCCCGTACACAACTTCTTCCAAAGAAATCTCCATTACCCACATCGGGAATAGTTGTTTTACTGGTTGCGGAAACAAATCCCGTCGTGCCCGAAGCAAACTCGCACTCGACGGTACAAAAAGGGAATGGAATCCATCCATACAAATAATCACTCCAAAATGGAAATCACCGCGACTATCAGATGTTCAGTCCTTAATCCCACACGTTGCTGCTAGGCTATAAGTGGTTCCTTTTTTTCGGCCAGGCCCAGATGTCGCTCTCGGCCCGCCGATGTCTCGGCCTGTCGATGATGCAGAACAAATTAATTAATAAAATAAAAATAAAACAAAAGAATCTAGCCCTGCATCATAACAGGATCTTTCTTGTTGTGAGGGAATATTTCGAAATTTAGACATTTTTATTTTTAAAATAATATTTTAGGTTAACGAATAAGTTAGGTTCCGAATGAGAATTATAATGTCTATGGTCGCGCATTTTATTGTTTCTTATATCCTCATCGATGGTGTGCAACGTACATTTGTTGCATGCATAAAATTTGTCTAAATATTGTCATATCTATGGTTACATAGAGGACCAATTTGGATCGATTTAGTGAGTACCTAGTTTATTTATGATTGCTTCCCTCTCATCAGTAACAGTTGCACCGTCTTTCTTAAGTAATACCATATAAACTACATAACAGTTATGTAAAATTTATACCACTTGAGATTATTTCAACCACCAATATAATTTTAAAGCAAAGATTTAAAAATTGAAGTGCTTCTAAGTCTTTGTGACGTTTCTTCAACCCCTTGAAATTGACTACTGCGCTTTGCCTTGCATGTAAGTAGGTTCTAATTATATTAACAAAGTAACACTCAAACTCGTAAATTGGTGCTCGTTTATTGTAAGAATATATCGCCAATCACTTGATTGATTAGTTTTGACAGCGTTATACCATACTTAGCTAACCAACACTTACCGTGTAAACACGTGACAGATGAAATTAAATGAGTTTGTTCATTGTTGATTTACGGCCGCTGTCACACATTAAAACCAAGTGACTAGTAAGTTCATCTAATTACCCCGAGTGAACATAATTTACATTTTCAAAAACACCAAACTTATTTTGTAAAACGATTAGCTTTTAGTAAACTCTGATGAAATCCGAATTGCTTAAGAATCATATTAGGTTTTTCAACAACAAAAGCGATTCAAACGCTCTGATGAATGTTTTTTATGATGTAGATTAGTTTTGATATAGACGTTACTTATTTTCAGCTGAGAATAATTACTATCACATAAAAGGACCTATCACAGTAGAACCATGGATCTTCCCATCCCAGATAATGTTACCGTCACAACTGAACCATGGTCGCAGGAAGAAGGCTCTGAAAAACATGCGTTTACGGATATAGAAATCTACCTCCCTTATGTGAAAAAGGAATCTTTGCCGTATGCCGAAAGTGTTCAACAAACCAGTAAGTGGCATTATCCATCTGTTTGTGTTTCAGATGGGCGCAGTCACAACCCCTACTTGTGTTTGACTCTCCTTTTTACCGCCTATAATACAGCGCGGTACTTTTTTATTTTATATTTAAATTTTTCCAAGTGGCAATCTAAGAAAACGTTTAACGTATTATACCCACAAACAATTTCTAATTCCTGAAGCTATAAGCTGTAACACACGTTCTCTACTCCTTAAATTCTTTTGGATTATAAGTGAATGCATGTTATAAGTAAATAACCATTTTCTCAATTCAATACCCAAAATTTGGCTACCCGGGAAGAGATAGAAATCTCTTATCTACAACCGCTGTTAAGTCACACAATTCAAAATACTCACAAACAGTTTTTACAAAAAAAATTTTAATCTTTGTGCAACAAACTACATCAACATTATAAAATAACTTTACTAAGCTAGTTTAATACAATCAATTATATTTGTTATATTTACTGACTACGTATATCAGGGATATTTGAAATTTTGTAGGTTACTTTGTTTTTACGGACATTCCCGCGTATCTCCATGCATAACCTTACTAGGATTCTTCAGGCATCGTCAAGCTGCGTTTACGTCTGGAAAACTCATTTTCAAAATACATTGCCCATGGTATTTTAATGGAAATATCTCACTGTTGATAACAAGAAAATTGTAGGCCATTAGAAAATAACAATTATTATCTCTAATTGCAACGGCAATTATAGTTGTATTTTATCTTGTAGCTGCATGTTTGACATCTATTTCTTTATAGAAAAAATATATATATACATACTGGAGAAAAATCTTATTCATGTTCCCATTGTAGCTACTCGTACTCACGCAAGTTACATTTAACGGTGCACTTTCGCACTCATACTGGAGAAAAACCCCATTCATGTTCTCATTGTGACTACTGCCGCTAACGCATGTCAGCATTAACAGTTCACTTACGCACCGATTCTGAAATTAAACCTTATTCATGTTTCTACTGCAGCTTTTCATGTTTTTATCAGTGGAATTTGAAACTTCTTATTCTTACCCTTACTGCAGTAAAACGACATAAATGCTCCCATTGTTGCTTCTCCTGAAAAGGAAAGTCACATTTAAAAGTGCACTTACTCACACATACTGGACTTAAATCTTAATGTTCCTACTGCAGCTATTCAGGTTCTGTAATGGGAAATTTGTAAATTCCATTTGGAAAAAACCTTATTTATGAGTTCCCATTATAATTTAACCTGCTCATACAAGTCAGCGTTAACAGTGCACTTACGGGATAAAAACCTTATTAATAATCCTACTGCAAATATTAATGTTCTCAAAAGGATTAAAAAGTAGGCGTAAAGGCACGTTTTTAACCATACTGGAGAAAAACTATATCCATGATCCCATTGTAAATTTATATAGTCAAGTTCTTACCCATACTTGACATAAAAATCTTATTCATGTTCCAACTGTATCCTCTCCTGCTCTCTAAAGTCACACATATCATTGTGTGTGTGTACGTATATAGCGTGCACCCATACTGGAAAATAATCTTATCCATGTTCTGACTGCAGTTATTCAGGTTCACGAGGAGTCAGATTTTGACCCGCTCGAGAAAAATCATTCATGTTCCGACTTTAATATATTTTTTTTCAGAAAGATTAATTAAAGCACCATATACCCACCCAAAAAGCATGAAAACCTTATTCATTTTTCGAAGAAAAGTTCTCTTAACTGTTTATCGCTTTGTGATGTAATTTTTATATGTTTCTTTGATTTACCTTTGTAACAATTTAGTTTGGTTGTATGTTTGAGTTTTATTTGACAGTGTTATTATAATGGATAAAAGTGACTACATAAATAAGACTATGGGATTTTTAGAAGGGGATAATTTTGAAAATAATCAGAAACACCCTATCAATAAGTTTCAAGAGCTGGTAAAAGAAGCGGTTAAACATTTGTAACACAGCGGTTTATATCGTATTAAATAATAATAATAGTTGAATATGCTACATGCTAGCTCTTCGCTCTTCGATCGCCGCAAGTAGCAGCACCTGCCGGTCACTAAATTCTCGCCATCAGTGTTCCGCGCGGTAAGAAACGGTACTAATCGCCCTCGCCGTCAGCCCTCGCTCGCCGGCCTCGTCCTCTTTCGGAATCCTGACCTCAGCATGTCAACACGCTGCTTCGGGTTGTGGTCCCGCGCCCCAGAAGTAATCTGGATTCAAGGGAATATCCAGACTTACGTCTTGAATATTACACTAAAATCCTTGCCTTTTAACAAAACGACTCCTGGCCGAACTTCTCAGTGAAACTAACTCGCACGCACATGTTTCAACGTTTACGTTGCACATGGACAAAGACAGCCTAAACTTTGCTTAAGAACTGACTTAAGAACCATGTAAGCTTGACCATCTTATCACCTTTCCATGTGCTTTAATAAATTCAGTTCCGATTTTGTAACTTAAATTTAGATTGAGAGATTGAACTTAGTTAGGATTATATTTTGTACCCGTAATATTTTCCGTGCCGTTGTAACGTTACCCTTTGCTATAATATAACGCGGAAACATGACTCCCATGTATTTACTGAACCCCTTGTATGGTTTGGAATGATAGTAGCAAAAAATGATAGCTGACTCCACCCCTCGAGAGATAATCGATATGCCTTTATAAGAGTTAGCCTTAGGTTATGCTCAGGGATAGAACCCCTGAGCCATCTATGTCGATTGACTTATATTCAAAGTTCGTATTTAACTTGGTCACCGGTCTTACATTCTTAATTTTAAGTATATTACACATTGTAAAGATGATATATTAAATTTGTTAAAATAATTAAAAATAACAAAAAACCAAAACTTTTTGACTTTTATGAATAAGTAAATCAAATCTAATATGTTAGTAGTTTCTAGTTGTAGACATATGACATAGTATTTTAATGACTTTCATAATATCAAAACTATCAGTATAACTCCATAGTTTACTCATTGAATTACGAAGTTCTTTCGCACGATTGAAATAATGCTAAATAAATTCTCAAGATATTTTAGAGTTGGTATTTATAGATAATGTCTAAATAACGGCTTCCTACTTTGCTCATTAAATTGATTAAAATTATCGAAACCACGACTTTTTTCCGATTTAATATATTTGTTTAAAATTATTAATTTAAATTATTATTAATAATAATTAATTTATTATTGTATGCTACTTAGTAAGGAGTCATATCAATAATTGCACAGTTTAAAAAGCTTAGAAAATTTTCACTTCGTCTACCTACTGTTCTAATTTTATTAATCAAAAAAGATTGGATCGTATAATTATTTCCGATTTAAAATTACAAATTAATTCGAAGTTGAATACATAAGCAAGTTTCAAGAGACTAGTGACTTATTAATTTTCGATAAATAGTGCAAGAATGAACCAGTTCCATAAAAAAATATCAACGGTTCCAGTGACATAAATGTAGCCGGGAGCTGATACAGGAATATCGATCATCTCTACGAACGGAAACGTCAGGATGTCAAGACAAGTCAGACGTCAGTGGTTCATTTATAGCAGGGGGGGTCGACTCCGACCTAAATTTTGGTCCTAGAATGGTGGCGGTTTGGTGACGTCATAGCAATATTTAAAATGCCAATATCCAATAGGAACACTTTGAACGCCATAGAAGAACTGAGTTGTATAAAATGGGATATCTGTGGTAACAAAAGTCAAAAGTCAAAACACCACATGTTTATGGTTATATTCATGGTTCTTCGCCGACGTAAATATTTGTGAAAAGTGAAAGTAGATTTGTTAAAATGCCTCGCTAATTTCGCTGTAGTGTCGAAAGCTGTGAGGATGTTGTTTCAGTGCGACACGACAATAACGAGAGTCTGTTTCGGGAATGTGCGTGGAGAATTGGCAGAATAGATTATATTTATTACCCGATTTTGGCAAATTATGCACATGTTTGTAGTTCGCATTTTGCAAAAGAATTAAAAACGACGTGGCTCGTTGAAAAAAGATGCTTTGCCGACCCTTAATCTTCCAGATATCGGAATATATCGGGATTTACCTGGTGCACAAGGGACCCGGGATGTTAACCAAAATGCAGGTGCGAATCTCCCTCTGTTTGTTTAATGTTTCTAATGTAACTTATCATTAACTTTATTTATTATTAGAGAGATAGAATGAAAGAATAGACGTTGATTTGGGTCGTTATTATGATAAAGATATTCATTCAATAGAATTATTATTTCTTCAAAGCCAGCAACTGAATTACAGATATAATATTCTATGTTTTGTTTGAGTAATGTGATGTTTATTTATTTCAGATTTCTTCCCTGAACCCAGCAGCGGGCTCATTGCTGCCAAAATGGACGTAGAAGCGTATACCTTCATACGCTTCTATATACAACTGTTTTATTTTTCTCTAAATGAAATAATATTCTAATATTCTGTTTTGGTGTGTTAACATTTTAATCTCATTTAAAATGTGTTTTGTGTTTACACAAGCTTGTATGTCCCTTTTTTGTGTTATCTGTGTTTGAGTAATAAAATAATTCATGCAATTACGAGTTTTTCATTTTTAAATAATATTTTAGGCTAATAAATTGGGACCGTATTTATATTGTCTATGGTAGTACCGTTTTTTTTTTTTTACTTTCCTCTATCTTTGGTCGATGGTTTGTGACGTCGTGACAACTATTCCCTTCTCATGCCCTTCTCGCCCTTCTCTTTCTTTTTCTCTTAGTTCCAAAAAAATCCGTCGGACGAAATATGTTCAGTACTAAAAGCACGAAGATGACGATCTAGGTGTAGGTTCATTTATGATTTATAGTCAGACTAATGTGTCACAGAGTCTCCTTTGCTTCCTTCGCGTTTGTAATTATTTTTCCGTCTCTCTAAAGTAATATTGTACGAACTACAAAATAATTGAAATTGAATTGCTTTACGTTTGTTCAACGTCTTGACAGTCATGCTTTACCCTGTATGTAAAGAGGTTCTATTTAAACTAACCAAGTAACACTTAAACTCTGAAATTGGTGCAGGTTAATTGTAAGAATATATCGCTTGACACCTGTTAGATCAGTTTAAACAGCATTCTCGATATAACACGAGAGTATTTGAGAGAGGTTCTGTTACATTCCTTTCTTATTTTTAGCTGAGAATAATTATTATCATACGACAGGACGCTATCACAGCAGTGCCATGGATTTCAACCCAAAGAGTGTTTCCATCAAAACTGAACCATTGTCACAGGAAGAAGGGTCAGGTGAAATGGCCTACAAGGATATTGAAATCCACCTCCCGGATGTGAAGAAGGAATGTTTGCAGTATGCCGAGAGTGTTCAGCCAACTAGTAAGTTGCATTGCATATCACAGAAGTGTTTCCGATGCAAATAATCAGAACAGCTGCTTGTTCTTTACTTCCCCTCTTGTCGTCCATAATTTTAATATTTGTAAAAATATTTAAATTTACAACATGAAATATTATGTTGTTTATATTCAAATATTGTATAAACTTACTTAATAAATAATAAAAAAATCTTTAAGCACACGGTAAAGAATCAACCTATATAAATAAAATAAATTAACGTGAATTTATTCTATTTTCCATTTTTGAATATTTGAATTATAATGTCCCTTCTTTTTCACGGTATTTCATGTTAAAGCTAGTTCAATATACCGTTGATATAAGACATAGATAAATCAAAATTTCAACAACTTTACGGCGTATATATGTATGCGTGCATGAATACTAACTCAATTTTGACTGTCCTAAAACGGGAATTCCTCCTAGTTGGGCAGTCAAAGTATTTTTTATGTATATGTACATGTGTCATTGTATCATCACCTGTACTAAATAATTAAAAAAAAAATTAAAAAATTAAAAAATAAAATAAAAATAAAATAAACATCTACATTATGAACCCATCCGATTATTAATTTTTGAATGATGGGAATTCCGATGAGCAAACTACAAGTAGCTTATCAGCAAGATCTTGATTAAACTATATAAAACAATCTAACAATAATTACAAATAATCATACACATAGCGCTCATGTCTCTACATACATTGAAATAGAATTATTTGCTGATGATGCTATGCTATACAAGCCAATAAAAGTCTAAACGATTGTGTCAATTTACATTATGATTTAAACAATATATCCACATAATGCCAACAAAATCAACTGTATCTAAATGTTTCAAAATGTCATAACATTGTCTTTTCGAGAAATGAAAATAAAATATTATTTAATTATTCCTTAAACAACAACAACATTGCAACAGTCTCAAATATTCGTGATCTCGGAATAACCCTTGATAGTAAACTACAATGTAACCTTCATAAACATCGAATCACAAATTAAGCTGCTAAATTGTTAGGCTTCACCATAAGAAACACAAAACTTTTTAATAGCATCGATATTATTAATCAACTCTACTTTGCCTAAGTACGAAGTCATTTGGAGTTTGCATCAGTTGATTGGTCTCCATTTTACAAAATCCACATAAACAAAATCGAAGCAATTCAAAACAAATTCCTAAAATAACTTTGTTACAAGTCATTTGTAAGATTTAATAATAATGCTGAGGCAGCTTCATACTTTAAAATTGATTCACTGATTGTACGGAGGCATCATAAGGATGCAATATTCCTGTGTTAAGTAGGTAACATTAATAATTAATGCCCAGAGTTGCTAAACGAGATTCCATTCAATGTACCTGCGCGTTCAAAATGCTCTTGTGTCTTGTTCAAGGTTGATCGAAGCAAAACGAACTCTTAGCAGAATTCTTGCCTGAACAGACTATGCAATAATTACAATAGCGTATTATCCAAGGTTGATATTTTCAGTTGCGAACTTACCAAATACAAGAGGAACATAAAAGAATATTTCTCTGATGGTTTGTGAATAATGTTTTTGTAGCTATTGTTTATATCTCTATTATAATTTGATTTATATATACACCCTTTCTCCATGGCTATCAATTTATGTAAATTTTTCGTTTTATATAATCTTTTGTTTTTTACAAATTTTTTTAATCATTTTCCTTTGTCACAAATTTAATTTACTTATTCAATGTGATATTGTCTCAGTAGAGGTAAATTCACAAGGAGGAAATCCATAATTGGTTTTATTTTACTATATAATACTTATGTACAAACTGATTAAATGTAAACTGTCGATTTCCCGAAAATGAATAAATATTAACATTTTGTTGATGTTCTGTTTCAGGTAGCATTAATGTGGAGACTGTACCCAAGGAAAAACCAGGACCCCGTGAAGAAGATGGTGGGGGAATCCCTTATACGGAAATAGACATAGACCTGCCAGATATTAAAAAGGAATGCTCAGAGCAATTTGAAAGTATTACCGAGAGTGCAGGTACAGTGGATTTTTTTTTCGTCTGAATCGTCTGTTTTAATAATCTTATCCTTTCATTAGAGATACCTACTTATTGAGCTTTATCTGTCATCTTTTCCAGATGTGATAGTGGTCCCGAAGACACACGCCGATGTAAAACCTCTTTCATGTCTCCATTGTAACTACTCCAGTTCAAGCAAATCACATTTAACAGTGCACTTACGCACCCACACTGGCGAAAAACCTTATCCATGTCCCCATTGTAACCACTCGTGCTCAAAGAAGTCGGATTTAACGTTGCACTTACGCACACATACTGGCGAAAAACCATATTCATGTCACCAGTGTAACTACTCTTGCTCACGCAAGTTTGATTTAACGGTACACTTACGAACCCATACTGGAGAAAAACTTTATTCATGTCCCCATTGTTACCAATCCTGCGTAAGCAAATCACATTTAACGGTTCACTTACGCACTCATACTGGCGAAAAACCTTATTCATGTCCCCATTGTGACTACTCCTGCGTAAGCAATGCAAGGTTAACAGTTCACTTACGCACCCATACTGGTGAAAAACCTTATTCATGTGCCCATTGTAACTACTCATGCTCACAAAAATCTCATTTAACGAAGCACTCATTCACTCATACTGGAGTAAAACCATATTCATGTGCCCATTGTAACACCTCCTGCTCACTGAAGTCAGATTTAACGGTGCACTTACGCACACATACTGGCGAAAAACCTTATTCATGTCTCCATTGTAACCACTCTTACTCACGGAAGTCAAATTTAGCGGTACACTTACGCACACATACTAGAATAAATTAAATTTTTTTATTTTTTTTTTAAATTTCTTAATTAATAATGTATGTTTTATAATTAAGCACCTCTGTAAGCATTAAAGTTCTTACTTACAAAATCTGAATTTTTTTTTTGATTAATCAAATTAGCGAAAATTAGAAACGTGCTTTTTTATATACTCGGCTCTTTTATGGCTCGTATTAAGTCTACCGTTGAGAATATTCTTGCTTTTGTCAATTTATGCGAAAAATCGTGGAGATGTGCAAAAGGGTATTTGTCTGGGATCGTAGTCGCGTTCCAACGCCTGTAATACCCAAAGGGCGTCATTCTTTGTTGTGTTTCTTAACCATGTGCAATGGGCTCACCCAACTACTCTTTGACGACCGAAACATTCCATGCTCCATAAGGTATTTAAATTATTTTTTAGCCGCTTCCAAAAGATCCGGTGCCAGCTTGCGGGCTTGATCTGTTACAGGCGATCCCCTTGTTTCAATAACATGTGTAAAAATATCTTTACGAACATCTGGAGTCTTCATGTCGGGTCGTGTCAATGCAGGGTATTTATTTTTAAATGTCTCGGTATTTCTGATTAGCAGATAAAGTCGAGATGCCGGATGAGGGTTCTTGTGAATTCATTCCTCCAATCTGTAGTGGAATGGTCCGTTAATGTTGAGTTCTTAAGGTTGACGCTTAGGTTAAAGTGATGTCGAAAGTCTGCTCCTAAGATTGGTCTTGATACGTCGGCGACGATAAATTTCCACTTCATTTCATGCCGAAGTCCAAATTGAAGTACGGTACCGTATGTTTTGATAGTATTACCATTACACTGTATAGCGGGTGACTTTGACTTTGGGAGTACGGATACGTCAGCACCGGTTTCGATCAAAAATTTTTGTTGCTTCATGAGTTCATGGATGAAGAGAGGACATGTATGTTGAGGTCAATCGCATGTCCCTACTGCGTTTTCCGTTATCTTTTCCCGACTTTTTGCTATTAAAAATACATGGTTTAATGCAATAGTACGATTTGTCAGCGAATTTTACATGATATTTGCAGTAGCCGTTTGAGGTATTGTTGTTGTATATTGGCCTACCGCCTGACCTGGAACGAGGTCGTCGCGCGGAATTCCGGTACGATGTCGATGGATGACGCCATTCTCTTCGAGTCGTTTTGAGTTGTTTGACTTCGAGAGTGAGTGACGAAATTTGCTCTTGCAAACTTTGGAGTACAGCACATACGTTTAAATCTACGTTCCGAATGTTTTAATTACGCTGTTTCTCGTCTATTGCTCCACATTGTGTTTTTGGTATCCTTCCAAAATTTTATCTGCTGCAGACGCAAGTTGTAACAGGTTGTCATCGGGTAGTGCGGCCAATATGGCCTGGACCTGTTGAGGTTGCCTTTGCAGCCGAAGTGTGAGCAGCGAGTTCATGCATGAGTCGGAGTAGTCCATACGGTTTCGTGTCATCGAGATGTAGTCCGGTTAGAAGAGGAGTGAGTAGGTTTTCTCCAGAATCTTGTAATCTCTCGATGAGTGCTGATTTGAGAACCGTAAATGGTGTTCAGGAGATATGGGAGATTGATACGAGTGACTGCAAGGTTGATGTTTTGATTTATTCGTGAGGACGATTTTTACAATTACGTAGAGCTCGGAAACGGTGGCAGTAAGATAGTAAGACTGGCAGTTTCGAACGCTAAAACTGGTATGAAGATTCGCCTTGTCATGTTCGCTTGCGTTGAGTAGCGGATTTCTTCGCGCCAGTATTGCCATATGTGGGGAGAAATAAAGTAGTCCCACACCATGTTAACCCAACATAATGACAGATCAAAGTTAGTGTAAGTCAGTGTAAGTCATGTGAGTCCTGCTGCTGGTAAAACATCAACCTTACAACAAAATCGTATTTTGTGTTTACTATTTTTACTTTTTCGACATATGTAACTGTCACACTAAACCTTGTTAAATATACCTATATGTTATAAAATTTTATTTTTATGTTTTTCTATACGTACATAACAGTGACCAACAAATTATTTATATTTGAACACAATTTATATATATACATATATTTAAAACTGTTGTTAACATGGTGTTTGTTTTATTTTTTTTTTTTATATATTTACTCCACACAGGAGGCCCTGAAGAAAATAATTTCCCTCAGGGCCTATGTCATCTTTGGGGATGCTGTGTGGAGGGTCTTTTTGTGGAGAGGAAGGAGTGAACATGGGTCTTGAAGAGTCCCATGTTGTAGGAGGGAGGAAACACAGAGGCCGGCAGTTCGTTCCACAGCCGAGCTGTTGAACTTAATAACGAATCGTAGAAGCGACCCGTTCTCATGTGACAAGTGTCAACCGTGAACAAATGTTGGGCGCGCGTTTGGCGTGTATCCCGACTACGCACCGGTGCCGAAGGGATCAATGAAGCTAGTTCCTCAGAGCATCTTCCATTGTAATACCGATAGAACAAGGACAGCATACCTACCTGACGCCTGTGCTCTAAAGATTGCAGTCCGTTTGTTAAGATTGGGGAATCTATCAAACGGACCGCCCGTTTCTGCACAGAGTCAAGGGTTTTTTTCAGGTATTTTGGGGCTCCAGACCAGAGATGGCTGCCAAATTCGACAGTAGGGCGCACTTGCGATTTATACAGGGTGAGCAGTTGTGTACTATTAAAGTATCTGCGGGCCCTGTACAGTACGCCCAGCTTCTGAGAGGCCAACTTTACTCTGGCTTCGATGGAGCCCCCGTACCTGAGCTGGTCACTTATAGTTACACCAAGCATATCAATGGAAGGCCTGTTCGGAAGATTGCTTCCGTTGAAGGAGACTAGATTATCATTTGGATCCCTTTTAGACGTAATCAGACAGGATTGGGTCTTTGAAACATTAAATTCGACGAGATTATTTTTACCCCAGGAGGAAATACTCTCGAGATAACCGTCCATTCTCTGCTTCAAAGCCCTCCGAGCCGTTGGAGTTTGTGTGCCCTTTGGGGGCTTGTCAAACAAAAAGCTATCATGAACTGTACTGTCATCCGCGTAACAATGAATCGGTGCACATGTCAAAAGGTCATTGATGTGCAACAAAAACAAAGTCGGAGACAGAACCGATCCCTGTGGGACGCCAGCATTTATGGAGTGCGAGGAAGAGGTGAAACCGTCAGCAACCGCCTGAATCGACCTATCCCTTAAAAAGTCAGCAATCCACGTACACAGTGATGCGGGAAGTCCGTAAGAATGCAATTTGTTGACAAGTCCTCGGTGCCAGACCCGGTCAAAGGCCTTGGATATGTCTAGTGCGACCGTTTGGGTCTCACCGTGACGTTCCAGGCACCGCCCCCAAGCATGCGTCACATACGCGAGAAGATCACCGCACGAGCGGTTCCGCCGGAATCCGTATTGACGGTCGTTGATAATTTTGTTCTTCTCGAGGTATGTGAGCAGTTTGTCGTTGATCACACGTTCCATCACTTTGGACAGAACTGATGTGATCGCTATGGGGCGGTAGTTGGCCGGGTTGGAGCGGTCACCTTTCTTGGGAATAGGGTGAATTACCGCTTTTTTCCAACCAGAGGGCACAGTGCCACACTTCAGGGACATTTTGAAGAGCTTTGTCAAAACTGGAACTATTTCCGCAGCACACCTCTGCAATACCAGGGCAGGTATTCCATCAGGACCACTAGCTTTGTTAACATCGAGCCCCCGTATGACGTGGAGTACATCCCGATGCCGGATCCTCAGCTTTTTCATATAGAAGCCGCGGTGAGGAACCGACGGCGGAACAGCACCTCCGTCGTCGAGGGTCGAGTTTTCCGCAAACATTTTCCCTTAAAGGTTTGCCTTTTCGGTGGCGGTGTTTGCTAGTGAGCCGTCAGGTCTGGTAAGAGGTGGCAAACTGGGTTTGCAAAAATTTCGACCTATTGAGCCCGCAAGCGACCAGAATGCTCTGCTGCCATGCGGGCAGGCAGCCAGCTTTTTGCTGATCTGCAGGTCGTGTTCGAATTTTGACCTATTGATGATTCTCTTGCATTCCTTTGCCGATTTGTTGTATGCTGATCTGCTTTCGGGCGTTCGAGATGTGTTGTAGGCTCGGTAAGCCGCGTTTTTTCGTTGAACTGCTTCGGAGCATTGTCGACTGAACCACGGCTTTGAGCCCACACCAGTTTCTTTAGTAGTCGATTGTATGAAGCCATCCATCGCCGAATTGATGACTTCACCAATCTCCTGGGCACATCTTGAAGGGTCCGAAGTCCGAAAACATACAGCTGACCACGGAAAAGCATTGAAATGGGCCCGCATACCGAACCAATCTGCCGACCTATAGTGCCACACTTTTCTCCTTAGCCTCTCATTGGTTGGTCTGAGGCTAACGGGGATTGATGTCGTCACTAGGCAGTGGTCAGATGATCCCAGAGGCGCTGTGACGTCAATCTTATAACCGTGTGGCACAGTTGTTAAGAATAGGTCTAACAGATTGGAGCGGTGAGTCTGGACATCAGGAACCCTTGTAGGCTCCTGAACCAATTGCTCTAATCCGTAGCAAATGGCAAAGGATTCCGCCTGTCGGCCAGCCGAGTCCGTTGGGCCTGAGAACCTCAACCATGGTTCGTTATGAACGTTGAAGTCCCCCAGAACAACAAACTCGGCCGAAGGGTAGCGGGGCAAGAGATCATCAATAGTATCGCTCAAATATTTGAAGAGCTCGGAAGTGTCTGATTCGCTATGGTTCGGTGAGCGGTATAGACATGCGTAGAATCTTGCCGTACTGGCAAGATTGACGCGCACCCACATTACGTCGAATCTGGAGTTTTCCAGACTCAATAGTCGCACACAGTTGACGTCAGCTCGACTATAGAGGCAGACTCCTCCTTTCAGTCGGAATTTGCTTGCGAGGGTAAAGCCCGGGCAGTCCAGATAGGAGGAGTCTGGCGGCTCGGCTATCTGAGTTTCGGATAGGAAAAGGAATGGTTATGCTGGGTGTAAGGTAGGTTTAAGTAGGTGGCTAATGTTATATGTTTCGTGAACACCTCACTGGGAGAACCTGTGCTGAGGTGTTAACGTGGTTATGATTAAGTGGTACAAGTTTTTTATGTGTATTGGTTTAATTTAACTTTTTTTTCCTTTTTTTATAGTTTTTGTACATTGATGTTTAAAAACAAGGAATGTATGTGTATATGTATATAAATAAACACATGGATATATACACTTACACATTTATCCATAAACACATACAGATACGCTCATATTCACCTACGCACACACATTATATATATATATATTTTATTTGTTCGCTGTTATATATATATATATATATATATATATATTTATATCGCCACTGGTTGGGCAGGGTTGCGGGGCGGATTAAGGAAGAGGTTGAACGAAGTTTTTTATTAATGCGGGTCTTGAAGAGATAAATATACTTAAAATTTGAAGAGTTTGTGTAATAAAATTATGCAACAATAATTAAACAATTTTTTATTAAGTAAATATTTAGGTTGGTCCAAATATATAAGGTAGGTTATCTATACATACCAACATATTAGGAATAACATTCCAATAACATCACAGTAATGTTTTACAATACAGAATTAGAATCATTCGCTCTGGGTGTAGGAGAATGCAAACATTTTGTTAACAGTTAAATAATGGACGGAATGTAGCGAAGCCGTGTTTAAACTAAATAAACTAAAAATCTCCACTCTTGGAAATTTGTTGGATGAAATACTTACTCAAATTTAATTTAAAATTAACCAAATGCTACGCAAAGACAAATTATAAACATAAAAATGAAATCAAAGCAGAGGTGAAGTAAATCGCAAAAATAAAATTTTATTTGGAAAGGAATCAACTATGGTATCAATGTATCGATCAAAAGTTTGTCTTATTGGAGATTTACATAATTATTCTGGATAATTGTGATCCCTAAAAAAATATCTAAGGACTCTCATGGTCTTTTTTTAAGCCTTATAAATGAACTAACTCGAAAAATGAACAATTCCAAAACCTGCATTGATCATTTGGAATAAAACACAAGCAATCTGTAATGCGTGAACTGACAATAACTGACCACTTTATAACAATCCTAGTAATAAACATATAAAAAACAAGCAATCTGTAATGCGTGAATTGACCACTTTATAACAATCTTAGTAATAAACTTTACCCTTGGAACCTTTTTAGAACAAATACGTCCCAAATTTCGTTAAATTTTACGTGCGTCGTTTCGGTACGCAAAACATTTGAAGCTGTTTAAAAAAAAAACACGTACAAAACCTGATAATATAGGTACATATAAACACGCGCGTATTCGAATGCAACTTTGCGTCAAAATTTCAAAGCAATCAGCGGCGCTTCAGTCAGTCTTTACAGCTTGAGCTTGACATGGTATATTTTACACCAAGTTTGTTCATTTCATTTTTAATATTTTTCAACTGAATGTGAACGATTTGAATATGTTTAATTTGACAGAAGTAGAAGAGGATATAATAATGGACACCGCTTACCATCGCAATGGAACCGTTTGGATGAGCACCAGCAACGGCATATACAAGTATATTCAAGGCGATGAATACATCACCTTTTATTCTATTAACGACAACGTTTCGGTAAGACTAAATCATTTATTTATTTGTTAACTTAAAAACTATGTACCTATGTACGAGTATGAAGAATGAGTTAATGGTAAATGTAAGTAAGTCTAAAGTTATGGTGTTTACGAAAATAGTGTGCAATATAGTTGTGAATGAGGAATACTTGAAGCAGGTGGATGAGTTTGTGTATTTGGGAAATATGTTTACGAGAGATGGGAAGGCTGACAGAGATATTGACAGAAGAGTAAATGCAGGTAACTCCTGGAGGATAGAATGTGGATGGCGGAAACAACAATTTGTCCGAATAAGCGAATCTAAGCTGTCCACAATGGAGTGCTGATACCTACCCTAATGTAGGAAACTGAATGCTGTGGAAATGGAATCCCTGAGAAGTATGTGTGGTAAAACCATGCATGATCGTCTGAGAAATGCGAAGATTCGCAAAGAACGCTAGGCTGATGTGAGTGTAATGAGAATGATTAAGAAAGGGAAACCTTCTCTCAGGATTTTCAGATCTCTTGTGGTCTTGCCGGCTGAAGTGAGTTACCTAAGAACTTATCCCGAAGCTTCTTCAGGAATATCTTCTCCAAGGATATTATCCCACCATGTCACTTCCCGTCGAGTCGTTCATAATGCCTGGAACCCGTTTATAACCGTTGTTTCTTATAATTTGATAAGTTAGCAAGGCATCTTTCTCCGTGTGGTCAGTTGATCTGGTGTGTTTTCTTCTTCCAGTCGAGAGTCATCAAACAGCTGACCGTTTTGAATGATACCCTCCACATAGTCATGGAGAATGACAAAGTCAAACCTGTCATCGACGGGATGTTTTTGATAGACTGTCCTCTGAAGTTTCTAACTGGTTACCACATTGCTGTGGACGCCAACTGCCGCGTGTACTATGTGAAGACCTACTATCATTTGAAGAACATCCATTCGTACAGTACTAACGGGGAATTGGTAAGTTACAATAATTATTAACGGGAAAAATGTAGAAAAAATCTATCAGAATATTTAAATGCATCAAAACTTGTCAAAAAAAAGTTTTTTCTTAATTAAATTTAAAAAAAATACATATTTTTACTATATTTTTTAATGTTTCAAAGATTTTCATGTAAGGAAAAATAATGTCTGTGTTATGAAATTCCAAGTTTTTTCGAAATAAGTAAAAGGTGAGAGTCGATCAAAAACTTTAGGAGATTATTTATGTTTTTGAAGAACCCGAAAATAACATTTTTATTTAAATAGATTTTCAAGGTTTTCCAAGATATAAATAAGCAAAAACGAAATTAAATACCTATGCATTAAAAGTAGACCAATGCCTGAAATGGTTTACACACATAAACATACTCAAAGACAGTGTGAGGAAACTAATACAAATCTTTAGATGTCTAAGACATATGTATACTATATAAATATTTACTCAGAATGACATACTTTGTTTTCTGCCCATCAATACTATTGTATAGTTTGCATTTATATTTTTTATTGAGTAACTTATTTTTTTATTCGTATTCTACTCAAGCGATACGATAGGAAAACCTTCAATTTATCTAAAACATATTTTTTTGTATTCATAATGTACACCAATTCGTTATAAAGTTTAATCAAAATAGTGATTTAGCATTAAGCTTCGCCTTAAATAGTACAAACGATAATATTAAAACAATTCTAATTAGACCACAAACATATTCATCAGAAGTTCTGTTTAAAGAATTTAATGTCAAAAAACTAAATGCAATATACTTCTTGCATGCAACATTACAAACTTACAACGATAATATTTTACATAAACTGTACCATAAAAAAATAACAGAAAACTCGGACAAACATCAATTCACCCAATTCCAAAATGTAAAAAAAAATCATTGGGGCAATTGAACTATAAATATCTGGGAGTAATGTTTTCAATACATTCCCAAAAAGTATAAGAAATATTAATAATAGTAAAGATTTTAAATTATATCTCAACATAATAACACAACCCCCTCTACACACAAGCCTAGCTTTATTATGGTAGTACATCTTATATATAATATCATGTGAAATTATTTATTTATTTATATAGAGGGGAGACGGTTTACATGTAGTTCCCGTGAGCACTTGGGCCATAGGTCCATTATGCTATCTCCCATTTTACCTCATTCCTTACAGTAATCCAGTCCCTTTAATAAAGGGTTGTCATTGGATATGTGGCTATGTCTTCTGGTTCCACAATGTGTCATTCCAGGTATCGGAGCCTTGTTCCCAATAGAGCGAGCTAGTGCCAGGATTTGATCTTCCTTTCAATATGTATTTCTTTCCGGAGAAAAGATGAAAGTAGACTAAATGTTGTAGAAATGAGATCCCCGAGGAGTATGTGTGGTAAAACCATGTATGATCGTGCGAGAATGTGGAGATCCGCAAATAGTGCAAGGCTGATAAAAGCGTAATGAGTAAGATTGAGAAAGTGACGCATAGATGGTTTGGGCATGTAGAGCGAATGGACGAAGAAAGGAATGTAAGGAGAATATATGATACGAATGCGAATGGTAGCAGTAGTCAGGGACGCCCGAGGAAGACGTGACACGATCAAGTGAATCAGATACTCGAGTCGGCCATGTCGAAATAATAGAAAGTATGTATGATACGATTTATGAATGTGAATGAGGCAAGAGGTGTATGCCAAGACAGAGTTGTTTGGCAGTGGCGTTTTTAGCATAAGCGTTTTCTTGTTTGCATTAATCATGTAGACAATGCATGTTTTCCGAAAGAAATACAAATTCATATTTTATTTTCTACAGTCTCTAGTTATTTTTATTTTTTATTTATGTATTACACGCCCTAGTGGGCTTTTCTTTAAAAAAATACAACATTTTGTATCAGAGTAAACACTTAAAAATTAATACAATAAAGAAGAATGTAAACATAATGGCAAAAATGAATCCTCACTCATATAATTGAATTTAAAAGATTCAACAAAACAGTACAAAATAGTAGAAGCGGAGAAGTTATATGGGTACATAGGTCTATTTGTGTCTAGAAGAATAAAAGTGATAGAATAGAATTTATACTGATTAGTTTTCAAATGAAATATATCACCCAGAACAGATTATTTGTTTCCGAGATTGTGAAGTCTCGGAATCGGAGAATTTTGGTAAGCTAGTGTCCTGGTGTTATTGAAGTAAAAAGGTAAGAAATGTCGGCATGATTTTTTGGAAACATGGATATTGATACATTGAAGTATTCGGGACAGTCAATTTTAAATGTAGTATTCTTTGTAACAGTATTAAATCTGTGCTTATTCATCTTTCTGAAAGTTTCAATAGAGACATTTTATCCAAGAGGTAATTGTAATTTATGTTTCGTATAGAAATATGCAATTTATAATTTATAAACCTTAGAAACTTCCGTTGAATCTTTTCAATATTTTCTGAATGAATATTGAAAAATGGAGACCATAACGTAGACTTATACTCAAGTTGGCATCTGACAAGGGTTTTATAAAACATAATAAATGTTCCTAAATTATTGAAATCTTTTGCAGCTCTCAAAACAAAGCCAAGAGTCTTTAGGGCCTTGTTGATAATATTATTAATATGACATACAAAGGTGAGTTTATTGTCGAACATAATGCCTAGATCAATAATTGTACTAACAAAAATTAAATTTTCATCATTTAATGAATATTGAAAAAAAAATTATAATAGTGTTTACACGCGAACGTTTTTATCCGTACTAGATATAAAGTCAGCGTATTCAACCGCCCTCAGATTCCTACAAGGAGCTTATCAAACGAATACATCTTATCGAACTATGTTTTATTATGACGTATTTCTAGTTTAGGAAACCTGGCTGAATCAAGATGTTTTATTTATTTATTTATTATAAGAACTTTTTGAACATTTATACATATTTTTGATAATTCATCCGCCATGCTAGGGATGTCCCTGTGTTATGGCGGGTGATATTTACAGATTGGATTTATAAAATAAGTTAATTATAAGTTATAAAGTTATGCAATTTAGATTAAAATATAAGTTAATTAGATTATACAATTAGATTATACAATTAAATAATAAGTAAGTAATAAAACTATACAAATTAAATTAAATTAAAAGTTATTAAATTATACAAATTTAATTGCATTACAAATATTAAAATCATGGTTTCTAAATGTATTTATAGTAATAAAAATAGTATTAAATATTAATAATAATTGATAATTAGTTGATAAAATTATAATATAATTTAATTTATGTACCAATTTCTATATATTGTGGTCTCCAAGTGAACTTATCCATTTTGATATTAGTTTTTTCAATTTATGGGGTTGTGTTTCGGTTTTTAAGTTTTCAGGGAGAAGGTTAAATATTTTGGGAGCTAGGTACATGAAATGTCTTTGAGCTGACGTGGTATGTAGTGTAGGTACGTTGTAGTGTCGGTTGGTTATTGTTCTGGTGGTGTAATTGTGGTGTACGAGGGTTTTTTTCTTATATTTGTACAAAAAATGCATTAGAGTAAATTTTATGTGGAGTTGCCGTATGTTTAAGACATTGTATTCAGTGAAGAGTCGAGTGGAGGAGTATCTTGTCGGTCGCTTGTTGATAGTACGTATTATCGTTTTTTGGGCTTTTTGTAATGGATCAATAAGATAATGTGCACAACCGCCCCAAATTATGATGCCATATGCTAATTGGGATTGGCAGAGAGCATAGTAGACTGTTTTCATTATTGTAGGAGTAAGGATATTTCTTAATGTTCGAAAAACATAGCAGAGCTTGCGAATTCGGGGAGTTAGGCTGGCTAAGTGCTGATCCCAACGAAGATGATGATCAATTAGGACCCCTAGGTATTTTATATGGGATACTTTTTCTAAGTTTGGGCAAGTACAGGAAGAATAAGGTCTTGGACAAGAGTGAATTGTTATTTTCTGATTGTTAGTAGGTTGGGTTGCAACAGATAGACTGAAGGTTAGGAATTTTGTTTTACCAGCGTTGAGTGTCAGGAGATTGTCATCTAACCAATTCTTTACAAGGCCTATGTCGTGTTGAGCTATGTCAAATGCTCCTTTCCAGTTTTTATGACGAGCTATGAGCACAGTGTCATCTGCAAAGGATATTAGTTTTCCGGTTATGGGTAGGTTACAGAGTTTGTTGATGTAAATGAGGAACAAAATAGGGCCTAGGACACTCCCTTGTGGGACTCCGAATTGAATTGGTAGAGGGTTACTTTCAGCTGTGTTGTTAATTTTTACAGTTTGTGATCTACCAGTTAGGTATGAGGAGAACCAGTTAAGAGTTGAGTCCCGGATGCCTATTTGAGATAGCCTTTCTAGGAGTATGGGATGGGAAACCGTGTCGAATGCTTTGGCTAAGTCTAAGAATATGGCTAGACAGGAATCGCCTTCATCCAGGCTATTAGAGATGTTCTCAGTCAAATCTAAGATTGCAGATTCTGTTCTAATTTTTTTTTGGAAGCCAAACTGATTGGGCGAGAGAATCTTCTGTGTTTCCAAATGGGAGATAAGTCTACTTTTGACAATTTTTTCGATGATTTTTGATAGGACACTTAGCAAAGAAATGGGTCTGTAGTTTTCGATATTTGTTTTGTCGCCACTCTTATAGATTGGGATAATCTTAGCATGTTTTAGTTGGTTGGGGAAGGTGCCACTTTTGAAACTTAGATTAACAATGTGTTTTAACGGTGTGGTAATGAAGTGAGCTATGTGTTTTAGTATGTAAGGTGAAATTTTGTCATTACCTGCAGCACTATTTGTTTTTATAGAGAGTATAGTGTCAACAATTTCTTTGGAGGATGTGGGGGCTAGGATAAGTGTGGGATGTAGAAAGTTCTGTTGTCTTACCCTTGAAGCTAGAAAATTTTGTGTTTTATTTGTGGCTTTCAGAATTTTGTTGGCTAAGTTTGTGCCGATATTACTAAAATAATGGTTGGCGTGATCAGCTAAGGTTTCTGGGTCTTCGTGAACTTGGATATTTTTCCCATTTATAACTAGTGATTGAATGTTGAGTGAGGTTTTTATTATTTTCTGATATGTCGTTGACTACGTTCCAAATTACTTTGCTGTCATATCCTGATTCTTCAATTTTTTTCTTATAATATTTTTGTTTGGTTATTATTATCAGGTTATTGCAAATGTTACGATACTTTTTATAGAATCGTGAGAATTGGGGGTCAGGGTTATTTAGTGCTTGTTTATGGAGTCTGTCTCTTTTACGTATGCTGAAGATAAGGCCGTTCGTAATCCAAGGTTTCAACTTCTTGTTTTTGTTGGAGGCTGTTTTGGTGGGGAAAGACGCGTAGTTAATGTGGGCAGTTAGTGATGCAGAAAACGTTTCAAGAGCTGTGTTGACATTTTCAGAAAGCAGGGTAGACTCCCATTTTTCTAGTTCTACTGCCTTTATCAGATGATCCATATTTACAATTTTATGAGTAGGATTACTGGGCTTAGGGGGAGGAGATTTTGAATTATGTAATTCTAGGATGGTTGAGTAGTGGTCTGTTACAGTAGATTCGAACACAATTGATTTAGCAGATCGCTTTGTTCTAACGTTTCTTTGTTTATGTAGGATCCACACTTACACAGTTACAACAGTATCAAACCAAAGGAGGCGGTATAATTATAGTCATTTCAAAACAGTTTTCTTCATCTAAATCACTAGTTCAACACAATGCTGTGGAAAGATTATTTATCATGTTCAAAGTGCATTAAGCAAAATTAATAATTGGTTGTGTTTACATACCAACTACCTATATCAGAACTGTGGATTTATACCATAAAACCATATCGATGATAATCTTCCAAATGTTACAAATGAAGATAACACTGTAGTAGAAGTTATAATGGGATATGAAATCTACGTGAAATCTCGTAAAATCTTGGATATGTAAGCATTCCTTGGATTGCCTTATTCAACAAAATTCACAACAAAAATCTAAGGACATATGTAAGATAAACCTAGTATTCTCAACTAGCACTACGGCCAAACATCGCCTACCAATTGATATAAGTAAGCTGGAATGCTAGTGGTTTGTTGATAGTTTTTGGCACCAAACTAAATTTATAAATGTGCTGGAACAAATCCTCAGGTTCGTGCGGGCGCATGGAACTTATCCGAGGTTCCCACCGTGAATTTTTCCTTTGGGGGGTCTTAACGGAACCAAATGGGAATGGAAAGGAGAGATGAGACCTGGTAAGAGATATTTTGGAACTAGAAAACATACATATCCAACCCTGGTGAACTTTATTAAAGGGACAGGATTACTGTTAAAGGAATTAGATAAAATGGGAGATAGCACAATGGGCCTATGGCCTAAGTGCGCACGGGAACTATATGCCGCTCTATAAATAAATAAATATCCTAGGTTCAAGCACCAAATAGAATTACTAACTAACCATCACGCCGTTTCGGTAGACAGAGAGGACGAACCGCTAAACAACTCGGTCACACCACAAACTTCTTGCCTCATTCACATTCATGCATCGTCTCATACATACTCTTCTATTATTTTGGCTCTTGACATGACCCAACCCGAGTATCTGATTCACTCGATCGTGCCATGTCTTCCTCGGGCGTCCCCGACTTCTGCTACCATTCGCATTTGCATCACATATTCTCCTTACACTCCTATCTTCGCTCATTCGCTCTACTTGCCCAAACCATCTAGCGTCCCTTTCTTGATCTTACACATTACGCTTACATCAGCCTTGCACTCTTTGCGGATCTCCACATTCCTCACACGATCAAACATGGTTTTACCACAAATACGCCTCAGGGATCTCATTTCAACAGCATTCAATCTACTTTCATCCTTTCTTTTCCAGTTCCATGCCTCACTTCCATACATCAAGGTAGGTACCAGCACTCCGTTGTAAACTGCTAAATTCGCTTCTTTGGAAAATTTTTTGTTAGCGCCAACTGCGTTCAGTCCTCCATTAACGGAATTATCTGCATTTACCCTTCTTTCAGTATCAATATCTAAAACTTACTTGAGGTAACAAATAGAATTAGCCTGGAAACCAGACGCTGTGCAAATCTTGCAAAACTTAGTTTTAATGTAATTCATAACTCTATTTAGAGCCCATTTCTCTTGAAATGCTATGGCTTATACGTTAGGGTGGAACACTTTTATATGAATTTTTTTTTTCGAAATTCGAATTGGAATACCAGGTAAAAGTTGCTTTATGAAATTGTAAATAAAAAATCTCAATTTGGAAGTTCTAGCTCTACAGCTTTGAGGTCCCGCCATATACTTGAAATTTTATTTTTTAAGATTTTATACCTATACGTTTTGTATTAAACACCCTATGAACAAAATAATAAGTAAATATAATATATTATGCATTAAATGATAAAATAAAAGTAGATTTTAATGAATAAAAACATTTTTTTCAAAACTAAACACAGGTTCAGAAAGTTATGTTGGTATGAATAAAATCATTTTTTATAGCAAAAATCCTTTTTCGGCTCAAACTTTGGCATCAGTTTTCGAGATGCTAATTTAGATTTTATGAATCCCTCTCATCTTGTTTTGTCAAATATACTTAGAGCTGCTTCTGTCACAACTTTTACAGATCTTTCCACAGCCTGGGTGTGGCAAGGCAGTCTCATAAACTCCAACACTCTATCTTCTCCATTTTCAATTAGATCTTGTAACTGCTCATCGGAAATATTCATCGGAAATCTATTATCATACTCAACAAGTTTTCTAGATGAGCAAAGTAACTGTTTCAAATTATAACAGGGTCCACTATCACTAACAACTCGTTGGACAAATATCTAGCGCTGTTAATGAGCTTCCATAAATGATTTGAACCATCTTTGCAGGATGAATGTGTTTTGATAGTAAACCAGACAGGAGCGTATGATTATACGACAAACGTTGCTAAAGTCACAACATTTTGTTTTGGATTTTCTGTAGAAATATACAAATGTAGTATGCGATTAGCTCTTGTCAACCAGCGGGCATGGGGTAGTTTACCTGGGCTTCTCTTTAATAAATCAGGAGACCAGGATCCATTTATGACAGCAGTAGTAATTTCCTGTAAATATTTCTGGTCTGTACTGAGATCTGTGGATATTTATGGAGGTAGTTCACCGTCTATCTTCTCAAAGTTGGCCAACGGCAGTGTCTCGCATATCTCTAATGCTTTACCAATTCGACCTGCAAATGATTTAGGTCCTGCAGTAGAGCCATCCAAATAGGTAAACAAATCCCTCAATGGTAACTCATTGGCATGTAAGAGAAAAATTATCCATTGCAATGGTCGAGATAGTCTGTTTTCCAAAAGACGAATCATGCCTCACACATTCCCTGTATTTGTGTTTGTTCCATCACAGCCAACAGCCATTAAACCATCTAGTGATATCTTTTCAGTCGTTAAAAAGATGTGGATAGCTCTTTCAATCTTTCTTGCATCTCTTTGCCGTTCTCATTCTGTCTTTTTCTTCTTAGTTTCATCCTATCTATTATGCCTCATTTTTTTTTTGAGAGTACGTAATCTTCTATTCAGCAATTTTTTACTCTGGATAAGATCCGTTCTTCCTAAAGCCATTAGTGAGTTAGTGCGTTGTTCTTCTAAAAACATTTGTTCCTCTTTTTGCACTTTTTTTTCTCTCAAACAAGTACAGCTTACAAATTCTTGATATTTACTTGCAGCTATGTCAAAAATGTTTCTAATTTGTACTCTGAACTCTTCTAACATTTCTTCCTTGAGTTGCTTCAAATACTTTTTCAAATTATAACACTTCGAGTGATAACTTTTTAATAACTGTAAGATTCTTTTGTGTGTGAGAATTGGAATAGAAAATTGTATCTACAATTCTTCAATTTTCGTTCAAACTATTTCGGCAATTTCCAAAAACGTAGGTTCTGTTTTTGTGTTCTTCCTTAATTTAAGTTTTGTTGAAACCATTCGTAGAATTTCATCACTTTTTCATACGTAGGTAGGATATTCTCTTTCAACTCTGCACTTACACCAAATATCGGTCATTTTAAATTTTGTCTTCTAGAAGTCATGTTAATTCACTTAAAAAACGTTTATCAATAAGAACTCGTGAATATAATTGACGCGCGATCTTTCACCTTGAGACAATTATCGACACTAGTTTAAACAAAACATTGCTTTTCGTAGATTGTCTGGTGCCGCCCCCCGCTTCGTCCCGCACTTTGCTCCTCTGTCACAGCGCCAAAGTATTTTAAAATAAAGACATATTTGATTGCAACAGCTAGTTAACTATATTTGAATATGTTATTAAATAAAATAAACCTATTTTAATTAATTCTGTACTATTTTGTAGGCCGCGCAAATAGCCCCTAAACTGTCGTTTTTGTAAATATTTATTTCAGAGCGTAACATCTCAACCAGCAGCGTACGCGTTGCTGCACAAGGGATGCTAGTAGAAAATGAAGGCACATATCTGTTTTATATTACTTAAAAGGGAATAGTTTTGTTCCTCTAATATGTCAATCTTTTCTTCAATTTCTTAAAGAACTATGATATATTTTTTTCCAGAAATAAGTGCAGGACCCAGTCATGTCTTCTCTGCAACCAGCAGCGTTGCTCTTGCTGCACAAGGGATGGCAGAACATAGATGTAAAATATCTTGTATAGGTGACCCATATGATCCTATAAATTCATGAATCTTAGCAAGCGAGTACCGTCCCACAGAGAGTTTTTGCTTAAATTATCCCACTAAGAAATTTGCTATCAACGCTCTTGAAATTCATTATGTCGCCGAGTATGTACTAAATCATCATTGCGAAAATTTATATCTTGTGCCCGTTATTAAAGAAACCATTGCCAAATTTATATGTTTTGATTGGCTTAATTGTAACAAACATAAAAAAAATTGATTCAATTCATTATAAAAATTACTGTACCATTTATAATCAATGCATGGTGTACCGATTTCAAAAGAAAATTAATTGGCAAGGATACACGACCATACAATGGACCTGACTCCATAAAGAAAATGATAGTACTGCGACATTTAAAATATGCTTAATATAGGAAGAAGTGGTTGTCATAACTAATTTATTTTAATAAGTTAAAACCAATTAGGACCACAATTTTTCCCAATAAGCATCTTTTAAATATCGTAGTACTGCCATGTTCCTCATCAAATCAGGTCCATTGTATGGTTGTGGTGTATCTTTGCGGAATTCATTTTCTATTGACATCTCTATACGAGTAGTAGAATAATAACGAAAAAATATATATTTAAGTCAAATATTGTTATCGTTTGTAATGTTAAGCCAAATATTCTCTGATGCGGCGTTTACATTATTCAGTTTGGCCGTATTAGTCTGCAGCCCATTTTCAGTCACCGACTAGTGTTAATAAAAAATAGTCAAATTAGTTTATTTTAAATGTCTAGTTTATATATAGTTCTACTTTTTTATTACAAACTTGACATTATAATGAATATTCTCAACAAATTCTTTAAATTTATTTTGTGCGTATATACTCTTGTATTTTGTGTTTTTATTTGTTATTATTATACCCTATTTATTTATCAGGTGCCAATATGTATTGTTAAAACAATTACCTATTGTTAAATTTATTTTACTGTTTACACTGTTACATTCTTTATGTTGTGTACTGTTCCTAAGTAAAAAATATCTAAAAGGCATAGTTTTTAAAACTAAAAAGTATCACAAAAGTATATACTTACTATTAATATTAGCGATTATTAAATTATTATTACTTAATATTAGCGATTTTTTAAACGAAAATCTGAAACAGAAAAATCAGAAAAGGATACGGTCACATCTAGGACTTAGATGTGACCGTATCCTTTTCTAAAGTATACGGAGTAAAAAATATCTAAAAGGCATAGTTTTTAAAACTAAAAAGTATCACAAAAGTATATACTTACAGCAATAAGACAATATTAGCGATTTTTTAAAAGAAAATCTGAAACAGAAAAATCAGAAAAGGATACGGTCACATCTAGGACTTAGATGTTACCGTATCCTTTTCTGATTTTTCTGTTTCAGATTTTCGTTTAAAAAATCGCTAATATTGTCTTCAATAATTAAATATTACAATTTGAGATATTACTCAGTAAATTTATTCCAAAAATTAACTTACTTTTTATATATGAAAGGTATAAATATTTAAGTAATAAGATAAGTAGGGGGAAACAAAAATAATACCGGTCGGTGGCCGAGTTGACATCGCGTTTGGGTCCCACCCAGGCGTAGTGTGTTCAATTCCTCGGCTGGCTAAGTCCTCCATCACAACACAAGCAACATTTTCAGCTTACTGTGGTGGCAGTAGGAGATTTTCAAATATTGTTAGGTCATTCGTAACCCGGGAATGTTTGTCTTTTTTTTTTTTTAAATAAAATTAAAATTTAATAATAGTGTAGTGAGACGCTAAAGCAGTAGGTTGATATGATGACTGCCTTATTGACAATATTTTTTTCAGTAGCGTTGGATGCTGAAAGAAAATAACTATCATTTCCAACAGCTAGTTATATATTGATACAGTAATTTCTTCTAAATTCACCTATTTCTTTCTTAGGACAGGGTTTTGTCAGATGGGACCTTGTGGTCTTAGGTGACATTTTACTTATATTTTAGGCTAATGAATTGGTTTTTCGGTAGGTTCCGAATCAGAAAGATATTGTCTATGGTTGCACCTTTTTTTTAAGTTTCCTCTATCCTTTGTCGATGGTGTGGTGTGACGTCACCGATGCGTGGTGTCTACAAATTTTCCAGATCTAAGGTTAAAACTTGACCAAACCAAACGTATGGAAAGAGGGCGGAATTATCAATCTATAGATTTATGAGTCAGACTAATGTGTGCCACAGTCGCCTTTGTTTCCTTCTCGCATGTGATTGTTGTTTCGTCTTTCTAAAGAAATATTATACGAACTACACAAAAATTGAAATTTAGTTGCTTCTGCTTTTTTACGACGTTTTTTCAACGTCTTGGAATTGACCTTCGTCCTTCGCCTTTTATGTAAGTAGGTTTTATCATATTAACTAATTGTGGTGATATGCAGGTACTGCAAAAGCAGTGGCAGTGAACGCAACCGTTCTGCGATGTAAAAGACAATTGACATTCAATTAGAACGCCAGTTAGAATACAAGCTATTTCGGCAAGATGTCAAATATTAAACTCGGAGATTTATTAAAGTGTTTTAATGGCGAGAGCGACGTTATTCAGTGGATAACAAAAGTCGAGTTGGTTTTAAAAATAAAAGAAGTAAAGGATGTGTGCGCGATCATCCCGATGTTTCTGGAGGGACCTGCATTTGCTGTCTACAATGAGCTGAGTGCAGAGGATAAGGGCAATGGTGACGCCATCAAAAATGCGTTGATTTGTGCGTTCGCAACAAACCCGTTTCTGGCCTATGAGGAGTTCGTGAGGCGCACATGGCGTGATGAGCCGGTCGACGTCTATATGACGGACCTGAGGAGGTTGGCAAGGCTAGCGGGTGTGACGTCAGATGCTCTCCTCATGAAAGCGTTCATAGTGGGTCTGCCTTCAGTGGTATCACGTGAATTGCGCGCGCAGCCAAAAGTAGAGACAATGCCGCTGTCAACAATCATGGAGCGTGCTAGAGCTCTTATGGCAGAGCTCGTGAATCAGCCTGTCGTGGCGGTGGCTCAGGGCCAACAGAAATTTGTCGCAATATCTCCAAATGCAAGACGGCGTTGTTTTAAATGTGGTGGGCCACACATGGTCAAATTCTGTTGTGAGCAGCTGAAAAGTGTCTGTTGGAACTGCGGAAAAGATGGTCACTTGGCCAGGCACTGTGGGAAGGGAAACGGAAGCAGGAGAACTGGTGCGCCGGCAGCTCTTCTGAATCAAGAATAAAGGCGCTACCAATAATCCAAGTTGCAGTCAATGGAAAGCAGGTGCGTGCACTCGTTGACTCAGGGTGTTCTCGTACAGTAGTGATGAGTGGGCTGTGTAGTGTACAAGGTCCTGGTTGTGATGTGATTGCTGTTGATGGCAGTCGTGTATTTTGTGAGGGGCGAGGTGTCGCCAAGATAGTAGTGCATGGTGTGTCGCTACTGGTAGACTGTGTGGTGGTGAAAAAACTATTAAGTGCAGTCGATGTTATACTGGGCATGGACGTTATCGAAGAACTGGGTGGTGTTACGATAATGCGCGATAGGGTAGAGTTCGTAAGAAGCAGACTAGACGAGTACAGTGCGAATTGTGTCGAGTCTGGTGAAACCTCGGCAGACAGAATATCTGTTGAGAACAAGGATTTTAAAGCTACATTCAACGGAAGAAACTGGTGCGTGAGTTGGGTGTGGAGAGGTTCTCCTGCTGAATTAGAAAACACTGTAGAGTGCTATAGAAGCACTAAGTTACCAGAAGCGGAGGCAGCTTTTGAAGAAGAGATTCAAAGGTGGATCTCCGAGGGCTGGCTCAGGCCATGGAAGGGAAGCTCCGGTGGTATCCTTCCTTTAATGGCTGTGATCCAAAAGAACAAAGGAAAAGTACGTCCTGTCTTGGATTATCGTGAACTCAACGAGAGTGTTCAGTGCCATACTGGTGAGGATGTAGCAGTGTGTGATGAGACACTTCGGAAGTGGAGGAAGCTACGTGAACCTCTAAAGTTGCTTGATCTCCAATCAGCATATTTACAAGTGCACATTGACGAAAAACTTTGGAAGTACCAACTCATTAAGTATAAAGGCAAAACATACTGTTTGACAAGATTAGGTTTTGGGTTAAAGTGTGGTCCCAAAATCATGACACGGATTGTAAACGAGGTGCTCTCGCTTGACGAAAGGGTGCGACGGGGCACAGATAGCTACATCGATGACATTATAGTGAATGAAAACATAATATCAGCTGAAGAGGTTGCGGCACACTTGCATACTTACGGTCTCGTAACTAAGCCTCCCGAGAAGCTGGAGGGCGCAAGAGTACTCGGATTGCGTATTGAACGTGATAAGGTCGGACGTCTTATATTTAGAAGAGGCAATGACATTCCCATAATGCAAGAAGGATCGCACCTGAGTAGAAGGGAATTATTTTCTATCTGTGGCAAGCTGACTGGGCACTATCCTGTGTGTGGATGGTTAAGGACAGCCTGCAGCTTCATGAAGAGAGAGTGTCAAGGCCAGGCATGGGATGATTACGTTGGCGACAGGGCCCAACAAATGGCTGAAGAGCTTCTTGTGAGAGTGAGAATTGACGATCCTGTAAAAGGGGAGTGGCTAGTGCCTGAATCATTAGGTGATGCCAGAGTTTATTGTGATGCAAGTAATCTGGCCCTTGGAGTTACCTTGGAAATTGAGGGAAGAACTGTTGAAGACGCCGCATGGCTGCGTAAGACAACCGATGTAGCGCATATTAACATAGCGGAGCTAGATGCTGTCCTGAAGGGATTAAACCTAGCTCTCAAGTGGAATCTTCAAGTTGTGGAAATAATTACAGATTCGGCAACGGTTTTGTGCTGGGTGAAATCTACACTTACCGGGAGTAGTCGTGTAAAAGTTTCTGGCATGTCAGAGATGCTCGTCAAGCGGCGTCTGGGATTGGTGAAGGAGATTGTAGAAGAATTTGATCTCACATTGTCGATCACCCTTGTAGAGTCTTGTAAAAATAAAGCCGATGTACTTACTAGGGTCTGCAAGGCCTGGGTAAAGAGTAGCCATGACAGGAAACGTCATGAAAGAGACTTACAATCTTCAGAGTATGAAGAGAGGTTGGAGATACTTGAAAAAGAAACTGGAGAGCAAATATGTGCTTTAAGCGTAGAAGCTTTACATGCTCAGCATCATTTTGGAGTAGAGCGAACGCTTCATCTTGCCCGGCTGGTTGATCCCGAGGTGAGAAGAGAGGACGTCGATAGATGCGTACGTAACTGCATACAATGCAGGACAATTGACCCACCGCCGTCAACCCATGAAGCGGGTAACCTCAATGTTGCAACAAATTGGAGTCGCTTGGCAGTTGATGTCACTCATTTCGGTAGGAAATGTTTCTTCACACTCATCGATTGCGGGCCAAGTAGATTTGCCGTGTGGCGGGAAATCGAATCAGAGAACGCAGTTTCGATTGTCAAAAATCTGGAAGAAGTGTTTCGGGAAAGAGGCCCGCCCAGTGAAGTTCTCATGGACAATAGTACTGCGTTTCGTTCCTATAGTGTTGCAGATATGTGTAAGAGATGGAATGTACGTCAAAGATTTCGCGCGGCATACCGTCCAGCAGGAAATGGTATAGTTGAACGACATCATCGAACAATAAAGAGAACTGCAGCCAGAAGTGGAAGCGATCCTCTGCAGGCAGTATTTTGGTATAATTTGGCTGCGAAGAGTCAGAAGGATGAGGGTGTTGCGCCTTCTAGCTCGGTTCACACTTATTCATGGAGGCACCCTTCTGCGCAAGTGAATATAGAAGAGGAAGTATCGACTGAGTTTGAAGTGGGCGATGTCGTTGCGGTCAAACCAGTAGACAAAAGATGCACATCACGCTGGAGGCAAGGAAGGGTGACAGGACTTAATTCAGTCAACAATATCATAGTTGATGGTGTACCAAGACATGTGCTTGACCTGCGGAAGATGCCTGACAGAGAACGAACTGAGTCTGAAGAGAGATGCGAGGAATTGGCCGCAAGTCCCACCGTAAATCTTCTCGATGTGTTTGAAGAGGACAGTGAAGAAGAAGGAGAGACCAGTACAGAAGGACGACCCACTAGGGTGCGAAGGCCTCCGGGCTGGTTAAGTCAATTTGTACAGTGATGACGACATCAGGAGGGCGTGTGGTGATATGCAGGTACTGCAAAAGCAGTGGCAGTGAACGCAACCGTTCTGCGATGTAAAAGACAATTGACATTCAATTAGAACGCCAGTTAGAATACACTTAAACTCGTAAATTTCTGCTTGTTAATTGTAAGATTATATCGCTCAACACCTTATTTACCAGTTTAAACAGTATTCGCGATATAACACGAGAGACAGACGAGAGTACATAGGTTTGTTCATTGTTCATTTACTGACGCTGTCAAACATTAAAACCAAGCGATAATTAAGTTCATCTTACCTTTACCCTGTCACACCAAGTCATTTTTTTCCTTACCTCAAAAACGGCCAGCCTTTTTTGTGGGACCATTTTAGTTATTAGTAAACCCTGAATTTAAGAGCATTACTTACGAAACATGTTGGTTTTGTTAATAATAAAAGTGTTGATTATTTTTAATAATATGAACGGTTCAAAGAGAAAGGTTTTGTTACAGATTTTACTTGTTTTTAGCTGAGAATAATTACCATCACACGACAGTACGCTATCAAAGCAGTGCCATGAATCCCAACCCAAATAGTGTATTCATTAAAACTGAACCATGGTCACGGGAAGAAGGCTCAGGTCAATTGGCCTGCAAGGATATTGAAATCCACCTCCCGGATGTGAAGAAGGAATGTTTGCAGTATGCCAAGAGTGTTCAGCCAACTAGTAAGTTGCATTGCATATCAATGAAGTCTTTAATTCACATAGTTAGAACAGCTGCTTGTTCTTTAATTTCCCTCTTGGCGTCCATTAGGTATTTTAATAATAATAACACAACATTTATATAGCGCAGGTTTGTGTTATTTCACCTCAGCTCCTATTTTGATTTAACCTTCAAAATATTGCTTTACTCGCAACTCATGAAATGAAAAAACAATTGCTTAAATAATTCACCCAAACGGGTTCTTAAGAACCTACTTATATATTTAAAATAATTTTTCATTTTATAGATAAGTTATTAAGTTATTTTATTTTCCATTTTCAAAATTTGAATTATAATGTCGCGTGATTTTTCACAATATTTCTCGTCTAAGCTTGTTTAATGTGACCATTGATATAAGTTTGAGAAATATTAACATTTCAACAACGTTTCGCCATATCCATATTTCAGATGCATATCCATCTATCGATTCCGACATAATAAACCTATCCGATTATTGATTTTCAAATGATTGGAATTTATATTGTATTTGGTAAGGTAAATATCTTTCAGCAGGATCTTGATAAAACTATATGAAACAATCTAAAAATAAATACAATTATCATACACAAAGCTCTCATCTCTTTATATATATTAACATTAGTTGTTGTTATATTTCAGGTAGCATTAATGTGGAGACTGTACCCATTAAGGAAAAACCAGGATCCCGAGAAGAAGATGGAGGAAGAATCCCTTATACGGAAATAGACATAGACCTGCCAGATGTTGAAAAGGAATGCTTAGAGCACTCTGAAAGTATTACCGAGACTGCAGGTAAATTTTTTTTTTATCTGAATCAGATTTAATAATCTTATCGTTTCATTATAGATACCTACTTATTGAGCTTTATCTGCCATCTTTTTCAGACATGATAATGGACCTGAATCCGGGAGAAAAACCTCATTCATGTTCCTATTGTAACTACTCCTGCTCACACAAATCAAATTTAACAGTGCACTTACGCACCCATACTGGAGAAAAACCGTATTCGTGTTCCCATTGTAACTACTCGTGCTCACACAAGTCAGATTTAACGGTACACCTACGCACACATACTGGCGAAAAACCTTATTCATGTCTCCATTGTAACTACTCCTGCTCACGCAAGTCAAATTTAACAGTGCACTTACGCACCCATACTGGCGTAAAACCTTATTCATGTCTCCATTGTAACTACTCCTACTCTAGCAAATCACATTTAACTTTGCACTTACGCACCCATTCTGGCGAAAAACCTTATTCATGTCTCCATTGTAACTACTCCTGCTCACGAAAATCACTTTTGAAAGTGCACTTATTCACTCATTCTGGAGAAAAACGTTATTCCTGTCCCTATTGTAACTACTCCTGCTCAAACAGATCACATTTAACGATGCACTTACGCACCCATACTGGCGAGACACCTCATTCATGTCTCTATTGCAACTACTCCAGCTCACACAAATCAAATTTAACAGTGCACTTACGCACCCATACTGGAGAAAAACCGTATTCGTGTTTCCATTGTAACTACTCGTGCTCACGCAAGTCACGTTTAACACTGCACTTACGCACCCATACTGGAGAAAAACCTTATTCATGTCCTTATTGTAACTACTCCTGCTTAGAAAAATCGAATTTAACAGTTCACTTACGCACCCATTCTGGAGAAAAACCTTATGCATGTTCCCATTGTAACTACACCTGTTCCCACAAGACAAGTTTAACGGTACACTTACGCACCCATACTGGAGAAAAACCTTATTCATGTTCCCATTGTAATTTCTCCTGCCTACGCAATGCAGATTTAACGGTACACTTACGCACACATACTGGAGAAAAACCTTATTCATGTTCCAATTGTAACTACTCCTGTTCAAAAAAGTCACGATTAACGTTACACTTACGCTCCCATACTGGAGAATAACCTTGTTTTTGTTCCCACTTTAATTTCTCCTGCTCACTCAAGTCATATTTACCGAAACACTTACGCACCCATACTGCAGAAAAACCTGATTCATGTTCCCATTGTATCTACTCTTGCTCACGCAAGTCAGATTTAACGTTACGCTTATGCAGTTATACTGAAATAAAACGGTATTCGTCTTCCTACTTACGCTTTTTACGTTCTCGAAAAGGAAACACGAAAAACGTCACATTCTTATCCATACTTGATATAAATACCTTATCCATGTTCCAACTGTTACTATTCCTGCCTACTAAAATTAGCCTTAATATTGTATAAACGGTGCATTCTTAAAACTAGTACAAGGAATAAATCTTGTTCATGTACTGGCTGCAGTTATTCAAGTTTTCGAAAGGAAAATCAAAACACGTTTTTACCCATACTAGAAGAAAACCTTATCCATTTTTTGAAAAATTGTCTTTCCAACTCTCTCTCTCTCAATTTGCCTTTGTAACACATTTTACATACTTCACAATTTTTAATTTTTTTTAAATATTTTTAAGTTTGCATTACAATTTTTCAGTTTATTTAAAAGTGTTATTACTATGGATAAATTTGATAACATAACCTAGACCGTGAATTGTTTACAAGTAGATCATTTTGAACTTCTTCAGAATAACCCTATTCATAAGTGTCAAAAGCTGGTGAAAGAAGCATTGAAAATTTGTTTTAGTGACTTATTTGAAAATTAGCAAAAAAATGATTTTAAGTAACCCACAGGTACCTAAATATTATATTTTATCAAAGTGAATAAACAGAATAAACTTATTAGGCCACTAGTTTTACCGAGACCTATAGAATGAGAACGAGACAGATAAAATGGATTTTTGTTTTACTGAATCTGTTTTAATAAACTAATCATTTCATTACAGATACCGACTTATTGAGCTTTATTCGCCATTTTTTCCAGATGTAATAACGGTCCTGAAGACACATCCCGGGAAAAAAACAATTTTAAACAAGTATGGCGAATATTTAAAAATTATAATCATAGAGTATTTCTTAATTTCTGAATGAATTTTAATTAAAATGTTATTTTTTTTAAACCTTAGAGATTATCACAACATTATAAATGTGCATTTTTGATACTTAAGAGTTTTTTTTATTTCTTTTGTGTTATGTTTATTTTACCTTACTATTTAAAAAATACCCTCTGACGTCCAATGTTACGCTAAATTAAAAACAAAAACCAAAAACCAACAGAATTTCAAAATAATTTTCTAAGCAATACATATTTTAAATATGTGGAATAAATAATGCGGGTGTGAAAGGGTTAAGAATGCGTTAGATTTATTCAATTACTCCCTAACTACGCTTAGTTTGTTTCTTAAGATGTAATTAATTTATTTCCTAGTATTCCAATAGAATAAAGTAAATCAATTTCTAATAATTTGGTAATTTCCTTATTTTCGCCGAAAGTGCTGATGTCTAATCTGACCTTTTTTTTCGATGTAATTTTTAAACAGAACCAAATGCAATTGAGAAAAACTGGAATTTAAATGCATCTTTACCATTTACCCGAGAATAAATAGTCATTTTTTGAGGAAAATAAGTATGTTTTAACCAAGTGTTATTAAGCATGCAGCGGAATTCGACACCTTTATATTCGTCAAAAACTTTATTACTTTATGTATGACGAAAGCTTTCCAGATATTTACAAAAGCACAGCACTATGGTCCCCTTTTAGGAAACTAGCTAGACAAAAAGATTTCAACGATGTTTTTATTTATAAGCAAAAATATTCTCACAACATTGAAACATGTCCATAATATTATGTTCATATCGATAAAAAAATTAAAACAATACGCGCGATACGTGGCAACGTTGTAAACACGACACTTTGGATGTGCCAATCGTTCGCCAAGCGGTCGGCCGCTTTCGGGTGTGCACCCTGTTCGATCGTTAGTGTTGTTATTTGAAATCGGAGAGAAATTACGCAAATACAGAAATTGAAGTCTATGGTATGTTCTTTCAAATTAATTTAATTATTTTATAATTTGCCTATTCAACATTACTTTAATTATTTATTAAAAATCGTGAAAAAAGTGTCAATATTTACAATTATTTGCCAAAGTTTAATTAAACTTTCAAAATCGTGTACCGATTTGTACCACCAAACGAATTTATGTATAATATCTTATAAAATTTGTTTGCTCAAACTTCCTCTTTTGTCATTTACAGAGCCTGTACCTACAATCTATCGTTTGGATATTTTGGAGATTCTAGAAGTAAAGGGCACCCCAAAGTTGAATTGTGCTGCAATAAGGCAGTGTGTTTATGAACATATAAAATATTTATTGAAGAAAAACAGTTTTAAAAGTCTCGAGGACAGTTTACTTAAGAAAAAAATCGCTTCGTTTCTATTAATATTTCATAGAAAATGGTTTGAAGTTGGAAGAAGTACTTTAAAATTGATGTTTAAACACCCAAAATGGCTTAACACAGTTTTTATTCTTCATGTAGCGACGCATGACGAAGGACTACGTGGTATACCAGAAAAAGAATTTGGTTTTTGATCGTCAAAAAGCAAAACAAGAAAAAATAAATGTCTTCTGAACTTTCGAAGTCCGTAAGAACTATCTCATGCTACTCAAATCAGCTTGAGGTGACATGGAAAACGGGATGCTGACAAAATATTCCGAATCGATAATAAACTTCGGTTCCAGCGAAGAAAATACAGAAGTCTGTTAACAAAGCCACTTTTGGAACATTAGCATTCAATAAGAGTGATGATAGCGACTCGGCCAGTAGTTCATTAACAAAAAATGTCATTTGGTTTTGTTCTTATATTATGTTAAAAAAATATTTTTAACTAATAACTTTAAATAAGTACTTCGTTATAACGTAACCAAACCATTATACCATACGCATTTTATTAGTAATCAATTTTGTTTTAAAAATTCCGTAGCAATGTCTAAAATAAATGTATATTTTTTTAAGTATTTTTTTTATTACATTGTGACCCTTTTGCGTCAAATGACATGAAAAAAAAATTTGTCTAGCTAGATCGGGATTTGGGACCACTGTGCACAGGTCTGATGGAAGCCTTCGAGGTATTTACAAAAGCCCAAGACTTAATGTCTGATGGAAGCCTGCGAGGTATTTACAAATGCACTAGTTAAACAAACATTAATTTAAAAAACTAAATTCTAAATGCCATTCAGATATCTGACACTGGAAGTTTCATTTTTAAGTCTCCACTCTTTATTAATTTCATCAGTTTTTTTTAATCTAAAACCGCCTAAGAGCCCCAACTGCTGCCAACCGTCTAAAGCCAGTGAGACTATGGCATCCCACGAGGAAGGTGGAGAAGTACCTGACTATTCAGATCTAGTCGCCAAACACGGCCAAAGCCATTTCAATCAACGTTTCAATACTGAATGGTTGTCTTACACCACAGGAAAATCGATCCATATCTATTGGATATGTCAAAAAATCAATGTTCGGTAATACTTTTTTTTTCATTTTAAATATATTTATTAAATAATTCATCAATTTACAGAGTATAATCAATAATGTTAGCAAAAATATAAATCATACAATTAGTTTTAACTGCTTTTACTGCAATATATATTATGAACTACACAATAACAATGAATTTCGCGTTACACCAGTGTTTCCCGACATAGCGCTTCAGTGGTGGGGCACCACGCTTTAGAGATGAGACACGTAGGCATTCCACACATAAAGGGGAATACTCATCGGTCATACAAAAAAATGCCTGATATGTACAAAATTGAAATATACGCCAAATCTTACTTAAAATAAAATGAAACCCGTTACAATTTCAATAATTATCTAAAATCACAAAAACTATGCAGGATGTAGCTGTAGTTGTAGTTGTTGTATTGCTTAGTTATTTTATACCTATAAAATGTATAAGTATAGTGAGGAAATCTATAATTGGTTTCTCAGTTAAGTAAATTGCACATGTATAAACCAACCAAGTAACTGTTAATTTTCCTAAAATAAGATATGTTATTACGATAAGAACATTATACATGGTTTTTCCTAAGCATGAGTGCGAATTTGTAACATTAAGCTGGAAATTAGTGAACACAAGTGATCACAGTAAGAACATGAGAATGGATTTTGCTTTGAATGAGTGAGTGAGTGTCTTTTTAAGCTTGACTTTTGTGAACATGAATAGTTACACTAATAAAATGAGAATGGTTTATCCTTAATATGGGTGATAATGTGGATCATCAAATTTGACTTCCATAAACATGAATAATTAGAGTAAGAATTATTTTTTTTAGTATGAGTGCTATTGTTAATAATTAAACGTGACTTCTGTGATCATGAATTATCGCAGTAAGAACATGAAAACGGTTTATCCTTAGTGTGAATGCGAATGTGAGTCACTAAGTTTGTCTTTTGTGAACATTAATAGTTACAGTAAGAACATGAGAATAGTTTTGCTTTAGTATGAATGCGAATGTTTGCCACTAAGCTTGACTTTTGCGAACATGGATAGTTACAGAAAAAACACGAGAAAATAGACGGGTTTTCCTTAGTATGAGTGTGAATGTGTCTTATTTACTTGACCATGAATAATCACAGTAAGAAAATAAGAAAAAAGTTTCTTTAGAATGAGTGAGAACGTGTTTCAATAACTGTGACTTCTGTGAAAATGAATAATAACAGAAGAAAATTAGAATAGTTTATCCTGAATCCTCGTATGAGTGACCACGTATGCCATTAAATTTGGCTTGCGTGAACATGAAGAATTACAGTAATAGCATGATACCGGTTTTTTTCTCAGTGTGAATGCGAATGTGAAATTAAGGCTTAAAGAAGAAACTTACACTAAGAATTTGCAAAGAAACTAACACAAAATATCCTAACATTACTTTGCATGCCAGAAAATTATTATTAACCTTTCCCTCAACTTATTTGGTGGAATGTGGTTTTAGCGCCATAAGCGATTTACTCATTAAAAAATTAAATTGATTGGGAATAACTAATAGAGGGGACATTAGACTGAAATTAACTTAGATCCGGACATAAAATTTCTTTGTAGCAAGCGTCACTGAATTTAATTTTAGTTATAATATTTGTATTAGAATAGGCTTTATTTTATTTCATTAGGGGTTCACATGTTAACAAACATATGACAATATGATTTGAAAATTTGGTTTCGCACCCATACTGAAGAAAAACCAATTTCATGATCCTATTGTGACAACTCCTGTTCACACAAGTCAGCGATAACCGTGCACTCACGCACGCATACTGGACTAAAACCGTATTAATGTTCGTGTTGCAACTATTTATGTTCTGAAAGGGGAAAAAGTAGGCATTAACTTTAAAAAGTCACACTCTTTCCCATGCTGGAGGAAAACCATGTTTCCATTGTAACTGTTCTTACACAAGTCAGGTTTAAAGGTACTGGAGAAGCATTAGATTTAAAACTTAATTTAAAATTAGTGTGAACTAATTTTTAATATATAAACATAAATTAATTTTATCATATTATATTATAGCCTTCGTTGGTAGTAACACTGGTAACCATTTAACTTTAAGGGACTGGGGCACGGTCAAGCGGCTTGATCGCAAGCACGTAGTTTTTTTGTCTATTGTTGTCTATTGTTGTCTATTGTTGTCTATTATTGTCTATGCTTAGCGGCTTGACAGCCCGCATCAAGCCTCTCCGTCAAGCATGGCCACGCCTTCCTGTGATTTCGTGGTGGTCTATGTATATGTACTTCTATGCCTTCCTGTCATTTCGTGACTCGCGGCAAAATGGAATCTGTCAAAGACAAAGCGTTCTTGGCTCTTACGTTAGCTTTATGTTTTAATAAAATAATAAAAAGAAACGAATTTGGTGTCAAGAATGGTACAAGTTAAGGTACCGCTTTACCCATGAGCATTTGCAAAGTGTATTACAGGCTACAGCTATTTTTTGTATGAATATCTTGTGCGGTATTCATACAAAAAATATGTTTTCTCCATTGAAAATTCAGAAAATTATTTATTCTACAGTTTGATTATTAATGACCTTGAAAACCGCTGTCATAATTATTAAAAAATACTAAAATACTTCCAGAATTTTTAAATTAGATGGATTTCTACAAATTGAACACAAAAACAATAACTAAGTACCTATTTTATAACAATTTTATTCAATTTATATCATTGTATATGATACGTGATATTTATTTGTCTATTGTCGTTTGTCTATTCCCACAAAAATATAAATTCGCATCAAGCCTCGCCGCAAGCACGTAGAATTGCGCAATGCTTGCAAGCCAGCTTCGGTACACGGTCAAAATGCTTGACACAAAGTGCCATAGACAATAAACTACGTGCTTGCGATCAAGCCGCTTGACCGTGTCCCAGTCCCATTAGAACTGTCAAAATTTTATGTGTTGCCACGGGCAAAATTATTTGCGCGCATGTTTGTCTGTCAAATTTTTGTTTTTTAGAGATAGATCTAGCGTGTGCAGTAGCAACACTCTTATAGAATATTATATTATATAGATAGTATATTATACTTATACTATCCTCTTCGAGTTTCAACGTCTGTACGTCAAAGTCGCAATTAATCTCAAATTAACGTGATATAAAATGCCAGATTTTGTAAATCATGTTCCTGATATTAAATGTATGGAGGGCCGCACAAAATAGCTCGGCGGGCCGCATGCGGCCCGCGGGCCGCAGGTTGAGTATGACTGTGTTAATGGGTGACTACCCTAGTAATGTGCTTAATACAAGTACGTCATTTTCGGCACTTGCGCTTAATGACTTAGTACAAAAATTTTGGCTGTTAGAGGAAATACCCAACATGCAATTTCTAAGTCCGGAAGAGACGGAATGTGAGAATTTATTTATATCATCCATTTCTCGCACCGTCGACGGAAAGTATTCTGTTGCTTTACCTTTCTGTAAAGACCCGAAGCAATTGGGTAATTCCCTTGCTACTGCTCAGCGCCGATTTATGGCTTTGGAGCGAAAATTTAAACATTCACCGGCTTTGCGGGAGAATTATAATAAAGTTATTCATGAGTACATTGAAAACGGTTATTTAGCAAAAGTTTCAAGGTCGGATATTACCGATGACGGATATTACATTCCGCATCACGCTGTCACTCGCCCGGATAAACCTATGCCTCAGATTGTACTTGACGCGAGCGCTAAGACACATACAGGATTGTCATTAAATGACGTTATTTATACTGGTCCGAATTTGCATGCCGATCTGTTTTTGCTTCTGTTAGACTTTCGTCTTTTTCCCATTGCTATTACTGCAGACATAAAGCAGATGTATTTGCAGATTGAGGTTCCAAGCAAGCATCAGCAACAGCGAGTCCATACTTGGCAATGCGCACTGTTCGACAGTTGGCCCAGGATATGAGACAACATTTTCCGGACGCTGCCAATGTGGCAGAGTCTAAGTTGTATATGGACGACCTGGTATATTCTATTGTAGATGAACCCAGTGCCGTACGTCTGTCGCGAGAATTGATCTCGTTGTTTAAGTCCGGAACCTTTGATTTGGTAAAATGGACTAGTAATTCTTCAGTGGTACTTGAGAATCTTCCAGATTCTCACCGAAGCCCTGTGGACTTTACTGTTGGTTCTAACAATGCCGCTAAGGTGTTAGGCCTTTCGTGGGAACCAGCTGATGACAGCTTCTTCTTTACGTCTTCTTATGTTCAGGAGAAGTGCACGAAGCGGAACATACTCTCCATAGTAGCTCGCTTGTTCGATGTTCTCGGCTTGGTCGCCCCTGTCATTCTGTATGCGAAATTACTTATTAAGGAGCTATGGCTGTGCAACATTGGTTGGGATGATATACCCCCTGAGAGCGTTATTCAAAGGTTTTCGGCTCTCACACAGGAATATCCTTTAATTTCGACAGTAAAAATTCCCCGCCATGTTGGCGTCCTAAAGGACAGTACAGTGCTCGTTGTCGCCTTCTGCGATGCGAGCATGAATGGTTATGGCTGCGTGATTTATTTGCACACCACTGATCTCTCTGGAAATATTTCAGTGAGGTTATTGTGTGTAAAATCATAGGTTTCTCCCACGAGAGTGACAACTCTCGCTCGTTTGGAGCTTTGTGCCGCAGTTTTGATGTCAAAATTAATACGGACGGTTCAAGATAATTATCGTGCGCGTCTTTCTATTGCAGGAATATACGCGTTTTCAGATTCTACCATTGCGCTCTCCTGGATACATTCCTCACCGCATCGTTGGTCGGTGTTTGTTAGCAATCGTGTAGCTCAGTGCCAGGAAAATTTGTCTCTGGAAAATTTTTACCATGTCGCCGGTAGTGAAAACCCGAGCGATTGCCTTTCTCGTGGCATGCTACCCTCTCAACTCGTTTCACATGATTTATGGTGGAACGGCCCATCATGGATTCGCCACCCACTTTTGGAATGGCCAGTAAAACCTTTTCGCCCCACCAATACCGGTGAAATGCCTGAACACAAAGTTAATGTGCTCACTGCAATGGTTCTGGGTGAACAATCGGTTCTGGGTGAACTGGCCCAGCGTATATCCACTTGGGATAAACTACTAAGGAGTGTCGTTTATATTCTCCGATTCATAAAAAAGATATCACCTTCCTCTGGAATTGTCAATAATCTTGTGACTGCTGAAAAGGCTGTACTTCGTTCCGTGCAAAATGCTCATTTTTCAAATGATATTGCTGCACTTCAGAAAGGCAAATTCCACTCCAAAAGGCTTCAGGGTTTGTCTTTATTTCTTGATGAGGACAATTTGTTACGTATCGGGGGACGCCTTTCTAAATCGGACTTACCTTTTGAGGTTAAACATCCGGTATTACTACCTAAACATGACTGTGTTGTAAATCTTATCATAGATCACTTTCATGTCATGAACTGTCATACCGGTCCAGGACTTCTTATGTCTATATTACGTCAGCGCTATTGGATATTAGATGCTAGGACGGTTATTAGGGCAAGGGTGCGGAAATGCAACTGCTGCTTCCGCTCAAATCCATCACATCCTACCCCAAAGATGGCAGATTTACCTTCATATCGTATTACGGAAGCAAAAGCCTTCGTTCATACCGGTGTTGATTACGCGGGTCCTCTACGTATTACGCTTGCTCGTCGGAGAGGACAACATTCGCAGAAGGCATATATTTGTCTGTTTGTATGCCTTGTGACTAAGGCTATTCATATTGAGTTGGTCTCTGACTTAACTTCAAATGCTTTCCTGGCTGCTTTCAGCCGTTTTATTTCACGGCGTGGCCCTGTGTCGTGCTTGTATTTGGATAATGGTACCAATTTTGTGGGTGCAAAGGCACAATTGGATGACCTTTACAAGTTTTTGGTTGAATCGGAATATGAGCCCGCGTTAAAACGAGAACTCGCCAAGCGTCGTATCGAGTGGAAAATGATTCCACCACGCGCACCCCATTTCGGAGGTATGTGGGAGTCTAACGTGAAAAGCATGAAAACTCACTTATACCGACTGATCGGAACTCAGCTTTTCACTTATGAGGAGCTTCAGACTGTGTTGGTGCAAATATAGTGCATAATGAACTCTCGCCCGCTCACAGCTGTATCTTCCGACCCTAATCCGGAAATCATAACGCCTGCGCATTTTTTAATGACTACACCATTACAATACTTACCTGCATCTATCCCGACGGGCAGTAAAATTAATTTCGCTCAACGAAAACGATTATTGGATAGTATGGTTCAGTCTTTCTGGAAAAAATGGCGTGTGGAGTATCTGCACACTTTGCAAGTCAGGCAGAAGTGGGCTACCCAGAGGCGGATTAACTGTTGAGAGCGCCCTAGGCAAGCACCTCATCGGCGCCCCTCTAGCCCGACCAGTCGCCTTTTAGATTTTTTCAGCGCCGATTCTCGTTCTGAGTAGCCTAAATGGCGATATATCGCCCTCGTTGGCAACACTGCCAGCTATCTTTTTTTTACATACTAAGTTTCATCACAATCGGTTCAGTAGTTTTTTTGCATGAAGAAGTAACATATACCTATACAAACACACACATATACACTTTCGCAGTTATAATATTATTAGGGTCCTCTAAAAGGTAAACCACGCGATGCTAAAGATTTTACAGTGGCAACCACTCGTTTTAAAACTTCACGCCAATAAGTCATCTCTTCTAGAAATTGAGCGGCGAGCTCATGATCGACACGACCGTCAATGTTAGATCTACGTTGCAAGCTCAAAATACATGTTTTATGTTCACATGAGTTTTCGTGGCTTTCTAATCTATTCGATGCGTTCTTCCAATCATTAAAACCAACATCTTGTTTTCCAAAACTAGTTCCACCACCGAATAATAAACAAGGTCCACAATAAACTTTACCTGTGCTTGGAGAGTAAATAAGCCATTTCCTTGGAAGTTTTTCTCTATTTAACAACTTTCTTTCAAACATTGTTTTTGTTAAAAAACGTGAGATTTTATCTTCATATATTCTCTTACTCAATGAAAAATCTGCATTTTGATTTTGATTAAATCCATTAATTGCAATGTATTCTTGTGTTTCGTTATTGATATCCCACTTGACTGGGTCACATCCCACGATAAACAGTCTATTTTGCGACTGCCTCACAACTTCTACGGCTGACGGAGTAGGCAGCATGGACAAATCGTGTTGTTTAGAACTAGTAGGAATTTCACATTGAATAGACTAGGTAGAAGACGCACTGTGAATTGCGTTAGAAAATTCCGAATCATCACTTTTTAATTTAGAAAAAAATGTCTCAATATGTTTCGTATGCTTTATAATATTTTGATTTTTTTCTTCTTTTTCCTTAGCCTTCCTTTTATAAGCTGCACCACTAGGTTTCTTCTTCAATTCACTCATTATTTGGGTAATGAACTAAAACGCAATGTACTAATTAATTCACACAAATACCGCTGCGAGTACGTGATCAATAGAAGCGCGCGTAACCGGCGACATCCAAGCTGAAAGTGATGAGTGTGACTGTCACCCCGTCATCCGTTCGGAAGTCCGGTGCCGGCCGCTTAGCCCCTGCCCCCGCTGCGCCCTTTGCCCTGCAATCTAGCAACGCCCGCGAACGAATCCACGAGCGAGCGGTCTTCTATTAAAAAATCATGCGATGGAGGCATGGAGGAATAATCAAGAAGGCGAGTATGCTTTGGAAGCTCTGCATCTCTACAGAAGTAAATAATCTTTTATATTGTGTAAGCAGGTGCATACTTACTTACAAAATTAAGTTTATATATATATTTTTTTTTAATTCTAGGGGCGCCCGCCGGCGCCCCTTTGTAACTGGCGCCCCTAGGCACGTGCCTACTTTGCCTTAGGGTTAATCCGCCACTGGGGCTACCCCTGATCATTCGATTGAGATTGGAACTGTCGTTCTAGTGGGACAGGAAGATTCCCCTCCGTTGAACTGGCCTTTGGGTGTAATCACTGAGGTCCATCCCGGATTAGACAAAATTGTTCGCGTTGCGACGGTGAAGACACGATTTGGGTTCTTCAAACGACCGGTTATCAAGTTATATCCCCTTCCGACTCAATAATTTCCTTACTTCTATTTTTTGTTTTTATTTTTTGTTATTTTTCTTTTTTTGGTAGTTCAAATTATCTCCGACTATGCCATGATATTCCGTTACAGTTAATTGTACTCTTGTCAGTTGAACTTTATTAAGTTTATACTTTTCGTTCTGTTGAAAGCTTTTTTTTTGGTGACTTTCCGACGTAATTCTTGGATATTATATGTGAATAGAGTCACTTGAAATGATTTGACGTTTATTTATTTGTACGTTGTTCTCTTACTTCTTTGCAAGTTCTGAGAACTTCCAAGGCGGGGAGTATGGAGAAGCATTAGATTTAAAACTTAATTTAAAATTAGTGTGAACTAATTTTTAATATATAAACATAAATTAATTAATTAATTTTTAAGATGTAGAATGGACAAAAAGAGACATCTCTTGTCAATTTCGGATAGTATTTTCTCTGCAGGTGAATTATAAGCAAATTGCGGTCACCTTTTACATCTGTTCAGTAGATTCATCTGAGATTGTGATATTTCGTCAAAAGAGGTCTATTTAAGACAAAAATGACTAAAATATATTTTTTTGTCACAATAAAATGTCACAAAATCTCGGCTGTGTGTTATTAAATCAATGTGCTGATTCATCTTGGACATTAATAATTCTTCTCTCTTGTGAGCTGGTCGTTCTTATAACTTTATCTAGTGCAAATGCAAAGTGATTGCTGATTGCTGCCTGAAACCGAATCTGATGACAAAATAGAAGACCTAAATTGAATCCTATAATTTCTATACCCGCTATATCCGATTTTTTGACAAAATGATCTGAGTATGACATCTTGTTCACATTTTTGCGAGCAACAAGAGGAGCCTAAAATTGAGTTTCAAAACCCTCCTTATCATGACCAAAAACCATGTTAAAACTGCGAGTGAGAAACCAAATCCGCTATATCATACAGAAAGTCACTATCAAAACCCGCTATATCGGATTCAACGAATCACAAGCAGTTATTCTGCCAAAATACAATATGGCCGCCGCTCTGACGCCACGCTCGTGTGTCGAAATTATCTACGCGTGAGTTTCTAAACCCGCCATGTCGCCTCAGTTGACTTTCAAAATCACGAAGTGAGTATCAAAATCCGCTATATCCATTTTATTTATCGAAATTACTTAATTATTGCTAGACATATATAGAAAAATAAATGCTTTTCGAAATTTTATTACTCCAATTCATTATATAAAAATTTTTAATGCATTTACTTATGTACGCTAGAGATGTGACAGTTTTTTGCGGTTTTCTCCAAATCAATGAAAGTTGATATAGCGGGTATAGAAATTACACGACTCAATTGCGAGTACCATTTATTTGGGTGAGTCTTTCAGTTCATTTGTATTTTGGTGACTGGGTTTGAATTGTTTTTCTCCCTGCAGAGATAAAGTTATTAATCAACAATTTATTTTCAAAGGGGAATATAATATTCCCTAGATGATCTGTGCTATCTACACGCCAGATCATCATCCAGGTACACTTACGCCCCATACTGGACTTCACCGTGTTCATCTTCCTACTGCAGCTATTCACGTTCTCGAATGGGAAATTTAAAAAGTCACCTTCTTACCCATATCTGTCGTAAAACCTTATTCATGTTCCAACTTTTACCTCTCGTGCTCACTAAAATCAGCGTTATCTTTGTGCATGCACCGATACACTCTGCACCTATAACCCATGCTGGAAATTACTCTTATCCATGTTCCGACTGCATTTATTCATGTTCACGAGGGAGGAATTTAAAAAGTCAGATTTAAACCCATTCCTGAGAAAAAATAATCATGTTCCGAAAGCAATATCCATGTTTTTGGAAGAAACAATTAAAACATCATATACTTACCCATACAGCATTAAAACCTTATTCTTTTTTCGAAGAAAAGTTCTTCTTTCTGATTATTGCTTTGTGATGGACTTATTTATTTTATGTCTCTTTGATTTGCCTTTGTAACAATAAAGTTTTGTTATATTTTGGCGTTTTATTTAACAGCGTTATTATTATGAATAAAAGTGACTGTATGAAAAAGAATTTTTCAAAGTGATAATTTTGAAAAGAATAAGAATAATTTATTAATAGGTTTCAAGAGCTGGTGAAAGAAGCGGTGATAAATTGTAAAGGTGACATATTATTTGTCAACATGAAAAATAACACCAACAATAAATTTAAGTTCTTAATCCACAGATACCAAAGCTTTAGTTTATTATAAATACATATGTAAGCCGAACAAATCTATTAAGTCAGTAGTTTCTAGTTGTAGACATATCCAATTAATCTGTTCAAATGCTGGAAATTATTGAGTATATTAATGATTTTCATAATATCAACACTATCAGTCACATTTAGAATAATTCCACAATTTGCTCATCAAATTATTAAGTTCTTTCAAACGATTAAAATAATGCTAAACAAATTCTTAAGATATTTTATAGTTCATATTTGTAGATAATGTATAAATAACGGCTTCCTAATTTTCTCATTAAATTGATTAAAATTATTGGATCGACGACATATTTCCGATTAAAATTAATAATATTAAAATATTTGTTTAAAATTATTAATTCTGAATAATTTTTTGAATGATTTTATTTGAAATTATATGTCACTGTGGTTCTTATATCCACATAGTGATGCGGAACGTTAAAAAGAAACCGTGCCTTGTGTTGAAAGAGAAGCATAAATAAACCTATCTCCTATCTCTCTAGATCGATATCTTCGGGCTTTTTGTATGGCTCCATTTTGTCACCCCCTTAACCACAGACGACCACAAATAAAACGGTCGTACGGTCCAGAACGGTAAATATTTCGTAGACCATAAATAAATCATTCATATCTCAAGGCCATTTAAAAAAGAGCAACCATAGAAAATATAACTGCATCCAGCGAACATCGTTCATTCACTAGCCCAAAAAAATTATATTTTAAAAATAAAAATATTGGAATGCAGGAAAAGGAAAATAAAAAAACCCACAGCTATGCACACATCAAAATAATTTTTATTTTCAAAAAGACAGTTGAAAGTAATACAAAACAGGGACAGTACAACCGATATATTGAGCATTGATTTATCATTGAAGTAGAAGATAATACTAATATATCTAAACAAAACATGAAACAGAACGAGACACAGAAAAATAAAAAGTTACGGTCTCAACTAGGAATCGAACCCAAAAGTCTTACTGCAACAACTAAATAGTATTTATTATTTATATTCCCCTTGCACAAAAATACAAGAATAATACAAAAAATACATATTCTTCATTGTTGAAAGATATTCATTATGTCAAGTAATAAAAAAAAGAATTAGAGGCAGGGCCGACCCTGTGCGGGCGCAATTCGCAGTCCGCTTCGGGTGCTGAATTTCCAAAGGTGATAATACCTCAACTAACGTAAGATAATCTTTCATAAAAACTACGCTACGCATACATACAAATCATCAAAATATTATTGAATACAGTGATCGCCTATCTATTACCTAGGGCCTAGGCATCTACTGGTTTTGACAAGGAGCGCTAAAATTTGACTTGTGCCATGCGCCATTTGGCTCAGGGCCGGCCCTAACTAGACGAACAACAATAGTAACGCCTTTTGACTTTTACTTTTTTACTTTTATGGTATAATTTAAATCATAATACATAAAGCATAATATAAGAAATAAAAATAGTGTACATAATAAATGCTTGAAAAGATAGCTTGTAAAACAACAAAAGATATTATAAAACAGAAGTTAAGAACATGTAATCAATATTTCTATTTTGGATACAGACAATTCGTGGTGGAATCCATTATCTCTAAATAGTATAAAATAAAGTGACATTCGTGTCTGTCTGTTAGTGCGCTTAGTTCTTCTTAGCTTTGCGACTGATTTTGGTAAGGTTCACTATCATTTAGAGAATTTCTTCCGAAAGGTTTAGATAATTAGCTGAAAAAAGTGAGTATGAAGATTATTTTTGGCCGCTTAGAAGCCTACAGAAAAGTCTGTTATATATATAACACATGCAAATGTTATACATATCGCAGTTGCCGTCTGGTCCCCAAGATCTCCAAGTGCGTCTTCTGTTTCCTGGGAGAAAGGGCTGCCGTCGGACCAATGCAGCTCAAAATGCCCTTCGTCTTACCTATAAAAAGACAAAATTTGAGACCAACGATTACACTCTTCTAGTACTGTACACATATTTAATAAATTTCATGGATAAAATTAATTAAAAATATTTGAAGAAAAAGGGGACATTTTTATTTCGCCACCAGTTATTGTTTGTGATTGATTGATGCACTGTCGAATTTTTTAACCTTATTATATGGGAAAAAAATCGTGTTTTATGCAGTTCCTACAGAATTTGTTGGGACCAAAAACAAAACTTCTTTAGCCACGTTTTGACGACTTATTAATATGATTCTATTTTACCCCCTCCCAATTTAAAATGATTTATTACCGGTTAAACCAATTTACTGATAAAAATAATTGTGACAATAGATTTCATATTTTGTGGGGGTATTTTGAAGTCTGTTTTCCCCACATTAATGTTAACTTAATTGTTTAATAATGATGTAGCAGTTATTAATTTATTTAAATGTGTTATATTGTTTAGGTTTTGTGAACATACTTAGAAGCGGGGAATAAATAATTTTCCTTACTTTATTAATTAATGTTATATTAGGGTCACTGGTTCTTTTATTGATTTCTAATTGTTCAAGTAAATTTAATCTAAGGCCCTTTCTTTCTATGTGCAAGGGTTTAAGTTCATTGTTGTCAAGCGGGACGTGATTATTTACTAAGAGATGTTCTGCGAATTTTGAAAATGTGCTCTTATTATTATAACATCTTATATGTTCTTTGAATCTAGTTGAGAAAGCCCTTCCCGTCTGTCCGATATAAGTAGCGTTGCAATCGGCGTGGTCACATTTTCATTCATATACGCCACTATTATTAAGTTTAGGATTTCTACTTATAAAGTTTTTATAAGTATACTTATAGGTTTGTTCCTATGTTATTATTGGTTTTTAAAGCTATATTTAGACAGCATTTTTTATTTCTTTAAGTAATAAAAATAAAATATGAAATCTATTGTCACAAATATTTTATCAGTAAATTGGTTTAACCGGTAATAAATTATTTTTAATTGGGAGGGGGTAAAATAGAATCATATTAATAAGTCGTCAAAACGTGGCTTAACCACAGTTTGAAAATGGCCTTGAAAGCAGAAACAGCTGTAACAATAACAAAAACCAAAAAATACTTGCAGAACTTAATAATTATATTATTAAATTTGATTTTAAAATTAAATTTAAAAAAAATTAAATGGAGTTCTACGAATTAAACACAAAAAAAAATAAATAAAAAATCAAGTTATTTAAGGAGATCTCATATTCCAGGTGACCTTCGAATTCGGAAGGGGCGCGGCCTATTGGGATGGGTTATAGAAATCTTGAAAACCAATCAGAGAAAGCCGAACGCAAGATTTGTATCTACCCAATTACGCCCATAAACGCACACTGGTAAAATTTGTCAAAAATCCGGTATAATTTATATAATATCGGCATAATGCACAATTATCAAATTTTACAGGAGGCACAAAAAACTGTTTTTTAAACTCTTCGTTTTTTTATGTAACATCTCACAAGAGCGCCTCTGTCTTTACAGATAAATATACGTATATTTATTTATATCACCACTGGTTGGGCAGGGTTGCGGGGCGGATTAAGGAAGAGGTTGAAGGAAGGGTTTTATTAATGCGGGTCTTGAAGAGAGAAATGTACTTAAAATTTGTACAGTTTGTGTAATAAAATTATGCAACAATTTTTAAATCATTTTTTATTAAGTAAATTTTTAGGTGGGTCCAAATATATAAGGTAGGTTATCTATACGTACCAACACAATGGCAATAACATTCCAATAACATCACAGTAATGTTTTAAAATACAGAATTAGAATCATTCGCTTTGGGTGTAGGAGAGTGCAAACATTTTGATAACAGTTAAATAATGGACGGAATGTAGCGAAGCCGTGTTTTAACATAATAAACTAAAAATCTCCACGCCTGGAGTGTCTTATTGGAGATATTTACATCATTATTCCGCATAATTGTGATCCCTAAAAAAATACCTAAGGACTCTCATGGTCTTTTTTTAAGCCTTATAAATGAACTCACTCGAAAAATTAACAATTCCAAAACCTGCATTGACCATTTGGAATAAAACACAAGCAATCTGTAATGCGTGAACTGACAATAACTGACCAATTTATAACAATCCTAGTAATAAACATATAAAAAACACGCAATCTGTAATGCGTGAATTGACCACTTTATAACAATCCTAGTAATAAACAACTTAACCCTTTGAAACTTTTAAGAACAAATACGTCCCAAATTTCTTTAAATTTTACCACTGTGCGTCGCTTCGGTACGCAAAAGCGCGCGAAATTTGAAATTGGTTTTGCACTCTAAACTCTTTACTCGTTGTTTTGTTCAGCTGCGTTATTTACATATTTTTGGCTTAGAAATTATTGCATGGTTGTTTTTCAAATAGTATTAATCGACTAAATTAAATAAATTACAATACCTAATTGTAGTTAGGAACTATTGAAACAGCAGTACTTTTAATTATTTTTTACGGAAAGATTACGTAGAGGCCTGTAAAAAACATTTAGATAAATTACATTACAAAAGACATTGCATGCATTGAAAAAATAAAAAATTATTCCTACTACATGAGTATATTTTACCTAATAGTCGATAATCGATGATGACCGATTAAAAATATTTTTTTTGTACATTTAAATAACGATTCTAACTTATTTTATCGTGCGTTTATTTTGCAATGTATATTTGTTATTATTCTTTTTGTGTATCTGTTTGATTTCTAAACAGATACACAAAATTTCTTTATACCGCCAGCGCCGGGCGGTAAATAAATACAAAAGCGTGAAACCCTTACGTAGACGGCATAGAGGTTATTTCACAATGTCAAATTCAATGTTTACCTCCCCGAAAATCGATCAAAATTCGTGTAAAAATAAACAAGTTTTATTTTGTGAAGTTCTGGTACATATATGAAAATTTCTTCCGATAATCGAATAACAAAATGAATTTCCCACATTATAGAATAAAAAAAAGTGGGTGTGTCAAGCCTACGCAAGACAGAAGTGAAACTTCTTTTGTTAAACCGTATGAACCACAATCAATTACGTATTTCACTCGTATTACACTCACGACGCAGTATACTAACCAAGCAGCTGATGCTTGGCGTGGCGCAGTTCGCTGGTGTCTGAGAGAGAGGAAAGAAGAGAAGAGAGAGAACGTTCGTGAGCGGCTCCATATGGTGACAACAAGCGCATATGGTGAGAGAGGGACAGTGAACGGTGAGCGGTGGTGGGGGTACCCGCATTTTCGTGTCGATCCTGACTCGGTTTTACTCCGTCCATCGAAAATCCATTACGCGCCTAAAGAAGTTTCACTTCAAAAATCCGAAAATGGGTTTGTAAATGGGATATTATGCACTACACAGTTTTTTAGGCCTGATACTTTATATTTTTCTAGACTTATAAAAGGTTTTATCAAAAAAATGATCGTTTGCTGACAAGGCCAAGATGTGTTCTACTTGCAGTATTTAATTAACAGGTTCGCTGCCGCCTATGCACAATATAACTGATCCTAGGTGCCAAGCGGCACCACGGTTGAAAATCACTTAGCAGGTGCCGGCGGTTTCGTCCGTTTAGTCGCACTCTTTTTACTCTCTTCTTATTATTTTGATAAAACAAAAATAGACAATTTTTTTTTGTCTTTTGTTCAAATAATAACTAAAATACAAGTAGCAAATCAAATAATATAACGAAAGTAATACACATCTCATGAAGAAAAAATATTTATAAAATTTGGTGGTACTCATTGACGCACTCAAGTTCATTTTCTAACTCCCTCTCAATGTCTTCAACTTGCAAAGATTTACGTAAGGGACGAGACTTTTTAGGACGAGATGGTCCAGCATCATCACTCATTATGACAATAAGAAGATTTTTACACAAAAAAATTAAAAAACACAAACTTATCGTTTACTTTTTTAAATGGCCCTTTACAACAATAACCTATTTTTTTCTTGAAAACCAATTGCTATAAAATGTTGGTACAATTGTCAACAACAACGCCAGCTACAGAAACAACCATTCGCCGCGAGTGCCGGCAGGAAAATGATGTTTGTGCAGACATACTACTCATGGCTCCGGCCGGAGCCGCCGGCACCCAGTGCCAGACGCCGAATGGCTCCGACCGGAGTCGCCGGCAGCGAACCTGTTAAAGCATCTGTAGTATTTCTAAGCAATCAAATTTTCAATCCATAAACATCCGATTTTGCGTTACTTGGTATTGGATCGCCTTAAATACACTGATTTTACAGTTAAATTCTAATACGAACATTAAAATATTTTTTTTTTAAATTTTGCAAGCGCATAAAATTATCACATGTTTATTAAATTAGTTGACAAAACAGTTTGAACTAGTCACAATACATTTATGTTTGTTAACATTTTATGCACTCTAGATTAAGGATTAAGGGATTTTTGAGAAGTTTTGGATACCATCAATCTAACTTTCTGAATTTTCACAATTTCATTATCAAAATCTAAACTGATTGTTTTCGCTGCTTTTGTTTCCTCAGTATTTTGATATTTTTTCCACTGCCTATTGCTTGCCTTATTACCAGAACAATGTATCGTTTGAGGACACCCAGATATCGTACAAAACTGGCGATAATAATCCCACAATGGATACAGCCATTAACTCTTGGTTAAACTACCCGTTTGCTGGCGCGACAATATTGCACTTTGGTTAGCACAAGCTGAAAGCCAGTTTTCAAAATCAAGAGTCAAGGATGACCTCAGCAAATATAACATTATTGTTGCCGCTTTGGATATGGACACCCTCAGAAACGTGAGCGACGTAGTCATAAATCCCCCTTCAGCAGACAAGTACACTGTCGACAACTCGACAAGTCGAGAGATTACTTGTAATTTTTGATTTAATTTAATTTTTTTTAATCTTGATTCTGAAGAAAACCAACTCACTCGTCTTCTAACCGGACTACAGCTCGATGACAGGAAACCGTATGGACTACTCCGACTCATGCATGAACTCGCTGCTCACACTTTGGCTGCAAAGGCAACCTCAACAGGTCCAGGCCATATTGGCCGCACTACCCGATGACAACCTGTTACAACTTGCGTCTGCAGCAGATAAAATTTTGGAAGGATACCAAAAACACAATGTGGAGCAGTAGACGAGAAACAGCGCAATGAAAACATTCGGAACGTAGATGTAAACGTATGTGCTGTACTCCAGAGTTTGCAAGAGCAAATTTCGTCACTCACTCTCGAAGTCAAACAACTCAAAACGACTCGAAGAGATGGTCACGGACAGGCTCAAGGCTATTATGAAAACAGCAATCCCAGCACACGCCGAGAATACCCGTACCCGAATTCCACCCGACGACCTCGATCCAGGTCATGCGGTAGGCCAATATACACCAACAATACCTCAAACAGCTACTGCAAATATCTTCATCCATGAACTCATAAGGCAACAAAATTTTTTGATCGACACCGGTGCTGAGGTATCCGTACTCCCAAGGTCAAGCAGGATCACGAAAAATACAACCTGAAGAACGCAACATTAACGGACCAGTTCACTACAGATTGGAAGAATGAATTCACAAGGACCCTCATCCGGCATCTCGACGTTATCTGCTAATCAGAAATACCGAAACATTTTAAAATAAATACCCTGCATTGACACGACCCGACATTGTGGCGGAACTACATGGACTAGATACGCCACGTTGTCGCCATTGTAACATACATATTTTAACCACTGTTGCAATAATTTCAAATAACAGTAAACCACAATGGGTTACCTTGTGAATATTGTGTACGGGAAGCAACATCGGGAAGTTACAAATGTAATTAATAAAAGAGATAAAATTATTACATTTATTTATTACTATTTCGTACAAAAGCCAGAGCAAACAAGAGATCTCTAAATTCAACATAATTAAAGTTAAAACCCAGGGCGTGTGCGTCAGATCGAAGGTCTTGCGCATCGGACATTAATAAAAATTGGTAGCAATATTAAAAAGTGTGACAAAGTATTCTAACCTGATTAGAGAGAAGAGGAAGCCAAATAACATTTTCCATGTTATTAAATTTAGATTTAAAATAACAACGACCGGCTAAAAACGATAATCAACTGCTGCGTAGTATGTCGAAGTATGTCGTCTGGAGTGTCGATCGTGTCCTTCTGGAGATGGCGTCTATACCCGCCGGTTGCCAATTTGGTACTCCCTCGTAGACCGGACCCGGTCGAGACGCCGTCTCGAAGTATCTTCTGGGAGTCCAGTGTTTGCATGTTGCAGAAATAATAATGAAAGGTAGCACGCAATAAAGAACTGCTAAAACATGAAGACTTCAGATGTACGTAAACATAATGTTACACGTGTGATTGAAACAAGGGGACCGCCTGTAACAGATCGAGCCCGCAAGCTGGCACCGGATCTTTTGGAAGCGGCTAAAAAATAATTTAAATACCTTATGGAGCATGAAATATGTCGGCCGTCAAAGAGTAGTTGGTCCAGCCCATTTCACATGGTTAAGAAACACAACGAAGAATGATGCCCTTTTGGGTATTACAGGCGTTGGAACGCGACTACGATCCCAGACAAATAACCTTTTGCAAAACTCCACGATTTTTCGCATAAATTGACAAAAGCAAGAATATTCTCAACGGTAGACTTAATACGAGCCATAATAGAGCCGAGTATATAAAAAAGCACGATTCTAGTTTTCGCTTATTCTATTATTCAAAACAAAATTAAGATTTGTGAGTTGAAACTTTGATACTTACAGAGGTGCTTAATTATAAAACATACTATAATGAAATTTAAAAAAAATAAAAAAATTAAATCAGTCTAGTATGTGTGCGTAAGTGTACCGCTAAATTTGACTTCCGTGAACAGGAGTGGTTACAATGGTGACATGAATTAGTTTTTTCTCCAGTATGGGTAAGAATATGACGTTTTAAATGTCCCATTTGAGTACATGAATAGCTGCAGTAGGAACATGAATAAGGTTTTTCTCCAGTATGGGTGCGTAAGTGTACCGTTAAATCTGACTTCCGTGAGCAAGAGTAGTTACAATGGAGACATAAATAAGGTTTTTCGCCTGTATGTGTGCGTAAGTGCACCATTAAATGCGATTTGCTTACGAAGGATTTGTTACAATGGTGACATGAATAAGGTTTTTCGCCAGTATGAGTGCGTAAGTGAACCGTTAAATGTGATTTGCTTACGCAGGATTGGTTACAATGGGGACATGAATAAGGTTTTTCGCCAGTATGGGTCAGAATGTGACTTTTTAAATATCCCTTTTGAGAACACGAATAAGTGCAGTAGGAACATGAATAAGGTTTTTCTCCAGTATGGGTGCGTAAGTGTACCGTTAAAACTGACTTCAGTGAGCAGGAGTAGTTACAATGGGCACATGAATAAGGTTTTTCTCCAGTATGAGTGAACAAGTGACGGTTTAAAAGATATTTTCGTGAGCAGGAGTAGTTACAATAGGAACATGGATACGGTTTTTCTCCAGTATGAGTGCGTAAGTGCAGTGTTAAATGTGATTTGCTTGTGAAAGAGTAGTTACAATGGGAACATGAAAAAGGTTTTTCACCAGTATGGGTGCGTAAGTGAACTGTTAACGCTGACTTGTGTGAGAAGGAGTAGTTACAATGGAGACATGAATAAGGTTTTTCGCCAGTATGTGTGCGTAAGTGTACCGATAAATCTGACTTGCGTGAGCAAGAGTAGTTACAATGGAGACATGAATACGGTTTTTTTCCAGTATGGGTGAATGAGTGCCTCTTTAAAACAGATTTTTGTGAGCAGGAGTAGTTACAATGGGCACATGAATAAGATTTTTTGCCGGTATGCGTGCGTAAGTGCACTGTTAAATGTGATTTGCTTGAGCTGGAGAAGTTACAGTGGAGACATGAAAGAGGTTTTACTTCGGCATGTGTCTTCGGGACCACTATCACATCTAGAAAAGATAACAGATAAAGCTCAATAAGTCGGTATCTATAATGATACGATAAAATTATTAAAACTGATTCAGATGAAAAAAAATCCATTTTACCTGCACTCTCGGTAATACTTTCAGAGTGCTCTAAGCATTCCTTTTTAACATCAGGCAGGTCTATGTCTATTTCCGTATAAGGAATTCCCCCACCGTCTTCTTCACAGGGTCCTGGTTTTTCCATGGGTACAGTCTCCACATTAATGCTACCTGAAACAGAACATCAACAAAATGTTAATATTTATTTATTTTCGGGAAATTCACTGTTAAGATTATCAGTTTGTACATAAGTATTATATAGTAAAATAAAACCAATTATGGATTTCCTCCTTGTAACACTACCTCTACTGAGACAGCATAATATGGAATAAGTAAATTAAATTTGTGAGAAAGGAATATGAATTAAAAAATGTATGCAAAACAAAAGATTATATAAAATGAAAAATTTACAAAGCAATACATTTATAGCCATGAAGAGAGGATGAAGATATAAATCAAATCATAATAGAGATATAAACAATAGAGACATATACATTATTCACAAACCATCAGAGAAATATTCTTTTATGGAACTCTTTTATTTGGTAAGTTCGTAACTGAAAATATCAACCTTGGAAATACGCTTTTGTAATTATTGCATAGTCTGTTCAGGCAAGAATTCTGCTTAGAGTTCGTTTTGCTTTAATCAACCTTGAACAGGACACAAGAGCGTGTTGAAGGCGCAGGTACATTGAATGGAATCTTGTTTATCAACTCTGGGCTTAATACAGGAATAGTGCATCCTTATGATGCCTCCGTACAATCAGTGAATCAATTTTAAAGTATGAAGCTGCCTCTGCATAATTATTAAATCTTGCAAATGACTTGTAACAAAGATATTTTATGAATTTGTTTTTAAATGCTTCGATTTTGTTTGTGTGGATTTTGTAAAATGGAGACCAATCAACTGATGCAAACTCCAAATGACTTCGTACATAGGCAAAGTAGAGTTGCTTAATAATATCGATGCTATTAAAAAAAATTGTGTTTCTTATGATGAAGCCTAACATTTTAGCTGCTTAATTTGTGATTTGATGTTTATGAAGGTAACATAGTAGTTTACTATCAAGGGTTATTCCGAGATCACGAATATTTGAGACTGCTGCAATGTTGTTGTGGTTTAAAGAATAATTAAACAATATTTTATTTTTATTTCTCGAAAAGACAATGGGATGACATTTTTAAACATTTAGATATAGTTGATTTTGTTGGCATTAGGTGAATATAATAATAAACATATATTGTTTAAATCATGTTGTAAATTGACCCAATCGTTTAGACTTTTATTGGCTTGTATAGCTTAGCATCATCAGCAAATAATTCTATTTCAATAAATGTAGAGACATGAGCGCTATGTGTATGATTATTTGTAATTATTGTTAGATTGTTTTATATAGTTTAATCAAGATCCTGCTGATAAGATACTTGAAATTTTGAGTAGAAAGCTCATTGGAATTCCCATCATACATAAATTAAAAATCGGATAGGTTTATTATGTCGATTTATATCTGAAATATGGATACGGCGTAAAGTTGTTGAAATTTTGATTTATCTTTGTCTAATATCAACGGTATATTGAATTAGCTTAAACATGAAATACCGTGAAAAAGATGGGACATTATAATTCAAATATTAAAAATAGAAAATAAAATAAATTGACGTTAATTTATTTACTTAAATAGGTTGGTTCTTTACCGTGTGTTTTAAGGATTGTTTTTATTATTTATTGAGTAAGTTTATACAATATATGAATATAAACAACATAATATTTCATGTTGTAACTTTAAATATTTTTACAAATAGTAAAATTATGGACGACAAGACGGGAAGCTAAGAACAAGCACCTGTTCTAATTATGTGAATTAAAGACTTCGTTGATATGCAATGCAACTTACTAGTTGGCTGAACACTCTCGGCATACTGCAAACAATCCTTCTTCACATCCGGGAGGTGGATTTCAACATCCTTATAGGCCATTTCACCTGAGCCTTCTTCCTGTGACCATGGTTCAGTTTTGATGGAAACAATCTTTGGGTGGGAATCCATGGCACTGCTGTGATAGCGTCCTGTCGTATGATGATAATTATTCTCAGCTAAAAATAAGAAAGGAATGTTACAAAAGCTCTCTCAAATACTCTCGTGTTATATCGAGAACGCTGTTTAAACTGATCTTACAGGTGTCAAGCGATATATTCTTACAATTAACCAGCACCAATTTCAGAGTTCAAGTGTAACTTAGTTAGTATAAATAGAACCTCTTTACATACAGGGTAAAGCATGACTGTCAAGACGTCAAACAAGCGTCATCAAAAAAGTAAAAGCAGTTCAATTTCAATTATTGTGTAGTTCGTACAATATTACTTTAGATAGACGAAAAAATGGTTACAAACGAGAAGGATGCAAAGGAGACTCTGTGACACATTAGTCTGACTATAAATGAACCACTGACGTCTGACTTGTCTGAATCCTGCCGTCTCCGTTCGTAGAGATGATCGATATTCCTGTACCAGCTCCCGGCTACATTTATGTCACTGGAACCGTTGATATTTTTTTGTGGAACTGGTTCATTCTTGCACTATTTATCGAAAATTAAAAAGTCACTAGTCTCTTGAAACTTACCCACGGTTTCTTTTATTTCTTTTTGAAGAACCGGTTACTAAATTAACGTTCCGCATAAGTATCTGGTAATCAGAGCCGCAGTAACATCTCATTTCAGATATCAACCATCTTCGTATTCAACTTCGAATTAATATGTAATTTTAAATCGGAAATAATTATTCGATCCAATCTTTTTTGATTAATAAAATTAGAACAGTAGGTAGACGAAATAAAGATATTCTCTGGAAATGGCAACTCTTATATATCATTAGAATTTTCTAAGCTTTTTAAACTGTGGAATTATAGATATAACTCCTTACTAAGTAGCATACAATAAATAATTAATTATTATTAATAATAATTTAAATTAATAATTTTAAACAAATATACTAAATCGGAAAAAATTCGTCGTTTCGATAATTTTAATCAATTTAATGAGCAAAGTAGGAAGCCGTTATTTAGACATTATCTATAAATACCAACTCTAAAATATCTTGAGAATTTATTTAGCATTATTTCAATCGTGCGAAAGAACTTCGTAATTTTATGAGCAAACTATGGAATTATACTGATCGTTTTGATATTATGAAAGTCATTAAAATACTCTTAAAATAAGGTCCAACATATGAACAGCTTTATTGCATATGTCTACAACTAGAAACTACTGACATATTAGGTTTGGTTTACTTATTCATAAAAGACCAAAGTTTTGGTTTTTTGATATTATTAATTATTTTAACAAATTTAATATATCATCTTTACAATGTGCAATATACTTAAAATTTAGAATTTAAGACCGGTGACTAAGTAAAATACCAACTTCGAATATAAGTCAATCGACAAAGATGGCATCAGGGGTTCTATCCCTGAGCATTACTTCAGGGTAGCTCTTATAAAGACATATCGATTATCTCTCGAGGGGTGGAGTCAGCTATCATCTGTTGCTACCATCATTCCGACCCATGCAAGGGGTTCAGTAAAGACATTGGAGTCAGGTTTCAGCGTTATATTTTAGCAAAGGGCAACGTTACAACATACAAAGGATTATCATATAGAACACATCTTATACTCATGGGGCACGGAAAATATTACGGGTACAAAATATAATCCTAACTAAGTTCAATCTCTCAATCTAAATTTAAGTTACAAAATCGGAACTGATTTTATTAAAGCACATGGAAAGGGGATAAGATGGTCAAGCTTACATGGTTCTTAAGTCGGTGAGCGAAGTTTAGGCGGCCTTTTTCCACGTGCAACGTAAACGTCGAAACATGTGCGAGCGAGTTAGTTTCGCTGAGAAGTTCAGCCAGGAGTTTAAACTTTGTCGTTTTGTTAAAAGGCAAGGATTTTAGTGTAATTTTCAAAACGTGAGTTTGGATATTCCTTTGAATCCAGATTGCTTCTGGGGCGCGGAACCACAACCCGAAGCAGCGTGTTGACATGCGGAGGTCAGGATTCCGAAAGAGGATGAGGCCGGCGAGCGAGGGCTGACGGCTTGGGCGATTAGTTTTGTTTCTTACCGCGCGGAACGCTGATGGCGAGAATTTAGTGACCGGCAGGTGCTGCTACTTGCGGCGATCTAAGAGCGAAGAGCTAGCATGTAGCGTATTTAACTATTATTATTATTTAATACGATATGAACCGAACAAATGTGACACCGCTTCTTTTACCAGCACTTGAAACTTATTAATGGGGTGTTTCTGATTATATTCAAAATTATCCCCTTGTAAAAAGCTCATAGTCTTATTTATGTAGACACTTTTATCCATAATAATAACACTGTCAAATAAAACTCAGAAATATATACAAACTTAATTGTTACAAAGGTAAATCAAAGAAACATATAAAAATGACATCACAAAGCGATAAACAGTTAAGAGAATTTTCTTCGAAAAATGAATAAGGTTTTCATGCTATATGGGTACGTATATGATGCTTTAATTATTCTTTCTGAAAACATCTATATTAAAGTCGGAACATGAATGATTTTTCTCATGAGTGGGTCAAAATCTGACTCCTCGTGAACATGAATAACTGCAGTCAGAACTTGGATAAGATTAATTTCCAGTATGGGTGCACGCTTTATACGTACACACACACAATGATAAGTGTGACTTTAGTGAGCAGGAGAGGTTACAGTTGGAACATGAATAAGGTTTTTATGTCAAGTATGGGTAAGACCTTGACTATATAAATCTACAATGGGAACATGGATATAGTTTTTTCCAGTATGGTTAAAAACATGCCTTTAAAGTTTGGGGCTACTTTTTAATCCTTTTGAGAACATTAATATTTGCAGTAGGATCATAAATAAGGTTTTAATTCAGTAAGTGCACTGTTAACGCTGACTTGTATGAGCAGGTTTAATTATAATGGGTACTCATGAATAAGGTTTTTTCCAAATGGAATTTACAAATTTCCCATTACAGAACCTGAATAGCTGCAGTAGGAACAGTAAGTGGGCTGTTAAATGTGATATGCATGAGCATGAGTAGTTACAGTGTGTGCATGAATAAGGTTTTTCTTCTGGATGCGTCTTCAGGTCCGTTATCATGTCTTAAAAAGATGGCAGATAACGCTCAATATGTACGTATCTATAATAACTAGATAATTATTAAAACGAAATCAGAAAAACGAAAATCGTTTTTACCTGCAGTCTCGAGAATACTTCCAGACTTCTCTAAGCATTCCTTTTTTATATCTGGTAGGTCTATGTTTATCTCCGCGTAAGTGATTGCCCCTCCATCTTTTTTTTGGGGTTCTGATTTTGCTTTGATGGGTACAGTCTCCACATTAATGATACCTGGAATAATAACATAATAACTAATTGATATTCTATTTACGGTCGATAAGCGGATATCACATTCTGATGCATGAATATCCGTTATTCGATAGATTTATTATATCGAAATAGATCTGAGATACAGTAAAGAAGTTATTTTTTATGTAAAGAAATAGACGTCAAACATGCAGTTAGAAGATAAAAAATAACTATAATTTCCGTTGCAATTAGAGATAATAATTGTTATTTTCTAATGGCCTACAATTTTCTTTTTATAAACAGTGAGATATTTCCACTAAAATACCAAGGGCAATGTATTTTTGAAAATGAGTTTTCCAGACGTACACGCAGCTTGACGATGCCTGTGGAATCCTAGTAAGGTTATGCATAGAGAAACGCGGGAATGTCCGTAAAAACAAAGAAATCTACAGAATTTCAAATATCCAGTTGCAGAGAAGATATTTCTATCTCTTCCCGGGGAGCAAAATTTTGGGTTTTGAATTGAGAAAATGATTATTTACTTATAACATGCATCAAAAATAATTTAAGGAGTGAGATGATTTTGTGTTACAGCTAATAGCTTCAGGAATTAGAGACTGTTTGTGAGCATAATTTCGTTACACGTTTTCTTAGATTGCCAATTGGAAAAATTTACAAGTACCGCGCTGTATTATAGGCGATAAAAAGGAGAGTCAAAGACAAGTAGGGGTTGTGACTGCGCCCATCTGAAACACAAACAGATGGATAATGCCACTTACTGGTTTGCTGAACACTTTCGGCAAACGGCAAACATTCCTTTTTCAAATAGGGAAGGTGGATTTCTATATCAGTAAACGCCTGTTTTTCACCTGAGCCTTCTTCCTGCGACCATGGTTCAGTTGTGACGGTAAAATTATCTGGGATGGGAAGATCCATGGCTCTACTGTGATAGGGTCCTTTTATGTGATAGTAATTATTCTCAGCTGAAAATAAGTAACGTCTGTATCAAAACTTATCTACATCATAAAAAATATTCATCAGAGAGTTTGAATCGCTTTTTTTGTTGAAAAAACCAATATGATTCTTAAGCAATTCGGATTTCACTAGAGTTTACTAAAAGCTAATCGTGCCACAAAATAAGATTGCTGTTTTTGAAAATGTATATGATGTTCACTCGGGATAATTAGATAAACTTACTAGTCACTTGGTTTTAATGTGTGACAGCGGCCGTAAATCAACAATGAACAAACTCATTTAATCTCATCTGTCACGTGTTTACACAGTAAGTGTTGTGTAGCTTAGTATGTTATAACGCTGTCAAAACTAATCAATCAAGTGCTTGGCGATATATTATAACAATAAACAAGTACCAATTTACGAGTATAAGTGTTACTTTGTTAACATAATTAGAACCTTCTTACATGCACGGCAAAGCGCGATAGTCAATTTCAATTCGTTGAAGAAACGTCACAAGGAATTCGAAGCACTTATATTTTTAAATTATTGCTTTAAAATTGTGTTCGTGGTTGAAATAAACTCAAGTGGTATAAATTTTACATAATTGTTATTAAGTTTATATGTTATTACTTTAGAAAGACGGTGCAACTGTTACTGATGAGAGGGAAGCACATAAATAAACCATAAATCAACTATCTATAGATTGATAACTCCGCCCTCTTTCCATACGTTTGGTTTGGTCAAGTTTTAACCTTAGATCTGGCAAATTTGTAGACAACACGCATCGGTGACGTTACAACACACCATCGACAAAGGATAGAGGAAATTTTAAAAAAAGGCTCAACCATAGACAATACAATTCTGATTTGGAACCTACCGAAAACCAAATTCATTAGCCTAAAACATATGTAAAATGTCACCCAAGACCACAAGGTCCCATCTAACAAAGCCCTGTCCTAAGAAAGAAATGAGCTTTAAAGTATCTTCCTTTACAGCTCATTTTCTCAGGACAGCGTTTTATCAGAAGGAAGCTGAAAAACAAACTCATAATTACATGTACAATAATTTTATTTTTTAACTATAAACATGAAATACAATAATATATATAGATAACAGACTTTTCTGTAGGCCTTTTTAAGGTATACAATTCCGTTGTACATTATTTTGCTATTCTCATAAGTTCTCGCCAGCGTTAGCAATGTAAGCGGCCAAAAATAATCTTTATATCGACTTTTCTCTGTTTATTATCAATATGTGTCAAGGCATGTGTTATTTATATAAACCTTCCGAAATAAATTCTCTAAATGATGCTGAAAACCTTATCGAAATCAATCGCTTAGTTAAGAAGAACTAAGCGCACAAACAGACAGACGCGAATGTCACTTTATTTTACACTATAGCTAATGGATTCCAACACGAATTGTCAGTATCCAAAATAGAAATATTAATTACATGTTCTTAACTTCTATTTCATAATATCTTTTGTTGTTTTACAAGCTATATTTATTTAAAAGCTTTTTATTATGTACACGATTTTTATTTCTGATATTATGGTTTATGTATTATGATTTGAATTATACCATGTAAAAGTCAAAAGGCGTTACTATTGTTGTTTGTCTAGTCAGGGCCGGCCCTGAGCCAAATGGCGCATGGCACAAGTAAAATTTTAGCGCTCCTTGTCAAAAATAGTAGATACCTTGGCCCTAGGTAATAGAAAGGCGATCACTGTAATCAATTATATTTTGATGATTTGTATGTATGCGTAGCGTGGTTTTTATGAATGATAATCTTACGTTAGTTTAGGTATTATCACACTTGGAAATTCAGCGCCCGAAGCGGACTGCTCTAATTGCGCCCGCACAGGGTCAGCCCTGGCTCTAATTCTTTTTTTATTACTTGATATAATGAATATCTTTCAACACGTTGAAGAAATTTTGTGTATATATTCTTGTATTTTTGTGCAAGGTCAAATAAAATACTATTAAGTTGTTGCAGTAAGACAGAAATCCTGGGTTCGATTCCTAGTTGAGACCGTTACTTTTTATTTTTCTGTTTCTTGTTCTGTTTCATGTTTTGTTTAGATATATTAGTATTATCTTCTACTTCAATAGTAAATCAATGCTCAATACATCGGTTGTACTGACCCTGTTTTGTATAACTGTCCATTGTCTTTTTGCAAATAAAAAGTATTTTGATGTGTGCATAGCTGTGGGTTTCTTTTATTTTCCTTTTCCTGTATTCCAATATTTTTATTTTTAAAATATAATTTTTTTTGGGCCAGTGAATGTTAGCTGGGTGCAGTTATATTGTCTTTGTTTGCACTTTTTTAAATGTCCTTGAGTTTTCTTTATGGTCCACAATATATTTACCTGTCTGGACCAAACGACCATTGTATTTGTGGTCGTCTGTGGTTAAGGGGGTGACAAAATGGGGCCATACAAAAAGCCCGAAGATATCGATCTAGAGAGTGGTTTATTTATGAATTCGACTGACTTAAGACAATTTACAGTGCAACATAAATCTTCATAATTTCTCCAATGTGGGTAAGGCTGCTTTTAGGGAAGGAGATGGACAGTACATGATGGGAAAAATGGCAGGTATTATCCAAAAAACTGTTTCAATACTAAACAATCGCGGTAACCGGCCGATTTCGGGTGGTCACATTTTCATGAATTACCAACTCTCTTTACCAACGATAAAACAATCCAATTTATGGAAAATTGAGTCGATTGACGATATGATGACTTTCTCACACGTGATTTTTTTCCAAAACAACTGGCCCCAAGCCATTTGTTTTGCATTCAGGAAAGCACCTACCAGATTAGTGCAGATCAAAAATACATAGACGCATAAAATACCTGTCTTAATTACGGAGACTTCCAAGAAATCTCTTAGGAAAAAAACAATTGCGATTTACTGAATATATTTATTTATTCGCGCCCTATTCTTTTCGGCTTTTACAATTTATTACAAAGATACAAGATAAATACAGAGTTCAGTAACAAAATATTGTCTGACTGTCGAGAAAGGCAGACAATTTTAAAAACATTATGGTTAATAGATTTTCAATATCCATGATGTCTATAAAGTGTCAATCTCTTGAACTGCGCAGTCAATTCATCACCTTGTATTTATTTTATAAATTGGAATTTTATTACAATAAAATCTAAGCCACCATCGCATTAGGGAGTTTCTCTGTAAAGATGTACAGCTTTACAATTAATTAAAATAAATATTGTTTTTAAAATACATGTGAACTTAATGTAATATTGAAAATATAAACCTACAAAAATAAACACAAACTATATTTAGAGGTAAATGTACCTCTATATTTATAATGATAAGAACAAAACCTGGTTCAATTTGGGGTACAAATATTTTGACGCGAGTGATTTCTTGCGAATAACGCAGCTGGTCCGCAGTAATTCATTGTAAAAACATAAAATATATATCAATAACTTTAGTGGTATCTCGAAAACTCTTGGTGGAAATATATAATAGGATTAGGTATTCGTGTATATTAAGATTATAGAATAAAGAGAAGCAAATTGCTATAATGTTTTCATAAATCGAGGCGCCACAGAGCGAAATCGAGACAGCAGTTTTCTGACCCGATATTCATAAAATGTAGTAATCGTAATCTATTTAAATTTCTAGTATAATAAGTACACTTATTAAGTTAAAAACAAAATCATTTTACTATTGCCTCTACTAAGAATGCACCATAGTCATGTTTTTTAATGACTTCTGGCTTGTTCAGGTTTTCTTGTGTTGCTTTATATAATATCTTATGTGTCCTATATCGACTAATCGCTATTTTGATAATGTAATAAAAGCACGGAATAAATAAATATAGAGATGTGGTTTTAAGGACCGATATAACGTCTGCGAGCTGCCTACCCCCTGCGCGCTCTAAGCCAGAATAAGGGAAGGGACTGTGACACGCGGCTTGCGTTGGACAAACGAGAGTGGCATCAATAGTATCTCCAGAATATTAATTTATTGTTTGAATCATCACGCGACATTTTTAAACAACCATTTTGTAAATGTGAATAAAGGAATGACAGGAAGATGAAATGATTTGTATGTACAATGAATCCTCGTGCGGTTTAAAAATTAGCTTATTATATTAAACGGCATGAACAGAATAATGGATTATTCTAAAATGTGAAAGAATGCGAAATATAAAATTTTCAACCCAAAATAAACATATATAACTACATTAGCTACATAAATAAAACTATTCTAAAGTAAAGGTGCGTAATTGCATTGTTAAAGGTGATTTGTCTAAAAGAAGAAGTAAAAATGGGAACATAAATGAAGTATTTCTCAAGTATGGGTAAGAATGTCAATTTTTAAATCTCGCTTTTGAGAACATGAATAAAGATATCAGTCAGTATGCGTGCGTAAGTGCGCTGTTAAGCCTGACTTTCGTGAGCAAGTGTAGCTTCAATGGGGACATGAATGCGATTTTTATCCAGTATGGGTGAGTAAGTGCTTCGTCAAACTAGATTTGTCTGAACAGGAGAAATAACAATGCGAACATGAGTGAGGTTTTCCTCCAGTATGAGTGCGTAAGTGCACCGTTAAACGTGATTTTTCTGGGCAGGAGAAGTTACAATGAGAACATGAATAAGGTTTTTCTTCAGTATGGATACGAACGTGACTTTTTAAATGTTCCTTTTGAGAACATGAATAGCCGCAGTAGGAACATGAATAAGGTTTAAGACCAGTATGTGTGCGCAAGTGCATTGTTAAATTTGATTTGATTGAGCAGGAATATTTACAATGGGAACAAAAATAAGGTTTTTATCCAGTGTGGTAACTAATATGATTATTTAAATTTCCCTTTTGAGAACATGAAAAGTTGCAGTAGGAACATGAATAAGGTTTCTCTCCAGTATGGGTGCGTAAGTGCGTCGTTAAACTTGAATTTTTTGAGCAGGAGTAGTTACAATGCAAACATTTATAAGGTTTTTCTCCAGTATGGGTGCGTAAGTGCATCTTTAAATGTGATTTTTCTGTGAAGGAGTGGTTACAATGAGAACATGAATAAGGTTTCTCTCCAGTATGAGTGCGTAAGTGCCTTATTAAATTTTAATTGATTGAGCAGGAGAAGTTACAATGCAAACATTTATAAGGTTTTTCTCCAGTATGGGTGCGTAAGTGCATCTTTAAACGTGATTTTTCTTTGCAGGAGTAGTTACAATGAAAACATGAATAAGGTTTTTCTCCAGTATGGGTGAGTAAGTGCCTCGTCAAACTTGATTTTTTTGAACAGGAGAAATAACAATGCGAACATGAGTGAGGTTTTTCTCCAGTATGAGTGCGTAAGTGCACCGTTAAACGTGATTTTCCTGGGCAGGAGTAGTTACAATGAGCACATGAATAAGGTTTTTCTCCAGTATGGATACGAATGTGACTTTTTAAATTTTCCTTTCGATAACACGAATAGCCGCAGTAGGAACATGAATATGGTTTGAGATTAGTATGTGTGCGTAAGTGCAGTGTTAAATTTGATTTGATTGAGGAGGAATACTTACAATAGGAACAAAAATAAGATTTTTCTCCAGTGTGATGACGAATATGAATATTTAAATTTCCCTTTTGAGAACATGAAAAGCTGCAATAGGAACATGAATAAGGATTCTCTCCAGTATGGGTGCGTAAGTGCCTTTTTAAATTTTCCTTTTGAAAACATGAATAGCTGCAGTAGGAACATGTATAAGGTTTTTCTTCAGCATGAGTGCCTAAGTGCCTTATTAAACTTGATTTAAATGAACAGGAGAAGTTACAATGGGAACATGAATAAGGTTTTTCTCCAGAATACGTCTTCAGATCCATCATCAAGTCTGAAAAAAGATTTCTCAAAATAGGTACATATAATAAAACAAGAAAATTAAGAAAACATATTCAGACAATCAAAATTCGATTTTACCTGCAGCTCTTTCAGAGTACGCTAAGCATTCCTTTTTAACATCTGACAGGTCTATTTCTATTTCCGTATAAGGGATTCCCCCTCCATTTTCTCCTTGGGGTCTTGGTTCAGCCTTGATGGATACAGTCTCCACATTAATATTACCTAGAATAACAAACCAACATCACATTAATAATCTTTTGTTTTTGGCTTTTTGATCATAATAAAATCCTCAAATTAATTAAATCCTACGAAGATTGTTTTCTTTTTTAATTAAATATTAACCTACGTAACGATAGGTGTAAAATAAACAGCTGAAACGAAGTTTTTACCAATGCTCAATTAAGTCATTTTATCGAGCGACGAAACCAATCATTTTAGATTAAAAGAAAAATTATCTTTGTTTATCTACTGTGCAGTCTACGAAGAACCTTGGGGTCGCCATAGATTATAAACTTTCTTTTGGTAAACACATAAATAACGTCGTTTATAAATTTATAAAGCTGCTTGGCTTCATCAAAAGAATTATCTCTAACCTCAATAATACAAATATCCTAAGAACTCTATACTGTTCGTTGGTTCGCCCTTACAAACATAATTACAAATTTCTGAGTTCATGTAAAGCAATATTTAAAAGGTAAAATCAAAAGTATCGACGGACGACAAGACCGCAAGTAGAAAACAAGCAGCTGTCCCGACTGCGTCCATCTGAAACACCTTTGTGATATACGCAATGCAACTTACTAGTTGGCTGAACACTCTCGGCAAACTGCAAACATTCCTTCACATCTTGAAGGTCGATTTGTATATCGGTATACGCCATTTCACCTGACCTTTCTTCCTGCGACCATGGTTCGCTCTTGATGGAAACACTCTTTGTGTTGGGAAGATCCATGGCGCTGCTGTGATGGCGTCCTGTTCCAGATGGTAATTGTTATCAGCTGAAAATAAACAAGAACTGTAATAAAACCTTTTAACACAAAATTTTAGATAACATTCAGATGAAAATGAAACCAAAGTAGTATCAAAATATAATACGGATTTTCTAATTTAAATAAAATAAGATATATTAAAAACAAACCTTTAACCAGGTCTTATTTCCAAGCAATTAGACAGCCCCGGTTTATTGACACTGAGTGTAAATGGAAGACAAAAATTTTTGTAATTATGAATTTTACTAAATGGAAAAGGGTAAACACTTTCACTCGGGTTCAAGATCAGATAAACTGCATTACTAATAGCTAGGTTTTACTGTGTGACACGTGCCATACAATGAACAAACTCATATACTCTCGTCTGTCTCGTCCTTGGTGTTGGGTAGCTCAATATGTTATAACACGAATACTGTAAAATCTCATGAATATAGTGTTAAGCGATATATTCTTACAATAAACAAGCACTAATTTAGGAGTTGAGGTGTAAATTAGTCAATATAACTAGAACCTACTTACTTAAAGGCGAAGTGCGGCGGTCACTTACAAAGCGTGGAAGAAAAGTCACCAGAAAAGTAGAAGTTCTTCAATTATAAAAAAATTGCTTTAATTGGTTATAGAAATAATCTCAAGTGACATAAATTTAACACCATTTTTGTCTAGTTCTTACGAAATTACTTCAGAAAGACGGTGTAATAATAATTACTGACGACAAGAAAGCATAAGAGACTGAAACGCACATAAATAATCCATTCATACGCCGAGTATTGTCTGACTGACATTAAATTGACATTTGTACTAGAGATGGTGATGAACCGGTTCCTTCGCTGTCACCGTTTTTCGCACTCGCATTTCTCTTAGGAACACTAAGTTTTAGAACTGGTTTGGTTTTGGAATATTTAATTTTTCAAAAATATTAGCAAAATTCTTAAAAAGCATCAAATTTTTGATTTCTCGAGGAACTAGATTCTTTTCACAGAATTCTCTAGCCTAGTTTTACTTGTCACTTACCACTCGAATGAATAATGGCGTGGTGATTAACGGCCATTGACGTTGAATAGCCGCTGATTTGTCAAAATGACATCTATTCGGCGGAGTACTTTTTTTATTGAATGTAAGCTGTTAACTTCCGAAGTTAACAGCTTTTTGGTAAGAAGTTTGGATACCTTTTCTACTGAATGAGACTGTTGATAAATGTTTTTATACCGTTAATTACTGATTGAAGTTGACAAAATCATGACTTTATGACTTTACAATATGTAAATTCGCGTAGAAATCTCAAAATGGCAGGCGAAAGGTAACTCAATTTGAGAACTTTAGATATTCGTAGTTTTAGTCCTAGAGTGGTTTATTTATGGTCTTAAACCATCACGCGTGGCGTAAGGTTGTGTGCTATCTCTGAGTAAATTGCAATTTAAAAAAAGGCCAAAATGCCATCGTGCGTGATGAAAAAGTGTATTAATAACTCAGCAAACACTAATTATTGCCAAAGAATTTATTTGCTTTTTATACAAGCAAAACACCTAATTTTTTCCATTATTATAAATACAGTTGTTTCCCGTCTGAAGAATTGATGCGTCATAGAAAAAATGCAAAGCCGAGAAGAGATCTTGACGCGTGACGGCCAAATTACGAAATCAGTGTTGAACTTCACTGTTCCTCCCGTTTTGAAGGTCAAGTGTGCAAAATTTCACAAGTCTTGAAGTAAAAGTGTATGTGTGGATTTGATTTTTTACAAATCGTTTCAAAATGCTGTTGAAATGAGATTCCTGAGGCGTTTGTGTGGTAATACCATGTTTGATCGTGTGAGGAATGTGGAGATCCGCAAAAGTGCAAGGCTGGTGTAAGCGTAATGAGTAAGGTTAAGAAAGGGACGCTTAGATGGTTTGGGCATGTAGAGCGAATGAGCGAAGATAGGAGTGTAACATTTGGTCGTGCTATGTCTCCCTTAGGCATCCCCGACTTCTGCTACCATTCACATTTGCATCATATATTCTCCTTATACTCCTTTCTTCGCTTATTCACTCTACATGCCGAACCCATTTAAGCGTCCATTTATGATCTTACTTATAACGATTACACAAGCCTTGCTCTGTTTGCGGATTTCCACATTTCTCATACGATCACACATTGTTTTACATACATACGCCTCAGGCATCTCATTTCTACAGCATTCTGTCTACCTACATCCTTTCTCTGCCAGTTCCATGCCTCACTTCCATACATCAGGGTCGGTACCAGCACTCCATTGTGGATTCAAGATAATCCTCCAAAAGTATTTTGTATCAAAAAAATGATAATTTCGGCATGTCGGTTCTATGGGACGAAGACAACGTGCAGTGTAGATCAAGTTCACGATATCAAACCACAATAAATAATACCAATCACCCAGCACTTTTTCACTGGTGGATATGGTTTAGCGATGGGCACAATCGATGATTTACTCGATCTTTTTGTCCATGGAAATGTTTCGATTCATTGTCATGGACAAATCGATTCTATCAAAAACCATGACATAGTTCGAGAAAGTGATTTTGAAACGTCATTGAACAAGGAATCGATTATGTCAAAAATCATTCGAAACCACATCCGTCACGTAATTGATCAGAATTCATCGATATTAAAGCAGTCACGTCATTGGTCAGAATTCATCGATATTAAAGCAGTCACGTCATTGGTCAGAATCCACCGATTACCAAATCCGAGAAACGTGAAGAATGTCTCGGATTGCTTCGCAAGCGAAATATTCCGGAGAGTACATTGTGTTCCTAATATAATTTGACTTTTTTCTTGCCACTGAAAAAAAAGGTATCCAAATTTCTTCCTAAAAGTCTTTTTCTTCGGAAAATTAAATCCTTGAGTTTTATTTGTTATATTTGATAATAAAATCGATCCGTTATCATTACTCGGTAGAACAGATCCGTCAATTTGCCACCCCAGTATTTAATCGAGTGGTTAGTGGAAAATAAAACTGGACTGTAGTAAGAGAAATTTTAAGAAAAAGGTACTGGTTATACAAAAATTCTAACGTTTTCTTGCTTTTTAATAGCTAATTCATTATTTTTAATAAAATAAATATTCCAAAAGAAACTAGTTCCAAAATAGACTGTTCCTAAGAAGAATCATGTGGGCGGTTCCATAGACCACAAAAGAACCGGTTCCATTTAACCTTAATAGAAATATCGACCGTCTCTAGTGGATACGTCAGATCAGTCAGATCATGCTTTCATCTCACGAGTAACAGTTGCACCGTCTTTCTAAAGTAATAACATATGAACTTCATAACAATTATGTAAAATTTATACCACTTGAGTTTACTTCAACCACGAACACATTTTTAAAGCAATGATTTAAAAATTGAAGTGCTTCGAATTCCTTGTGACGTTTCTTCAACGCCTTGAAATTGACTACCGCGCTTTGCCGTGCATGTAAGTAGGTTCTAATTATGTTAACAAAGTAACACTTATACTCGTAAGTTGGTGTTGTTTATTGTAAGAATATATCGCCAAGCACTTGATTGATTAGTTTTGACAGCGTTATAACATACTTATCTAGCCAACACTTACCGTGTAAACACGTGACAGATGAGATTAAATGAGTTTGTTCATTGTTGATTTACGGCCGCTGTCACACATTAAAACCAAGTGACTAGTAAGTTCATCTAATTACCCCGAGTGAACATCATATACATTTTCAAAAACAGCAATCTTATTTTGTGGCACGATTAGCTTTTAGTAAACTCTAGTGAAATCCGAATTGCTTAAGAATCATATTGGTTTTTTCAACAAAAAAAGCGATTCAAACTCTCTGATGAATATTTTTTATATTATTGTAGAAAGCAATCACTTTGTGGTTTGACATATTTAATAAAATAAAATACTTTTTTGTTTTAAAACCACGATATTAAACCACGATATAAATATCGTGGTTTTAAAACAAAAAAGTATTTTATTTTATTAAATATTTTTTATGATGTAGATAAGTTTTGATACAGACGTTACTTATTTTCAGCTGAGAATAATTACTATCACATAAAAGGACCCTATCACAGTAGAGCCATGGATCTTCCCATCCCAGATAATGTTACCGTCACAACTGAACCATGGTCGCAGGAAGAAGGCTCAGGTGAAAAACAGGCGTTTACTGATATAGAAATCCACCTTCCCTATTTGAAAAAGGAATGTTTGCCGTTTGCCGAAAGTGTTCAGCAAACCAGTAAGTGGCATTATCCATCTGTTTGTGTTTCAGATGGGCGCAGTCACAACCCCTACTTGTCTTTGACTCTCCTTTTTATCGCCTATAATACAGCGCGGTACTTAATGCTGTGCTGTACTTATAAGCTGTAACACAAAATCATCTCACTCCTTAAATTCTTTTTGATGCATGTTATAATTAAATAAACATTTTCTCAATTCAAAACCCAAAATTTTGCTCCCCGGGAAGAGATAGAAATATCGTATCTGCAACCGCTGTTAAGTCACACAATTCAGAATACTGACAACAAGTTAATATATTTACCACGAAATTTTTTATCTTTGTGCTACAAACTACGTCAACATTATAAAATAACTTTGCTAAGGTAGTTTAATACAATCTATTATATTTGTAAAATTTACTGACTACGTATATCAGGGATATTTGAAATTCTGTAGATTAATTTGTTTTTACGGACATTCCCGCGTATCTCCATGCATAACCTTTCTAGGATTCTTCAGGCTTCGTCAAACTGCGTGTACGTCTGGAAAACTCATTTTCAAAATACATTGCCCTTGGTATTTTAGTGGAAATATCTTACTGTTGATAACAAGAAAATTGTAGGCCATTAGAAAATAACAATTATTATCTCTAATTGCAACGGCAATTATAGTTATATTTTATCTTGTAACTGCATATTTGACGTCAATTTCTTTATAGAAAAAATAACTTCTTTACTGTATATCTTTCTATTCGATATAATAAACCTTTCGGATTACGGATTTTCATATCAGAAGCCTATCAATTTGTTATTATGTTATTATTCCAGTTAGCATTCATGTGGAGACTGTACCCATCAAAGCAAAATCAGAACCCCAAGAAAAAGATGGAGGGGCAATCACTTACGCGGAGATAAACATAGACCTGCCAGATATAAAAAAGGAATGCTTAGAGAAGTCTGGAAGTATTCTCGAGACTGCAGGTAAAAACGATTTTCGTTTTTTTTTAATTCCTTTTCATAATAATCTAGTTTTTATAGATACGTACATATTGAGCGTTATCTGCCATATTTTTAAGACATGATAAAGGACCTGAAGACGCATCCAGAAGAAAAACCTTATTCATGTACACACTGTAACTACTCATGCTCATGCAAATCAAGTTTAACAGCCCACTTACGCACCCATACTGTAGAAAAACCGTATCCATGTTTCCATTGAAACTACTTCTTCTCACGCAAATCAAATTTAACAGTGCCCATTCGTAACCATACTGGAGAAAAATCTTATTCATGTTCCCATCGTAGCTACTCGTACTCACGCAAGTCACATTTAACGGTGCACTTACGCACCCATACTGGAGAAAAACCTTATTCGTGTTCTTATTGTAACTACTTATGCTCACGCAAGTCAGAATTAACAGTGCACTTTCGCACTCATACTGGAGAAAAACCTCATTTATGTTCTCATTGTGACTACTGCTGCTAACACATGTCAGCATCAACAGTTCACTTACGCACCAATTCTGAAATTAAACCTTATTCATGTGTCTACTGCAGCTTTTCATGTTTTTATCAGGGGAATTTGAAACTTCACATTCTTACCCATACTGTAGTATAACGACATAAATGTCCCCATTGTTACTTCTCCTGCAAAGGAAAATCACATTTAAAAGTGCACTTACTCACCCATACTGGACTTAAACCTTAATGTTCCTACTGCAGCTATTTAGGTTCTGTAATGGGAAATTTGTAAATTCCATTTGGAAACAACCTTATTCATGAGTTCCCATTATAATTAAACCTGCTCATACAAGTCAACGTTAACAGTGCACTTACGGGATTAAAACATTATTTATGATTCTACTGCAAATATTAATGTTCTCAAAAGGATTAAAAAGTAGGCGTTAACTAAAAGGCACGTTCTTAACCATACTGGAGAAAAACTATATCCATGTTCCCATTGTAAATTTATATAGTAAAGTTCTTACCCATACTTGACATAAAAACCTTATTCATGTTCCAACTGTAACCTCTCCTGCTCACTCAAGTCACACTTATCATTGAGTGTGTTTACGTATATAGCGTACTGGAAATTAATCTTATCCATGTTCTGACTGCAGTTATTCATGTTCACGAGGAGTCAGTTTTTAACCCGCTCGTGAGAAAAATCATTCATGTTCCGACTTTAATAGAGATGTTTCCAGAAAGAATAATTTAAGCATCATATACGTACCCATATAACATGAAAACCTTATTCATTTTTCGAAGAAAAGTTCTCTTAACTGTTCATCGCTTTGTGATGTCATTTTTATATGTTTCTTTGATATACCTTTGTAACAATTAAGTTTGTTTAAATTTATGAGTTTTATTTGACAGTGTTATTATTATGGAGAAAAGTGACTACATAAATAAGACAATGGGCTTTTTACAAGGGGATAATTTTGAAAATAATCAGAAACACCCTATTAATAACAAACACAATCAAATATCTAGGAGTAATTATCGATAAAAATTTTAATTGGAAGGAACAAATATGTCAAATTGTAAAAAAAATCAGAAAACTGATTTATGTATTTTTAAGAATCAGAAATTTTTTGTCTATAAAACCTATATTTAATATATTATGCCTTAGTCCAATCAACTCTACAATATGGTATCAATAGTTGGGGATCCACATACAAAACTAACCTTACTCCAATAGAAGTGGTACAAAGGCTAATAATTAAAATAATATTAAGAAAACCTTCCGATTACCCAACGGATCGATTATTCGAAGAATTTCAAGTGCCTTCATTTAAAGATCTTTATACTAAAAATGCATTAATTCAAATCATAAAAGAAAAAGACAAGTATCAATTTCTAACTGAAAACCGTACTCGACTTAAATATATTTTTCCATGTCCAAAATTAAACACTTCCTTTGCACAAAATTATTACACTTACCGGGCAAGAATTTTTTTCAATCGACTACCTGAAGAAATTAGAAACATTAATGATAACATCCAAATAATAAACACTGTGAAAAAATATTTTAAAGACAAACTTACAAAAAATAAAAATGTTTCCAATTGAATTAATCTTAAGAATAACTCTTCTCAATTAGTTTCCTTAAGTAACATTCCATTCTTCAAATAAGTTTAAAATCATTTTATTTTAAATTACCTACATACTGTAATAAAACCATGTACACTCCATTTCCAGCCACAAGCTAATGCTTCTATGGAAGAGGGGTCTTGAAATATTTGATCATATATTGTAACAAATAAACAAAAATGTACTTATATAATAAAAATAAATAAATAAAAAAATAAAAAATAAAAGTTTCAAGTGCTGGTAAAAGAAGCGGTGACACATTTGTTCGGTTCATATCCTATTAAATAATAATAATAGTTGAATACGCTACTCTTCGCTATTCGATCGCCGCAAATAGCAGCACCTGCCGGTCACTAAATTTTCGCCATCAGCGTTCCGCGCGGTAAGAAACAGAACTAATCGCCCAAGCCGTCAGCCCTCGCTCGCCGGCCTCGTCCACTTTCGGAATCCTGACCTCAGCATGTCAACACGCTGCTTCGGGTTGTGGTCCCGCGCCCCAAAAGCTATCCGGATTCAAGGGAATATCCAAACTTACGTTTTTAAAATTACACTAAAATCCTTGCCTTTTAACAAAACGACAAAGTTTAAACTCCTGGCCGAACTTCTCAGCGAAACTAAATCGCACGCACATGTGTCGACGCTTACGTTTCACGTAAACAAAGGCCGCCTAAGCTTCGCTCACCGACTTAAGAACCATGTAAGCTTGACCATCTTATCCCCTTTCCATGTGCTTTAATAAATTCAGTTCCGATTTTGCAACTTAAATTTAGATTGAGAGATTAAACTAAAATAGGATTATATTTTGTACCCGTAATATTTTCCGTGCCCCATGAGTAAAAGATGTGTTCTATATGATAATCCTTTGTATGTTGTAACGTTGCCCTTTGCTATAATATAACGATGAAACCTGACTCCCATGTCGTTACTGAACCCCTTGTTTGGTTCGGAATGATAGTAGCAACAAATGATAGCTGACTTCACCCCTCGAGAGATAATCGATATGTCTTTATAAGAGCTACCCTGAGGTAATGCTCAGGGATAAATCCCCTGATGCCATCATTTTTTTTTGATTTGCCATATATTAAAAAGGAATGCTCAGAGCACTCTGAAAGTTTTACCGGTAAAATGGAATGATGAAATGTCTGAAAGTCTGAAGAATGAATGAATTTAAAAAGAAATGTTATGTTTATTGTAAAAGTATTTAAAGTTACAAAATGAAACATTATCTTGTTTATATTCAAATATTGTATAAACTTACCCAATAAATAATCTTTAAACAAACGGTAAAGAACCAACCTATATAAATAAAATAAATTAACGTGAATTTATTTTATTTTCCATTTTTAATATTCGAATTATAATGTCCCTTTTTTCTCACGGTATTTCATGTTTAAGCTAGTTCAATATACCGTTGATATTTATTTACTTATTTTATTTATTTATTTAACGCCCGGAGGGCTTTTACATGGTTATTTATTTATTTTATTTTATTAATACAAGACTTAGAGGGTACATATGGTTTTTGTGATATTTCACCCTCCATGCTAGGGATGACCCTGTGTTATGGAGGGTGAATTTTACAGTTCTTGAGAGAATAACATTAATTAAACAAGTAAGTATACATAGAAGATCTACAATCGTAATGGTTATTAAATGCAATGAAAGTATGAGATTTATTTGTTTGATTATAATGGTGGAATGGATTACATGTATAATCAGAGTTACGCAAGTAAGGAACATAAGCGTTGGTGTTGAGGATAAGTGGTGTAGGTACATATGACTTGTTGTAGTTATGAGCACTGATGTGTGAGGGGTTAGTTTCACTTGTGGTTATTGCTATGATGTTTTTGTGTTTATGGATGAACCTGGTGAAATGATAGGAATTATTTGAGTAAATGGTGCCATAGGTGTTTAAAGATGATAATGGTAGTGAGAAATTTTTACAGTATCTATACATAGTTCTGTCATAACAGAGTTCAATGACATTTTTATTGGTGTAGGTGGTGACTTTCTGGTACTAAGATAATAATATTTTGGTATTGCAGGGTAATAAGCAATGTTTACATAAAGACTGTTATAATACAAAGATATATATAATCATTAAGTAATAGTTGGTAGTATACATAATTTTAATTTGACAGATACTTTAAAAGTTACAAAAAAAATTACATTTGATAAAAGCTATGCAACAAGTCATACAAACACAAGAAACAAAAATAGAAAATTACAGCTATTTGTAGGTTTACATGATGTGTTTAGGAGTATTGTTGAAATAAATGTTTTAAATGATCCACAAAACTTGCCAAGTTGGTATTGAATATGTCAACATCACCCAAGTAATGATTTCCCATGGTGTGAAGTCGTTGTATCGGAGAGTGGGCAATGTAGTTACGCCTATGTGTGCTGCTGTAGAATATTGTATTTTGTCGTGTTGTTACTGTGGGTGTATGTGTGTTTATAAGTTGCACGAGTTCACAACAGTCGAATTTAGAGTTAAGTATTTTGAATAAGAACGTTAAATCGTTTATTTTACGTCTATCTTCTAATGTATGTATTTTTAGAGTATTTAATAAGAAATTGTATTTTAAGTCTTCGACAGGGATATTTAATTTAAAATTTATAAAACGTAGAATTTTTTTTTGTATTCGCTCAATGTTGTTAATGTGAATTTTGTAAGATGGAGACCAAACTACTGAGTTATATTCAATAAGACTTCTTACTAGAGATACGTATAATAGTTTAATGGCTTGTAAAGAATTAATGTTTTTAGTTGTTCTCAATACGAAGCCTAGTGTTTTCATACCTTTGTTCACAATTTGATGGACATGATTGGTGAAACTTAGTTTTTCGTCCAAAATAATTCCAAGATCTCTCATTTCCGTGACTCTTTCTAAAGCTATGTTATTGATGGAATATTCAAATAAAACAGGAGTTTTGTTTCTGAAGAAAGTCAAGGTTTTGCACATTACTACATTTAATAATAAATTATTTTGAACGCACCAATCTCTAAACTTACTAAGATTTGACTGTAGTATATGGCAATGATTTATATCAGTTATTTTCTTGTATAGTTTGATGTCATTTGCAAAGAGCAATACCTCGACATCGTTGAAGCAATTGGTTATATCATTGATGAAAATGTGGAACAAAACCCGGCCAAGGTGACTTCCTTGCGGTAGGCCACTGGTAGCCCGGAAAGCTTTCGACATCCAAGATTTTATTTTAACGAACAGTTTACGATTTGACAAATAGCTACTTAACCATTTTAGCATGTTATCCCTTATTCCTAGAGCAAATAGTTTTTGGATTAGTAGTTTATGGGATACTTTGTCGAATGCCTTCGAAAAGTCTGTATATATACAGTCGACTTGTTTATTTTCTGCAAATGCTTGTATAGTGAAGTTTTGAAATACCGTTAAGTTAGTTGCGGTGGATCTTCCTTTGATAAAATTGTGCTGTTTTCGATTAATTAATTTTATTAATTTGGGATAGATTTCACCAAGGACCAATGATTCAAAAAGCTTTGGCAGTACTGACTGTATACAAATGGGGTGATAATTAGCTATGTCAGTATCGTCTCCTTTTTTGTAGATCGGTGTAATGAAGCTAGATTTAGAAGCTATACAGGGTAGGTATAGCTTCTCTAAGTAAAAAGGTACATAGGATTCAATAGTATTAGAAAAATATTAATAAAGTTTATCTAACGATTCATCAACGCTTTCATCGGATAAAAAAGACCAGTCTGTATTTGAGAGATGGCAGTTAATTGCGTCGAAGTCGGCTCGTTTAAAGTTTAGGACGCTTTGTGAAGGTTTCCTTTCATTATCACATGTCATATTTAATTTAATGTATAGTGGAGGATGATGATTATCTATAGGTAGAAGTGGATCATTTGAGAGTTTAACAGACATTTTAGGATAGTTTGATAAAGCTAAGTCTAATAAGCGATTGTAACTGTTATATATAAAATTATGTTGATGAAAGTTTAGAAAGTTTACTATGTCCAAAATTTCACGTGTACGATCGTTTTCACTTTCGTTTATGATGAGACCACAGTTATTTGCTTTCCATATTAAGTTTGGTAAGTTATAATCCCCAAGAATAACAATTTTCGAGTGAGGCTATTTTGATGAAATTGTTTCGATGGCTTCACAGTGGTTTTTATATGACTGAGGGTCAGAAAGTGGTGGTAGATAGGCCGTTCCAAATATAATTTTCTCGAGACGAGTCGTTATTTGCACAAAAAGATGTTCGATGTTATTGTGTTTCGTGGTTAATTTTCTTGCTGACAACTTCTGTTTTATTGCAATTAAAACTCCAAATATTAGATATATTGTATGATATTTTCAGTTGCGAACTTACCAAATACAAGAGGTCCATAAAAGAATATTTCTCTGATGGTTTGTGAATAATGTTTATGTCTCCATTGTTTATATCTCTATTATGATTTGATTTATATATACATCCTCTCTCCATGTCTATAAATGTATTGTTTTGTAATTTTTTCGTTTTATGTTATCTTTTGTTTTGCATAATTTTTTTAATTCATATTCCTTTCTCACAAATTTAATTTACTTATTCCATATAATGCTGTCTCGGTAGAGGTAAAGTCACATTGAGGAAATCCATAATTGGTTCTATCTTACTATATAATACTTATGTACAAACTGATTAAATTAAAACTGTCGATATCCCGAAAATGAATAAGTATTAACATTTTGTTGATGTTCTGTTTCAGGTAGCATTAATGGGGAGACTGTACACGTGGAAAAACAAGGACCCCGTGTCGAAGATGGTGGGGAAATCCCTTATACGGAAATAGACATAGACCTGCCAGATATTAAAAAGGAATGCTTAGAGCAATTTGAAAGTATTACCGAGAGTGCAGGTAAAATTGAATTTTTTTCGTCTGAATCAGTTTTAATAGTCTTATCGTTTCATAATAAATACTGACTTATTGAGCTTTATCTGCCATCTTTTCCAGATGTGATAGTGGTCCAGAAGACACATGCCGAAGTAAAACCTCGTTCATGTCTCCACTGTAACTACTCCAGCTCACACAAATCACATTTAACAGTGCATTTACGCACCCATACTGGCGAAAAACCTTATTCATGTGCCCATTGTAACTACTCCTGCTCACAAAAATCTTTTTTAAAGAAGCACTCATTCACTCATTCTGGCGAAAAACCTCATTCATGTCCCCATTGTAACCAATCCTACGTAAGCAAATCGCATTTAACGGTTCACTTGCGCATCCATACTGGCGAAAAACCTTATTCATGTTCCCATTGTAACTACTCTTGCTCACGCAAGTCAGATTTAACGGTACACTTACGCACCCATACTGGCGAAAAACCTTATTCATGTCCCCATTGTAACTACTCTTGCTCACGCAAGTCACATTTAACTGAACACATACGAACCCATACCGGCGAAAAACCTTATTCATGTCCCCATTGTAACTACTCCTGTTCACTGAAGTCACATTTAACTGAACACATACGAACCCATACTGGGGAAAAACCTTATTCATGTCCCCATTGTAACTACTCCTGCTCACTGAAGTCAGGTTTAACGTTGCACATACGCACCCATACTGGTGAAAAACCTTATTCATGTTCCCATTGTAACTACTCCTGCTCTCGAAAATCTCTTTTAAACAGGCACTTATTCACTCATACTGGGGAAAAACCTTATTCATGTCATCATTGTAACTACTCTTGCTCACGGAAGTCAGATTTGACGGTACATTTACGCACCCATACTGGAGAAAAACCATATTCATGTTCCTACTGCAGCTATTCATGTACTCGAAGGGGAGATTTAAAACATCACATACGAACCCATACTGGCGAAAAACCTTATTCATGTCCCCATTGTAACTACTCCTGCTCACTGAAATCACATTTAACTGAACACATACGAACCCATACTGGCGAAAAACCTTATTCATGTCTCCATTGTAACTACACTTGCTCACGGAAGTCAGATTTAACGGTACACTTACTCACCCATACTGGGGAAAAACCTTATTCATGTTCCTACTGCAGCTATTCAAGTACTCGAATGGGACATTTAAAATATCACATTCTTACCCATACTGGAGAAAAACCTTATTCATGTCACCATTGTAACTATTCCTCTTCACGAAAATATCTTTTAAACATGCACTTATTCACTCATACTGGGGAAAAACCATATTCATGTGCCCATTGTAACTACTCTTGCTCACAGAAGTCACATTTATCGGTACACTTACGCACACATACTGGCGAAAAACCTTATTCGTGTCTCCATTGTAACTTCTCTTGCTCACGGAAGTCAGATTTAACGGTACACTTACGCACCCATACTGGAGAAAAACCCTATTCATGTTCCTACTGCAGCTATTCATCTACTCATATGAGACATTTAAAACGTCACATTCTCACCCATACTGGATAAAAAGCTTATTCATGTCACCATTGTAACCACTCCTGTTCACGGAAGTCAAATTTAGCGGTACACTTACGCACACATTCTAGACTTATTTAATTTTTTTATTTTTTTTAAATTTCATAATAAATAATGTATGTTTTATAATTTAGCACCTCTGTAAGTATTAAAGTTCCAACTCACTAATCTTAATTTTGTTTTGATTAGCCACATTAGCGAAAATAAAAAAAACGTGCGTTTTTATATACTCGGCTCTATAATGGCTCGTATTAAGTCTACCGCTGAGAATATTCTTGCCTTTGTCAATTTATGCGAAAAATCGTGGAGCTGTGCAAAAGGGTATTTGCCCGGGATCGTAGTCGCGTTCCAACGCATGTAATCCCCAAAAGGGCGCCATTTTTCGTTGTGTTTCTTAACCATGTGCAATGGGCTTACCCAACTACTCTTTGACGGCCGACACATTCCATGCTCCATAAGGTATTTAAATTGTTTTTTAGCCGCTTCCAAAAGATCCGGTGCCAGCTTGTGGGCTCGATCTGTTACAGGTGGTCCCCTTGTTTCAATCACATGTGTAACATTATGTTTACGAACATCTGGAGTCTTCATGTCGGGTCGTGTCAATGCAGGGTATTTATTTTAAAATGTCTGTATTTCTGATTAGCAGATAACGTCGAGATGCCGGATGAGGGTCCTTGAGAATTCATTCCTCCAATCTGTAGTGGACTGGTCCGTTAATGTTGCGTTCGTCAGGTTGACGCTTAGGTTAAAGTGATGTAGAAAGTCTGCTTCTAAGATTGGTCATGATACGTCGGCGACGATAAATTTCCACTTCATTTCACGCTGAAGTCCAAATTGAAGTTCGATAGTTCTAGTACCGTATGTTTTTATGGTATAACCGTTAACACTGTATAGCGTGGTGGGGCATATTTCCGGGGTGACTGTATTTTTTGTGATCCTGCTTGACCTTGGGAGTACGGATACGTCAGCACCGGCGTCGATAAAAATTTTTGTTGCCTTATGAGTTCATGGATGAAGAGAGGACATGTATGTTGAGAACAATCGCACGTCCCTACTGCGGTTTTCCGTTGTCTTTTCCCGACTTGTTGCCATGAAAAGTATTTGGTTTAATGCAATAGTACCTACGATTTGTCACCGAATTTTACATGATATTTGCAGTAGCCATTTGAGGTATTGTTGTTGTATATTTGCCTACCGCGTGACCTGGAACGAGGTCGTCGCCCCGAATTCCGGTACGATGTCGATGGATGACGCCATTTTCTTCGAGTCGTTTTGAGTTGTTTGACTTCGAGAGTGAGTGACGCAATTTGCTCTTGCAAACTCTGGAGTACAGCACATACCTACGTTTAAATCTACGTTCGGAATATTTTCATTACGCTGTTTCTCGTCTACTGCTCCAAATTGTGTTTTTGGTATCCTTCCAAAATTTTATCTGCTGCAGACGCAAGTTGTAACAGGTTGTCATCGGGTAGTGCGGCCAATATGGCCTAGACCTGTTGAGGTTGCCTTTGCAGCCGAAATGTGAGCAGCGAGTTCATGCATGATTCGGAGTAGTCCAGATAGTTTCCTATCATCGAGCTGTAGTCCGGTTAGAAGACGAGTGAGTCGGTTTTCTCCAGAATCTTGTAATCTCTCGATGAGTGCTGATTTGAGAACCGTAAATGGTGTTCAGGAGATATGGGAGATTGATACGAGTGACTGCACGGTTGATGTTTTGATTTATTCGTGAGGACGATTTTTACAATTACGTAGAGCTCGGAAACGGTGGCAGTAAGATAGTAAGACTGGCAGTTTCGAACGCTAAAACTGGTATGAAGATTCGTCTTGTCGTGTTCGCTTGCGTTGAGTAGCGGATTTCTTCGCGCCAGTATTGCCATATGTGGGGAGAAATAAAGTAGTCCTACACCATGTTAACCCAACATAATGACAGTTCAACACACATTTAAAAAGTATGTGTAAGTCAGTGTAAGTCATGTGAGTCCTGCTGCTGGTAAAACATCAACATTACAACAAAATCAATTCAAGTGTGTTTTGTGTTTACTATTTTTACTTTTTCGACATATGTAACTGTTACACATTAAACATTGTTAAATATATATGTTTATAAATTTTATTTATATTTTTTTCTAGTGACCAAAAAATTATTTATATTTGAATACAATATATATATATTTAAAACTGTTGTTAACATGGTGTTTGTTTTATGCTGGGTGTAAGGTAGGTTTAAGTAGGTGGGTAATGTTATATGTTTCGTGAACACCTCACTGGGAGAACCTGTGCTGAGGTGTAAACGTGGTTATGATTACGTGGTAGAAGTTTTTATGTGTATTGGTTTAATTTTACTTTTTTTTTCATTTTTTTATAGTTTTTGTACATTGATGTTTGAAAACAAGGAATGTATGTGTATATGTATATAAATAAACACATGTATATGTACACTTACACATTCATCCATAAACACATACAGATACTCTCATATACACCTACGCACACACATAATATATATATTCTTCAGACTTAGAAATACTTTCTCATTAAAAATATTAAAAGAAATTCACTTTGCACTTGCGCACTCTGTACTACAATATGGAATCATAGCTTGGGGTGGTGCATATCTCATATCCCTTCTCACACTCGAAAATTAAAAAAAAAAATTATATAAAAATTATCCGAAAAAAACCGTATTACTACCCAACAGAAAATTTATTCCAAGAATTCGCTGTTCCACTTACAAAAATTTACGAAAAAATTGCACTTATTCAGCTACACAAAGATATTTTCTTCAATGATATAACCAATTGCTTCAAAGATGTCGAGGTATTGCTCTTTGCAGATGACATCAAACTATACAAGAAAATAACTGATATAAATCATTGCCATATACTACAATCAAATATTAGTAAGTTTAGAGATTGGTGCGTTCATAATAATTTATTTTTAAATATAGTAAAGTGCAAAACCTTGACTTTCTTCAGAAACAAAAATCCTGTTTTATTCGAATATTCCATCAATAACATAGCTTTAGAAAGAGTAACGGAAATGAGAGATCTTGGATTTATTTTGGACGAAATACTAAGTTTCACCAATCATATCCATCAAATTGTGAACAAAGGAATGAAAACACTAGGGTTTGTATTGAGAACAACTAAGAACTTTAATTCTTTACAAGTCATTAAACTATTATACGTATCTCTAGAAAGAAGTCTAATTGAATATAACTCAGTAGTTTGGTCTCCATCTTACGAAATTCACATTAACAACATTGAGCGAATACAAAAAAAAATTCTACGTTTCATAAATTTTAAATTAAATATCCCCGTCGAAGACCTAAAATACAATTTCTTATTAAATACTCTAAAAATACATACATTAGAAGATAGACGTAAAATAAACGATTTAAAGTTCTTATTCAAAATACTTAACTCTAAATTCGACTGTTGTGAACTCCTGCAACTTATAAACACACATACACCCACAGTAACAACACGACAAAATACAATATTCTACAGCAGCACACATAAGCATAACTACATTGCCCACTCTCCGATACAACGACTTCACACCATGGGAAATCATTACTTGGGTGATGTTGACATATTCAATACCAACTTGGCAAGTTTTGTGGATAAAACATTTATTTCAACAATACTCCTAAACACATCATGTAAACCTACAAATAGCTGTAATTTTCTGTTTTTGTTTCTTGTGTTTGTACGACTTGTTGCATAGCTTTTATCAAATGTAATTTTATTGTTTATGTTTCAAAGTATCTGTCAAATTAAAATTATACTACCAACCATGTAAAAGCCCTCTGGGCGTTAAATAAATAAATAATAAATATCTTTAATGAAAATAATACCCCACTGAATACTTCTGTTGATGGACTAACTGTACCACCCGTACGAACCATAACAGCACAGAATCACTATGTATATAAAGGAATAAAATTATTCAATCAATTACCCGCTGATATGCGAACAGAAAAAAAATACGACAAATATTTAAAAAAAATTAAATCATATTTTTGCCGTACCACCATATAATTTTATCTTTCTCTTAAATATATATTCTTGACTGTTTTGTTATTCCTAATGTTTTATGTACATCCTATATACATTTCTTGTTTTAATTACCTTTATAATCTTAAAAAATATTATTTATTTATTTTATTTTAAGTGCACATTTACAGTTATACATAACCAATAATAATTATAAGTACATATATTTTTTCATTTTCAAAAAAAAAAATTTCAACATACACAAAATAACACTAACAGACCAGTTAGACAAGCGTAGAAAGAAAACATAAAAACTCCGACAGTAAATTCAAGCTTTGGACAAAGACACTTCCAATACCATGCAATAAAAGCTTTCAACAGTGTAAAACTTGAAATTAAAATTGAGGAAAATAAAAATAAATTCACACACAAAATAACAAAATGGATTAAAGGACAAAAAAGACAATATTATCAAAATTTCATAGCATAAAATAAAAAAAAAACCTACACGTAACACACAAAAGCAATATAAACACACATCACTCACAAACACACAAAATTATTTTCAATGCATTATTTTTTAATTTTAAATATATAATTATGTATTTTTAATTTTAAATGTATAATTTTCTCTCTACATAAATGTATTATGTAGATTATATTTTTATATTATAAAATGAAGGCCTCAGCTCGGGCAAGCCACCCAGTGAGGCCTACATTACTGGAAAACTTGAAATGTAAAAAATGTTGTACCAAATAAAATAAATACATTTTATTTTGTTTTATTAAGAAATAATCGCGTTTTTGAACTGTTGAATATTTAATTGGAAAATATCTATATCAGGGGACAGGTAATTAAATAACAATCATTTTTTCCGAGCGGCATTACTTATGGTAAGTTAGTTCTGCATTTTGGAACGACAAAGGTTCTGTGTCTGCGCGCTCTTGTGTAATTGTCGGGGACATAAAACTCAATTTTTTCTATTATATCGGGAATACAGATGTTACCGTTTAGAAGTTTATATGCTGTTGTTAGCAAAGCAGTTTTCCTTCTATCGGTGAGGTATTAATACCCAGCATTCTGGACAAAAAGGCTGATGGATATAACCAGGGATAATATCCGAAGTCTCTAAAATATAAATATCTCAGAAACTTCTATTGTACTTTCTCTATCATTTGAGAGTAAGTTAAATCCATTGGTCCCCATATTACAGAACCGCTTTCCAAAATGCTACGTACTAAACTATAGTAGGTATAGCACACAAATCGCGGCCGAGCTGCAAAAATGTCTGGAGTTGCTTAGCACAAATCCTAGCATTCTTAAAGCTTTGTTGCATATCGTTTCTATGTGGACGTGAAATGTTAGGTGCGTATCAAATGCGATTCCCAAATCTCTCAAAATAACAATGTGCTGAAGAGAAGAATAAGACATTTTTCTAGTTATAGTAAATCGTTTTGTTTGCCTTGGTGTAGCACATAATGGAGCATTTCTTAATATTAAATCCTAATTTATTGGTATTACTCCATTCGACGATAGAATTTGTATCACTTTGTAGCTGCAAGCAATTTTCCAAAGATTTTTATTAAAAGGAATAGTTTCATGTCATCCGCGAATAAGAGAAACTTAAAAAAATTTATGCAATTGTAAATGTCGTTGATAAATAGCGAGAAAAGTAAGGGTCCAAGATTCGACCCCTGTGGAACTCCAGAGTTTGTAATGAAGTTGGAAAAGTGGAAAATACTATAAATAACGTATTATTGTCTATTTGAGAAATAACTTATAAATAGACATAGAAGTTTCGATGAAAATCCAAATTGGTCGATTTTATTTAGGAGAATAAGCGGATCTACTGAATCAAAGGCTTTTGCCAAGTCGTTGTATGATACATCTACTTGATTGTTACTATCAAGAGCTTGAGATAAGTACTCCGTAAAAACCATTAGATTAGACACAGTAGATCTGCCAGAGCTAAAACCGTGTTGCTGGTCAATTTTAAAGGGTTCTACTTGGGTATAAATGCATTTATGAATTATTAGTTCAAACAACTAGGCTGGAGAGGATAGGATCGCTACTGGACTGTTATTAGAGACTGAAGCCTTATCATCAGTTTTATGTAACGGTTTAACCTTAGAGATTTTCCACAGGTCTGGGAATATTCCGGAGTTAAGTCAGAGATTATAAATATACGCGTGTAATGATCTACCCTTTCTACTTCAAACTTTTCCTTCTCCTTTTTCTACGATAATTTTCCTTTGAAGTCCCATAGGTAGCTTTTCCATAAGGCTTTGCATATGTGTTCGCAGGGATGGAAAATTCCTCCCCTGCCGTCTCTACAAGCCTTTGCTCCTCTCTTTATTACACACCCCTTCAAGTGTGTACATCCTAGTTTGTCCACGTGACGTACGACCTTAAACGTACTCATTTCACGTGACGGTTCAGTATAAAAAGGCTTCACCGAACGTTGTGTTGGTTTTTTTGTTTCTCGGTTTAGAAACCTAGTTATCTATGTATGTGTGGTATCCCTTGGTTCTTTTGAGATAGAGTGAGTTGAATCCTTTACCGCTGTGTTTTAAAGCCATTTCATAAACCTTATTTTTCTGAAGTCGCCTGCTCTTCAAACTAGCTACGTGATTCTACCTGCCATAGGGTAATGTGAGTATAATAAAGTGTTAGATTTTATATATGTGATATACATACGATAAATTTATGGTGTTAGTTGTCGGCGCCATCCATGTATATATTTTGGGAGGGGAAGGAGAGGAAAGGAAATGAATTTTTTTCAAGTTAAGATTGGCTCCTCCTCTTTACCAAACAAAACCGATGGATGATAATTTGAGCAAGGCGATCGATATCTGCATGTCTGGATATCACAACCGGCCGGGTCTCCCCTTGTTCCAAATCGGCAACCGTCACGCCAGAATAAAGAAAACCAGGTCTCATCACCAATTTCAGAATTGCCCCAATCTCATACACCTCCAGGAAAATCTACTTTACTGAGTGTAGAAGGGGAAAACCATGACATCCCTTGTCACGAATCTAGTCGCGAAAATGTGACACGTAAGGTCCTAAGTTACGTGCCACCTCTAGAAAACGTTGTAACTCCCTCGTCGTCGGGGATTTACATCCCTTTCTAGGTCAATAACATAGATAACACACGACGATCTTGTCGACATTTAGCCTGCTTTTTAGCGATAGGTTGTGTGCCTACCCATTCAGCCAATTATCATGTGAGATATATGTAAGGTCTACTCGAAATGCCAAATTTAGGATGAGGACTGTCTGTATTTTAATATTCGGTTCTAGTAATTATTTTATGAGGTTACTAGCATCCTCGTGTATTAGGTATGGGTAACTTCTACTGAATACCTATCCTCTCAAGTAGGTTTAAACGGATAATTGGTTTGATTTTTGCATTTAATTTAAAGAGGCTGCCTACCTCTCGAAAGGTACCTGTTGAGAAAAGTTGTTCGGTTGGTAGTTTTATTTCGGAGATTACCACCTCCCTCTTTTGACTCTAGATTTGTCTTTGTGCATCCCAATTCGTAACTTAGAAAGTCAAACAATAGATGAAAGGTATTAAATTAGAAAGTCAAATAACAGAAGAAAAGTTTTCATTTTGTTCCGTCTGGTTGCATCCGATCGCTTTCAATTCGGGAGGTCATACGCTAGCAAAACTTCCCCTTTGACTGACTGTACACCGCGCCTCTCGGCCTCATAGTGTTCGCTGTTTCAATTGTACGCCAGTGTTGTGGTAGGTACCCTGTAGATAGGTATTTTTATACTGCAAATTTATATTGGTTGGCCTAATTTGTAATAGGTATTTTATGTTTCGTCGGCGATTCAATACCTACCGCAGGGACAACGTCATGATTTGATTCGTAATGATTTAAAAGAATAACAGATCGGCAGGTAGGTAAATTCTCGATATTATGACCCTTGGTCCAAGGCGTTCCCCTAGAACAAAGTTATCGGCCTACATATGAAAAGGTCGTTGACTCGTCTCTCGCTCACAGCTGATTGACAGTTCGCCTAGCACATCCCTTTAATGATAACATTATTTGGGCGGCAGGTGTCGTAAACTTAGTTCCTGTACCTCGGTTGTATCCGTCTTTTAAAAGGGTCCTCTGAAATTTAATAAATAATATAAAAAAACTCACCCAGTTAGTAATCTCTCATTCTCAGCGTGAAGCTTACCTGGTTACACTATATAGCTAAATCAGTTTAATTTTAGATCTCTTCCCTATCGGCTTTTTTCCTCACTTTAGCGAAATCCTTGCAATCTGTTCAATTTTGGTCCCCTCCCTACGCTTATAAAAGGGTAATTAAATAATTCTGTAAATACAAATGTACCTCCCTAATCTCTGTTGGGATTTGAACCCGAGTTTATAATTTGTTTGATCCTCTGGTTTTCGGTCTCCGTGGATAGATCTCGCCAAATCAATTCCTCCCTAAACCGATTAAAACTTACTGCCTTTATATACGTTCACTTTGTTTTAAAACGCAATCTACGAAAATCACGTTTAATTTAACACATTTTATATTAAAATCGCGATCGCCAAACCCTTAGCGCCCCTAGTGGTTCACAAAACGGCGCTCTACATATTATCCAATTATTATTATTGTCATTATTATTAATTGTATTCTCACTGAGTCGAACCACTTTCACTTCACACAAACACCGGTTCAATAATCTTTCACTTTAATTCAAAAACCAACAAAGCTTTCTAACACCATCTGAATTCACTAATTCACTGTAATCTCACACCACACTTCTGATTTGTATTCATTTCTCGGAGCTGTCAACGTTTCCGCGTTCAAGAACTGACTACCCGTATTTTATCCCTTTCTATGGGAATGTGTTTACTTAAGGCCTATAATCTATCCCATGTTGCTAGTCTAGACAAAAAATTTTTAGAGCACGTTCGTTTATTATTTATCGTTTATTTATGTGGATATTCAAAACATCACACGCGAGAGGTGTTAATGAGGGCTCAAAGCATCCCTTTAACACGAATGACGTAATGAGATCCGGTCCAAGAAAAGTTTTTGATTTTATTTTTTTAACGGCAGCTGTGATGTAAGTGTTTGTGATATTTTGAATATCAACATTTTGTGCTATTATCGAGATTTATCTGTCATTTTTTCCAGATGTGATAATGGTCCTGAAGACACATCCTGGAGTAAAACCTCATTCATGTCTCTATTGTAACTTCTCCAGCTTACGCATATCAAATTTAAAAATTCACTTACTCACCCATACTGGACAAAAACCTTATTCATGTTCCCATTGTAACTTCACCTGCTCAGACAAATGACGTTTTAAAAGGCACTTACGCACCCATACTGGAGATAAAACCTTATTCATGTCCCCTTTGTAACCACTCCTGCTCAGAAAAAACATATTAAAAGGTACGTACGCATCCATAGGTACTAAATAAAAACCTTATTCTTATTCCCATTGTAACTTCTCCAGCTCACGCAAGTCAAATTTACCGCAAAACTTGCGCACCCATTCTGTAGAAAAACTTAATCATATCCCCATTGTAACCATTCCTGCTGGGTAATAGTTTAATTCCTTATTTGAAAATAGAAAAAAACATCATACAATAGATATATTTTTGTTTTATTATTAAGTACATAAGTAGGTATATAAGTTCCTTCAGTTAGTAGGTATGTAAGTTCCTTAGTTACAAATCTTAATTTTGTTTTGATTTTTCAAAATAGCGAAAATTAGAAAAAGACTTTTTTTAACTATTAGATCGCATAAATTTATAATTGTTCTACGATTGATCTATTATCGTTCTATTTTTTGGTTATTCTAGACACGATTACATTAAATTAAATAATCACTTTAATAATATAATGTTATGAAATATTACAGGCAACACAGAGATGAGCGGTCGGGAGAAAGGGGGGCCGTTTCCGCACTCTTGTTATAGATCCGGCGGGACCCCGGTTCGATAACGACTGTCGCAGACTTTATTAATTTAAAAACCGGATTACGGAATGTAATTACAGTCAATCGTGAATCGATAGATTTTTACCCTGATGGGTTTGTTATTTTAAATATCCAACATGATATTGGAGTTATCGAGAAAGTGAGTAGTATAATATCAAAACGTACTTATCTCCACGAACCAAATTTTTGGCAAAAGCAAGAAAACTGTTTCATAGCATTTAAGTATAATAAAGTAAAATTAAATGTTTTGTAAAAATGAAGGTAAAATAAAACATTTTAAATGCGTTTTTGAAATAAAAATCTGATAGATAATTAATTAGTTATTTGATATTTAAAAATGGACTTAGATACATTTTGATATTGAACCATGGATTTAGATACATTTTGAAAGTGAAGTCTTTGGATTTAGTCACATTTTGAAACTCATAAACTGTGTTTGATAATTCTTCTCTGCCAGGGGTGTAGTGAAGAAATTACATCATTTGTATATGCATAGATGAAACATAATTCATATTAACAAAAAAATAAATGTCTTTTTAAAGCCAAACATTATTTATTTTAAAATACAGTATTACCTGCGAATAATAAAAATAGACCAATTTGTCTATCATTGAAGAAGAAGATAATAATAATAATCTAAACGAAAATATGAAAGAGAACAAGACACAGGAAAATAGAAAAAGATAATATCCCAATGTTTAGATTCTATATAATGGAGACCACTACATTTAAAAAAAAACGCAATGCAGAAATCCTTGCAAGCGAATACCTTAAATACGTGGGTAAAAAACTTTTGCAAAAAGGTTTAATAAATGATAATATTATAAAGGTTAGATTAACGTGTATACATTAAACAAAAACAAATTTTAGATTCTATGAAATGGAAAGCACTATATTTAAAAAATAACAATGCAATGCAGAAATCCTTGCATGCAAAATGACTGTAAATTGATTCATACATTAAATCCTGATACTTCTACTTGAGATTCACCATTCTCAAAGCGCGACAGTTGAGTGCTTTTGTCTGATGATTGCAGAGTAACGGATATCTAGGAGGCTCAGTAGCAGGTTATATAAAAATAAGAGAAGGATATTAAGTAAAATTTCGATCGCGCTGGCCTCGCTTATTATGAATAGTTTTTAGATAAAACCTTTAGATTCACCTTAATTACTGTACGACAAAACTTTTAACCTTCGGGGAGGTGGAAAATATTGCAATAAAAATTTCAATTACGTAAAATTAAAATTAGCTTTCGTTTTGTGAAACGAGACCGTCCATTTTCAAACTTTACTGTCAAATGTCATTTTGTTTTGTTGGTATTTCTGTTACTATAGGACGAAACAAACGGCTAGAAGTAGCTAGAGACAATCGCGCGGGTGTTTTTTTTAATGTTAAAAAATTCCGTCAAATTAGTATTTACCTAATATGCATGCATTATGTGCGTTGTGATTGAAATTTATTAGCTGGATTTTATTTTTTTACGTTCAAATTTTATAGTTAACTATTTCTGCAATGTTGAACGGCTACTTTAAGTTTTTGTAACATGGTTTATGATGAAAAAGAAAATGCCCCCTTTATACCGCCTGCTCGCTTCAAGGCAAGAAAAACATCCCAGTTTTCAATTAGTTTAGCGGCTACGCTAGGTTTGTGTAACACGGTTTGTGATTCAAAAGAAAGTGTCCCTTTTATACCGCCTGCTCGCGTCAAGGCAAGAAAAACATCCCAGTTTTCAATTAGTTTAGCGGCTACGCTAGGTTTGTGTAACATGGTTTGTGATTCAAAATAAAGTGTCCCCTCAATACCGCCTGCTCGCGTCAGGGCAAGAAAAACATCCCAGTTTTCAAATAGTTTAGCGGCTACGCTAGGTTTGTTTAACATGGTATATATATATATATATCTCAAAAACCATGTTACACAAACCTAGCGTAGCCGCTAAACTATTTTAAAACTGGGATGTTTTTCTTGCCTTGACGCGAGCAGGCGGTATAAAAGGGACACTTTCTTTTGAATCACAAACCGTGTTACACAAACCTAGCGTAGCCGCTAAACTAATTGAAAACTGGGATCTTTTTCTTGCCTTGACGCGAGCAGGCGCTATAAAGGGGGCACTTTCTTTTGTATTACAAACTTAGCGTAGCCACTCAACATCGCAGAAATAGTTTACTTAAATAAAATTTGAACGTAAAAAAATAAAATTCAGCTAATAAATTTCAATCACAACGCACATAATGCATGCATATTAGGTAAATACTAATTTGACGGAATTTTTTAACATTAAAAAAAACGCCTGCGCGATCGTCTCTAGCTACTTCTAGCCGTTCGTTTCGTCCTATAGTAACAGAAATACCAACAAAACAAAATGACATTTGACAGTAAAGTTTGAAAATGGACGGTCTCGTTTCACAAAACGAAAGCTAATTTTAATTTTACGTAATTGAAATTTTTATTGCAATATTTTCCACCCCCCCGAAGGCTAAAAGTTGTGTCGTACAGTAATTAAGGTGAATCTAAAGGTTTTATCTAAAAAATATTCATAATAAGCGAGGCCAGCGCGATCAAAATTTTACCGGATATTATTTAGAAATATGTGTACAGAAAATATTTGTTTGAACCCAATATATGGTCCTAAGAGAAAGGAAACTCTGCATAAATTTCAAATTAGTAAATAAATCATTGACTTTAGATCCTAATTCAAGTGTTGTAGATAGATAATTGCCTTTTTGTAATGATCAAACATCCACTAATGTATTTACATTATGATAACACTATGGTATAAATGGATCATTATAAACATATTTACTGATTTTCAAGCTTATAATAAAAATACCGCCAAAAAAACTAGTAGGTACTTTCAAGTGACACAAATGAAGGAAAATATATATGGCACGGAAAATATTCCTACAGGAAATATTCCTACTTCGGTAGTACAAAAATACTCCACTGAAGTATAAAATATAGAAAAGATAGGTAATTATTATATAAACAATTTTTTTTTTTGACAAAAACCATAAAATTTTGAATACACCACTGATGTCTTAGTAGCATGATGGAACTCATCTTATAACTTTTTGTTTATTGATTGTCTACTCTTCCGGTCGCCTTAAACGCTTTCTGCATTTTCCAGTGCGTGCTGGTACAACTGGAGAACAAATTGATTCACTAATTTTTGTTTAATTTTCAAAATTACCGTTAATAACTCAAAAAAATCACGACCAAATCAACTTCAAAACCACTCACCAAAAACGTGTTTCTTGCTATGGTGTCCGTTGCACAGAAAACAGCCCATTGATTGGTTAAAAAACCAATATGGCTGCCAATTCCATGGCCCTTATTGGTTGTTGGATTTGAGTACGTTTTGAAAACAAACGATTTTGGATTTAAGTACGTTTTGAAATTGAAGACGATTTTTAACAAGCTATAACTAAGGATTTAACCATGTTTTGGCACTGAAATAATATTTCAAACATGGCTATGATCCAGGAGAACGTGTTGGCATTTAAATCTCAAAAAAAGTCAAAATGGTGGTTAAGTACCTTTTGATTTTCAACTACTCACTTATGAATGACTTATGAACTTATGAGCAATACACTGCGAGACAGTAAGTTTGACAAGGCAGGTAGCAATAATAATCTTCCAGATATTCGCACTGAGTCACTTTTAATTATTATTTTGTTTTCACTTTTGACACTTTAAAATCACTTTTTTAAAAGATGTAAGACCAGTTACACTTGTGGGCAATTGAAGCCACGTTTTAATATACTTTTCGCTGCTTTTGAGTATAGAAATTCACTGGTTTTCTATTAATTTGTATAGAGCGAATATTTGATGTGCTCACCGTGTCACTGTTGTTGTTGTATATGATATTATAATAACATAATCGATTCAACAACATGTGGTAGATGCATGTACCACTGAACGTACGCTGTACCAGCATTCCATCAAACGATCAGTGGTGTATGTACTTACCATCACACATTTTATTGTAAAATATAATTTTTTTGAAAAAAAATCTAGAACAATATATTTAGTCAAATATAAAAGTTTTTTTTTGGTTCGGTAGTTGTATCTTAAAAAAAGTGTCCTATAAAGGAATAATATTATGTTGAGTACAACCTTCAAAAGTTATCAAAAAATATTTTAATTAATTTTTGTGTTCCATATCCAACTCGGCAATACGAAACGGAATCATCTCGGGGTCTGTCTGTAACAGGTGTTTTTTTTTTCAATTTTTTTCCATTAATTTATCTGACGTAAACAAATTAAATTTGTCACAATAACTTTTGTAAATAAGCTCGGTAAGTATTGGCACACTCAAGATAAGTCACCAAACAGAAAAATAATTTTTAAAAAACATCGATAACTCGGGACATGACAACACTAGTGGACTAGTGTATTGATATAATTATTGAGAATGTCACATCACTTCGTTGACTGTATACGTATTCAACAAAACCCTCTCCGCCCCCCCTCACCCCCGAATACTGAGAGAAAGGGACACATGCACCTCAGCCTGATAATACCTAAATAAAATTGTCAAAATCGAGGTTTTGTAGTCCTCATTTTTCTACTCCAAAACTGAACCGATTTCCAAGATTTTTTTTTAAGAAAACATTCTATGTCTGTACCTTTTGTTTTTTTTTTTTTAAATACATCGTCTTATTTGTATACTGAACGTTTGTTGATGGCGTTAAAAAAAGGCAATTTTAACAATTTTTGAAGGGTTATAACTCCTATAAAAAGTAACTTATCAAAAAAATCAAAACGTACCGACACGCTTGCGGTCAATATTCATATTTTGTAAAAAAAATATTTTTTCTAGTGTCAAAATCCAGAGAGGGAAATGAGGAATACGTTTGTATGGAAAAAACACCACCCGGTTTCCTTTTAATGCTCAAAGCATCCCTTTAACACGAATGACGGAATGAGATCCGGTCCAAAAGAAGTTTTTGATTTTAATTTTTTAACAGCAGCGGTGATGTAAGTGTTTGTGATATTTTGAATATCAACATTCTGTACTATTATCGAGCTTTATCTGTCATCTTTTACAGATGTGATAATGGTCCTGAAGACACATCCCGGAGTAAAACCTCATTCATGTCTCCATTGTAACTACTCTAGCTTACACAAATCAGATTTAACAGCGCACCTACGCACCCATACTGGTGAATAACCTTATTCATGTCTCCATTGTAACTACTCCAGCTTACGAAAATCAAATTTAAAAATTGACTTACGCACCCATACTGGAGAAAAACCTTATTCATGTTCCTACTGCAGCTATTCACGTTCTCGAAGGGGATATTTAAAACATCACATTCTTACCCATACTGGAGAAAAACCTTATTCATGTTCCCATTGTTACTTCACCTGCTCAGACAAATCACGTTTAAAAAGGCACTTACGCACCCTTACGCAGAAAAAACCTTATTCATGTCCCCATTGTAACCACTCCTGCTCAGAAAAAACATATTAAAAAGGTACGTACGCGTCCATAGGTACTTATGAAAATCCTTATTCTTATTCCCATTGTAACTTTTCCAGCTCACGCAAGTCAAATTTACCGCAACACTTGCGGAAGAAGAAAAAAAATACTGAAAAATACTGAAGAAAAACCTTAATCGTATCCCTATTGTAACCATTCCTGCTCACAGAAGTCAGATTTACCGGCACACTTATGCAAAGATACTGGACAAATGGTTTAATTCCTTATTTGAAATATGAAAAAAACATCATCTATTAGATATATTTTTGTTTTATTATTAAGTACCTAAGTAGGTATATAAGTTCATTCAGTTAGTAGGTATGTAAGTTCCGTAGTTACAAATCTTAATTTTGGTTTGATTTTTCAAATTAGCGAAAATTAGAAACAGACTTTTTTTACATACTCATCATTTTGTGAAAACTATTAGATCACAGAAATTTATAGTTGTTCTACGATTGATCTATTATGGTTCTATTTTTTTGTTCTTCTAGACACGATTACATTTAATTAAATAATCACTATAATAATATACCTATTATTTTTATAAGCAATAATTGTTCGCCTGAAACACTCATCCACATTGAAAAAATCTCCTGATAAAAAATACATGACGCCAACGGGACAAATAATATACCTAATTAATTGTGGATATAGGTATGGGTACTTAACCCTTACCACTCATTTTTCGAGTGCCAGCCGACATCACTATTTGTACGCTTCAACTCAGCTGTCGGCTGGCAGTCGACAAGATAAGACGTGCGCGCGCGGTGTATTTTCATGCGCAAAACTTGACATGCGACGTTGTTTCTTGTGATTATTCGATAAAAAAAAACATTTAATTTCACGTTTTAATTAGATTTTGACTGTTTTAAGTTTTTATCTTACTATAAAATAAGCTTTGCAAATTCACATAACCTAAAATAGCGGGAACTTCGCGTGATATGGCATCTGAATACCAAGTGTTTTCAGAAGATGAATCTTATGAAAGTGACAGTGAGTACGAGCATGTTGTTTGTGATTTTGAAGATCCTGATGATGATAGTGTTAACAGCACAGAAGGAAGACGCGAAATAGTGTGGTTTTGTGAGACCTGTTCCAGAAAACCTGGTCTTCATCATGGAGAATGTTTTTAAAAGTACCATACGATGCAAAAATATAAGTACTCCATAATGTTTTCTGTAAACTGTTTTTTTATTTTAAATATAAATCATAACGAATGAATTTTTAAAGATTTTTTTTAAATGCCTTTCAATAAATTAATATTTTGCCACTATTTAAATTGGAGTTGGCTAGTAAAATATATAAAAAAATAATGGAGTGGTAAGGGTTAGTTACATATATAGTTATCAACTGACATAATTTTCTAAAAAAACTTAAAAAGGCTAGATAAACTTCTGGTTCGTACGCAGGCATTGCGTCTTTAAGCTCTGCTTGTCAAATCCTCCATCATTGCACAAGCAGCATTGTTCCACTGTAATGAGGAGTTCAAATACAATCTTATTTTCATTATTACTTTTTTCGGCGTTTATTTTTCTGTAATATTGTTTAATATATGAAATATTGAAGCGGGTGAAGGTCGTACACAATAATAATACGTGATCTATGTACTGGTCTTTATTAGGGAGCTGCTAGTAACAAAAGGAGACAATCCTTGTGTGCATCGCTTTATATAGCATCTCGTAAGCATGCTATCTCGCTCATACTTTTACACATTCATACAGACATCACACCCCCACACAACAATGACTTCATAAAATAATATCTCTGTTTTTTCTAAGTTTACACAATCCAAATACCAAAGATATTAGAAGAACGAGATATGCTATGTTGGCCGCCGGACCGTAGCCGGAGTACTACCTAATTAGGGTACTTTGAACGGTATCGGGACGTGTACGCACTGAAATCTGTTCTATGTATTAGTGCGGATACCTTAGCGCAAGCGAAGGTGTGCAGTAGTATTGGTGAACAAAACCGGCGACACTCGGCAAAACAATTCCACTCAGTACGAACTGCGCATAGCACATCTCGTTCTTCTAATATCTTTGCCAAATACTAAATATGTCATATATTATTTTTTCACATATAATCACTGTTTTTTTATTAAACACTTTAACTTTGGGCTGAGTTCTGGAACGCAATATCCCTTCCCATGGTATTGGAGATCTGCAAAGAACAGGGGAATCAGCAATGGTTCTGTCCACGTCTGAAAGCGGACCAAAGTCCAACAAATTATCAGAGTTGTCACTCTCCCCCCATCTAACCTTTCAATCAGAAAGCTGATCATGGTGCCTTTTCCAAACCTGACCTGTTGAATGTATCCTTACCATGTAAGTCCTACTCCCTAATATTTTAATAATTGTTCCTAAAATTCAGTTTTTCTTTTTATTCCTAAAATCTTTAGTTAAAACTTTTGATCCTATGTCAAAGAATTTTTTAAATTTTCTACTCCGGTGTGGTACTCGGTACCTACCTACGAGCCGCGAGGTGCGGGGATCACTTCGGCGGTAGTCTGTATTGTCATTCGGTATTCTGTAGTCTCACAGTTAACAATCAATAAACGATCTCTGTAAATATTTAACCAGCCTTACGTATCATTATCAATCCTGAACCCAAGCTCCTTTAAGGTGAATCTACAGGATACTACAGTGGCGACGAGGAAACTTAGTCATTAATAAAACAGTGGCGAAGTTTAAAAGAATTTACGCGGCAAACGTGTTGTTAAAGTTCAAGAGTAGTTCAATTCGGAGAGTTTTCACGTAATGGCGTCGGTGCTCTTTTAAATTTTACGGACGGGGAGTCTCGCAACATTCATCGAACAGGATCGTAAATCTTTGAAAGATAAGATTGAAAAGAATTCAGTGGGGAGCTGAATTGCGAAACCAGAATCAAAAAAAAAAAATTGATCAAGATAATCACGCGGGAGCTATCGCGGACCTATCGCTAGCGCGGGGTTATCGTGAAGAGGATAAATATTCAGCGGGGAGCTGTATATATATATTTTAAACCATAAGAAGCCGGGGGCTGAACAACAGCTGCACAGCTGGGAGCTGTATTGGAGCAAGGAGCAGCTGAGAGCGTATCCTTGGGAACTATCGGTCGAGAGCTATTCTTGGAGAACGGACGAGAACTAAGAAGGAAGAGGGAAGATCTGCAACAGGAGAGAGTAGATGACCAGAACCAGAGCTTCAACATCATTAGACTTAAGTTAAGTCCGTAGTTTAAGTTTTGTGTTGATAATTTTTTTTTTAATATTGTTGTAATTTTTTTGTAAAAACATGGCTCAAATCAAACCATTAGAGACCTTCAGTCACAAGACAGATTGTTTCAGGGTTTTTAAAGCAAGATTGGAGAATTACTTCATATTATATGATGAGAAAATTACTGCCGAAAAGAAACGTGCTATATTCTTGAACGTTTTGGAGGAGGAAACTTTTAAATTATTGATTGAGTTGGTTACTCCTAAAAAAATAAATGATGTCACAGTAGAAATTTTGTGTGAATTTTTGGGTAATTATTGTAAAAATGTTACTTCGTTGTTTGAAGAAAGATCAAAATTTTATAATGTAGTTAATGAATCGGGAGAAAGTGTAATAGAATTTGCGGCACGTTTAAAAAGTTTATCCATTAATTGTAAATTCGGTACTAGATTTGAAGATAATTTAAAAGATTTATTCATTTGTAATGTGAGAAACCCTAAAATTAGAGAACGGTTATTCATTGAGGGCGAAAAAAATTCGTTTGAGAAATTAATTTCAATCGCAGCGTGTTTAGAGGCTTCAGAAGCAAATTTTAAAGATGAAAAAGTGTGTTATCAAGTAGCTAGTTCACGTTCAAGATCAAAAAGTCCGAAAAATAATCCATCATTATAGAAACATCGAAGTGTTTATTTAAATTCGAGGCATAGTAGAAGTTCATCACGCGATAGTAATAATTTTAAACCGAAATTGAAGCATCTAGATTCGGAACAGAAAAAGTTTTTTAATTGTAATAAATTCGGGCACTTTAAATCAGAGTGCAAGGTTGTGAATAATACATTTTCGAAGTGTTTTAAATGCGGACAAAAAGGTCACATTGCTAAATTTTGTAGAAATATTTCGTGCATTAAAAAAAAGATTTTTGTCTCAAGTATTAATAAGAGGGTTGAACCGTATATAATTAAATTGAAAATAAATGATATTTCATTCGAGGCAATGATAGATTCAGGAGCGGGAATTAGTGCCATACCCGAACGTATCTATAAATTATATTTTAATCATGTTAATTTAATGCAATTTAATTTACACTTAGCGAGTTAAGATAACAAGCCGCTAAAGGCGAGCGGTAAAATAAATGTATTGGTTTCATGTAATAATAATCAACAAAATTTTAAATTTGTGGTTATTGTAAATGGTTCGGATTTAATTTTAGGTAGGGATTTTATGGAATTATTTGTGATTAGTATTAGTTTTTTGAATAATTGCACGGTAGAAAATAATTTTGGTACTAGTGGAGAAACCAATTTAGATGTCGATAAGTTGAAAACACAATTTGGAGACGTATTAACGAATAAATTAGGGAAATTTAATAAGTATAGTGTTGAACTGGAATTAATAGAGGGATTTCAGTCAAAAATGTGCAATGCAAGGCAAATACCTTTAGCTATTAAAGATAAAGTCGAACATGAAATTAATAGACTTGGTTTCAGAGAGAATACTACAAGCAGTAGAGACGAGTAGATATGCATCTCCCATTGTTCCAATAATTAAGAAAGATGGATCAGTTAGGATCTGTGGAGATTATAAATTAACAGTTAATCCAGGTTTGGTTGTAAATAAATTTCCAGTACCCGTAATTACGGATTTATTGACACAAATCAGTGGAGCGGTAATGTTTTCTAAATTAGATTTGAAAATGGCATATTCACAATTACAGTTAAGGGGATGTTACCGCAAGCGCAGCATAATTGAGGTTTTTGACGCAGTTTTTAGCGAATTTCCATATTGTTTATAAGAAAATAATAATATGTTTTGAACAGATAATTTATTCTTCTAAACAATGAGAAAACAAAACGCTTTAAAATTTTTAAAACAATTGCGCAAAAAATATTTACAGAACCTCTAAAAATAGCTTTAAGTTCGATTATATCCTTTAATTCTAAATACAGATGAATTTTAAATAAATACATTGTCGCCACGTCAATGTCGTCTAAACGATGAGAAAATAAAATTATTTTGAAAACCATTAAAACAATGCTTAAATAAATAAAAACAGTTTTTTAATACTTAGATATTGTTCCTTGTATCACCGCATTATATAAATCACAACGCAAGTTATTTATCTTCAGTAACCGAGGTGAGTTCGACGTGAGAGCACGTTTTATTTTACAAAAAATAAATACGTACATGTGTAGGCACATTTTTTTTTTTTTTTTAAACAAATTCAATTTATTCAATAAATAAATTTACAATGTGTGATATACATATATATATTTCACTAGTAATAAATATATATATGTATATCACACATTGTAAATTTATTTATTGAATAAATTTACAATGTGTGATATACATATATATATTTCACTAGTAATAAGATAAGATATTACGATATGATTAATATTTATTATTTTTCAATGTTCTCCCATAAAAAGCAATTGCTTGTGTGTATGGGATGAGGTATTATTTGTTTAGTTTCTTAGATTTTTATTTAATTTTTTTTTTTTTTAATTTTTTGTTTTTCTTTATTTTTTTTTTTTTTTTTTAAATTTAGTTTAGGTTTTCAGTATATTTTTTTGATTGTGTTTTGAATTCTTTGAAACTATCATTTAGTGATCTTATATTTTCTGGCAATTTATTGAAGAAATTTGTTCCTAAGTATTTGTAGTTTTGCTGACCCAAAGTTTTTTTACAAATCGGAATTGGTAACATGTATTTTTGCCTGAGATTTGCTATGTTTTTGAATGGTACGGTTTTGTTTAGGATATCATCTTTGTAAACTTGTAAGGTTGCGTGATACAGGAAAAGAGTATTTAACTTTCTGACTTTAAATTCTTTGAAAATGAGTTCAGATGAATATAAAAATGATTTCTTTAATATTATTTTAATTATTAGTTTTTGCGCAATGTAAAGAGGTTGTGTGTGAGTTTTATAGGCGCCCCCCCATCCTATTATACCATATCGGATTATGGATTGACAGAATGCGAAGTAAGAAAAGAGATCACACTAAACGTTAGTCGTTATGTTATTATGTATCATTTCTAGCCCAGGTTGACTTTTTTACTATAAATCTCGTTTTATGCAACACTTGGCCATCTGGCTGACAACCAGCGGCACAGAATATTAGAGAGTGCCCCTTCACTAGAATCGTATTCCTAGTTTTATTTATTCACACACTACTGTGCTTTTGCATAAATTTCTAATTATACAGTTATATTAGTTGTGACAATAATTTATCAAATAAATTATGGTAAAATAAAATGAGTTTTTTTATTAAGGAGTGGTATTCTCTTATATTTCAATAATTCAAGTGTTTGTGAAGAGTTCGTTTCATTACTGATACGGAATCCCCAAATAAATAGACGACATTCTCAAATTTATAACCAAGATTATGCCGTCGATTTATAGGTGTAGTATTGAAAAAAAAACGCAGGTTATAACCTTTTTGGATTAACTAGGCAAGAACAAAATGGAGTTAGTGGATAACACTGTCACTAATAAAATCGCTTTTGATTAACACGACAGTTAAACTTTTTTGATATGTTTCGACGTTAAACGTATCAAATGATTAGTTTGACAGAGCGCGTCGTTACTTCTAACATGTAGGTACGTTCATCATCTGCAAATAAATACAAAAACCGACCTATATAATCCTTAAATCTTTTTTCCAGAGGTTACTAATTGTTTAGAATGGGCAACAAAGAAAAGAAGAACAGGTATTCGCTAGTAAGCAGGGTGAAAAAAATCAAGAGGCAGAATAAAGAACACAGAAAAAAGGTGCAATTAATGCTTGCTTCTAGACTTAGCGATATACCATCTCTACCTATATTACAACAGGTAATTTATACACTTGTATATACTCGTCTAATGCAAAAAAATAATTGAAAAGTGAATGAACATAATTTTTCTAATATTGTTTTTATTTCATCACAAAAATACTGAAAATATCAATAATCCGATGTCGGAAGAACCTATGTCACCTGTGAAAAATTCTGAAAAAGTAATAACTGTTTTAAACATATAATTTTTTTCTGAACGTATTGAAGTCGTAAAAAGAATTTCAAATACATATTATTTTCAATTGACGTAAATAAAGTCAAAAGTTTTGTTTACACAGGAAAAGAAGAAACCCGTTATTCTGGAAGGAAGAAGAATAGTAGATATAATTTTTTTTTAAATCAATTAAACAAAATTTCGCAGCACGACTCTCTTTATGAGTGTACATTATTTAACTTGGAGATAGTTGAAGAGAAGCAATCAGGATTTAATTCAGTAGGTATTGACATTTATTTGTAATATGTGCACGAACAAATTTAGTATTTTTACCTGCGAAGACGTGAAAGATGATATGAATGTTACTGATTCAATGGTTTCTGGAATTATAAGTATTGGATTTGGCTATTCTAACCTAAAAAAACTAACGGCAGTAGCAAGGATCCCTTGTATGAGTAACAGACAGTACAGCAAATCACATGAAAGGGCGTGTGAATGGTGGGACCGTACTAAGGTTAAGACGATGGCAGAAGCCGCCAAAGAGCAGGCTACTTTAACCCAAATTGCCGGTGATGTTAACAGGGATAGGGTTCCAATGATTACAGTTGTGGCAGATGGGTGTTGGTCTAAAAGATCTTATAAGACAAAATATGCTGCTTTATCTGGCGCAGCTGTAATTATTGGATATAGGACAAAGAAAGTTTTGTATATGGGTGTCAAAAATAAGTTTTGTATGACTTGCACTCGGGCCTCAAATAAAAGCGTGACCCCACCCGAACATAAGTGCTATAAGAATTACGTAGGCTCTTCAAGCGGCATGGAATCCGAAATAATTGTTGAAGGATTTAAAAGCTCATTAGCCACACACGGATTGATATATTCCAAGTTAATAGCAGATGGCGATTTTAGTACATATAAGAAAATATTAGAAGCTCGACAAATATAACCGTAGAGAAAATCGAATGTCGGAATCACCTTCTACGTAATTATATAACTAAAATCAATTTACTTTCATTAGATAAGGATGTAAGGATGTGGATGAGAAAAACTACATTCAAGATTTAAAATTGTGCAACTTATTTTCTAAACTCTACCAACTTTGTTCGCGTTTAGCTTCAAATTCCCGCAGCTTAATATACAACGTTGATAGCAATATTGCGGAATCATATAACAGCGTTGTCGCCAAAATGGTAGGTGGGAAAAGAATAAATTTTTCAACAAAACAGTCTTATACTGGGAGGTGCGCAGCATCTGTTGTTGCGTTTAATACAAAACGGCCACATTATGTTCTCCATAAAACGGTTTTTGATAGCAGCCCGCGAAATGTCTCGAAAAGTTTTGAAGCAAATAAACGTAGAAAACTTAGTAACCAAAATTATAAGTACAAAACAAAAAAAAAATAATAAAACACTAAATTCTTTAAAACCAGATTCCGAATATGGTGATGCATGTCAAAAGCCAGATATGGATAATGTATCATTTGATGCTGCAAAAAGGCAGTTTTTCAAAGATTTCCAATGTTCTTCCCCAGAACGTCGGCGAATTGAAAGGGAAACCATTTTATAGTCTGAGAGTGGTGAATGGTTAGAAAGGCGTCGAAATCTTTTAACAGCGTCGTGGTTTAGTAAGATTTGTAAGAGAAGAATGATTAGTTGTGCGCCATTAGTTAAAACTTTACTATATGGACGTTCTTTGCAAAATATTGAATCAATTAAATTGGGGAAAATAAATGAGTCAATCGCAATTCGGCAGTTATGTGAACAAGAGTCCATAACTATTGAACAGAGTGGCTTATTTATAGACCCTGAACATTGTTTTTTTGGAGCTACACCAAAAACTCGAAATTAAATGCCCATCTTCTGCAAAGAGTATGTCTATTGAAGATGCAATTGAAAAAAAAATAACGTTTTGGAAATTAGACAACGAAAAATATCGCGTAAACCAAAATCACGATTGGTATTTCCAGGTGCAGGGCCAATTACACATTAGTAATAAAAGTCATTGCATTTTCGCCGTTTGGACTGGCTCACACTTCCCTCTAAAAGTTGAGCGTATACTTCGAGATGACAAGTTCTGGGAAGAAAAAATGCTATAAAATTAACCAATTTTTATATGGATTGCATTCTTCCCGAGCTTATCGATCCTCGAGTCACAAGGTCTATGAATGTTCGTGATCTTTCATATATCTTAGACGCAATAGTATGTAAAGAACGTCAATTAGGAAAGCGTCGTTTAGATTTCAACGAAATGCTAGTTGATTGAATATTTTTTTTAGTTTTTTATATTAATGTTATTGTTACAAGTCATTTGTAAGATTTAATAATTATGCAGAGGCAGCTTCATACTTGAGTGTACGGAGGCATCATTAAGGATGCATTATTCCTGTATAAAGTAGTTAACAATAATATTCAATGCCCAGAGTTGCTAAACAAGATTTCATTCAATGTACCTGCGCGTTCAACACGCTCTTGTGTCCTGTTCAGGGTTGATCAAAGCAAAACGAACTCTAAGCAGAATTCTTGCCTGAACAGACTATGCAATAATTACAATAGCGTATTATCTAAGGTTGATATTTTCAGTTGCGAACTTACCAAATACAAAAGGTCCATAAAAGAATATTTCTCTGATGGTTTGTGAATAATGTTTATGTCTCTATTGTTTATATCTCAATTGTTATTTGTTTTATATCTACCACCTCTCTCCATGGCTGTAAATGTATTGTTTTGTAAATTTTTCGTTTTATATAATCTTTTGTTTTATATAATTTTTTTTAATTCATATTTCTTTCTCACAAATTTAAAAAACTTATTCCATATTATGCTGTCCCAGTTAAAGTCACAAGGAAGAAATCCATAGTTGGTTTTATTTTACCACATAATACTTATGTACAAACTGATTAAATGTAAACTGTCGATTTTCCAAAAATGAATACGCCCTAATGGGCTTTTACAAAAATAGGTAACAAGTAATACAGTTGTATTAGGTACATAGTGTACAATAAATAATGTTTTATGATGAAGTAAATTAAAATTAATAGTGTGGATTATGGAAAGCAAAATATGTATCAAGAAAGACAGAAATATAAAAATAAAAGTGTATTCACTACGGAGTCGTGAATTAATACATCTCAGTAAAGTGATTAAAAATATATCGTTTTATAACTAATACGGTATCTTTAAACATGTCTAAAATATTCCCAAATATATTGCCAAAATGATGTAGTATATTTATAGGTGTATGAGCTTCATAGTTGGTTTTAAAATTGGTAAAGAAAACGGTAGCACTTTGCCTCAAATTTCTGGTCGGTACGTAAAATTTTATTTTGGCGAGAATTTCAGGGTTGTCAATGCAATTATTAATAATTTTATTTAATATTACAAGTTCAGAGATGATCCGCTTATCTGAAAGCGTTATTGTTAAGTTGTTTCATCAAAAGGACATAGTTAATATTTTGGATTGGAATATTCAGTTTAAAGTTAATAAATCTTAAAAATATGTGCTGTACCCTTTTTATATTGTCAGAAAGCGTTTTATACAATGGGGATCAAATAGGCGAATTATACTCTACCAGGCTTCTTACTAAAGAAGTGTACAATGTTTTCAAACATTCAAGTGACTTGAAACCACTCGCTGTTCTGCATATGAAACCAAACATTATTATATCATTTACATGCAGAGTAAATGTTAACTTTTCATCAAATATAACCTCCAAGTCGCTGATCTGAGCGACTGATGTCAAAAGTACATTATTTAAAGAGTATTCATAAGTAACATGACTTTGGATTTTACGAAAACGAATAACTTGGCACTTTTGAATATTAAGAAATAATTAGTTGATCACACACCAATAATACAATTTACAATTTATCCAAATTAGATTGCAAAATATGGCAATCCTCTATAGTACGTATCATTCTATATATTTTAAAATCATCAGCGAAGATCAGAACTTGTACATCTTTAAATACACCAACAATGTCATTTATAAATAATAAAAACAGAGTTGGTCCGAGGTGAGATCCTTGGGAAACTTCACATATGGATTCGAAGATGTAAGATTCTACAGAATTTATTTTAACACAAAGCTTTATTTTACTAAGATAACTGTTAATCCAGATCAATAAGGTTTCTTTAATGCCCAAAAGACTTAGTTTATACACAAGAATATGTCTCCTAACTACATCAAAAGCTTTGGAAAAATCAGTGTACGAGTATATCGAATCCACCCGATGCTTGTGGATAAGGGAATCAGTTATATAATTTTCATAAATGATTAAGTTACTTAAAGTGTTTCTATCTGTGATAAAGCCGCGCTGATTGGGAACGATTATATTATTGATTTGTTTTGTAATGACATCTAGTAAATTATTATGTAAATTATTTTATAACTGATAAAATAATAAATGATGGCCTTTATATAAAAAATTGAATCTTATGCTTTTGACATTACATAATTATTTGTTTTATGTAACTTTTTTGCAAAAAATAATAATAAATATTGAAAATGACCGATATTTTATTTATCTTGCCAATATATTCAGATTAATTATGATCAGATATTATGATAATAAATACCGTATTGTTTTGACATCTGTCAATGAAGAACACGTCGGTTACGAGTCATAAGGTAATTCCTACCGTCTAGCAGTGTAGTTGATAGTATCGATAATTTATCAAACAAGTTTGATAGAAATCTGATAATCTCATCTAAATCTCATAAAATTATGAGCTCCTTCTGCAATTCTTCTATCGAAATTTACCTAAAAAATGCATACTCAACTTAATAAACTTTATTTGAAAGACGCTAATTATTAAGCGTTTCATGTTCAAACCTTACTCATGGGTACCATCTAGTGAATTTCATTGCTGCTCTGATTTCGAACTGGGTTGACCAGCGCACGCGGCGTGTTCCCCGTTCCAACTTACTTCATTCCTCTCCGCCACGAAATATTATTTCGGTTTTTGCAAATACCCCCTTAAGTGAGGGTAGTAGAGATATAACTACAATAGCTACACATATATGTTTATATAGATATACTTGACTGGTGTATGGTTTGAATGCAGCGCCAGGTATATTTATGCGGGTTATGTTTAATTCATTGCAAGGTTTAAACGGAACAATTATATTTTACGATGATATTTTGATTACGGGCAAATCAGTTGCGGATCATAATAAAAATTTAGTAGCAGTTTTGAATAGATTGAAACTTTGTGGTCTCACGGTAAATGAAGAAAAATGTGAATTTTTCAAAACAAGTATTTAATACTTGGGGTACTTTATTTCGAAGGAAGGTTTTAGACCATTAGAAAATAAAGTTAAAGCAATAAAGGAGTCTAGTGGTCCATGTAATATTAACCAGTTAAGAAGTTTCTTAGGTTTAGTTAACTATTATAGAAATTTTATTCCGAATATATTTAGTTTGTTAGGACCTCTATATAAATTATTAAAAAAAGATTCGGAGTGGATTTGGTCAAAGGACTGTGAAAATGCAGTTTTAGAACTTAAAAAAGAAATTTCTTCTGATTGCGTGTTAGTACATTTTGATCCACGTATACCAGTAAAATTAGTAACGGATGCATCCTTAGAGGGATTGGGTGCGACAATTTTACATACTTATTCAAATGGTAGTAGTAGACCTATAGCGTTTGCATCAAGGAAATTGACAAACACAGAGAGAAAATATAGCATTTTAGATTTAGAAGCAACAGCGATAGTGTTTGCATTAAAAAAATTCTTTGTATATTTATACGGTAGGAAATTCAAATTAGAATGCGACAATCAAGCGTTAGTACGAATTTTGTCAGAAAAGAAGGGCATTCCTGTGTTGAGTGCTAATAGATTGCAACGTTACAGTTTAATTTTGGCGGGGTTTAACTATGAAATTGAATACGTAGCATCAGAAAAAAATTGTTCAGATTTTTTATCAAAATTACCAATAGAAGAGACAAATAAATCGGAGGATTTATATATTGAGAAGCTGAGTTCCATTAATTTCAAGATATTGAAAAAGAGTTGTTATTTTATGTTGGTGATAACTCTCAGGTTCCATTGAATGTTGATAATTTAAAGGAAACCACAAATAAAGATGACGTATTATCATTGGTAAAACAATATTTAAAGCAGGGTTGGCCAAGGAAAATTCCAAAAGATAGTGAGTTATGGGCTTTTTGGAAAATTAGAGATGAGTTGTCTTTAGTAGAAGATTGTATTTTTTGGGGACATAAAGCCATCATTCCAAATTCTATGAGAGGGGATTTGTTAAATATGTTACATCGTTCACATTTAGGTATAGTTAAAACTAAAGGGTTAGCAAGAGGATATTTTTGGTGGCCAAAAATGGGCAAAGATATAAAAAATTTAGTTAGATCATGTAAAGAGTGTCTGGAAAATCAGGCGAATTCACCAAAAACTCCTTTACAACATTGGCCGATTGAGGAAAAGCCGTGGACAAGAATTCATATTGATTTTTTTGGTCCGATGGCTAATACCAATTTTTTAATTATAGTAGATGCAAGTACCAAGTGGATAGAATGCATTAATTTAAAACAAGCTAATACGGATAATACTTTAAGGGAATTAAAGAGGATGTTTGCTCAATTTGGTACTGTAGAAACTATTGTATCGGATAACGGGTCTGTTTTCTGTTCAGAAGAATTTAAGCGTTTTTGTAAAGATAGAAAAATCCAGCACATCACTTCTCCTGTGAATCATCCGCAGAGTAATGGGTTAGCTGAAAACGAAGTTAAAACGTGTAAAAATTTTTTAAAAAAGATTTTACAAATATCACGACTGGTGTAGAGCCAGCGGTGGCTATGTTAGGACGACGGTTAAGGTCAGTGTTTGATTTCATTTATCCAGTGATGGCGGAAAGGAGGGGGGTGAGGTGTATGTCGGATAAAGTAAAGAGTAAAATATTAGTTAGTAGAGAAAATCAGAAAAAGAGTTATAAATCTAAGAAAAGAAATATGAATATATATATGTAGTGGGGAAAAAGGTGATGACTAAGGATTTTAGAGGAAAAAAAGGTTGGGTGGTAGGTATCATTAAAAAAAGAATTGGATTTAATACCTACTTAATTTTCATAAAAGATACAGGGCAAATTTGGAAAAGACATGAGGATCAACTGACACCAATGAGTGTAAGGTGGAATTCCAAAGAGCGTGTAAGAGTGTATAGTGACGATCTAGGCTCTGATATGAGAGTATCAGACCTAGACCTTTCCCATTATTTTAGGAAAGGGGCTAACGGGTCTTCTCCTCTGTTTCAGGAACCACCGTGGCAGTCTCCTTGGACTGGAAGGCTGCGTCATAGAAAAAACTAAGTGTAACATCCTATTGACAATGTTTATTATTATTATTCTGCTATATATGATAACTATATAAATATGTTGTAAACAGGCTCAGGTAAGATGTAAAACTGGTAGGAGTTCTCCTCTTAAGTGGGGGAGAATGTGGTACTCGGTACCTACCTACGGGCCGCGAGGTGCGGGGAGCACTTCGGCGGTAGTCTGTATTGTCATTCGGTATTCCGTAGTCTCACAGTTAACAATCAATAAACGATCTCTGTAAATATTTAACCAGCCTTACGTATCATTATCAATCCTGAACCCAAGCTCCTTTAAGGTGAATCTACAGGATACTACACCCGGTAATATTTCTTTTGACTGTTTTGACTAGCTAACATTTTGTTTTTAACCTTATCATCAATTCTTTTAAAATCGGTACATTTGTCCTTACCCATTTTTGGAACAACTGTATTATAAATTGATCTAATTTTTCTACCTAACATTCACACTAGGTTCAACTCCGGTACTTAACAAATAGTCCAGTCAGTGGGGAGTTTTACCTTGCAAAAGGTTAGGTAGTAGCGATTTTGATATATGTTGTTAAGATTGGGACTCTAA